>NC_040079.1:118152835-118819927 GCF_003369695.1 Bos indicus x Bos taurus
TTGAAAATAGAAACAAATTCATAATTTTATTTTAGAAATAACAGTATGTAAAACACTTTGGGTTCATATTTTTACATACTCCAAAGTGTTTACAAGCTGTGCTACTGTACTACCTGAACTATGCTTCAGAGTAGTTACAAATCATAAAAATTTAAACATAGTCACCAATAATCTTGCAGCTTGGTTGGTTGTGACCAAATTTGACTGAAATGAAAGAACTATCAGCATGTGTCACCAATTCATATTTAAGTGTCCATGAAGACTAGCGTGTTTTAAAGAGAGATGAATTCTGAATATTTCATTTGGGTTAAACTGCAGCATATATGTTGGATATAAAATTACCTATTTAAATTCACCTGTCCATTTCCATATTAGTAAATTCAAGAGAAAGACATATATGTACTAGAGGCAATTAATAACCAAGATACTTAGAACTTGGAATACATTGACAAGTTTGGAATAGATTGACTATATGTTTCAGTATAGTCAATTGTACTTCCTTTTGAGGGCCTAAGCTCTTTCTTTTTTTATGTAATATCCACAAACAAGGTAAATAATAGAAATATTTAAAGAATAATGTAGAGACTCTATCAAACACTTACTTAAACAATAAAGAACTGGTCATAACTTCTGCAGGTTAAAGCAAAATTGAATTGTGCTAGGGCAGATAGAAATCTAATTGTTAGTCATTCAAAATCAGTCTATAAATTGGAGAAATGTGGTAAATAGCCTCTGATCTATAACACTGTTGCTACAGGCACCAATTGGAAATACAGAATAATGTTATCAAAACAAACTGAAAGTCTATAATCTATTCTGACAGATTTGTAAACAGAAGCAGGAAAAGTAAGCATGGAATCAACCACAACTAGTTCTTAGGAAATAAAGATGAAGATATACTGCAGTCAGCAGTGTTCCTTTCAAGATATAAACATACTCGCTTTCTTCCAGAGTCTGCCATTCTACAGCATTAAACATGTTTAATTATCTATAAGTGTCAAAGGAAAGTAAAAACTCAACTAATTCAGACTAGTTCAATCTATTACATAAAATACTTAATACATTATAAATTTTGTATCATTATTTTGGAATAAATTGATACAATGACTTTAAGATTCCAACTTGAAGGAGAGGCCAATAAATTATTTACCTTATGATAGGAACCAACGTAATTTGTGATGCATCAAGACTTACTTCCACAAGCAGTAAAGAACTGGTCCAATCTTTCAAGTGAGATCATAAAATAAGATTAGAAATGACATTTCAATTTGTTTAGAATATCTGTGGAAAACATTAATGAAGGCAAAAAGACAAGAGATATGGCATTTATTTGGACAACTTTTCCATTGTACATGCTAGTTTCAGGTGGGGGTTCCAAGAAGCTAGGAGGCATATCATAACTTTGAATAAACTTAAAATCCTGGGGCCTGCTGAAGGGAGATCTAGCAATCTGTCCCATATCCAGGGCCCTGAGTTAGTCCATAAATGAACTGGACATACACATATAAGGATGAATTAAGACAATTGCAATTTTTATTTGGATTATGTGATGTGTGTTTGCAAGACGACCCAGAGGGATGGTATGGGGAGGGAGGAGGGAGGAGGGTTCAGGATGGGGAACACATGTATACCTGTGGCGGATTCATTTTGATATTTGGCAAAACTAATACAATTATGTAAAGTTTAAAAATAAAATAAAATTAGGAAAAAAAAAAAAGAATTCCTAATCACCTAACCAAAAAAAAAAAAGTTAAATCCTTTTTAAAGGAAAATAATACCATTTTAAGTTACAAGTTATATCCAATATTTTCATCATTATTATCCAAAAAGAGCAATTCATAACCAGACATTGGAAGAGACAAGACAATATGATGCATAAACAAGAATAATAACTATATATTGGAACAACTCATCGGGGACTCAGGTAAAAGCACTATCAGACATGGTATTTGAATTACTATGCTTAGTACACTGAGACAAGATTGAGAACTTACACAGGAACTGGAAAATATAAGGAACAACAAAATGGAAACTGAAAAACTGAAAGGTAGAAGAAATAAATTAGGAGTTCAATAGCTGACTAGGAACTACAAAAGAGGGATTTAGAAAACTGGGAGATACTTTTGAAAAAAATATTCAGAATGGGGAAAAGAAAGACAAAAGAATGGAGAATATAGATAAAGAGCATAAAGATGCAGGGTAACCAGCAAGATATCTAACCTTTGTGTAACATTCTTTTGAAAGAAAGGAGAGGGAGAATTCACAGGTGTGGTGATTATTGTAACCACAAGCTGAGTAAGGAAAAACAAGACAGAACAAAGCAAGCTACTTTTATTAACACGGAAGTAAAGTGCAAGGAAAAACAAATAAACAAAAAATTAAACTTCAAATAGGATACATACTTTTAAAGGACCAGAAATTAGACTGGCATGTGACTTTGTAGCACAAACACTGCAAGCCTGAAAACTGTTTAGAACCCCAGTGGACTATTAGAATGATCAGAAGGAATAAAAAGAAGAAAACAACAATAGCATATATGTAAAACCTGTATAAAGGCAGAAAAAGTGGTCATAGACATTGGAATTTTTCTGGGAATAAATACAATAAATAATTTATGTTAGAATCTGATGAATCAAATGTTTATGTTGTATCTCGAGGGTAACGAATAAATGAATATTTTAAGAGTATGTAATTATCATCATACTAGAAGATGAGCATTATAATAATAAATAAACAAAACTCTGTGAACTAAAAATAAAGTAATAAATAATCAAAAATACATGAAATAAGTGGGCAAAGTAAAATTCAATGCAAAGAGAATATATTAGAGTTAATATTTTAATTTTCAAATTAAATATAAATGCAGCATAAAAACTAAGACTGAGTAAAAGCTATATGCTTCATTTAAAAATATCTAAAACTTTCAGTTCAGTTCAGTTCAGTCACTCAGTCATGTCCAACTCTTTGTGACCCATGAATCGCAGCACGCCAGGCCTCCCTGTCCATCACCAACTCCCGGAGTTCACTCAGACTCACGTCCATCAGGTCAGTGATGCCATCCACCCATCTCATCCTCTGTCGTCCCCTTCTCCTCCTGCCCCCAATCCCTCCCAGCATCAGAGTCTTTTCCAATGAGTCAACTCTTCGCATGAGGTGGCCAAAGTATTGGAGTTTCAGCTTCAGCATCATTCCCTCCAAAGAAATCCCAGGGCTGATCTTCAGAATGGACTGGTTGGATCTCCTTGCAGTCCAAGGGACTCTCAAGAGTCCTCTCCAATACCACAGTTCAAAGGCATCAATTCTTCGGCACTCAGCTTTCTTCACAGTCCAACTCTCACATCCATACATGACCGCTGGAAAAACCATAGCCTTGACTAGATGGACCTTTGTTGGCAAAGTAATGTCTCTGCTTTTGAATATGCTATCTAGGTTGGTCATAACTTTCCTTCCAAGGAGTAAGCGTCTTTTAATTTCATGGCTGCAATCACCATCTGCAGTGATTTTGGAGGCCCCCAAAATAAAGTCTGACACTGTTTCCACTGTTTTCCCATCTATTTCTCATGAAGTGATGGGTCCAGATGCCACGATCTTCATTTTCTGAATGTTGAGCTTTAAGCCAACTTTTTCACTCTCCACTTTCACCTTCATCAAGAGGCTTTTTAGTTCCTCTTCACTTTCTGCCATAAGGGTGGTGTCATCTGCATATCTGAGGTTATTGATATTTCTCCCGGCAATCTTGATTCCAGCTTGTGCTTCTTCCAGCCCAGCATTTCTCATGATGTACTCTGCATATAAGTTACATAAGCAGGGTGACAATATACAGCCTTGATGTACTCCTTTTCCTATTTGGAACCAGTCTGTTGTTCCATGTCCAGTTCTAACTGTTGCTTCCTGACCTTCATACAAATTTCTCAAGCGGCAGGTCAGGTGGTCTGGTATTCCCATCTCTTTCAGAAAAACTTTAAGGATATAAAAATCATGAAAGTGAAAGAATTAAGATGCATGTGTCTGAAAAACCCAATGCTCATAAAAAATATATATACTTATATAAGGCATTGATATCAAAGTAAAATATATTAAATTTAAAATTTTAATAGAAATAAATATATATAATAACATCATAATAAAGTTTCAAATCGCCAGAAAGATAAACCAATTCTAAATTCTGTGTGCACCTGATAATAAGCTCCATACTATAAAAAGAAATAATATACAAAATTGAAGAAGAAATATATACTTAATTTCTTAATCAGATTGGGAGATTTTCACGTCTCTTCCAGTATGAAATAATTCAATGCAATAAAATTCCAAGATGACTGAGGATTTATACAACCTGACTGAAAAAACAGGGTATTTGATACTAAGGGACACTGCTCCCCACACCGTTGAATTCACAGATTTCACATACACATTTACCATAGACTAGATAATAATGCAGACCTCAACAAACAGGGATTTCAATCCTGTAGAGTATGACATCTGACTAAAGTTCAGGTAGAAATTAATTATTAAGAAAGGTGACGAGGAGGAAAAAGAGCAGAGAAAGCAAAGATAAACAGTGGTCCACATGTTCCCACTATTTCCTTCTCATCTCTGTGCTCCAGGAGCACGCTATTAATTGTCTTAAAAGTTTTCTGTTTGCAATTCTTTCTTCGAACTTATAGCTATTTTTTTTTTTAAACACACTCTAATAGATTTATACAACAGAGAGAATGAAAGATCAAGCTTGTCCAAAGGATAGAGGGACTAATCTGAAAGAATTAAGGCAAAAGTTGGAAAAAATTTAACAACAAAATAAATAATAATAGTTCTATCTATTAACACAATGAACATATAAAATATCTATGAGTTTATATTGATATAAATACATATATGATGGAATAAATTGCAATTGAAGGAAAAGGTACATTTCTTCCTTGCTGAAAAACTGTGATCAATGATTGTAGAAGGAATGATGGAACTAGAAAATCACCAGTAGAACATCACAGTAATAATTATTTCAGGCAAGATTCATAGATCATTGGCAAAATTAGTGATGAACTTCAAGATACAGTATAGCTGCATCACCCCAATTTATCTCTTAAACTATTTTTTTTTAAACTTCTATGGAGGTTCTAACATGTGTACACAAATTATTGCAATTCCTCCCTTCAAGAATGGGCAGAAGAAACAGCAGAGAGAAGCCTGCAAATGCCACTTCAACTATGTAATCAGAGCTCACACACCAGTAACAGGCTATGTTGCTTTATGTCCATGTCATTTTTACCAAAAAACCATAACCCAAACTTGTTATGAGAAAACATCAGGCAAACCTAAACTGAGGTACCATCTATAAAATATCTGACACTTAACCTTTCAAAGTGTGAAGGCAATGAAAGTCAAGATGGTTACAAAGGGCAGGAGACCAAGCAGACACAACCACTTAAAGTAGCACAGTATTTATATAATGCAACAAGAAACTAGGGCACTTCCCAGAACAGACTGTGTCCCCCCATAGCCTCTGCCTGCATCTTGTTTGTAGAAAAACTTTGGCCTCCTATGTTTTCCATAAGTTTCTAAGAGTATTAATCAGAGAAATGAGCAAACGCAGACACAAAGGAAAACAGTAAAATGAGACAAAATAAAAATGGTTTAGTTAGCCCCAGCAGATGGAAGAAGTTAACTATACTGCCCACAAGCAGGAAGCCTACAAACCTACCAGAACCAGAAGGCTGATGCTGCTGATCTTATTACCTCAGCACCAACCAATCAGAAGAATGTCCACAAGCTGATCAAATACCACACAACCCCACCTCCCTCCCCTAGTCTTTTAAAATCTTTCCCTGAAAGTCTTTAGAAAGTTCTGTATGTTTTGAGCACTATCTGCCTTGCCTCCTTGCTTGGCTCCAGCAATAATCATTGCATGTTCCTTCACCATAATCTTGTGTCAGTAGATTGGCTTTATTGCAAAAGGGTGAGCAGATGCATGTTTGGGTTGATAACACTTTGAATTGTATCCCACAACAGGAATGTAAATCACTAGGGAAAATCCTGTGAAATCTGAGTGAAATTAGTAGTTTAGTTAGTAATGCTGTACCAGCTTAAATTATGTGGGTTTGCTAAACACATGACATTTACATAATATGTTAACATTAGGGGAAGCTGGGTAAAGAGTATATAAAAACTCTTAGTACTCTCTTTGCAAATCTTCTATAAATAAAATTATTTCAAAATGAAAAGTTTAAAAGTAAAAAAAAAAAAGAGGATTAAAGGTATATCATGGGCTTCCCAGGTGGTGCTACTGGTAAAGAACCTGCCTGCCAATACAGGAAACATAAGAGACGAGGATTTGATCCCTGGATCTGGAAGATCCCCTAGAGAAGGGAATGGCAATCCACTCCAGTATTCTTGCCTAGAGAATCCCCATGGACAACAGAGCCTGGGTGATTTACAGTCCATAGGGTCGCAAAGAGGCAGACATCACTCAAGCGACTTAATACACACAATGTCATAAATAAGTATATAATAGTTGCAGTAGTGTCATATTAAAAGACTCTAGAGTTCTGATTAAGTTTTCCTTCCTCTCATAGCCTATATTTATAAATTAAAACTACTTTCCATACCCCAGAAAACACTGGGAAGGGTATGCTGCAAAATGTGCACATTTAAATTTCATATAAGAATTAATATATCAGAATTAAATATTGGATAATTTCTTTCATATACTAATTATCAAGTAAGAATGACACACATTAATTTACTTTTTAATTTAAATTTATTTATTTTAATTAGAGGCTAATTACTTTACAATATTGTATTGGTTTTGCCATACATCAACATGAATCCACCATGGGTGTACACATTAATTTATACCATTAAAAGTGTTATAGTTTGATGAGAAAGTGTAAATGTGCTTATACTTTCTAGATTATTAAAACACAAATGAAACATTTCCAAACATTCCAAAATGCCAACAGTTTATGAATGCATTTACATGTTATACAGTGAGATAACTTACTCATCATTTTAAATACCTATTTTTGTTACATATATTATTTATAGATTATTCTTTCTAGACACTTGGGAAAAATATCTGAAATGTATTAACTTTAGATTAATCATTTGTCCTGTTTAATCTATTTTCACAATTGAAAAACTGAATTAAAATTTTTTCTTACCTAAACAAAAGGTGGTTTGAAAGGAAAGCTCAGGATACTTTTAAAATATACTTGGGAAAAACTCCATTTCCAATATGGAAAAAATGGGGAGATTTGTTTTTAAAAAAACTCACTATCAAAATAAAATACATACCTTTTGAGACTGGTAGTGAGAAATGTATTAATTTAGTCTTTTGGAAAGTGCCATTTAAAATATTATCATTTTATCCTAAGTTAAAATTAATAACTTATGATTTAAATATTATGTAACTCAAATACAAAACACCATCAACCACTTTAACACATTTTCAGTGTCACATTACTCAGAGCATTTTCCCCAGATGATGGCTAAAATAATGCTAGATATATAATTTTCTTCAAAGCGTATATATGGATTGCATTCTCATATCTCTTGTACTAGGAAAAAATGCACAAAAGTATAAAAAGCCTTCAAATATCTACAGATAATTTTCATTGCAATACTGTATTAGAACTGTTTTCAAAACTCAATAATGAAGTATCAGTTAATGGAAACACAAGCTGGAATCAAGATTGCCAGGAGAAATATCAATAACCCCAGATATGCAGATGACACCACCCTTATGGCAGAAAGTGAAGAGGAACTAAAAAGCCTCTTGATGAAGGTGAAAGTGGAGAGTGAAAAAGTTGGCTTAAAGCTCAACATTCAGAAAATGAAGATGATGGCATCTGGTCCCATCTCTTCATGGGAAATAGATGGGGAAACAGTGTTAGACTTTATTTTTTGGGGGGGCTCCAAAATCACTGCAGATGGTGACTACAGCCATGAATTTAAAAGATGCTTACTCCTTGGCAGGAAAGTTATGACCAACCTAGATAGCATATTGAAAAGCAGAGACATTACTTTGCCAACAAAGGTTCGTCTAGTCAAGGCTATGATTTTTCCTGTGGTCGTGTATGGATGTGAGAGTTGGACTGTGAAGAAGGCTGAGCGCCGAAGAATTGATGCTTTTGAACTGTGGTGTTGGATAAGACTCTTGAGAGTCCCTTGGACTGCAAGGAGATCCAACCAGTCCATTCTGAAGGAGATCAGCCCTGGGATTTCTTTGGAAGGAATGATGCTAAAGCTGAAACTCCAGTACTCTGGCCACCTCATGCAAACAGTTGACTCATTGGAAAAGACTCTGATGCTGGGAGGGGTTGGGGGCAGGAGGAGAAGAGAACGACAGAGAATGAGATGGCTGGATGGCATCACTGACTTGATGGACTTGAGTCTGATTGAACTCCAGGAGTTGGTGATGGACAGGGAGGCCTAGCGTGCTGCAGTTCATGGGGTTGCAAAGAGTCGGACACAACTGAGCGACTGAACTCAACTCAACTGAACTGAATGTGAAATCAGAATTATTAAATCTTTCAAGATATATCCAAAGTTTTAAATGCAATATGTATTAAGTAATTGTAGTTTTGCCATATTTTCTCAAAGTAACACACACACACACACAGAAAAATAATATTCCAGCTATATACTTTTGCATACAATGTTTTAAGATAACTCCTAATACAATTAATATCTTGGCAAGTTGGAGACTGCCCACCTAATGTTGAAATCTTCAATAAATTAGTATGTGGCAATAAGTCAGTGAAGGCAATGGCACCCCACTCCAGTACTCTTGCCTGGAAAATCCCATAGATGGAGGAGCCTGGTCGTGAAGAGTTGGACACGACTGAGCGACTTCACTTTGACTTTTCACTTTCATGCACTGGAGAAGGAAATGGCAACCCACTCCAGTGTTCTTGCCTGGAGAATCCCAGGGACAGGGGAGCCTGGTGGGCTGCCGTCTATGGGGTCGCACAGAGTCGGACACGACTGAAGCTACTTAGCAGCAGCAGCAGCAGACATTTTCAATACAGGAATTCAAACATGAGCATGACTTGAAAGACTACATATCCTGTTTTGTATTTTGTAGAGAATATACTGTAAACATAGATGTGAATCGCAAAGGCCTTTTTTTTTTTTTTTTTAGTAGCAGAACACAGATTTTGTTATTAGTTTTTCCAGTGCAGTTGATTATACAGTTTTATGAAAATGTTACCCAAATGGTGTGATTAAATGCCAAGTGTTAATGGTTTTTTTGGTTTGTTTGTGTGTTTCTTTTTTCTGTGCCTGCTTTTAATAGATGAAAGATTTACAAAGGCCATTTTTGAGGATGTTTCTGTTTGTAAATCTCCAACAACTGCACCATGTTTGGGATGTGTTTCCTCACACCTATAGCTGTCTGGTCAGGTCACTGATCCATTGTGATTTTTGTTTTGTTTTGTTTTCAATCTGCTTTGGAGTTAATTAAGAGGAGGCTTCTGTGCTATGGGATCAGAATTTACTACTTATATAAAATCATTATTGGGTCCTTGATAGTAATTGTTCTCATTTTATGTGTTCAGTCAGTGTTTATATTCAACAAGAGGTAAAAGAACTGAACCCCTGCATTCCCACCATCTCCTTCCCATGGACATTTTCAGGAAGGCCCTTGGAAGAGAGTACATCCCATGGCCTGATCTATTTGCTAATGGAGCTCAATGTTCTACCCCTAAGGTTCCAGAGCCCAAGCTTCTCATACTAATTTCACTAACTTTGGTAATAGGTTTTTAAAATGTTTATACTTTATACTGCTGAAATTACATTTTCTTAATGGAACAGTGTGAGCTTCATACCCATTCCTCAAAGATTCCAGCCTCAGAAGCATTTCAAGTCAAGAATCCAACTTGAACAAAACTGATGATTTCAAGATTTGAAACCTTGAAAAAAATCTGATGGTGAGCCAATTTTTTTTTTAACTTTAATATAAGGATTCCATTTTATGCTAAATTAACATTTCTGAAGAAGGGGCAATTAGGTAGGTGGGTTTAGTTTCTCAGTTGTGTTCCATTCTTCCAACTGCATGGACTGTAACCCACTAGGGTCCTCTGTCCATGGGAGAATACTGGAGTGAATTGCCATTTCCTTCTCCAGGGGATCTTTCTGACCCAGGGATTGAACTTGCATCCCCTTCATTGAAGGCAGACTCTTTACTAACTGAGCCAGCAGGGAGGCTGGTGAAGAAGGGGTGGTTACTTATTACTTTAATTCCATGGTACCAATGAAGTATAACATGAACATGCCCAGGAAATACGCCTCATTTTAAATGTGATAAACTGATTATAAATTTCTTATGCATATTTACTGTGCATGTTAACTTGTTTTACATGACTCGTCAGTACACAGAAAAGTAACTTTAAAAAGATGCTTTTATTCTGCACATTAACCACAAAGGACAATAAAAAAATAATTTTAAATATTTTTTCTATTTTTTTGCAAATGTAAGTTTTAAGTATAAAACTTCTTTAATATTCTCCTTGAAGAATATTGAATCCAAGTAGACAATGAATTCTGCATCCCAGTCACTAAACACCATTTCTTAACATTTTTTAGGAAAAAAAAAAAAAAAAGTTAATTTGCTTGTCAGAGATACCCATAAGGTGAAATGTTTAGAGCACACGATTTAAAATAGTTTTTGTATAGACATTCTATATTATTTATCTATCTATTTTTGCATCTCTAAGAGTAATAAAACATTAATAACATTATTATCAGATGCAAGCAGTAGTTATTTGTGTTGGTAAGATAATTTTCAAGAATATTTTGCATATGCTACTTTCCCTGGACTGTAAGATCCCACTTTACATAATTTGCTTCCAATGTTCAACCCTGGAAAATCTGCCTAACGTCTCTTTTTCTTCATTTCACTATTTGGAGAAGAAAGACAAATGCACCTATATTAAAAGGCTGCAGTTATTAGACAAAGAAAAAAAATTAAAAATATATAAAGCAACAAGAACAGCACATAGAGTCCCAAAGACAGGTTCATCATCATCATCATCATCATCATGTATACATGATACTGTACAGTACATTTACTGTACAAGTAAATGCATCAGTACAAGTACTGATATTTTACAGTCTATTTGTACTGTAAAGGTCCATACACCTTCTGTTGAAGAAAATATTGTTATGACCCTTGTTAAAAGATGGTAAGGGAGATTTGATTCAAGGGACATCAACATGGGCTTTTTCAGTAGGGGAGAGAGACTGGGCTCAGCTCCAAATACACAAAAAAGTGAGGATTTATAACCAAGGAGCAGGGTGAGGTCAGTTGATGGAAAGTGACTAAGAGGAAACAGGAGGGACAAAGGGGATTCTGGACAAGACAATGTTGTCCAGACTGGGTTCTTACTGAAGGCAGGCCAGGATGATCAGATATTGTTACCAGAGGAGGTGGGGTTGAAGAATTTGATCAGATACTGAGTCTGAGGTTTCCTTCTGAACTGATTTAACAGTCTTTTTACTAAAACTGGGTGTTTTAGTAGGTCCAACAAAAATGGACACCAAAGTCAAGGCCTGGAGAGCTCAGAAGAGCCTTAGGTCAAAGAAAAAGCCCACCATTCCTTAATCAAAAGGAATTTTTTCTAACTGATCTACACCAGCTTCCTGAGGCTACAGTAACAAGTTGCATAAACTGGATGGCTTAAATACCACGTATGGAGGCCAGAATTCTGAGATCAGGGTGTTGCAGGATTCTAGAGGAGAGAAATTCTTGCCTTTTCTAGCTGCTGGAGGCTTCCTGGAATTCTTGGTTTCCTTCAGCTTATGGCTATAGCACTCCCATTTTCATATCATCTTCTCCTCTTAGCTGTCTCCCTCTACTCTATGTCCCTTCTAAACCCACTTCCATTGACTTTAGAGCCTCCCCAGATACACATTTCCAAATCTAAAACCTAAGTTATAAATTCTACGTTTTATTTTTCTATGCTGAAACCTTTCCTAATCCTTTTAGAAATGGGTCCACAAACTTATTAAGGTAATCTCATCAATGCAAATGCTGTTCAGTTCAGTTCAATTCAGTGTTCAGTCGTGTCCGACTCTTTGCGACCCCATGAATTGCAGCACGCCAGGCCTCCCTGTCCATCACCAACTCCTGGAGTTCACTCAGACTCACATCCATCGAGTCAGTGATGCCATCCAGCCATCTCATCCACTGTCGTCCCCTTCTCTTCCTGCCCCCAATTCCTCCCAGCATCAGAGTCTTTTCCAATGAGTCAACTCTTCGCATGAGGTGGCCAGAGTACTGGAGTTTTAGCTTTAGCATCATTCCTTCCAAAGAAATCCCAGGGCTGATCTCCTTCAGAATGGACTGGTTGGATCTCCTTGCAGTCCAAGGGACTCTCAAGAGTCTTATCTAACACCACAGTTCAAAAGCATCAATTCTTCAGCGCTCAGCCTTTTTCACAGTCCAACTCTCACATCCATACACGACCACAGGAAAAACCATAGCCTTGACTAGACGGACCTTTGTTGGCAAAGTAATGTCTCTGCTTTTGAATATTCTATCTAGGTTGGTCATAACTTTTCTTCCAAGGAGTAAGCATCATTTTATTTCATGGCTGCAATCACCATCTGAAGTGATTTTGGAGCCCAAAAAGATAAAGTCTGACACTGTTTCCACTGTTTCCCCATCTATTTCCCATTAAGAGATGGGACCGGATGCCATGATCTTCTTTTTCTGAATGTTGAGCTTTAAGCCAACTTTTTCACTCTCCACTTTCACCTTCATCAAGAGGCTTTTTAGTTCCTCTTCACTTTCTGCCATAAGGGTGGTATCATCTGCATATCTGAGGTTATTGATATTTCTCCCAGCAATCTTGATTCCAGCTTGTGGTTCTTTCAGTCCAGCGTTTCTCATGATGTACTCTGCATAGAAGTGAAATAAGCAGGGTGACAATATACAGCCTTGATGTACTCCTTTTTCTATTTGGAACCAGTCTGTTTTTCCATGTCCAGTTCCAACTGTTGCTTCCTGACTTGCATATAGGCTTCTCAAGAGGCAGGTTAGGTGGTCTGGTATTCCCATCTGTATCAGAATTTTCCACAGTTTATTGTGATCCACACAGTCAAAGGCTTTGGCATAGTCAATAAAGCAGAAATAGATGTTTTTCTGGAACTCTCTTGCTGTTTTCATGATCCAGCAGATGTTGGCAATTTGATCTCTGGTTTCACTGCAAATGCTGTAAAGATATTTAAAGTAAATATTCAATATCCCATGACAAATAGTTAGGCATAAATTGTTTATGCTATGCTCAGATGCTCAATTGTGTCCAACTCTTTGCAGCTCCATGGACTTTCCCCACCAGGCTCCTCTGTCCACAGAATTCTCCATACAAGATTATTGAGGGGATGTAATTTCCTCCTCCAGGGATATTCCTGACCCAGGGATCAAACCCATGTCTCTTTTGTCTTCTGCATTGGCAGGTAGATTCTTTACCACTAGTACTACCTGGTAAACCCAAGCATAAATTATCTACACGAGCTTTACTGATATATTTTAAACATTATTTCTGTATCATTTTACTCCTAAGAGGGTTTAGATCTAAGAATCCCAGAGCTTTTGAAAATTTCACTTCCAACCTCTTACGTATTCATCTAATTTTCAAATATTTTGACTTATTTTTATTTTTTTGAATATAAATTTATTTATTTTAATTGGAGGTTAATGACTTTACAATATTGTATTGGTTTTGCCATACATCAACATGAATCCACCACAGGTATACACGTGTTCCCCATCCTGAACCCCCTCCCACCTCCCTCCCCGTAACCAT
The DNA here is from genome assembly GCF_003369695.1 of Bos indicus x Bos taurus. Classification (NCBI taxonomy): domain Eukaryota; kingdom Metazoa; phylum Chordata; class Mammalia; order Artiodactyla; family Bovidae; genus Bos; species Bos indicus x Bos taurus. The sequence goes on from NC_040079.1 coordinate 118,166,641, forward strand.
CCCTCTGGGTCGTCTCAAAGTCATGTATTTAATATTATAAGAAATTAGTCATTATGCAAATCAAAACTTGTTTAAATCATTATGAGTCAATTCAGCCAGTTAATCAGAAATTTGACCTGCAGTTTTCCCATATAAAGAAGCTCAAAATTTTAGTCTTTGAATTTATAATTGTTCTTTAGCTCATGCTTGAAGTTCTTATTTCCTCTTTTCCCTTAGTTTCTTTGTTTCTATAATTTTTTCTTTTCCTTTCAGTCTAGCTGTGATGGGAATATTATTCCCAATTTGGTAAGAACAAGGAGTGAACAGAGGTAAGTACATCATGGGATGGTTTCTTCTTGTCTGAGGAAGCAGACGTAACATCTGCTCTTGTACTTAAATGAATTTCCCACTGAACTTTTTAAAACTCACATATGAATCTGGTTATTGGTGTTTTATTTTAGGAATTACCTAAGGGTAAATAATTTTTAAATTTAAAATGGTATTATGCAACACAGTGCAAATCTCAATCCAGGTTTTTATGACTAGAGTACTAGATCTAATGCCTGCTATGTTCTGTGCTATTTATTTTAAAAATTAAATATTGTATGATAAATTAAAATATTAATAAACCCAGCTATGTTCTGTTTACAAGAAATTTGCCTTAAACAAAATATAGAAATATTATAAAGTAGGTAAGTTATTTAAGGTCAATATACATTTGAAAAATTTGTGTTTTATGTTTGTTTCAGAAAAAAGAAATTTACTATATTAAATAAGTATCGTATTTATCCACAATATACACAACCAAAAGGTGTAATGACAGCTATGCATATATTTATAATAAATAACATAACATCAAAACAGTCAACATGAAGTCTGCCAGAAATATATGAAAGAATATCTAACATCAGTATCTCCATATAAAATAGAATTGTTATATAATAATTACTTTACTTATTAGCTGATAAAATACAAACTACAGGAGACAACAGAAGTGCTTCTTAAACAACTGAGTCATGGATTCTAGCATAGAATAATATCGATCTACTCCAGACAAAAAAACTGTGTTAACATAATCTTTGTATATGGTGCTTATGGGATTCAGACACCTAACCTTGAGTTAAGGAAATTCTGTTGAAATGGCTAAAAATATTTAAATTTTGGAAAAAAAAAAAAAAAAGCATATGTCAGTTCAGTTCAGTTCAGTTGCTCAGTTGTTTCTGATTCTTTGCGACCCCATGAATCTCAGCACGCCAGCCCTCCCTGTCCATAACCAACTCCCGGAGTTCACTCAGACTCACCTCCATCGAGTTGGTGATGCCATCCAGCCATCTCATCTTCTGTCGTCCCCTTCTCCTCCTGCCCCTGATCCCTCCCAGCATCAGAGTCTTTTCTAATGAGTCACCTCTTCGCATGAGGTGGCCAAAGTACTGGAGTTTCAGCTTTAGCATCATTCCTTCCAAAGAAATCCCAGGGCTAATCTCCTTCAGAATGTACTGGTTGGATCTCCTTACAGTCCAAGGGACTCTCAAGAGTCTTCTCCAACACCACAGTTCAAAAGCATCAATTCTTCAGCACTCAGCCTTCTTCTCAGTCCAACTCTCACATCCATACAGGACCACAGGAAAAACCATAGCCTTGACTAGACAGACCTTTGTTGGCAAAGTAATGTCTCTGCTTTTCAATATGCTATCTAGGTTGGTCATAACTTTTCTTCCAAGGAGTAGGCGTCTTTTAATTTCATGGCTGCAGTCACCATCTGCAGTGATATTGGAGCCCAGAAAAATAAAGTCTGACACTGTTTTCACTGTTTCCCCATCTATTTCCCATTAAGAGATGGGACCGGATGCCATGATCTTCATTTTCTGAATGTTGAGCTTTAAGCCAACTTTTTCACTCTCCACTTTCAGTTTCATCAAAAGGCTTTTTAGTTCCTCTTCACTTTCTGCCATAAGGGTGGTGTCATCTGCATATCTGAAGTTATTAATATTTCTCCCAGCAATCTTGATTCCAGCTTGTGCTTCTTCCAATCCAGCGTTTCTCATGATGTACTCTGCATATAAGTTAAATAAGCAGGGTGACAATATACAGCCTTGATGTACTCCTTTTCCTATTTGGAACCAGTCTGTTGTTCCATGTCCAGTCCTAACTGTTGCTTCCTGACCTGCATACAGATTTCTCAAGAGGCAGATCAGGTGGTCTGGTATTCCCATCTGAAATTCTGTTGAAATGGCTAAAAATAATGTATATTTAAATTTGAAAAAAAAAAAAGCATATGTAGTAAGGTCAAATTTTGCATCAAATTTTCTCATATAATTAATCAGAGATTTCTTTATATTAGTATTTTAGTTTATATTTTGGTAAGAAGTTTACTCTGTTTAACTCATAATGGTGTACAAAATTGACTGCATCTATGATTTCTTATTTTGTTTTTTTAAATCAACTTGAACTTTCTACAGAAAGCCTTCAAAGCATAGAGCAACACAGAATAAAAGCATCCACAGCATCTAGATGATCAGCTTTAAGTGTCATTTCCACTAAAACTCACTAGGATCCTGTAGGAAAATATCCAAGTCCATGTCTGTTGCATACAATGTGCAGGACAAGCTGACTTTACCTGATAACAGAAGATTAAGAATTTTTCAGTGACGCCAAAAGGAAACATTAGCTAGCTTGAGGAATCTCCCAGTGACCAAAACCAGACAATGCCAATTCATACTTCTTTTTCTGTTTAAAAATTTTAATGTATACTGATCCAAAATACACTTGCATGCACACACACAACACACCTCACTGACATTCCTATCCAGGCACTTACACCTTACTTTTTCCCATTTGAAGAACGTTCACTAATCAACTCATTATCTATATAAAGGAAAGCAAGCAAATATCATCTATCTTGATTTTCCTTTTTCAAATTTTGTATCAATGTAACCAAAATACTTGAAAAGGAGATGTGAGTAACCAAATAATATTTGAGGAAATGTGTCTTCTATATACTATTTCAGTTTATAAATAAAGAATGAGTGAAACAGAATATCCCCATTTGCAATGTCTATTGAACTAATGGATTTAGTCAGTAGTCATCAATGGCTGATTACTTATAAAAAGAGGAGATGACCAATCATTGATTGTCTCCTTTGAGAGGGAGAGAAAACCGACTCTAAAATATTCCTGTGAAAATACTGAACTTCTAATTAAGTTGTTAGATCCAGTCATGAAGTTAAACGATGACAGGGGACAGAGGAACATAAGAAATGACACCACAGCATTGCAGTCAGTAAAACCTGGGCTGTAATAAAAGCTATAGAATGAAAAAACTCAGGTTCTTTTAAAAATAAGTTGAAAATAAAATAAGTTGAAACATGATATCAGTATTCTTAAAAAATAAAATATCAAAAAGCCTTTATCACTTATTATAGATCTTATTTTATTAGGTCCTTGATATAAACAATCTGTAAAACAAATATGAGATAAACAAGCTTAAAAACAATGTAATGATATTAAATACTTTTTAATTTTTAGGTGGGATATAAATATTTTAGTTCAGTTAAAAAATAAATCATATATTGAGATATATTTTGAAATATTTATTGGTGAAACATAGGAATACTGGTGAAACAATATTATTCATTATATGATAATTGGTAAAGTTGTATAAATTAATTCTTCACTTTTATAAATGTTTGATATTTTTTCCTAATAAAGATATTTTTAGAAAACTACCCAGAACATAATGATGCTTTTGAAATAACTTCAATGAAGGACCTGAATAAATTTTGTTTAACTAGTTTGTTATAATTTAGGGACTCACAATTAGAAATATTTTTGATGAGTCACACTTATCGAGTTTTTCTAATTTATTTAAATTATATCTCATAAAAACATAATGCTGTTTCCAATTATCATTCAGCTGCTTTATTAAATTACAATTATCATTAAAAGTAAAAGTGTTATAAGAGGTTTAAGAACAAATACAAGCTGACTTTAAGAATTAGATAGCCCAGTTGCTAGGAAAGTATGTGAGAAATTTACAGAACACCCTATTAGTTAATTGTTTTTTTTTTTTTTTTAGGGGAGGAAAATTGCCTTACAATGTCATGATGGTTTTTGTCATACAACAATGTGACATAGACATAATTATACACATATCCCCTCTCTCTGGAGCCTCCCTTCTGACACCTCATTCCATCCCTCTAGGACACCACAGTGTCAGACCGGGCTCCCTGTATTATACAGCAACTTCCCACCAGCTATCTATTTTACACATGATGGTGTATATATATCAAAACTACTTTCTCCATCATCTCACCCTCTCCTTCCCCTTCTGTGTCCACAAGTCTATTTTCTACACCTGCATCTCCATTCCTTCCCTGCAAACAGGTTCATCATCACCATTTTTTATAGATTCCATATATATGCATTAATATAGAACATTCGTTTTTCTCTTTCTGACTGACTTCACTCTGTATAACAGAATCTAGGTTCATCCACCTCACTATCATGATATTTTTTACAGGGCTAGAACAAAAAAATTTAGAATTTGTATGGAAAATTCAGGACACAAAAGACTGTGAGTAGCCAAAGGAATTTTGAGAAAGAAAAATGAAGCTAGAAGAATCAACTTTCTGGACTTCAGACTATACTACAAAGGTACAAACATCAAGACACTATGATACTGGCCCCCAAACAGAAATATAGACTGACAGAACAAGATAGAAAGCCCAGAGATAAACCCACACACCTACGGGCATATTCTCATTGACAAAGGAGGCAAGAGTGTACAATGGAGAAAAGAAAGTCTCTTCAATAAGTGGTGCTGGGAAAACTGAAAAGCTCCACGTTAAAGAATGAAACTAAAACACTTCCTAATACTGATAACTTACAGTGAACTATGTTGGATTTATGATCCAAAGAAGAGAATTTAGCTTTGGGATCAGTGAACAGGCTTGATCACTCAGGGCTCTTGTGTGGCAGAAGTTTTGTTACAATGAAAAAGACCAGAGAAAGCTTCTGAGGTAGGCATCAGAAAGGAGTGGAAGAGTGCCCCTCACTAGTCTTAACAAGGGAGCTATGTACTTTTTCAATTTTCAACAGCATATCAAAAGAATGTTTCAATGTTGTAAAGCTCTTACTAGACCCAGTCCCACAAGTTACATTTTAAGAAGACAGGATTCAGTTCAGTTCAGTTCAGTTCAGTCGCTCAGTTGTGTCCGATCCTTTGTGACCCCATGAATCGCAGCACGCCAGGCCTCCCTGTCCATCACCAACTTCCGGAGTTCACCCAGACTCATGTCCATGGAGTCAGTGATGCCATCCAGCCATCTCATCCTCTGTTGTCCCCTTCTCCTCCTGCCGCCAATCCCTCCCAGCATCAGAGTCTTTTCCAGTGAGTCAACTCTTCACATGAGGTGGCCAAAGTACTGGAGTTTCAGCCTTAGCATCATTCCTTCCAAAGAAATCCCAAGGCTTATCTCCTTCAGAATGGACTGGTTGGATCTCTTTGCAGTCCAAGAGACTCTCAAGAGTCTTCTCCAACACCACAGTTCAAAAGCATCAATTCTTCTGTGCTCAGCCTTCTTCACAGTCCAACTCTCACATCCATACATGACCACAGGAAAAACCATAGTCTTGACTAGACGGACCTTTGTTGGCAAAGTAATGTCTCTGCTTTTGAATATGCTATCTAGGTTGGACATAATTTTCCTTCCAAGAAGACAGGATTAGAGCTAACAATAGAAAGCTTTTACCAGACCCAATCCCTTAATTTTAACAGGATTTAGTCAGAAGGTTCTCAGGAAGGAGATACATGTCCTAAAGAAGGATACATTGTTGTTATGCAATTCTTAGTACAGAGTTTAAACAGAGTTTTGTAAAATGTTGTATGTGGCTAAGACTAAGAAATGTAGAAAAAGAAAGTTTGTCTTTCTCTCTTACTTGAGAACCCCAGACCTCTATCTGCTCCTCCAGAGCCCCAGACCTTTTTCTCCTCCTTGAGGACTCTGGATTTCTTATCAACCTACCTAAAAACAGACTCTCTCAATACCATAAACCAAAATAAACTCAGAATGGATTCAAGACATAAATGTAAGGCCAGAAACTATAAAGGTCTTAGAGGAAAATATAGGCAGTGCACTTTGACAGCAAGATCCTCTTTGACCCACCTCTTAAAGTAATGGAAATAAAAGGAAAAATACACAAGTAGGACATAATGAAACTTAAAAGGTTTTTTTTTTTTTTTTCTTTAACAGCAAAGGAAATAATAAACAAGATTAAAAGACAAATTTTAGAATGGGAGGTTCAGTTCAATTCAGTTGCTCAGTCACTTCCGACTCTGCGACCCCATGAACCACAGCATGCCAGGCCTCCCTATCCATCACCAACTCCCGGAGTTCACTCAGACTCATGTCCATCGAGTCAGTGATGCCATCCAGCCATCTCATCCTCTGTTGTCCCCTCTCCTCCTGCCCTCAATCTACCCCAGCATCAGGGTCTTTTCAAATGAGTCAACTCTTCCCATAAGGTGGCCAAAGTATTGGAGTTTCAGCTTTAGCACCAGTCCTTCCAATGAACACCCAAGTCTGATCTCCTTTAGGATGGACTGGTTGGATCTCTTTGCAGTCCAAGGGACTCTCAGGAGTCTTCTCCAACACCACAGTTCAAAACCATCAATTCTTCAGTGCTCAGATTTCTTCACAGTCCAACTCTCACATCCCTACATGACCACTGGAAAAACCATCGTCTTCACTAGACGAACTTTTGTTGACAAAGTCATGTCTCTGCTTTTCAATATGCTGTCTAGTTTGGTCATAACTTTCATTCCAAGGAATGAGGGTCTTTAAATTTCATGGCTGCAGTCACCATCTGCAGTAATTTTGGAGCACAGAAAAATAGTCAGCCACTGTTTCCACTGTTTCCCCATCTATTTCCCATGAAGTGATGGGACTGGATGCCATGATCTTAGTTTTGTGGATACTGAGCTCTAAGCCAAGTTTTTCACTCTCCTCTTTCACCTTCATCAAGAGGCTGTTTAGTTCTTCTTCACTCTCTGCCATAAAGGTGGTGTCATCTGCACATCTGAGGTTATTGATATTTTTCCTGGCAATCTTGATTTCAACTTGTGCTTCTTCCAGCCCAGCGTTTCCATGATGTACTCTGCATAGAAGTGAAATAAGCAGGGTGACAATATACAGCCTTGACGTACTCCTTTTCCTATTTGGAACCAGTCTGTTGTTCCATGTCCAGTTCTAACTGTTGCTTCCTGACCTGCATATAGGTTTCTCAAGAGGCAGGTTAGGTGGTCTGGTATTCCCATCTCTTCCACAATTTTCCACAGTTTAATGTGATCCACACAGTCAGGGGCTTTGGCATAGTCAATAAAGCAGAAATAGATGTTTTTCTGGAACTCTCTTGCTTTTTACATAATCCAGCAGATGTTGGCAATTTGATCTCCGGTTCCTCTGCCTTTTCTAAAACCAGATTGAATATCTGGAAGTTCACAGTTCACGTATTGCTGCAGCCTGACTTGGAAAATTTTGAGCATTACTTTACTAGTGTGTGAGATGAGTGCAATTGTGCTGTAGTTTGAGCTTTCTTTGCCACTGCCTTTCTTTGGGATTGGAATAAAAACTGACCTTTTCCAGTTCTGTGGCCACTGCTGAGTTTTCCAAATCTGCTGGCATATTGAGTGCAGCACTTTCACAGCATCATCTTTCAGGATTTGAAATAGCTCAACTGGAATTCTATCACCTCCAATGGGAGATGAATGGAAGGAACTAATTGCAAATGAAGCAACTGATAAAGGATTAGTCTACAAAATATATAAGCAGCTCATTCATCTCAATATCAGAAAAACAAAGAGCCCAATCAAAAAACTGGCAGAAGACTTAAACAGACATTTCTCCAAAAAAAGACTTGTTGATGGCCAATAAACACATGAAAAGGCTCTGAACATCACTAATTATTAGAGAATTTCAACTCAAAACTGCACTGTTATCATCTCATACCAGGCAAAATGACCATCACTAAAAAATCTACAAACAAAAAAAAATCTACAAACAAAAAAAAATGCTGAAGAGTATGTGGAGAAAATGGAGCCCTCTTGCTCTTTGTGGGAAGGTTAACTGATACAGCCACTACGGAGGGCAGCATGGAAATTCCTTTAAAAACTAGGACTAAATCTACCATATTATCCCACTACTGGGCATAAACTCTGAGAAAGCCATAATTCTAAAAGACGCCTTTACCCCAGTGTTCATTTTAGCCCTATTTACAATAGCCATGACCTGGAAGCAACTTAGATGTCCTTTAATAGATGAGTGGATAGAGTAGGTGTGGTACATATATACAATGGAACATCACTCAGCCATAAAAATGAACAAATTTGAGTCATTCATTTCATGGACAGTAGTCAGTGTGATATACAGAAGAAATAAAGATTGCTAATCTTGTAGATTGATTAAACTGCTATATCCATAAAATCATTTGTTATCCTTCTGCAAATAAGATTTTGCATGAAAATGCATAGCTCCTTAATGCATCAACTAGTCAATTGTCATTTTCAATTCTCCATTTATTTTCATCAATAAAAAAGAAAAATAAGTGGCCATAACTTGTATTTGGGGACCGTATGCATTGGATTTACCCTTGATTCTTGCCTTCCCTCTGGGTCATAACTGACAGGTACATTCTCAATCCATTATGATCCAATTCATTAATCTTAGCTCAGCAGCTCATTTCATATGATATCATATGGAATAAATTAAGGTTAAGGCTTATTGCTTAAGAAGAGCAGCAATAAAACCATTTTAGTGAGATCAGACCAGAAACTTTTCAATGAGTTTGCCAAGGCGACAAAGTTCTACTATCTCTTGGAACATACATTCCAGAAGAGAAGCCTTAGATCTCCCCAGTTTTCAAGGCTGCAGACTCACACCCTCAAACCAGAATTTATTTCACTACTCATACTGGTTTCTTTCTGATAACCAGCCAGCAAAACGAACCTGCTAATATTTGATCTGGTGACCATTTTCTTGCCTAGGTGCCACAAGAGAGGCTGTTGAAGTCTGCCAAAAGGTAAAAGTAAGTCTAAGAATCCACTTTTTCCCTCAGGTAAAGTGAATATTAAAAGCTTGTTTCTCATCATCATGAAATCAATGTTAGGAGGACCTGCTTCTATTAATAGAGTCCATGACATAAAGGTGAGTTTCTGCAGAAACACTTGTATTCACTTTTGGATTTTTTACAAAAATAATATATATTGCTTTTAAAGTCATCATTAATGTATTACTCTCTCAGTCAGATGTATTTCTACAAACTGTACAATTTGAATATCTATAAATAAAATAATATTCAATAAAATTATGGAAAAGCATATTCTCTCTATATAAGAAGGTGTTAAAATTATAACAATCTTAAACTAGTTTATGCTTTACAAATTTTGGGAAAACACATTGTACAGCACAGATTAAATAATTCTATTTTTGTAATCATTTATTTTTTAATATTTTATTACTATAGCATATATACAATATCTTATCAAGTTGTAGAAGTTTGAAATGAATAAAAATGTCATGCTGTCATAGTGACATAGCTGATTACATCTGACTAATAGATTTGTGAATTGAGGGTGTTTTCATTATTTTAACTCTATTTACATGTGTATTGTTGATTATTTTAAATGAAGATGCATTATCATGTGATGTTTAAAAGTTAAAGGGAAAGAGTTTAAAATTATTATACTTTATTAATTAACAAATATATGTAAATTAAAATAAGAATTTAACATTTTTGTCTTTATTACCTAGGAAACTTACTAAAAGCATATTACTATTGCATGAACACTTTGTTAAAAAAGTCAAATATTTAGTTATAACTTTTTTCTTTAATAAAGAAACTTGCCAATAGATATTTTTAACTGTACTTTCTTCAAGCAACTTCTTTCTTTTCCTAAGAAAATAAGAAACTTAAAATGATTGGACTTACAAGTATACTATTTGTGAAATGTAACTACAAAGATTGATAAAATTGAAAACAAATGATGTATTCATTTGTGACGAGGTAGTTTATATAAATTCAATTTTATAAAGCCTATGAACATTTTTTGCATTAAAGTTTTGGCTCTGTGGACCAACAAAGATTACACTTAACGAGTTCCTATAATGTGTCATTTACTACTCAAGGCAGTTTAACTTTTTTTTTTTTCCATTTTATAGAGGAAATACCTTGAGTGTAGAAAGGGTGACTCTCCTGTCAAAAGCCACCAAGGTGGTCAGGAGCAGGCTAGCTTTTAAACTCAATTTATGGAATCCAAAATACTTCAAAAAATATACTTATGATAAACCAGAGAAATAATTTGCAAAATCAGATACAAGAAAAACTGATTTTTGCACATTCAATTCTATCTAAAAACTTATGTAATTAAAGTTATTTCAAACTAGTGAAGTCATTTATATATCAAAAACTAATGAAAGGATATTATAGTGTTTAGATAATTAAACAAAAATAGTCTTAATCTGTTCCTATCATGACATCACATGGAAACTGAATCTTGAAATTAATATGTATTTTTTAAAAATAAAATTGTAACCATCTTTCTAAATTCCATATATATGCGTTAGTATACTGTATTGGTGTTTTTCTTTCTGGCTTACTTCACTCTGTATAATAGGCTCCAGTTTCATCCACCTCATTAGAACTGATTCAAATGTATTATTTTTAATGGCTGAGTAATACTCCATTGTGTATATGTACCACAGCTTTCTTATCCATTCATCTGCTGATGGACATCTAGGTTGTTTCCATGACCTGGCTATTATAAACAGTGCTGCGATGAACATTGGGGTACACGTGTCTCTTTCCCTTCTGGTTTCCTCAGTGTGTATGCCCAGCAGTGGGATTGCTGGATCATAAGGCAGTTCTATTTCCAGTTTTTTAAGGAACCTCCACACTGTTCTCCATAGTGGCTGTACTAGTTTGCATTCCCACCAACAGTGTAAGAGGTACAGAAACACAGGGAAATGATTGCCACAATTAAGCTAATTTACATATCATCTGCTAACATAACTACTGTTACTCATGTGTGTGGTGAGAGCACCTGAAGCTAAGTATCTTAGAAATGTCCAGTATTATTAACTACAGTCATCATGCTACACATTTTATCACTAGATTTACTCATCATTCACAACTGTAACCTTGTATCCTTTAGCCAACATCTTCCCACCTCCCACCTCCTCCTTCCTAGTAACCACCATTCTAATCCCATTTCATGTATTCAGCTTCTTTAGACTCTTCCTGGGAGATATGCAGCATATTTCTTTCTGTGTCTGGATTATTACACTTATCTTAATATCCTCCAGGATCATCCATGTTGATCTCCTTTGTTAAAGCTGAATTATATGCCAATATGTTTGCATTTATCTATTCATCAGTTGTCAGACATTTAGGTTCTTTTTGTATCTTGGTTATTGTGAGTAATGTTGCAATGAACATGGGAGCATGGCTGTCTCTTGAAGGTAGTGCTCTCATTTCCTTTGGATGTGTAACCAGAAGAAGGATTGCTGGACCATGTGGTAGTTGTATTTTTCATGTAATAGGAAATTCCACACTGTTTTTCGTAGTGTCCGCAACAGTTTACATTCCCATCAGCAGTGTACATGGGCTCTCAGAATGACTCCAACTCCTTGCCAACACTTCCTATCTTTTTTGATAACAGACATCTGCATGTGTGAGGTGATATCTTATTGTGGTTTTGATTTACATTAGAGATACTGCATCTCCACATGGGCAGTTCCACCTGATTATGCTGTCTGCACAGGAGCCCATGACTATTCCATGCAGCAAGAGTAACTGAAGTCTTTGTTCAAACTAAAGATTTGACAATATGTTCTTAACTTTAGATATTTGTCTGGTATTTACAGTATGAATGATAGGGTATAGTGACAGTATTTCTTTGGATGTTATAATCACATTTGGAATCTTTTGATTTACAAATATGGTAAGTCTATGTACAAATGAGTTTCATTCCAAGACCATATTCATAAATCCAATTTTTTCATAAGTCCAACAAATTTAGCCTGGGTATCCAACTAACACAATCAGCTACATAGTACTCTATTGTAGTCAGTTTTTAATACTTTTCACACAAATAATACATTAAAATAACAAGAAAAAAGAAAATATTTTTAACCTTAGAACACAGTACCTTGAAAAGTAAGTACAGTAGCATAATACAACAGCTGGTACACAGGGGCTACCATCAAGTGAACAAGCAAGAGTTACTGACTGGAGGAGGGGGAGGAGGTGGGAGATGGTAGAGCTGAAAGGTCATCAGCAATAGGAGATGGAGGCCAAACTGCAATCTCACTCACACCTGACCTTGATGGCACAGGTTCTTGTTCCTTGCTTGATTCAATTCTACCTATCCTCTGGAAAAAATGACCCAGTGATGTTGAGGTAGCAGCTTTTTTATTTTTATTTTTCTCATCATAGGTGACTTAGTAGCACTGGATTACATGCTGAACAGCTGTTGTAAACTTCATGTCTGTTCTACATTTAGGTCCTGTGCCTCAAACCTAACAGTTACTCCTCAAGTAAAGAAAATCCCTTAGCCATTACCTGAATTGTGAATCTCTTCCATTCTTCAGTTATTTCTTCCTTTTGTCCTTTCTCTGGGCCTCCAAATCCTGGTGCTTTTTGACAATATCAGCTTTCACGCTTGCTTCTGGACATTCTGGGCTTGAAATAAAGATACTCTGCTACTGTACTCTATACAGTACAGTAAAATACACAAAGACAACCACTTGTAGAGGATGCACACATGTGACAACGCATGCCAGACGTGAACTAACATGTGGTTGGACATGCAAGTGCATGTTCTCATCTTTGAAAGTTTACAATATGAAAGATCATATGCATGAGACTTACTGTAACTGCTGCTGCTAAGTCGCTTCAGCCATGTCTGACTCTGTGCGACCCCATAGACGACAGCCTGTCAGGCTCCCCCGTCCCTGGGATTCTCCAGGCAAGAACACTGGAGTGGGTTGCCATTTCCTTCTCCAATGCATGAAAGTGAAAAGTCAAAGTGAAGTCGCTCAGTTGTGTCCGACTCTTAGCGACCCCATGGACTGCAGCCTACCAGGCTCCTCGGTCCATGGGATTTTCCAGGCAAGAGTACTGGAATGGGGTGCCAGTGCCTTCTCCAGCTTACTGTAACATTTCCATATAAATTATAGTCAACTACTTCTTGCAACGTACCCAACTCAAAGAGAACATGGTAAGGGTTTCCCCCTCTCCAATTCTGTAGTCTTCACCTTGCAAAATTTGGCCTTTTAATTAATCTCTCTTCCCTTTTAATTAATCTGGGCTTCCTGTGGCTCAGCTGGTAAAGAATCTGCCTACAAGCCAGGAGACCTGGGTTTGAACTCTGGGTTTGGAAGATCCCCTGGAGAAGGGAATGGCTACCCACTCCAGTATTCTGGCCTGGAGAATTCCATTCACTGTATAGTCCATGGGATCATGAACAGTCAGACATGACTGAGAGACTGTCAGTCTCTCAAAACCACGTAAATAGATTGGTGCTCTTTTAGCCTTACTCACTACGGGGTTGAGATGTAATTTCACTTAATTATAGAAACTGTCCTTACTCTTGGTTTTAAATATTATTATCCCATGATTTCCCCTTTGCTTCTTGACTCTTGATGTTTAATTCTTCATTTCATTATTTTTAATTATATTACTTATTTGTGTGTGTGCTCAGTCATAGCTGACTCTGCAACCCTATAAAGTCTAGCTTGCCAGATACCTCTGTCCTTGGGATTTTCCAGGCAAGAATACTGGAGTGGGTTGCCTGCGTTGGTCGGCAGACTCTTTACCCTTGAACCACCTGCGAAGGCCGTATTTCATATTTACTGTTTCTTGAGTAAACTTGATTCATTTGGAAGGTCTGTATCACAGTTTTAAAATTCTTTCTATTTTTGGAGCATTAATAAGATGGCTAACATAGTAAAGTATATATACTAGATTTAAAATAAAACCTTGTTTTATTATTTTTGGAAGATAGAATATGTCCTATGGCCAAATATCACTTTAAATACACCATAAATATTTCATACAAAATATAAGTATCAATATTTTAATAGTTAAAAAAATAGTACCAGAAGTTCTGGATATTCGTAATAGTTACAATACTAGTCATACTCTTAAAAAAAAAATAAACAGTTTTTGTTTCTTCACTGACTTCTTGCATTGATTTATCCATGATAGGTATAAGTCTACATGTGCACAGCACACATCACACACACAGACACACAGTGCCTCATTTGCTTGTATGAAGTGATGTGTTTCACTTAGTTAAATAAGTATTGTAACTTGAGCAGAGGATTTTCAAGGATAAAGGAATGATAAAAAATGTAAATTCTAAAGTCTCTATTACTTTCTGCAATTCACTTCCTCAAAGGCAGTGAGGTCTGTAGGAAACAGATACACACATATATGGCATTCATGCAGTCAGGCACTACATTTTCAAGCCATATTCTGCTCGGTATGTTAACTTCCAAAATCCTATTTTTCTTATCTGTAAAATAGAAAGGATAATACAGGATGGTTGTGAGGACTCAAGTTTGTAGCTTATGTGGAAAAGTCCACAGGAGGCTTTCCAATTTGGTGGGAGCTGAATAAATGTTATTTCTTTACTGTATTTTTAATCTTTTTTTTTCAGTGTGACTCTGTATGTGAGTGCATATGTTGTTTAACTGTGGATTTTGTTTATATTGTGTTGTAATAGGAGACTTTTTTTCTTAAAAATCACAGTCTCTGTAGTTTAATCATAGGAAGATACAGTATGTTATATATAACTGAATGGCTGAGTCTTCACCTAAAAAGAAACTATTTAAAGAAACATCAAGCCCTTGTGACAAGAAAGAAGCACATATGGGTTTTTCCTGTAGTGGGTGAGGAATAGGGGCTGGTGGCTGGCACTGACCTGAGAGGGACTCTGTCAAAAAGAGGTGCCAGATAAACCTTTCACTAAGAGCAACCTGGCTAAGATGTGACAGTGCACAGGAGCCTCATAGGCATGATGTGTCTGCCAAATCCACATCACCTGCTCCCCAAACACTTACCCATCACATTTCAATTATCCATGATAGGAGAAATGTACCAGGCATAAGCCTTGAACTGCATTTCAAAGGTTGTTCTCAAAACTCCCCATGACACTAAACCATATGGGTTTTCCATGTTCAAGGATCTTGAGGAGAGGGTATCCAACCAGAGCTTGTGGATGAATTCAATTCAGTTCAGTTCAGTTGCTCAGTTGTGTCCGACTCTTTGTGACCCCATGTACTGGAGCACGCCAGACCTCCCTATCCATCACCAACTCCATGGAAAATCATCTTAGGCTGGGAGAGTGAAAGACAATACAATAACTGCACCAATTAGCCCATTTAGATATCTGTTCAGTTCAGTAGCTAATTTGTGTCTGACTCGTGTGACCCCATGGACTGCAGCACACCAGGCATCCCTGTTCATCACCAATTCCCAGAACCTACTTAAACTCATGTCCATTGACCTGGTGATGCCATCGAACCATCTCATCCTCTGTCATCTCATTCTCCTCCTGCCTTCAATCTTTCCCAGCATCAGGATCTTTTCAAATGAGTCAGTTCTTTGCAACAGGAGGCCAAAGTCATGGAGTTTCAGCTTCAGTATCAGTCCTTCCAATGAATATTCATGACTGATTTCCTTTAGGATGGACTTGTTTGATTTCCTCGCAGTCCAAGGGACCCTCAAGAGTCTTCTCCAACCCTAAAGTTCAAAGACATCAGTTCTTTGGCACTTAGCTTTCTTTAGAGTCCAACTTTCACATCCATACATGACCACTGGGAAAACCATAACTTTGACTAGATGGACCTTTGTTGGCAAAGTAATGTTTCTGCTTTTAAATATGCTGTCTAGGTTGGTCATAACTTTTCTTCCAAGGATCCAGTGTCTTTTAATTTCATGGCTGCAATCACCAACTGCAGTTATTTTGGAGCCCCCCCAAAATGAAGTCTGTCACTGTTTCCATTGTTTCCCCATCTATTTGCCATGAAGTGATGGGACCAGATGCCATGATCTTAGTTTTCTGAATGTTGAGTTTTAAGCCAACTTTTTCACACTTCCCTTTCACTTTCATCAAGTGGCTTTTTAGTTCTTCTTCAGTTTCTGCCGTAAGGGTGATGTCATCTGCATATCTTTCTCCTTGCAACCTTGATTCAAGCTTGTGCTTCATCCAGCTCAGCATTTCACATGATATATTCTGCATGTAAATTAAGTAAGCAGATGACAATATACAGCCTTGACATACTCCTTTCGCAATTGAAATCAGTCTGTTTTTCCATGTCCTGTTCTAAATGTTGCTTCTTGACCTGTGTACAGATTTCTCAGGAGGGAAGTCAGGTGGTCTGGTATTCCTATCTCTTTAAGAATTTTCCACTGTTTATTGTGGTCCACATAGTCAAAGGTTTAGTGTAGTGCATAAAGCAGAAGTACATTTTTTTTTTTAACTCTCTAGCTTTTTTGAAGCAAGACAACTATGCAGAACTATGGACAGAGGTTTGTGACATTGTACAGGAGGCTTTGATCAAGACCATCCCCAAGGTGGGAAAAATGCAAAAAGGCTAAATGCTTGTCTGAGGATGCCTTACAAACAGCTGAGAAAAGAAAAGGTATAAAAGGGAAAGGATAATAGGAAAGATATACCCCCTTTAATGCAGAGTTCCAAAGAATAGCAAGGAGAGATAAGGAAGCCTTCCTCAGTGATCAGTGCAAATGATAATAATAAAGCAAAACCAAAAAACGGGAAAGACTAGAGATCTCTTCAAGAAAATTAGAGATACCAAAGGAACATTTCATGCAAAGATGGGCACAATAAAGGACAGAAATGATATGGACCTAAAAGAAGGAGAAGATATTAAGAAGAGGTGGTCAGAATACACAGGAGAACTATACAAAAAAGATCTTCATGACCCGGATAACCATGATGGTGTAATGACTCCCCTAGAGCCAGACATCCTGGAATGTGAAGTCAAGTGGGCCTTAGGAAGCATCACTGTGAACAAAGCTACTGGAGGTGATGGAATTCCAGTTGAGCTATTTCAAATCCTAAAAGATGGTGCTGTGAAAGTGTTGCATTCAATATGCCAGGAAATCTGGAAAACTCAGCAGTGGCCACAGGACTGGAAAAGGTCAGTCAGTTTTCACTCCAATCCCAAAGAAAGGCAATGACAAAGAATGCTCAAACTACCACACAATTACATGCATCTCACACAGTAGCAAAGTAATCCTCAAAATTCTCCAAGCCAGGCTTCAACAGTATGTGAATGGTGAATTTCCAGAAATTCAAGCTTGATTTAGAAAAGTCAGAGGAATCAGAGAGCAAATTGCCAACATCTGTTGGATCATCAAAAAAGCAAGAGCATTTAAAAAAAAAAAATAGCAATAGGTACCAACTTATGCAAAGTGACCCCATGGACTATACAGTCCATGGAATTCTCCAGGCCATAATACTGGAGTGAGTAGCCGTTCCCTTCTCCAGGATATCTTTCCAACCCATGGGTCAAACCCGGGTCTCCTGCATTACAGGTAGATTTTTTACTGGCTGAGCCACCAGGGAAGCCCAAGAGTATGGAATGGGTAGCCTATTCCTTCAGCAGATTTTGAATTGAAACAGGGTCTCCTGCATTGCAGGCACATTCTTTACCAGCCACCAGGGAAGCCCCTAAGTTAATACTAATAACTACTTATTGGCATTAATACTTGTGCATTGTAAGAAGTGATCACATTATTATTAATTTGACCTAAGCATAATTAAATAATTGTTTCATTTACATTTTATTATGAAAAATTTAAACGTAAATATTATATACTCAGTTTGGCCATTCAGTCATGTCCAATTCTTTGCAACCCCATGGACTGCAGCACACCAGGCTTCCCTGTCCATCACCAACTCCAGGAGCTTACTCAAACTCATTCCATCGAGCTGGTGATGCCATCCAACCATTTCATCCTCTGTCATCCCCTTCTTCCACCTTCAATCTTTGCCAGCATCAGGGTCTTTTCAAATGAGTCAGCTCTTCACATCAGGTGGCCAAAGTATTGGAGCTTCAACTTCAGCATCAGTCCTTTCAATTCAGGATTGATCTCCTTTAGGATTGACTAGTTTGATCTCCTTGCAGTCCAAGGGCCTCTCGAGAGTCTTCTCCAACACCACAGCTCAAAAGCATCAATTCTTCAGTGCTCAACTTTCTTTATGGTCCAACTTTCACATCCATACATGACTACTGGGAAAACCATAGCTTCTACTAGACAGATATATACATATACACACACACATATATATATATATACATATATCTTATATATCATATATATATATATATATATATGATAGAAAACTCTTCTATGTCCTTTTTGTTCCTATATAATGGTAACCATGTACACATGAATCCTTTCATTGCCTCTGCCAAATATAGAAATACATGTGTGTGTGTATACTCATTCTGCAATATTTGTTGCTGTGGTTTTGCTTCTCTGCTTATAGGATAATTTACAGTAAAGTTCTGCTTTCTCAGCAGGAATATTCTGCTTTGATGGCTCTTGGAGGCTTAACAAATTACAAAATTATTTATCCTACAAAATCTTCAGAAGATACTGTTTCCTTTAATTTTGTTTATAAACTCACATATACCTACATCGATTTTAAGACATAAGTCACAGAGAAGTTTTATAGCATGATTCAATTTGAATAGTTCTTTTTAAAATTCTAAACTTGTCTACAACTCAGAGTGTTAAACAGTTTTATAACTGTCCACTGCTTACAGCCAAATATGGGATGTTTCCTGAGTAGGGGAAACAGCCATTACCTTCTCATCTGTTTCAATTTTCTGTTCTTGTCAGTTCCTTTTCTTGGCTAGCATGGAAATTCATGCACATCTGAGTTGTTTCATTTGTATTCTTGTTTCCAAACATCAAATAAATTCATCCATAAATTAATTTTATGAGCAATTAAGTTCTTCCAAATCAGTACTTTCTAAATTGATTTCTCTTTTACAATCAAGACACAGTTTAGCTCCATTTTAAAGCATTAGACACTGCACTCAGAGAGTTTGCCATTTTCTTTTCAAAATTTTTTTAATTAATTTATTTTCTTATTGAAGGATAATTGCTTTACAGAATTTTGTTGTTTTCTGTCAAACTTCAACATGAATCAGCCATAAGTATACATATATCCCCTCCTTTTTGAACCTCCCTCCCATCTCCCTCCCCATCCCACCCCTCTAGGTTGATTTTCAATTTCCACTTTCTTTTTAAATAATTTTTGTAAAGAAAAATTTGTGAGAGAGAGAGTCTTCTGGAAGTGCTGGTTAAGGAAAGGGTTGATACTAGGGCTCCAGGGAATTAGTTATTCAGGCAGAGGGACTATGGCCAGGGCAGAAGGGACACTACTTGGTCCCCTCAGGGGCTGGCTCACTTAGGACCTTCATGTCAGCTGGACACACAGCCAGTCAGACACTGGAAAGATGGTCAGCGTGTTTTAACAATGTGAGTAAATATAATTTTAAGGTTAAGATTTGGCCTCTTGATAAATCTCCTTATGATCATTTAGAAGAAATTTTCACAGAGATAAGCAATTTTAGTTCTAAGGACTTCTAAATGATGCTAGAAGAAAAGAAGGGTAAGTAGATGGATTCTATCAAACTGCATGCCTGATTTAGTAAATGTAAACAGGATTGACCCAAGCAAAAGCAGAAAGATGAGCATTACTTCAGATGGTTGCTGTGCAGATAATGGGGGACCAACAAACGGCCTGACGCCTGGGAGGCTTCAGTGCTGGGAGGGCCACGTTCCTGACTGTGACCATATGACCACCCGTGTGGGAGGCTTCAGTGCTGGGAGGGCCACGTTCCTGACTGTGACCATATGACCACCCATGTGGGAGGCTTCAGTGCTGGGAGGGCCACGTTCCTGACTGTGACCATATGACCACCCGAGTCAAGGACTTAATTGTAGTAGCCTTGTCTCTAGTTCTACTTCCATTCTTATTCTGTTGTGTCTTGTTTCTCACCTCTCTCTTTTCCTGGAAAGTTGTGTGATTGAGATTACTAAAATCTCCTGATCCCCAGTGGGGGAAGATAGGACACCCAAGGAGTAGGTCAGTTGTTGCAATTCTCTATGTATCCCAACATAGAGTTCCCCATGGTTATTGACTAAAATCAGGCAACTATATGGAGCCACACTAGAGTTTGATGAAAGCTTTAGATTATTTTGCTGAAGAGGGAAGGATGAATTCACTGTTAACCCAGTTTCAGTGGCATATAATGATGCTGAGAAAGGAACAAATCAGATACATGAAAAAGAAAAATAGCACTTAAGGATGAGTCCACAAATGTTACTGAAAAGAGAATATTAATAGTGTAAGAAAGAGTCTGTGAAATCCAGCAGACAGGGCTGGCAGTAAGGAGAGAAGAGATTCATGCCCTGCCTCCAACTTGCCATTATGTGCATGCTGTGCCACGATATTTGGCAATGGGCACAAAGCACCCCATTTTATCCTGCCATTTTTAGATGGGGCAAGGCTAGCAACTCCCCAAGTTCAGCTTACCCAGGTTCACCCTTTACACTAACTCAGGCATTAGCCACATATGACCATAAATATTTGAAATGTCACAAGTCTAAATAAAGATATGCTATGAGTATAGAATACAAATGGTAATTTGAAGACTTAGTATTATTACTAAGTACAAGCTCCTTCTGCTCAATGCACAACAGGCAAATATGTTGGAAGACAAATTGTTGAGAGAAGGAATAATGACTTTATTCAGAAAGCCAGTAGACAGAGAAGATGGTAGACTAGTGTCCTAAGGAACCATCTTACCCTAGTCAAAATTCACATTACTTCTATTCTAAAAGTGGATGTATTGTGGTGTTGGGGGCCAGAGTGAGGCACTCCACCCATGGCAAAGGTCATGAGGAAGGAGGCTCGACATACACAAAGGCAGGATCGAGCCTCAGGAGTCCCCCTGGAAATCCTCGAGCATCTACCCCCATAACCAGAGCCTGCCTACTTTACTACTTTGTGCTCTCACCTACACCTCTGACTTTATGGGGGGCTGTCCCCCACCACCTCTTTCGGAGGAGTTAACCTAGAGCTCCAGTTAATAAAAACTCCTGGGCGTGACAAGAGTGTTTTAACCTACAAACTCCTCTGAAGGTTCTCTAGCTTGCCTGACAGGCTTGTCTGGCCACATGTGATTGCTCACAGCCTCCCAACCATGAGAGGCATGAGATGCTTTAAACCTTCTAAAAACAGGTTCCTTAGAAAAGTTAGAAAACTATTAGTATAAGTATAACGGGCTGATTAGAAATTGTATTGGTGAAGGGTTTTTCATTTGTTGAGCCAATGTTTGTTGCTAAGTCTCCATATCCCCTGCCCTTACACACATTAATGAATATATAGAAGAAATAAGTATTAACCTTTGATATTAATCACGTTAGACCTTAGGCTAATTAAATTCTTTCCTTAACTAAAACCCACTACACCCTCACCCTATAGGAATGTAACTTTATTTGGGTGGTGTCTGTTTTAAGAATAATCACCCCTGGAGAAATAAGTGTCCTGGTTGACTGACCACTGTCACAAGGAGAGGGTCATAAATTGTCAGCAGGCCCCCCCTGGACAGAAGATAATGTAACATCCCTAAGACCTCTATATACATTTGTATGAAGCACCTGACTTTAATAAAAGTCAGGACTGCTGTCCCCACGTGACTTTTGCATAACATCTCAGTGTATAAAATAGACCATGGAAAATAAAGAATTGGGATCAGTTTCTCGAAATACTGGTCTCCCCATGTCGCTCTCTCTCTCATTCTGGCTGAGTCTCCATCTGGAGCGTGGAACCCGCCATGCTTACTAATTATGCCTGGGCTTCTAAAATCCGGCCGGGGAGGCCTCAGTGTCTCCTCTCCTTCGGGAGAATGGAAGGACGCCTGTGGCCTACCTAAGTGGTGCAAACTTCTTGTCTTGAAGTTTTATTGGTCTCCCGCGTAAACCAAGCTACTCAGCCTCTTTTCTCCACTGAATTTTCCTACTGAGCTATCCTCATTTTATTACTCTTTACATCTTTAATTAATATCTAATTGAAGCTATTGTATCCTGATCCTCGCTGACGCCGTCCCCACTTCAAACTCCCTGGATCAGCCGGGGCTGGACCCCAGCATTGTGATTAGTTATTGCAAACTGCTTAGAGTTGAATTCTTTGTTCTTGCATCTATCCTCATAGACCAGGACATGGTGTTCCTGTAAATCTCAAACAAGACAAATATTCTCTATTCTGCAACTTTTTATTTCTTATGAATGGAAGGAATGATGTTAAAGCTGAAACTCCAGTACTTTGGCCACCTCATGCGAAGAGTTGGCTCATTGGAAAAGACTCTGATGCTGGGAGGGATCGGGGGCAGGAGAAGGGGACGACAGAGGATAAAATGGCTGGATGGCATCACTGACTCGATGGACGTGAGTCTGAGTAAACTCCGGGAGTTGGTGATGGACAGGGAGGCCTGACGTGCTGCAATTCATGGGGTCACAAAGAGTCGGACACGACTGAGCGACTGATCTGATCTGATCTGATACCTTAAAGGTCAGAGCTTTGAGAATGGACAATTCTGTATATTTCAGGCTATTGGCAACGTCCTTAAAGCAAAAACAATAGAATACAAAGTTAAAGAAACAGATCTATAATAATATGGGATCAGATATGCTTATTAGCACACATAAAAAGAATGGTTAAAATATCTCATTAACCAATTTTAATGTTGGAAAATGTTGAAATTGTAATATTGTGGATTTTTTTTGCTGAATAAAATATATTATTAAAATCAATTTCACCTATTTCTCTTCATTTTTTTTCAAATGTGCCTACTCCAGACAAACCTTTATTTCTGGTTAGCTTTATATTTCTGTTGTGTAGAAATGCTTTGGAGATTTTAAGAATGTTCTTAGAAAATCATTCTCTTCATCCAGACCCTTAAGTATTTACAGAGTATTTAGAGTTGCCTATGGTGACATCAGGAGAACAGTATTTGTCATAACATATTCCTACTCATGTGCTCTGGCTCTGGTGTTCAGGTAGTACTCTGGTATTTGGTTGGGATTTGGTCTTCAGGATATGATACAGGTTAGACAAGAAAACCTATGCAAAGGAAAAAAAAAAAAAAGACATTTCATTGAAGTGAAATGAGCCATAAAGTTTCCATTGTAAAGTTTTGTTCATTAGCCCAAGAACAGGTCTTTCACCAATTTAGATTTAATACTCAAAGCACTGGAATGAGTTTGATATTATCATTTTCATTTTACATATGACAAGATGTGCCCTACTAGGAGCTCAGTACCTTGTCTCGCTCAAAGTTCCAATTTAGGAAATGGAGCTGGGATTTGAATAAAATTCTCTATTGACATCAGTGCCATGGATCTCTGCAAGTGCTTAACTCCCTGGCTCAGGAGTATAAAAGAACAGTATCCATGAAGTGAATAAGCTGACATTTCTTCTCCAAAGGATAACAAAACTGCTTCAGAGATCTCCAAATCCATATATGTCTTTGTTTGTATTTCAAACTTCATTTGGATTTCCTGATAATAACTTTGTTCCAATGTACTATTAAATGAAAGAATGGAATCTTTGAAGAGTTTCTGGTCTTAAAGGAAAAAAAAATAGTCAAGTAAAATTCAATACCTAACTTTGCTTTGAATAAACATTCAGTGAACAATCTAAGCAAATTGTGATTGCAGTAGTACTTCAGCAATCATTAAGTGATTTCTGTTTTAAGTAGTAAAGAAACAAAGAAGATCAAGAAAAGATAAAAAATAATAATTTTGTTCTTTCAAAATGAATAGATTGTGGGAGAGGTGAGTGTAATGGATTTTGGTAAACGTTATATCATAAGTGTGAAATTGAAAAGTCACAAAAAGCTAAAGTATTGACATCTATTAAGTAGGATAGAAGAAGCATCATGGAAGAGTATTTTCTCTGGGACTTGAAAGAAGAAAGAGTATCTGCAACAAGAAACAGAGGTGTGAGACTGCAGTGTACAATCAGAAACCATAGATCCTAGTAATACCTTGTATCCTACCAGTGAATCTAGAGATATGTATGCATTGGCATTAGAGGGTCTCAAGAGAATATGGATGGGAGAGGTGATGACATATTGGACCAGGGGACAGTTAGCATCTTAGGGTCTCTGATCAACTAGGTTGTGGGCTTGATTTTGCTCATGCTGAGCTGCTTAATTATCACAGTAAAAAGGCAGTGAGTGTTCAATAATGTGGTGTAATTTTATACTCTGAAAGCGAGAGAAAGATGAAGTGGTGCTTAAGGTTTTTAGCAAAAGGATTGATTCCTTTCTCTCTGATTTTTTTTCTTTTTTGCATTCCAAAGGGTTAAAACTAAAAAAAAAAGTTAAAAATAAACTGAAAAATAGATAATGGATGTGGTCAAGGGCCTGAGAACTTGTTTCTCCTCACTGCACAGGTAGGATGGGTACAATGCGAGTTAGAAGGGAAAGAATGAGTGGTTAGGTTTACAAATTGCTAATTGAAGTTAATATATTATTCATTTACTGGTATTTCATTTTCATTGTAAAACATCCAAAAAGTGGCATTGTTTAAACAGTTCAAAATTCAAATGGTACAAGTGTTCTATTTTTCAATAAGTTTATGTGGTAAAAAATAAAAATACAAATAATAATTATCTGCCATCATGATATTTCTGCACAAGAGTATAAAATGGCAATACAACTATTAGTTGACAACAGAATATCAAAGATCAAATATATTGTTAAGGATGCCATCCAGATTTCATATATCCTCTAAGAAAATGTCCTAAACTTTTCAGTTCCATTCACTTTATTACTCATTGCTTACATATAATAAAATAATCCATGTCTCTAAAAAAAGCAAAAAGAAAATAAAGTCAGTACAAAGTGTGCTAATATTTGGAAAATGTAAGTGTGTGGGCAATGAAAGAGCAGTGGTTATTCTTTCCCAGCACCCAGAGAGAAGGATCTATATTTTTCTAAGGCAGATTCCTGAAAATGATTTATCTCACACCAACAGCAGGAGGAAAGTCCAGGCTCATACTCAATTTCTAGAACAAAGCATTTCAAATAACTTTATCAGGTCCAGAATTCCAGTGATGTCCTAGTCCTCCTATCAGGGGAAGGTTATAATCACACTCCCTTAGTAATGGCCTGGAAACTGGAGCATTGCTGATAAGCTGCTCTTTCTTTGACCTGCTGCCCATTTGTTTACCTTCCCTCTACCCCCCTCACCTGGCCAGCTCAGCATCCCCTCTCAGAGTGAAGAACTGAGACTTAAGCAGGCAAACTGGTGCCCATGCCCCATCCTCACATCTAGTCTAAGTGGTCTGCAAGATAATATGCACAATTATATAAATTCTACCATTGGGCCATGAGGAAATTATAGGTTAAGGATTACATCCAAGCAAGTCAGACAGAGAAAGACAAATATAATATGATACCAATTATTTGTGAAATCTAAACAAATGATCCAAATGAATTATTTGCAAAACAGAAACATATAGACATAGAAAACAAACTTATTGTTACTGGGAGGATGGGAGTGGGGGGAGGGATAGTGGAGGATAGAGAGATAAATTAGGAGTTTGAGATTAACATATAGACACTACTATATATAAAGTAGATAGAAAGAAGAGACCTACTGTATAGCATAGGGAACTATATTCAATAACTTGTAATACCCTGCAATAACCTGTAATGGAAAATTATATATATGATAAATATGCAAATTAAATATTAATATTACGTATATATACAAAACTGAATCACTATGCTATATCCCTGAAACAAACACAATGCAAATCTACTATACTTCAGTTAAAAACAGAAATTACGCCAGTTCAGTTCTGTTCATTTGAATAAAGACCACAGGCTGAAGTGCTAAGAGCATGGAATCTGAGAGCTGTTTTCCCAGACCTTACATGAGCTTTGATCTCATTCACAAATCCTTTCAACCTTGATATTTTTCAACCCATTTATGCATCTACTATATAGGTGCCATGAGTCTAGAAGAGAACGAAGGAGAAAGTCAAATAAGGAAAAGCAGTAAAATGACACATTGGCAAGATGGAGATCAGAGCCCAGACCAGGGCAGGGCTGCACACAGGTCCCTCATTTGAAAAGACCCAGATGCTAGGAAAGATTGAGGGCAGGAGGAGAAGGGGACGACAGAGGATTATGGTTCGATAACATCACCGACTCATTGGACATGGGTTTGGGGGAACTCCGGCAGTTGGTGATGGACAGGGAGGCCTGGCGTGCTGCGGTTCATGGGGTAGCAAAGAGTTGGACACGACTGAATGACTGAACTGAACTGAACTGTACACAGGTCAAAATGGAAGTCAGGAAAACACTGGGGTGAAGGAACAATATTTGAAACACTATCTCTAGGGAAGAGTTGAACACTGACTGTAGTATTATAGTTAGTACTTGTAAGTTAACCGATTTTAATCTATTTTGAATTTATTGACCATTTAGTGTTACTAATTCTGCAAAATACTTTCACTTTGTTTCTATAACTGATAAAATGTATGTATTCCAAAATCAAAATATGTGCATATATAGCCATCTTTATAAATATATTAAGAACATAAATATAAAAGTGTAAGTGTCTGGAATGTACTAAATAATACAAATTGAAGAAAATTATTAAGCCATGTAATGGCACATTTTGTTTGTTGGCACAGTAATTAAGTTTGGTTTAAACTCTGAGTACAATTAATTTTTGAGATCCATGCTGAAGTAGAGAAGAATCTATTTTTCAAAGTAACATCTAAATTTTAAATATAATGGACTTTCCAGAAAAAAAAACAGATCTTATCATTGTCTCCAAAGTAAAATCTCATTTCATTACAGAATTCAATTTATAGAACAGAATAGAATAGCAGATGTTACAGTAAGCATTTTAACAAATCAGTCAATATTTCAACTAAAATCAGTTTAAAGTTGTATTCATAGCCACACTTTGTAAAGCACTTACTGTAATGCCAGCTATGTGTTTTGAATATATTATGTCACTTACCATGCCAGTTATATAAAAAGTAATATTAGCTCCATTATAGAGATGATGTCCCAGGTCATTCCTGAAACCAGCAGAGCTGGAAACCAGCCAAGATATCCCAACCCCAGAGTGCTTGCTATGAACCTTCAAGCGCTTCCCCACTCATACTTCCTGTTAGAATATATGCACGTTATCAAATTAAGTAATGGGTGCACTCTTGTATTGATGTCTATTGGTGGAATTTTTAGTCAGTTCAACCTTGTAACAAATATAATAATCATAAGATGTTACAAAAATAAAGACACCAACACTCACACATAAGACAGCACACAGTGCTCCCCTTTCCTCATCCAGCTCAAGTGATGATACAGGTACTGCCTACCGGAGGTGTGAGTTGGCCTGATGAGAAACGAGAGAGCTTTTTTTTAAATTATTATTATAATAAATATAATGAAGTTTCTCAGCACAATCCCTTTTCAAGCATTTTTATATGACTTCCAGTGGTTTTCTAAGAGCCCCTTTTTTATAACAGACTTCATAACAGATTTAAGTTCGTTGGCCAGTTCTGAAGTTTTGAACTGTGTTGCTTTCCAAGTATCTTTATAAATTAGAAATTGCTATCCTTTGGGGTTCAGAATCTGGAGCATATTTTTTTCTTGTTCTCCTTCCCTCCCATCTTCCCTCTCTCCATCCCTTCTTTCTTTATTTCCTTCTTCTCTCTCTCTCTTTTTTTTTTTTTTTTTGGCCTTCTGCAGAGAATATCATAACTAAATAGTGGTTTCTACTGACGTCTTTTCATCTTGTATTGGTATATATTTACACTCCCTTTTCACATGTCTTTCAAATTTTGTGCTTTGATGCACAAGTAATGATGCTAATTGCTTCTCAGCATTTTGACTGAGATCAAATGTAGTATGGAGGTTTACCTGATGGCTCAGTGGTAAAGAATCTACCTCCCAATGCAGGAGATGCAAGAGATGCAGGTTCAGTGCTTGGGTTGGGAAGATCCCCTAGAGTAGGAAATGGCAATCCACTCCAATATTCTTGCCTGAAAAATTTCATGAACAGAGGAGCTTGGTGGGCTACAGTCCATAGGGTTGCAAAGAGTCAGACATGATTGAGCACATACAATGCTAATAACAGCATATGAAAAGTCAATTTTTATTTCACTGTTTCAGTGGTCATTTCAAGTAAAACATAAGTCATCCTATCTTTTTTTTTTTAATGGTCTCTACATACATCTGTATTTCATTCTTACCAAAACAGTGGAAACCCTGCACAAATCTACCTCAGCTGTCATTTCATTTCTCGATTTGTGTGTATTCTACCAATGTTCTTTTAACTAAAGTGTATTCTGCCAATTTCTTTTAACTGAAGTGTATTCTACTAATGTTCTTTTAACTAAAGACTGAGGAAGGACTGGAAGGAAATAGAACTGTGGGTTGGCATAACTTCCCTTTCTTTTTAGGTCATCATTTTCAGCATAAATAGTTGGTTTACCTTGGGGTGAATAACACGAGTAAGAAAGGGTTCCTCTGTGATGAGTTTCCTTGATCATCTGTACTTCTTAAAACATCATGGCCTTCTTGAATCAAAGCAAGTTCTGGTGCAGAGGGAGCAGGGGGCTGTCACACTCTTGCTGACTCGGTGATAAATGTAAGGCATTTACTTTGTACTTGCCTTCGGTCTTCCACAGCCTACCATGAGCCCAGGAGGGCCGGACCACAGTATTCACATACTACAAACACAGTGTGTGAAGGAGGCAGCAGGAAATAGAGGACTCCACTCATGAATGTGTCTTCGAACGTGTATCTTGCAAGTGAAATCCAACAGAACAAAGTCATCCTATCTTAAAATCAGTATAGCCCTTCCTTTCCTTTGTAAGTTACTTTCACATTCCCCTTCTCACTTCTGGGGATTTGAGACCAGCCAGGGAGCTTTCTTTGCCCATTAAATCTGCCTTAGGGGCTCCAGACTCAATGCTGCAATTTCTCTCAGTTCTTGCAGGACTTGTGACTGGTAGTGCTCATGAGATGTTATCAATTATCAACAATTGTCAAGTTCTATATGTGTGTTTTCTTCCCTAATAAACCTGGAAATTTCTTATGCCAATAAATGCTTGATGTGACAAGCCAGGAATCTGCCTTTACTGAAGTTCATTTCCTCCCAGGGAATAACATCCTGGTAGTCATATACTGCTTTTTCTTGGAGGTCTCTTTGAAGAAGGTATTTCCTGTTGAATTGTGGCACTACACAACTATTGGCATCCCATCTTTAATGTCTCTAACATTGACTACCTAAGCAGTGATGTCATCTAAAAGTTATAAGACATTCTCTCTGTTGATAAAATTTCGCAGTTCTTTAGAGTCAGCATCACAGCATATAAGAAGTATGTTAAGCAATATTTTAATTAAATTAACAGTTATTAAAATGATTGCTGCTTCTCTGATAGCTCAGTTGGCAAAGAATCTTCCTGCAATGCAGGAAACCCTGGTTCGTTTTCTGGGTTAGGAAGATCCAGTGGAGAAGGGATAGGCTACCCACTCCAGTATTCTTGGGCTTCCCTTATGTCTCAGCTGGTAAAGAATACACCTGCAATGCCGGAGACCTGGGTTTGACCCTTGGGTTGGGAAGATCCCTAGAGAAGGGGAGGGCTACCCACTCCAGTATTCTGGCCTGGAGAATTCCATGAGATTGCAAAGAGTCCAACACAACTGAGCAACTTTCACTTTCAAAAAGATTAATAAGCAAAATATACAATTGCAAAGGAACCTTCCTAATGCAACAAAGATTTTCAGATTTCAATATTTATTTAGATAATTCAGGATTGTTTTTCTTCTGAACTTGCATGTATATCAAGGCTTCTAAAATGTCATTTTCGTTCCCATAGCATTTAAAGAGTGTTTTACTTGCTTTATTTAAAACATAACATTTTATGAACTATCAGAACTTCTTAAATGTTGTATTAGTTTTCTGGTGTTACCATAACAAAGTACCATAACAGAGACAGGGTGACTTAAACATCAGAAATTTATTATCTCCCAATTATGGAGGTGCCAGCAGGATTGATTCCTTCTGAAGCCTGTGTCCTTGGCTTGTACATGGCCACTTCCTTTGTCTTAACTAGGTGGACATTGTGTGTGTCTGTGTTAATCTCTTCTTACAAAACCACTAGTCATACGGAATTAGGGTCCCCCTTTGCAAACTCATTTTAACTTAATTTCCTCTTTAATAGGGTACTGACGGTTAGGACTTCACTGTATGAATTTTGGGGTGGGGGATACAGATCAGCTCATACTGCTCTGTGCTCTGTGACACCCCTCAAAAAAATTCATGCCCACATATGTAAAATACATGCATTCCCTCCAAATAATTCTAGGATTCTTAGCTCATCCCAGCATCAACTTCAAATCTGAGTCTCATCTGAACATCAGGTAAACCAGGTGTGAGCAAGAGAGGAAGTGTGAGTCATCCTGAGGCAAAATTCCTTTACAGCTCTGAACTTGGGTAACAAGAAAATAACTATCTAATTCTAAACTACAGTGTTGGAATAGGCCTAGCATAAGCACTCACGTTCAAAAAGGAATAATACGATAGAAGAGCTCTGCAGACCTAAGCATGTCTGAAAATAAACAAGGAAAATTCTATTTTGTTTTAAGGCTCCCAAATAATCCTTTGTCTCCAAGTTCTGTTTTCCCAGCCCCCTGGCACGGTCTTGCACCCAGGGTCCAGCAGGGCCGCTCCCAGTCTTCTTTGTAAATGAGCAGGTGACAGTTTCACCCCTGGATGCCTGGGGGCAGTAGTAGCCCTGCTGACCTCTGAATCACTGTTGGGTTTAGTATTCCATTTTTAAGAACACTTACATCTGGCTCGCATACAGGGTTATCATTACTACCTTTCTAAATTCCATATATATGTGTTAGTATACTATATTGGTGTTTTTCTTTCTGGCTTACTTCACTCTGTATTATAGGCTCCTGTATGCGAGACAGCAAAAGAGACACAGATGTATAGAACAGTCTTTTGGGCTCTGTGGGAGAGGGAGAGGGTGGGATGATTTGGGAGAATGGCATTGAAACATGTATAATATCATATATGAAACGAATTGCCAGTCCAGGTTCAATGCATGATACTGATGCTTGGGGCTGGTGCACTGGGATGACCCAGAGGGATGGTACGGGGAGGGAGGTGGGAGGGGGATTCAGGATGGGGAGCATGTGTACACCCGTGGTGGATTCATGTTGATGTATGTCAAAACCAATACAATATTGTAACATAATTAGCCTCCAATTAAAATAAATAAATTTATATTAAAAATAAATAAAAAAT
This sequence comes from Bos indicus x Bos taurus, assembly GCF_003369695.1. NCBI lineage: Eukaryota > Metazoa > Chordata > Mammalia > Artiodactyla > Bovidae > Bos > Bos indicus x Bos taurus. The sequence goes on from NC_040079.1 coordinate 118,198,078, forward strand.
AAAAGAGAAAACAAAACAGAACAATTACATCTAAATAGAAGTGTTGGTCTATTCTATAGAATCTTGTAAATTAAGTCAGTAAGGAATAATGAACCCAAGATTTTCAAACATAGGTTTGGCAAGGGAAATGCACTGAAGAGGTAAGTGAGGGAGGTTGGTCATATGAATAAAATGTCCTCATTACTAAATGGCACTTTTAGAAGTTAGGCCCCCGCCCTCCCATAGACACCTTCCTGCTTAATTACATTTCAAAGGGATCTCCAAATGAGGATTCATCTTGTTTCATTATAAAGATTTTCTCTTCATTCAATTAACTGAAAATTCATTGGGAGGTGGAACATATTAAATAACATCTGGGAGAATTATTAAATGATTGCCATACAAAGTTAAGAAGGAAGATTATTACAGCTGAGACACTTGCATGATAATTCTATTTAAAAGTATCAATTGTTTTTGTTTAGTTGTTTTTCCTTGGTGACAAGGGCATGTACTTACATAAATATTGAGAGACTACCTATTTCTTGTTTTAAAATAAAGTACAAAAGCATCAGCCTTTTGTATCAACTTGGAAATATTTATCATATTCAGAAAGCATTGTAATCCTTTTGGCTTTCAGTGAAGTTGGTCAAATGCTTTATGTTCCTTGAGAAAACGTGCCATCAGCTATTGTATGTTTATGTGTAATATTAACCCATTTAAGGATTAAGCTACAGGAAACTTTGTCAGAACAAGAGCACAGACCCCCCCCCCCAAAAAAAAAATACTAAATAAAGACAGAGAATCTTTTATTTCTGGGGAGTAAGTATCAAAAAATCCAAGTTTATGTGAAAATATGGCTAAAAATATAAATCCCCAAAGTTTCTCCTGAAGGAGATTATATTATGCCACCACAAAATATTCCTTTTTGGCAAAATGATTAGTCTGAACTGGATGCAGACTGAGAATCAACAGACACAGAAAGAAGCCTTTCTTGGAGCTCTTTTTTTCTGACTAAAAATAGAGACTTAAGCAAGAACATGTATAAATCCCCTCTTTTAGGTGAATTTTATAACTATGAAGAGAGACTAGATAAATAGACCTGCACAAACAAGCCTTACTAGATTAGGCCTTATCATTTATCCTCCCCTACATAAATATATCTTCTCACAGTTTGCCACCAATGAAACTCCAAACCCGTTTTACTTTGTCCTGTCACTTCTCCACACTTAATCCCTGTGTTGAGATGCTATAATAGCCTAGGTTCTAACTACCCCTTTGAGTTACTCATCACTAAGTTCTCCCACATATATTATAGCACATGTTAACAAGCTATGATTGCCTTTTTTTTTTTTTCTTTTTAATCTCTCTTTTCTTACTGTGATATACAAGTTCCTTGTCAGAGAACCTAGGAAATTAGAAGATAAAGGCTTTGTTTTTTTCTCCTCTATACTTCTGTCCCTAACCTCTGAACCTTGTTTTCATGATCTGCTGTCCTGGATAATATGTGTGGACCCTGTTCTGATAGCAGATATGAATCAAGTCCACCTCAGAAGTTTCCCCTAAATTTTATCCTCAGAGATAAGAGGTTGAATTCTTGGTGGGGAAATCATATAAATGGGTTATATTATGCCATGGTACTCCTTTACAAACCAAGAAATATTTTAAAAAGTGGAGGCAGTAAGAATATTTTAAACTTTTCTATTTGCATAAACAAGATAGTAACCAAGAGACTCCTTCCAGAATTTGGTTTGTTTCTTTCAAGAGGACACAACAACTTCAAGGAGGCAGATAAATGCAGGTGAAATTTGAGGTGACAATCACTGACCCCTCATTATAGACATTTGCTTGAAGTTTCTTTTTCTGAAGTATTATTTTAAATTGTGGCAAATTTCATTGGTCAAGTTCCTTGTGTGGGTTCCACTCAGGACTCCAGAGTTGATGGGAAGATTAGAGACAGTTGAGATTTGAAAGATGGAGAGAAAAGTCTTTCTGGAGATTCTGTTATCTGACTAAAACCAGCAACTTCTGGAAAGTGAACCTGCATGGCAGATCTACTCCTAGGAAGAAGATTGAAGATTAAATTCCAAAAATTCATCCTTAACAGCCTCAGGATACCATAGTTCTTCACACCCAGAAGAAGCGACTTACGCACAAGATTACTGCACTACTCATGCCATCAACAAGACCACACAGTGGTCTTCAACTGCCAGACTGACAACTTTTCTTCCCCACTATTATCATCACAAACTTAAAAGGCCAAGCAGTGACATTTTATTAAAGACCTTACACCATTGTTCCCTATTTATGAAAATGGCACCCATTGTCCAATCATGAAAACTGCTGCTGCTAAGTCGCTTCAGTCGTGTCTGACTCTGTGCGACCCCATAGATGGCAGCCCACCAGGCTTCCCCGTCCCTGGGATTCTCCAGGCAAGAACACTGGAGTGGGTTGCCAGTTCCTCCCCCAATGCATGAAAGTGAAAAGTGAAAGTGAAGTTGCTCAGTCGTGTCCGACTCTAGCGACCCCATGGACTGAAGCCTACCAGGGTCCTCCATCCACTGGATTTTCCAGGCAAAAGCACTGGAGTGGGGCGCTATTGCCTTCTTCCATAAAAACTGGTATACTTTAATTTTTATCATAAACTACATATAATCTATCACTAATTCCTATTGACTTTGTTCCCTCATTTTAAATCAAATTGGCCATTTTTTATCTCCTTACTGGCCCTCCTATCTCCACCCCAGTTTGCAAAAACAGCCAGAAAGATAATCTTATATAGAGAACATATCACTCTACTGATTAATATTCTTCTAGAACAGAGATGTCCATTCACGCCAGACTCAGTTTTTCATGTGGAAGAATTTTCTAAGTGTGTTCTCCTGTCTGTGGTCAGTGTAGAATTTTCAAAAAACAAGCTTGTGGTTTTGATAAATCTCTTTACTTATCTTTTCTATTTTCAATTTTGTTCATTTCTATTGTTTAGATTTAATATTTTGATCCTTATATATTTCTGCAGGTACTATATTGGGTATTTCTATATTTTTTAGTAAATTCCTCTCTTCTAATATGAGTTTAAACATAAAATTACCTCTCTTGTTGCTCTCCAGATTCTCTATGTCTGTCTTTGTCTTTGATTTTGATTAGTCATAGTGTGAATATCTTGGAATTTATCTTATTTGGAGTTTATTGAGTTTCTCAGATCTGAAGATTCATGTCCTTCACCAATTGTGGCATTTTCAGCCATAATTTTTCCTTTTTTTTTTCCCCTTTTCTCTCTCTTTTCTGGGATTTAAATAATGTGTATGTTAGTGTGCTTGTTGGTATTCCACGGATCCTTCTTACTCTTTACCTTTTGTTCATTTTTCTTCCTGTTCCTCATGAATGATCTCTATTGTCCAGTTTTCAAGTTCACTGATTTTTTTCTTTTGCCTTCTCAAATCTGGTATTAAATACCTCTAGAAAGTTTGTTCATTTCATGTACTGTACTTTCAGCTCTGTGATTCCTGTTTGGTTGCTTTTAATCATTTCTACTTCTTTATAAATATTCTCATTATATTTACACATAATTTTACTTACTCACTTTAATTACTTGTCCATAGTTTCTCTAGCTCTTTGGCATATTAAGAAAGCTCATTGAATGATTTTTGTCTAGTGAGTACAATGTCTAGTTCTCCTCAGTGATAGGTTCTGTCAATTCATCTTTTGTCCTTTGAGTGGGAAATACTGTATTGTTTCTTTGTGTGACTTAAATTTTGTTGTTTAGAAACAAAATTGGATATTTGAATATTACAATGTGATAATACTAGAAGACAGTTCCTCTTCCCCTGGATTTGTTGGTGGTAGTAGATGAAATCTTTTATAGCCTTATTTTTTTGAGACATTTCCAAACTCTTTTTGGAAGAAATTTATTCTTTCTATGTCTCTCATGTGTGTTCACCAAATTATCTGTCCCTTTATCTCAGTGATCAGCAGGTCACCTAAGAGATTTCCTTATGTACATGGAGCCAAATAGAGAAAAAGAAAATATTACTCTCCTGTTCTTTGCAGCATGCCCTGCTAGTTCTTTGCAGCATGCCCTGCTAACCACCCGGCTGGGGCACTGATTCAGTATTAAATGGACTCCCTACAGCTTTTCTTTTGTCTTCATCTCCCACTTACAGAGAGTTCACAGATCTGCCAGAGGTACAAATCTAAGTTCATCTTAGATAATTTTTGAGCAGGTGTCCAGGCCTGGGTAAATCCATTACACTTCCTTTTCCAAGTCCTTATTCCATAAGATATTTCCTCCTCTGCCTTCTCCTGAATAAATTAAGACTGCATATCACTTGCTCCATCTGCCATCTCCTGACCCAGGTGGGGACAGAAGTGGGCCTTTGAATCTTTTGGCAGATACCATGACCACTACTCAGATAGCTGCATCAGCCCAAGGTAGGGAGGGTTAGTAAAACAAACTTCAGCATCTGTGTCAGTCCCTCAGTGTTAACACTAGGCAAGTAAAAGTAAACAACTACAATAACTTGAGAAAAAAAAAATCTCGTTCACTCTAATGACCTGGCATTAGCAAGCTGCTGCAGGAACTCAGGATGCTATCTAGGGATTGTGGAAACTACACTGGAAAAGAGTAGATACTACACAGGTGAATGAAACCGCCAGAACTCTCTTTTATTAAAATTAAAAAAAAAAAAAATTCAGCCACCCTCTACTCTACAAAGAAACTCTATGGTTGCTGGACATTTTGGATTATATTTCAGAGTTTTAAAAATGTTGATTCTGTAAGTGTTTACCAGCATATGCTTGTTTTGTAAAAGGGCCAAAAATATGAATGTTTCACTATGAAATTTCCCATCTTTACTTTTTATGTTACCTTTTTGTATGTTCATTGATGGCATATAAAGGATTTCTGTATCTTTAATATTTAAAAGTACTTCTTGTAACATATCTAAGTGCTTGGTATATTAGTTCTTTAATTTTTATGGACATTTCCCCATGGTGTTTTTTTCTTTTCTTATTGTTGTTATTTAAGATAAGATCTTATTCAGTAAAGTGGTTTTATGTGTGTGTTTACAGGATCTTTTACAGCTGAACGTCAGGAGTTTCTTCAGTTTTGCAATTGCCAGGTTTTAAGTTTTATATAAGTCCCTTAAATGATAAATTTTACATTCAAATAAGCAATATAAATTCAGATGTCACACCAATTTAACGATTAAGACTAGAATTTAGATTATCCATGTTAAACTTTATTGCTTTTTAACTTATGGTCTTGAGAATAACATAACTCTCATTGTCTTTTTTAGCTATTAAGCAGACTTTTGTCTGGATTACTTTAATGGTTCTATCTGTTATACAGGTGTCTCAGTTCTAACTTCAAGCTCCATATTTCCTTTCATGAGTATTTAAAGCCATTACTCTGTATTACACAGCTCTATTCTTCCTTTGTAGCTCTAAATTGCCTCTTTGTTTCTAATAGTAGGCATATCTTTTTCTTCTTTGCAGCTCCAAAGTACCTTTAAAAAAAAAATCTTTCACTTGCACATTTCAAAGATTTGCACAGCAAAAAATTCTGCATAGCCTTGCCCCATTTTTCCTGAACCTGAAGTATTCTCATCGATCCTCCAACCCACATGATTCTGCTTCCACCCATATCACTTCACTGGAGCTATCACAGTCATTGTATCCTTCAAATTGCTAAGTTCAATGTCTTTAATGCTTTCATTTCACTGATCATGCACCAGCAATTGGTACAAGGAATCATTGTCTTACTTCCCAAATACATTTTCATATGCCTTCTTTTCCAGTATCTCCTATTTTTCTTTTACTTCTGATTGTTATATTTAGTACTTTTCAAGTTCCTCTTTTCAAGTTCCTTTTCAATTTTCTACAGTTTGTTATTGAATTCTCTTTGTTTCTCACTCTGTAGTATGTTCTTAGGTATTCTTAAGCATCCTATAACTTCAGTCATCATATATATTTGGATCTAATTTTTTTTTAACTAGTACAAATATCTATGTGACTTTTATACAAAATGCCTTTGGGAATTTAAAACCAAATATTCTTGAACCCAACACTTATTTTCCTTTTCTAAAATTATTATTTTCCATTCTTCATTTTAATGAATAGCAAACTTATCTACTCAGTTCCTCTTCTTAGGGCCTTGGAAAAAATAATTTATGCTTCTCTATCCTTCATTCTCTCGCTGCATATTAATCAGCAGCAAAACTGTCCTTTTTTACATGTAATATATAACTGATTTCATATACTTTTTTTCCCATCTTCATTGTCACTATTTTCAGACAATGCACCACCCTTTCTCATTGAGTGAGTGCAATAGTTGACCTGGGAGTTTTCATTCTTCTCTAAGTCATAACATGTCTTCTAAGATGAACCAGAAATATTTTCTTAAAATGAAAACGAGGTCCTGCCACTTTTGATAAAACTCAAAAGTGGCCTCCATAAAAGAAGACATATAAAATTTTAAAAATATATAGAACAAATAGATAACAAATAAAGTGGCTAGCTTAGTACGTCAATAATAACATACACCAAATAAAGACAAAGCATAGCACAAGTGAGTTTAATAATGAACCCATTATATGCTTTTTTATAAGAATCTTACTTCTGCAATAACTTGTAATACTGAAACTACCAGATATGAATATAAAAATACATAATTAACTACTTCCTACAATGCTGCAAACTTGATGTATTATGTATCATAGTTTTGAATATAAAAAGTTAAAAGTACAAAGCTTCTGCTGCTGCTGCTGCTAAGTCACTTCAGTTGTGTCCGACTCTGTGTGACCCCATAGACAGCAGCCCACCAGGCTGCCCTGTCCCTGGGATTCTCCAGGCAAGAATACTGGAGTGGGTTGCCATTTCCGTCTCCAATGCATGAAAGTGAAAAGTGAAAGTGAAGTCGCTCAGTTGTGTCCGACTCTTAGTGACCACATGGACTGCAGCCTATCAGGCTCCTCCATCCATGGGATTTTCCAGGCAAGAGTACTGGAGTGGGTCGCCAGTGCCTTCTGCACAAAGCTTCTACAAGACAAATTAGAAAATATTTTCACAATGTTTGTGACTGCAAAGATTTCTTACAGTAAACATAAGAAGCATTAACATCAAAAATTTTTAAATGATAAATTTGAGTTCATAAATATTGAAAACATCTGTCCATCTAAAATAACCACTGAACAACTAAAAATGCAAGCCACATGCTCAGAATATATACTACATACACATACACATAGGTATATTTAATTAAACAGATAGATATTTGATCAAAGCACTTGTGTCCCCAATATACAAAGAATTCTTGCAACTCAATACTAAGAAGTCAAAGAATCTATTAAAAATGGGCAAGCAACTTGACAGCCACATTACAAAGGAAGACATGAATAATAATAAACACATAAGTAAACACATGAAAATATTCTTAACATCCTATGTCATTAGGAAAATACAAGCTAGTATCACATAGATATACTACTATAAACCCAGAAAGAAGGCTAAAATTAAAATTTATGAGAATTCCAAATATTGATGGGGGTGTGGGATTAATCAAAGTCTTAGGCATTGTTGGAGGGTCAGTAAGATGGCCCAACCAATTTGTAGAAATATTTGGATCCTCATATTGATAAATACATGTTAACCACATGGCTTGATAATTATTTTCTGAATATCCTACAACTAAATATTTAAGAGAACTAAGATTACATATCCACACAAAGATTTATAAACAAATGTTTAAAAGAAATTATTCATACAAGCCAAAATGTCCAAACATTGGAAACACTTTAAATATTAACCAAGAAGACAATGGATAAACAAAGTGTGATGTGTTCATACACTGGAATACAGCTGAGAAATAAACATAAACTACTGATACAATAATGTAGGCTAATCTTCCAGAGGACATTTTATTGTTTTTAAAAGGTTAGACACAAAGATTTTATACTTTACAATTTCAGCTATATGGAGTCCAGCAGTGGTAAAGATAACCTATGGTGTTAGGAATCAGAACAGTGGGCAAGATTAACTGGAGGATGGCATGAATGAGTTTTCTGGGTGGTATAAATATTCAATATCTTGATTGTAGTATGATGGTTACATGAGTGTACACATTTGTGAAAACTCATCAAATTGTGCACTTGAGATCTATTAATGCATGCCTGCCTGCATGCTAAGTGTCTTCAGTAGTGTCTGACTCCTATGACTCAAGGACTGTATCCTTCCAGGTTCCTTTGTTCATGGGATTTTCCAGGCAAGAATACTGGAATGAGTTGCCATTTCTTCCTCCAGGGGACCTTACTAACCCAGGGATCGAATCCATGTCTGCTATGTCTCCTGCATTGGCAGGCAGGTTATTTGCCACTACTGCCACCTGGGAAGTCCATTAATGCATAGATTTCTCCATAAATAGATTTGTGTGTGTGTGTGTGTGTGTGTGTGTGTAAACAAAGAAAATTATGTTTGAAGTAGGCCATTGATAGCAACTAGTTAGGCAGTCCATACCCCAGAGATAGGGGTCCCAGAACCTGCTCTGAATTTAGCATTCTTAACATAGACTTTTACTGTCAACCTCACCTAGTTCCTTTGCAGTTAGGAACAAAAAGAAGAAGGTGAAAATGATGATTTACATTACATAAATACAACTTTAAACTTTCTTGGAAATCTCATACAAAAAGTATAACTTACATGTAGTTGACTGCTCTTCTCTTTGAGAAAGCCAGGCAAATAAAATTTTAAAAATCCAAGCACAATATCACTCCCATCAGCATAGCAATCCTATTAAGTAAGAAGAGGAAAACAAAAATCAAATACTAATCTTTGTTGGATTTTTCACTTCCCCCATTGAAATTTTCAAATTGTCATGCACAGCTTTTTCATATATATGACAAATTTCACATATGACAATTTCCCCATTCTCCAAAGATGATAACCCCAAAGCCTCATTAAATTTTTGCATTTATCTTTGAGAAGAAGTCCAGAATTTCTGAGTAACATAAAGACTTCTTATCTGTTTATAGCTCTTGCTCCTGACTTTTTAAAATCTCTTCCAGACACATCTAATATAATGTGGTTGAAAGTAAACAATATAAACACTATAATAGCTTCATTTGGAAAATGGAAGAGTGAAAAGACTCTCAGAAGCCACTAATTCATAGCTAATGCCATTCTTTGGGAAGAAATAGCAGACAGTCCTTTGTTTCATACTTTTTTGATTGCGATTCACATTTGTAGAAAACCAAGGAACTGATGAAGAATATTACAGGTCAGACAGATCATGATCAGGGTCCATGTGAATTTAGCTAAACTTCAAATTGCATTTTCTGTGTCCTCTTCCCTAGTGACACTTTTTAATCGTCCTCTTTTTCTTTTCCTTCTTCCCCCCGCCCCCCTGCCATATGTTACCATTTTCTTTCTTCACTGTGTGAATGCAAAGTCGCTTCAGTCGTGTCCGACTCTTTGTCACCCCACAGACCGTATCCCACCAGACTCTTCTGTCCATGGGGTTCTCTAGGCAAGAATACTGGCGTGGATTGTCATTTCCTTCTCCAGGGGATCTTCTGGATCCAGGGATGGAACCGGTGTCTCTTAAGTCTCTTGCAGGTGGTTCTTTACCAGTAGCTCCACCTTAAGGCCCATGAAACCTGTTTCTGTGCAGATATGGTGATTGTATCATTATTTCTACCTCTTTTATGCTACTTACCTCTGCCATTATATATTTATTTCTTCAATTAACAAATTGTTGGATAGACCTTTTAAAGCAAGGATGGTTATCTTAGGACAGTGGGTATTTATCCTGAGGTTCAAGATAGTATGTATCAGCTAACTTTTCTCCTGGACTCCAGCCCAAATTAGTCAATATTTATTGATGTTTTCTTCACCATTCTTGATGTGGATCTTTCTTTCCTAATGTCACTTAAGTCAATTATTAATTTTTACTACTTTTAAATTATGTGTTACATTCAAAAGAGAAAGAAAAACAACTCTTTATTATGTAAGCTTTAAATAAAAAACAAAAGAAGAGTTCTTAGCACTATTTACACTTTTGGATGAACAGGCTTTCTAATCTTCCTAACAGCAGGAGGCATGTCCATGGATTTCTGACAGGTAAAAAGAGCCCTAATCAAGCCATGCTTGTGGTAATGGCAGCATGTCACGTAAGCCAAAATAAAACTATTCAGAAATATATTCAGTTAAATATTTTAAAGTGCCTTACTTCAAGGCACCTTGAGTAAAACAAATCCCAGTGGGAGTCTCTTGGCTTACCTATTAACTCTCTTAATAAATATAGATTCCAGGACAGAATTGCCTGGTGGCTACAATAAGAGTGATTGTGAAAGCATAGATTTCCATTGACACCTGGCTAACCTAATTCTCTTAGTTTACAGAAGAGGGTAACTGGAGGAAATTTACAAGAGCTGAGTATATCTCCAGAATACATTTTATAATCCTTTCTGTGAATTTTATTGTGCTCATGATTTTAGGTGATTAAAATATTTTATTGTAGAAAATACTACTACACTGTAATTTATTTAGTGTTTTTAATGATTCTTTTTAAACTAATTAAGTAGATTCATTTTCCTCATAAATATAGAAAAATTTCTATTTTTACAGAAAAAAAAAGATTTAACAGATTTTTCTGTCTTCAAAATTATAGATGGAACTTTTGGATTTCACGTTCATATTTCTAGGTTAAACAAGATCTTAATCTATAACTATAAAAGTTTCTGATAGAAGAAACATTAAGCTTTGACAACAGTAAGAAGAATGTGAGCAGGAGGGATATGGCCAGAGCCATCTTTTCCCTGATTAAGAGCCCAGCTGCCAAATCACAATGGATCAGGAGATGGAATGCATTTCTTTCTCATTTTATAGAAGTCTGAAGGTATGAATTAAAGATTTCTTGACAGGGTCAGGAATAACAGCATTATAATTGGGGTGGGGAGTACCCTAAATACTGAGGTAGTAAAAATGTTGTCAGATCAAAGAATTGAGACAGTCTATATCATGATGTACATTTGTGAAAAGACCCTCAGTTAAAGTCCAAGGAAACACTCCAGAGAAGACTTTAAATTGCCTTATTCTGTATTTTAGTGTCTGTGCCCATATCTAATACCTAGCTCAACATTACATATAACTCAGAATACTTTCAGGTGTAGGTGTTAGAAATCCATATTAAACTGCCTGAAGTTTCCAAATCAAATGAGTAAAGAATAAAGGCAGCAGTTGTAAGAGTTATTATAACTTCCAGGAATCTGAAAAGCAGGAACCAGAGATGCAAAGGTACAATCAACTAATATCAAAACTTAAGGGATAAAACTGTAGGATGGGTAATTTCCAAAGTGAAGGAGAATATTAATCTTTCCATATACAAGGAGCTTGTGGCCAGATATGATACAAAAGAGGTGTTTACATCCCCAAGCCTCTTACTGAATTCTTACCAAAAGGTATATCAGTATCAATTATTTTAATTTTTTAAAAAAGCATTCCTAAATACATTACTTACTTAGGGAATTGTAATGAACTTGATAATTACCATGTGATGTAGGAACATGGGCTTCCCACACGTCATAGTAGTAAAGAATCTGACCGCAATACAGGAGACATGAGTTGGATCCCTGGATGGGGAAGATCCCCTGGAGTAGGAAATGGCAACCCAATAAAGCAATTTTGCCTAGAAAATTTCATGGAGTTATGCCAGGGGACTACAGTCCATGAGGTCACAAAAAGTCAGACATAACTAAGCACACACACACATATAGGAACATATGCTGACTTTGATGGCAACTGAACTGAATAACTGGTTCCTTGACTGTAATCTTTCAGAGTAGTTTAGAAACATTGCTTTTAAGAGTTAAATATGGGTAAGAAGTCATAATAAAATTATTTTTACTATATTTATGAAATATTCAATGATGAAACAAGTAGGTTTAGCATTTTTATTACCCTTCCCTCATAGCTTAGTTGGTAAAGAATCTGCCTGCAGTGCAGGAGACCTGGGTTCGATTCCTGGGTCAGGAAGATCCCCTGGAGAAGGAAATGGCAACCCACTCCAGTATTCTTGCCTGGAGAATCCCATGGACAGAGGAGCCTGGCAGGCTACAGTCCATGGGGTTACAAGAGCTGGACACGACTTAGTGACTAAACCACCAAAAACCACTATAAAATTAATTTGGTGTAACAAATCCAAAGCTGATATACATTGTAGATTATCGATAGTTCATGTTAGTTACTAAGCTGTTTGGGAATGACATTAGGTTGGTAATACATTTTCTATTGTCATAATATTAGATTCTTTGCTGGGAGAGGAATCAGCCTAGGTTAAATGTTGTCAGGAATTTGAAAGGATATGGAAAAAGTAAGTAACATTGTAGTAAAAGTTAGGGTTAAAATTAATGATTTAAAGAGGTTTTTTTTTTTTTTTAGCTTCCTTATTTCTATTTTTACTGCAATATCTTATTCAGACTCCCCCCCCCGCACCTCCCTTCCTGGAGACAGTAGAAGATAAGGATTAAGAAATGTTTGGATTTGAGTCTTTACCTGACTACTGGTGCCATTGTAATCAGAGATAAACTAGTCTGTCTTTATACCATGAGGATGCCCTTCAAGGTTCTCAGAATTTTCAGTCAGCATTTTTTCTATAGACATTGTTGTTGTAAGCACTTTCACTGCAAGCATTTTTACTGAACAAAACTGGCCTTAAGGCAATTTTGCTGTAAAACATAAAATAACAAAAAATAAAAGAAGGATATTAAAAAAGATATAAACATAAAACATGAGAAATGAATAACAAAATTAAAATAATTTATTGCAAAATGCAAAATATTTTCATATATTCAAAATATGTGTAGATTCATGGCAATGCTGTGCAAATACTTTGTTATATTTTGTAATTTGTATGAAAGTACTTGTCTTCCAAGTTTGTCCAAGATTTTGTTCATGATTTTTTGTGTGTGTGATATATCTATCTCATCCTTCAGCATCTCACTTTCATTTCTATACAAAATTCTTTTTTTCATCAACAGAGGTATCAGTTTCCAAATTCTAGGATACATATTTGTAAGCTGAGCATTGTACCGGGTAGGTTGTGAAGTCTCTACACTCTTCTTGGAACTTTGTCACTTGTCAATTCATAGACGTTCTAAAGTTCTATGTGTAATATGGCCTCAATTCTGTGTCTCCAAATCACCAAGGAATTTGAAAAATGATATGTTATTATTTTCTGGTACAATACGAAGTCTGACTTTACACATTCCTATTTCACACTTTCAGTAGATAAAATACTATTATCATAGTATTTTCGATCAAGTTCACATACATGGCTAATCAGCCACTATTTTAAGACCACCATATCAACTCAACACAGTATAGACCATCATATGAGGGTTAATATTTATGTAATGTAAAAATGGAAGTACTGTGTCAATGGAGAAAGGAAACCAAACTGTCAGCCAATTGTAATCAAACTGTCAAACCAAATTCTCAACTAGTTATATTAACTTTTATGGCAAAGTTGTCTTATGACCAATTAGTTATGTGGCAACGACATTTTCAGTGAAGATGCTCATGATGAAAATCCTGAACATGCTCCTTTAATACCCCAAATCTTCACCTGCAAGGATAAATAGAAAAGCAAACTGTACATTGAGGGATACACCCCTCTCTAATTTTCTCTTTTTCCAACTCATGGGGCTTAAAGGACATACACACATTATTGATTTATACTCCAAGAAATCAAGGTCTTATCACTTTTGATCTGGACCACTTCTCAGGATTTGTTTCCAGTGAGCAAACTTGAAGGATTTTGGAAACAAAAAGCAGGATTGGTTTCATTCACTACCAAGTAGTGAAGCCCCAGCTCAGTGGTCCTCTATAGAAGCACTGATCACTGTGTGCAGGATCCAGATGGGCTTTCATGTTTCTCTTGGAAGACAGAAAGCGGCACAAGCCATCATGTTCATTCTCGAGCTACTGTTTTTACCTTAAGTGGTGAAGTCTTTGATTCTGATTCAGGAATCTGTGTCAGTGTGAAACTGTCTGGCTGGTGATTTTGTTAGCCTACAGGCACGGTGAAATTTCACTTTCTCACCCTTCAAAATTGTTGACAGCCACACCTCCTTATGTTGGTAAAATGATAATAATTATCATCTTAAGTGAGGTTATAACACCTGTGAACAGAGAGAAAATGAACATATTTATGAAGGATATGAAAAAATAAGGCAGGACTAAAAAGAAACTTTGGGATGAGATTATATGTTTATACAATAATGAGAGACAAAATTTGGAATGAAGTAGTCTTCATGTAGGAAAATCTAAAGGTATGGGTACCTAGGCTGTTGAATAGTTCAAGTGGAGCAAACCGTCACACAGTACATGTAATAAGGGGGCCTACAGATACAGACACTGAAAGACGACAATCCTCATGTGATGATTCTCAGTTCAGTTCAGTCACTTAGTCATGTCCAAGTATTTGCGACCCCATGGACTGCAGCATGCCAGGCCTCCCTGTCCATCACCAACTCCCAAAGCTTACTCAAACTCATATCCATCGAGTTGGTAATGCCATCCAACCCTCTCATACTCTGTCATCTGCTTCTCCTTCCACCTTCAATCTTTCCCATAATCAGTGTTTTTCCCAAGGAGTCAGGTCAGTTCTTTGCATCAGGTGGCCAAAGTATTGGAGCTTCAGCATCAGTCTTTCCAATGAATATTCAGGACTGATTTCTTTTAGGATTGACTGGTTGGGTATCCTTGAAGTCCAGGGAACTCTCAAAAGCCTTCTCCAACACCACAATTCAAAATCATCAATTATTTGGTGCTCAGCTTTCTTTACAGTCCAACTCTCACATCCATACATTACTTCTGGGAAAACCATAGCTTTAACTAGACAGACTTTTGTTTTCAAAGTAATGTCTCTGCTTTTTAATATGCTGTCTACGTTGGTCAAAACTTTTCTTCCAAGGAGCAAGCATCTTTTAATTTTATAACTTCAGTCACCATCTGCAGTGATTTTGGAGCCCAGAGAAGTAAAGTCTCTCACTGTTTCCATTGTTTCCTCATCAATTTGCCATAAAGTGATTGGACTGGATGCCATGATCTTAGTTTTCTGAATGTTGAGTTTTAAGCTAACATTTTCACTCTCCTCTTTCACTTTCATCAAGAGACTCTTTAGCTTTTCTTCACTTTCTGCCATAAGTGTTGTGTCATCTGCATATTTGAGGTTATTGATATTTCTCCTGACAATTTTGATTCCAGATCGTGCTTCATCCAGCCCAGCGTTTCTCATGATGTACTCTGCATATAAGTTAAATAAGCAGGGTGACAATATACAGCCTTCATGTACTTCTTTCCCAATTTGGAACCAGTCTGTTTTTCCATGTCCAGTCCTAACTGTTGCTTCTTGACCTGCATACAGATCTTTTAGGAGGCAGATCAGGTGGTCCTGTATTCCCATCTCTAATCCACACAGTCAAAGGCTTTGGCATAGTGACCCTATGGGATGTTAATTGCCTTTGGCTAAAGCAAATCCCTTGAGTGAAGTGCTAAAAAGAGTAATAAACATCCCTTAAACTGCAATATTATACCAAGTACAAGTATAAAGGTAGATAAAATATGCAATCAATGATCATGCCTATTAAGAAACAATATATTTTGGAGATAGTATCGTAGCAACTTTAAATTGATTTCTAGAAATAAAAAGTAAGCATGTTCTATAAATTCATTCAATATTCTTACTATATGTTCTTTACAAACTGAACTTAATCTATTGCCATGAAAGGAATGAACACGGTTATATCATTTCAAGGCATGTATCACAGAAAAATGCATGAATATCATTATCATTTAACTTATAAAATTAGATTACATATACAATTTTTAAGATAGCAGGAGTAGCATAAAATCTGTATTAAACTTTTAAACATGAGTATATTGCAACAGTCTATGGCAGGTCAATGACCTCATTTATACAAGAGAAGTTGAATGAATTACAGAAATCATACATGTAAAAGCATTACAGAACCTCAGAAGGAGCATAGTCTAACAGGAATAAAATTCTACAGAAGGAAAAAGTCTTTTATCTGTGAGTTGTGTATCTGTGGCTGTCCTCAGAGGCATTTACCAATTCAGTGAAGGGCTAGATTCTAAGACCTCAGCCTTGACTCAGGACCAGGGATACGACTGGAAATCATAGAGATGAGAAAATAAGATTGGTAGAGATTAATTCAATGACATTAATAGATGTAGTAAACAACAACAACAAAAATATAAGCAGAAAATGCCAAAATGTCTAGATATAAAATGGAACATTAATAAAATAAGTTATTGTTAAAACAACAAATTGTATTTCAAGTGCAAAATATAGCTTAATTGAGATTAAAATATATTCAAAGTTTTGATAACCAGGAAAAGTAGTTGTCAGTGTGTGAATTTGTTGTCAGTATAGGAAAGCGTTTATTTGAAAACTATTATAACCTTCTAAATCAATGATCTAAGGTTCTAGCTTAAGAAAATGAAAAGAACAAATCAAACCTAAAAGTTGTATTCCCAAGGTGAAATTGGCCTGTTCTGCCAGGTATCTCTTGCCTTCCTGTTTTTGCATTACAGCTACCTATAATGAAAAGGGCATCTTTTAGGGATATTAGTTCTTGAAGGTCTTGTAGGTCTTCACAGAATCATTCAACTTCAGCTTCTTCAGCATTAATGGTCGGGGCATAAACATTCATTACTGTGATACTGAATGGTTTGTCTTGGAAACCAACAGAGATCATTCTGTCGTTTTTGAGACTGAATCCAAGTACTGCATTTCAGACTCTTTTGTTGACTATGAGGCATTTCTATTTCTTCTAAGGGATTCTTGCCAACAGCGGTAGATATAATCACCATCTTTGTTAAATTAACCCATTGCATTCCATTTTAGTTCACTGATTCCTCAAATGTCAATGTTCACTCTTGCCATCTCCTGTTTGACCACTTCCAATTTCCCTTGATTCATGAACCTAACATTCCAGGTCCTGAGCAATATTGTTCTTTACAACACTGGACTTTATTTCCATCAACATTTACATCCACAACAGGTGTTATTTTTGCTTTGTTTTGTCTCTTCTTTCTTTCTGGAGTTATTTCTTGACTGATCTCTAGTAGCCTATTGGGCACCTACCAACATGGAGAGTTCATCTTTCAGTGTCCTATCTTTTTGCCTTTTCATACTGTTCATGGGGTTCTCAAGGCAAGAATATTGATGTGGCTTACCATAATCTTCTCCAGTGGAACACGTTTTGTCAGAACTTTCCACCATGACCTGTCTATCTTAGGTGGCCCTAAAAGGCATGGCTCATAGTTTCATTGAGTTAGATAAGGCTGTGGTCCATATGATCAGCTGCATTACCTTTTAGTGATTGTGGGTTTCATTCTGTCTGCCTCTGCTGGATAAGGATAAGAGGCTTATGGAAGTTTCCTGATGGGAGTGAGTGACTGAAGTGAAAACTGGGTCTATTTCTGATGGGCGGAGCCATGCTCAGTTCAGTTCATTTCAGTCCAGTCACTCAGTAATGTCCAATTCTTCCTGACCCCATGAACCACAGCATGCCAGGCCTCTCTGTCCATCACCAATTCCTGGAGTTTAAGCAAACTCATGTCCATTGAGTCGTTGATGCCATTCAACCATCTCATCCTCTATTGTCCCCTTCTTCCAGCATCAAAGTCTTTTCAAATGAGTCAAATCTTCCCATCAGGTGGCCAAAGTATTGGAGTTTCAGCTTCAACATCAGTCCTTCCAATGAACACCCAGGACTGATCTCCTTTAGGCTGGACTGGTTGGATCTCCTTGCTGTACAAGGGCCTCTCAAGAGTCTTCTCCAACACCATAGTTCAAAACCATCAATTATTCTGCACTAAGCTTTCTTTATAGTCCATCTCTCACATGCATATGACCACTGGAAAAAACATAGCTTTGACTACACGGACCTTTGTTGGCAAAGTAATGTCTCTGATTTTTAATATGCTGTCTTCCAAGGAGTAAGTGTCTTTTAATTTCAAGGCTGCAATCACCATCTGCAGTGATTTTGAAGTCCAGAAAAATAAAGTCAGCCACTGTTTCCCCATCTATTTGCCATGAAGTGATGGGACCAGATGCCATGATCTGTTTTCTGAATGTAGGGTTTTAAGCTAACTTTTTTACTCTCCTCTTTCAGTTTCATCAAAAGGCTCTTTAGTCCGTCTTCACTTTCTCCCATAAGGGTGGTGTCATCTGCATATCTGAAGTTATGGATATTTCCCCCTGCCATGCTCAGTAAATCTTTAATCCAATTTTCTGTTGATAGGCAGGGCTGCATTCCCTCCCTGTTGTTTGATCTGAGGCCAAACTATGGTGAATATAAGGAAGATAAGGTACCTCCTTCAAAAGGTCCTGTACATGCACTGCTGCACTCAGTGTCTCTGGCCGTGCAGCAGGCAACTGCCAACCAACACCTCCACCAGAGAGTCCTGGACACTCATGGACAAGGCTGAGTCAAATTTTTGTGGGGTCACTGCTCCCTTATCTTGGGTTCTGGCGCCCACAAGGTTTTGTTTGTGCTGTCCAAGAGTCTGTGTAAGTTTTTCTGGCTCTGAGGTAGGGCAATGGTGTCCTCCTCCAAGAGGGCTTATGCCAAATTCAAGTCTGCTGCACCCAGAGCCCCTGCCCGTGTAGCAGGCCACTGACGACCAGTCCCTCTGCAGGAGACACTCAAACACAGTTCTATCTAGGTCTCTGTGGGGTCTCTGGGTCCTGGTGTACAAAAACTTTGCTAGAGCCTTCTGAGCACCTCTGGTGGGTGAGGGGTTTGATTCTAAATGCAATTTCACCCCTCCTACCATCCTGCTGTGGCATCTCTTTTGCCCCTGGACATGAGGTATCATTTTTTGGTGGGATCCAACATTCTCCTGTGGACAGTTGTTCAGCAGCAAGTTTTAATTTTAGAGTTCTTGCAGGAGAAGATAAGTGCACGTCCTTCTACTCCACCAGGACCAACACAAGAGAAGACTCTACATACAGGCATCACCAGATGATCAATACCAAAATCAGATTGACTATATCCTTGCAGCCAAAGATGGAGAAACTCTACATAATCAGCAAAAACAAGACTGGGAGATGACTGTGCCTCAGATCATGAACTCTTTATTGCTAAATTCAGACTTAAATTGAAGGAAGTAGGGAAAACCACTAGACCATTCATGTATGACCTATATTAAATCCCTTACGATTATACAGTGGGCGTGACAAACAGATTTAAAAGATTCGATCTGATAGATAGAGTGCCTCAAGAACTATGGACAGAGGTTCATGACATTGAACAGGAGGCAGTGATCAAAACCATCCCCGAGAAAAAGAAATGCGACAAGGCAAAATGGTTGTCTGAGGAAGCCTTAGAAATATCTCAGAAAAGAAGAGAAGCTAAAGGCAAAGGAGAAAAGGAAAGATACAGGCATTTGAATGTAGAGTTCTAAAGAATAGCTTGGAGAGATAAGAAAACCTTCCTCAGTGATTAATGCAAAGAAACAAATGAAAGAAATAGAATGGGAAAGACTACAGATCTCTTCAAGAAAATTAGAGATACCAAAGGAACATTTCATGCAAGTTCAGTTCCATTCAGTTCAGGTGCTCAGTCGTTTGCAATCCCATGAATCACAGCACGATGGGCACAATAAAGGACAGAAATGGTATGGATTTAATAGAAGCAGAAGATATTAAGAAGAGGTGGCAAGAATACACAGAAGAATTATACAGAAAAGATCTTCATGACCCAGATAATTATGATGGTGTGATCACTCACCTAGAGCCAGACATCCTGGAATGTGAAGTCAAGTGGGCCTTTGGAAGAATCACTAGGAACACAGTTAGTGGAGATGATGGAATTCCAGTTGATCTCTCTCAAATCCTAAAAGATGATGCTGTTAAAATGTTGTACTTAATATGCCAGTAAATTTGGAAAACTCAGCAGTGTCCACAGGACTGGAAAAGGTCAGTTTTCATCCAAACCCAAAGAAAGGCAATGCAAAAGTATGTTCATAATATTGCACAACTGACCTTATCTCACACACTAGGAAAGTGTGGGTCAAAATTCTCCAAGCGAGGCTTTAACAGTGCATGAACCATGAGGTTCCAGATGTTCAAGCTATATTTAGAAAAGGCAGAGGAGTCAGAGATTAAATTGCCAACATCCATTGGATTGTTAGAAAAGCAAGAGAGCTCCAGAAAAATATCTACTTCTGCTTTACTGACTAATGCCAAAGCCTTTGACTGTGGATCACAACAAACTGTGGAAAATACTTAAAGAGAAGGGAATACTGACCATCTGACCTGCCTCCTGAGAAATCTGTATGCCTGTCAAGAAGCAACAATTAGAACAGGATATAGAACAACTGACTGGTTCCCAATCAGGAAAGGAGTATATCAGAGTTGCATATTGCCACCATGATTATTTAACTTACATACAGAGTACATCATGGGGAATGCTAGGCTGGATAGAACACAAACTGGAATCAGATTGTGGGGAGAAATATCAATAACCTCAAATATGCAGATAACACCACACATATGGCAGAAAACAAAGAACTAAAGAGCCTCTTGATGAAAGTGAAAGAGGAGAGTGAAAAAGTTGGCTTAAAAGTCAACATTGAGAAAACTAAGATTGTGGCATCTGGTCCCATCACTTCATGGCAAATAGATAAGGAAACAATAGAAACAGTGAGAGACTTTATTTCTCTGGGCTCCAAAATCACTGCAAATGATGACTTCAGCCATGAAATTAAAAGATCCTTGCTCTTTGGAAGAAAACTTATAACCAAACAAGGCAGTATATTAAAAAGCAGAAACATTATTTTAACAACAAAGGTCAATCTAATCAAAGCCATGGTTTCTCCAGTAGTCACATATGGATGTGAGAGTTTGAATATAAAAAAAGCTGAGCACTAATAATTGATGCCTTTGAATTGTGGTGTTGGAGAAGACTCGAGAGTCCCTTGGACACCAAGGAGACTCAACCAGTCAATCCTAAAGGAAATCAGTCCTGAATATTCATTGGTAGGAATGATGCTGAAGCTCCAATACTTTGGCCACCAGATGCAAAAACCTGACTCCCTGGAAAAGACCCTGATTATGGGAGAGATTGAAGGTGGGAGGAGAAGCAGATGACAGAGAATGAGAGGGTTGGATGGCATTACTGACTCAATATACCTGAGTTTGAGTAAGCTCCAGGGTTGGTGATGGATAAGGATGCCTGGAGTGCTGCTGGGGTTGCAAATATTCAAACATGACAGAGTGACTGAACTGAATTGAAATCTTTAAGTAGAAAAAATGAAATAATAGATATAATATCAGAAATTAAACACATCAAAATAAGACAAACAGGAAAAATCAACAAATGAAAAGTTGAATCTTTGAAAAGATTAATAAAATGGATAGACTCATGTGAAAATGCTTGAGAAAAACTTAGAAAAATTATAATTACCAATATCATGAATAAAAAATATGCAATCAGTCTTAAAAAGGAAATAAGAGCATATTATCACAAAATGGCTGTCTGGGGAGACCTTACAAATAGCTGTGAAAAGAAGAGAAGTGAAAAGCAAAGAAGAAAAGGAAAGATATAAGCATCTGAATGCAGAGTTCCAAAGAATAGCAAAAAGAGATAAGAAATCCTTCCTCAGTGATCAGTGCAAAGAAATAGAGGAAAAAAACAGAATGGGAAAGATTAGAGATCTTTTCAAGAAAATTAGAGATACCAAGGGAACATTTCATGCAAAGATGGGCTCAATAAAGGACAGAAATTGTGTGGACCTAACAGAAGCAGAAGATATTAAGAAGAGGTGGCAAGAATACACAGAAGAACAGTACAAAAAAGATCTTCACAACCAAGATAATCATGATGGTATGATCACTCACCTAGAGCCAGACATCCTGGAATGTGAAGTCAAGTGGGCCTTAGGAAGCATCACTAGGAGCAAAGCTAGTGGAGGTGATGGAATTCCAGTTGAGCTATTTCAAATCCTGAAAGATGATGCTGTGAAAGTGCTGCACTCAATATGCCAGAAAATTTGGAAAACTCAGCAGTGACAGTCTGGAAAAGGTCAGTTTTCATTCCAATCCCAAAGAAAGGCTATGCCAAAGAATGCTCAAACTACCACACAATTGCACTCATTTCACACGCTAGTAAAGTAATACTCAAAATTCTCCAAGCCGGGTTTCAGCAATACATGAACCATGAACTTCCAGATGTTCAAGCTGGTTTTAGAAAAGCCAGAAGAACCAGTGAGCACATTGCCAACATCTGCTGGATCATGGAAAAAGCAAGAGAGTTCCAGAAAAACATCTATTTCTGCTTTACTGACTATGCCAAAACCTTTGACTGTGTGGATCACAATAAACTGTGGAAAATTCTGAAAGACATGGGAATACCAGACCACCTGATCTGCCTCTTGAGAAATTTGTATGCAGGTCAAGAAGCAACAGTTAGGACTGGACATAGAACAACAGACTGGTTCCAAATAGGAAAAGGAGTACATCAAGGCTGTATATTGTCACCCTGCTTATTTAACTTCTATGCAGAGTACATCATGAGAAACGCTGGGCTGGAAGAAGCACAAGCTGGTATCAAAATTGCCGGGAAAAATATCAATAACCTCAGATATGCAGATGACACCACCCTTATGGCAGAAAGTGAAGAGGGACTAAAGAACCTCTTGATGAAAGTGAAAGAGGAGAGTGAAAAAGTTGGCTTAAAGCTCAGCATTCAGAAAATGAAGATCATGGAATCTGGTCCCATCACTTCATGGCAAATAGATGGGAAACAGAGGAAACAGTGTCAGACTTTATTTTGGGGGGCTCCAAAATCACTGCAGATGGTGATTGCAGTCATGAAATCAAAAGACGCTTACTCCTTGGAAGGAAAGTTATGACCAACCTAGATAGCATATTGAAAAGCAGAGACATTACTTTGCAACAAAGGTTCGTCTAGTCAAGGCTATGGCTTTTCCAGTGGTCATGTATGGATGTGAGACTTGGACTGTGAAGAAAGCTGAGCACCAAATAATTGATGCTTTTGAACTGTGGTGTTGGAGAAGACTCTTGAGAGTCCCTTGGACTGAAAGAAGATCCAAGCAGTCCGTCCTAAAGGAGATCAGTCCTGGGTGTTCATTGGAAGGACTGATGTTGAAGCTGAAACTCTAAAACTTTGGCCAGCTGATTCTAAGTGCTGACTCCTTTGAAAAGACCCGAATGCTGGGAAAGATTGTGGGCAGGAGGAGATGGGGATGACAGAGGATGAGATGGTTGGGTGGCATCACCAACTCGATGGACATGGGTTTGGGTGAATTCTGGGTATTGGTGATGGACAGGGAGGCCTGGCGTTCTGCGTTTCATGGGGTCACAAAGAGTCAGACATGACTGAGCGATGGAACTGAATTGAGTTGATTTCCAGTAATATACAGAAGAAATATCGTCAACCATACCCTATCTCTTACAGAAACTAGAGAGATAATATTTCCTAAATCCTGTATGAGATCACTATATTCTTAAGGCTAAAATCTGAGAGAATATTTTTAAAAGGCACATTGCAGACAAAAATCTCTTTCTTGAAAATTTAGCATTAGTAAGTTTTTTAGGACAAAAAGAAATACTTTAACAATCAAAACCAATTTATGTAACTCATTGAATTGACAGAAAAAGTTTCTAGAAAAAAATATGAAGCATATTTAGAAAAAAAAGTCAATAAAATCAAGGCAAAGCCTTTTTATAAAAGGGTATACCTTTTTTTTTTTTCTGAAAAATATATCTTAATGAAATGTCAATTTAAAGATAATTAAGCACCTGAGTATATTAAAAACAATAAAGTAAGTATCTTGCTGAAATATTAATGGCAAAATATTTAAAGTTTTCCACCAAATCAGAAATCACACAAGGGAAATTATTGTTATCACATCAATATATCATTTTACTGATAGCTTTATTATATATGATTTATGTAAGGAAAATAAAGAGCCTAATGACAGGGATGCAAATATTAAACTGTCTTTATTTTTTAATAATATAGATATATATGTAGAAATTCCAAAAGTACCTATAAAATATTAGAATTATAATAGTGAATTTAGTGAAATCCTTGTGTAGAATGTCAACATATAACAATCTACTATATTCCAAAATCCCAGACTATACAAATATAAAAGAAGTGAGGCTGTTCAGTTGTTTCCAACTCTTTGTGACCCCATGGACTAGGGGCTGCCAGGCTCTTCTGTCCATGGGATTTTCAAGGCAAGACTACTGCAGTGAGTTGCCATTTCTTTCTCCAGGGGATCTTCCCAACCCAGCGAGAGAACCCATGTCTCCCACATTGCAGGTAGACTTCTTACCATCTGATCCACCAGGAAAGTTGACCAAAAACAAACACAAAAAAACCCAAAACTAACCACAAGATTTACTACAGATATCATGAGAGGTAAATACTACAATCATAGTTTGCAAGACAGTATCATAGATATCAGTTCTTTCCAAATGATTACAGTGTTTATGCAAAGCCAGTCAAAGGACTATGTCAGGGCTGTATATTGTCACTCTGCTTATTTAACTTACATGCAGAGTACATCTTGAGAAATGCTGAACTGGATGAAGCACAAACTGAAATCAAGATTGCCAGGAGAAATATCAATAACCTCAGATATGCAGATGACAACACCCATATGGCAAAAAGTGAATAAGAACTAAAGAGCTTCGTGATGAAAGTGAAAGAGGAGAGTGAAAAAGTTGGCTTAAAACTCAACATTCAGAAAACTAAGATCATGGTATCTGGTCCCATCACTTTATGGCAAATAGATGGGGAAACAGTGGAAACAGAGACAGACTTTATTTTGGGGGGCTCCAAATTCACTGCAGATGGTGACTGCAGCCATGAAATTAAAAGACACTTGTTCCTTGGAAGGAAAGTTATGACCAACCTAGACAGCATATTAAAAAGCAGAGTCATTACTTTTCCAACAATGGTCCATCTAGTCAAAGATACGGTTTTTCCAATGGTCATGTATGGATGTGAGGCTTGACCTATAAAGAAAGCTGAGCACAGAAGAATTGATGCTTTTGAACTGTGGTGTTGGAAAAGACTCTTGAAAATCCCTTGGGCAGCAAGGAGATCCAACCAGTCCATCCTAAAGGAAATCAGTCCTGAATATTCACTGGAAGGACTGATGCTGAAGCTGAAACTCCAATACAAAGTAACTGACTTCTTTTAAAAGATCCTGACATTGGGAAAGATTAAGGGCAGGAAGAGAAGTGGACCACAGAGTATGAGATGGTTGGATGGCATCTCCTTGTCAATGGGCATGAGTTTGAGTAAACTCCGGGAGTTGGTGATGGGCAGGAAGGCCTGGCATGTTGCAGTCCATGGTTCACAAAGAGTCAGACACGACTGAGTGACTTAACTGAACTGATACACTTTGGAAATATTTTTTTCTGAGTTTTTATTTTAGAACTATTTTTTTTCATAATTCTGATTTTATTTTCTTCTTTACTACAAATGTTTATTTAGTTTCCTTTCCTTTCTCTCATCATATTTGTTGCTGTTGTTTTATTTATTTATTGCTTCCTGCTATTACAGGAGTAACATGTTGAATTGTCAGATTTGGCCATATTTTAATTAAAGAATCATTCAGAGTCAGGCATAGGAAGCCCTCAGTCATATTAAACTATATAAACTTCCATGTTTTTTATTCAGGTTTTTGCATTTTTACACATTTCACTTCTGTTTGAATGCATCATGCAGCAGCATTTGCTGTAGTTTAAGGGATGATAATACTATTTGTGTTTTTGGAAACAGTGCACTTTCCTTTAGGAATATACTCTTCCCAACCTTTCAAATATAGAAAAAGACTTGTGTTCTAGTATGAAGGAACATTTTCAAGAAGTAAGGGATATAAGTTACCTAAACAGTTATTTTTAAATGAAAGAAGAGGGATGATCATTTCTGTACAGAGAAGTAGAGAGATAAAGTTGAAGTTTAAGGTTACTTCCGGTAATCCAATAAGCAGGGATTTATGCCCCAAAATGCTAAGGGAGAATGCTGATTGAGATACTAAAAAGCATCTGCATGTAAAAGGCAAGTCCCAGCAGCAAAACAGTGGAGCAGGCTGTGTCTCAAGTCAACAGGTTGCTAGTAGGAGCTCCATTTGCTGGAAAATGTTGGTGGTGGCCAGTAATACACTCCTTAAAACTTATTTTTCTAGTTGCAAATCTATTCTAACTTCATGAATTCTTCTGACAATTCTATTATTCAATGTCATTAATGCCAGTTCTTTATTAATTCTACCTTGTATAATCAAATAAAAAAAATATATAAGCATAAAACAGCTAAAATGCTGTGATGATTACCTGAGGGGGTCTGCAGAACCCTGAAGCCACAGTGTGAACAAAGATCAGATCTGGTAATACAGGCATGTATGTTTTCCCTCTAAATCTCCTGATAAAGAGGAAAAGGAGTTTCTTAGCAGTCAAGTAGGCTGTCACTCAAATAGATTTAAAAAAAAAGGCAAACTCAGGTGAGAGTAAACTTGGACATTATTTCTAATAAGAGATGACAAGAACAAGATTCAGTCTCTTCAAGATGTTTGTTACAATGTCTATGTTATAAGGTGACTTCTTAAAGGATTTAATTACAGTAAAGAAAAGTAGAGTTTTGATTGAAACCTTAGTTTCTCTAAAGATTAATTTGGGGAGAATTTATCCATTATATGCAGAGTACGTCATAAGAAGTGCTGGGCTTGAGGAAGCATAAGCTGGAATCAAGACTGCCAGGAGAAATATCAATAACCTCAGATATGCAGATGATACCATCCTTATGGCAGAAAATGAAGAACAACTAAAGAGCCCCCTGATGAAAGTGAAAAAGGAGAATGGAAAAGTTGGCTTAAAGCTCAATATTCAGAAAACTAAGATCATGGCATCTGGTCCCATCACTTCATGGCAAATAGATGGGGAAACAGTGGCAGACTTTATTTTTGGGGGTTCCAAAATCACTGCAGATGGTGACTGCAGCCATGAAATTAAGACGTTTACTCCCTGGAAGGAAAGTTATGACCAACCTAAACAGCATATTAACAAGCAGAGACCTTTAATTACTTTTCATACACTATTACAAAGGCTGAAATCCAAGAAAAATAATGTTCTGTACTGGGGATAACAATGAATAATCTTGTCGTTTAAAAAGTTTAATGGTGAAACCTGTAGTGCTTCAGAATTTTTTATGTTTGTTATTGATAATATACCACACTAAGGAAGCAAAAAATAAATAATGTTTTTACACTGATTTTTTTATAATGAAAAGTTAAATTTTCAATGACTTTCTATTCACAGTAAACTAAGAAGTTTTAAGAATTATTGTTGTTTGAAATGTATTAATTTATTAGTACTCTATGATCCAGTCTTTTAATAAATGATATCATCATTTATTAGTTATAGGAAATCCTTCATTATACTTTGTACATTTTGTAATTAAAGGCCATCGTGTTCTTTCTGTGATTCTTTATTTTCTGTAGCCATTAGGACTTTGTTAGTCTCATAAAATGAATTGAAACAAATTTTTATTTTTTTGTGTCCATAAAATCAAAACAACCCGCTGAAATTTATTATAATGGAAATTATCTGGTCATGAAAAACTAATATTTTTTGACTGGTCGATATCTAGCCAGTACTATTTTGTTACAGTTTTGTAAGGTTTTTTGGTATGTTCAATTGTTTCAAAACCTTGAGATAAATTTAGGAGCCTTAATTTTTATGAAAACTTACTAGAGAAAGTCAAAACCTAAAAACAGAAATATGTAAGCCAAAATTTTATAATTTTTTAAGTATTGACAATTGATTATTCTCATATATTATTATTTCTTCTTCTTCTTCTTTTTTTTTTTTTTTTTTTTTCGGTCACACCACACAGCTTGTGAGATCTTAGTTTCCTGACTATGGGTTTAACACAAGTCCCTGGCAGTGAGAGCATGGAGTCTTAACCACTGGACCATCAGGGAAGTCTTTCTTATCTATTCTATAGTTTCCTTCACTCAATGTTTTGAAGTTTACCCATTCTATTTATTTATGTTAATAAAGAGTATTTGATTTGATCACTTATTAACACCAGAGTTTCACTTTTGTAATTAAAAAAAATCTGTTATTGCTCCAAGTTTTCAAATTATTGTATTTTAGGTTTTCAAACCTTCTTAACTAACCCTGTAATGCATTTGTTTTGTTTTTTAATGAAAGCTACTTGTATCATAACTTTCTATTTTATACAAGTTTGACTGAATATCATTTTTCATAATTTACTCTGATTTGTCCATTGAATATGAAGAGTTACATTTGTTTATAATAATATTAAATAAACTGCATTACTGTTATGGCAAAAATTGTGAATTGAAGACTCCAGTGTTTTTGTGTTTCTAAAGTTCTCTTACTTACCACCATTTATATATAGAACATTCTGTCCTTTTTATCTTGAAACTATTGTGTTGCATGAAGCTACAATCTTCTGAGTGGATGTAGAAAATGAAGTAGGCTTTCTTTGTAAACTACTCTGTGGGAAATAAATGTAGTGCTTTCTGCTCCATTATGAGGTCTAATTTTCTGATATAAGGCTTGAAGAAGATACGTGTGTGGAAGGTACAAGCTGTCTCCCCATTCAGTAAAGTTTCTTTATTTCAGATGTTTAGAAGTGAGTTGGTTACCAAATATTATTTTTTATGGCCCACTTTTCTGTAATTAGAAGTAATAATTTGTGATATCTGGTGTACCATGAAAAAAGACAATCTTACTCCAACATTCTCTTTTTCTTTTTTGATGAGTGCTAATTTTAAAAAGAAAATTTAAATAGATGAGTCAATGTCACATAATTATCCAAACTTGTATTCCAAATGTCTTCTGGATAATATGTTTTTAAGTCTTGTGATAAATATGTAATCAATGTTACTTACTGGAGTTTATGATATAGGGTATCTTGTTACTATTTTTCTGATTCCCTACTTGAGAAAGGCTTTGGACTTGTCAGAGAGATACAAGTCTGAACAAATAATATTGTTAATAAATCCATACTTATCTGGATTGGGGACACTGAGATAAATTGAAATATGCCTTCTTTTGCTTTCCATTTAGTGGAGTTCTGACAAATATTTAACAAAAGATTGTTGAAAAAGTATATGTATACTTTTTAATAAATATACACATATTTAAGTATACACTTAAAATATACATTTACTTTTAAGTTTAATTTGCATATACTTATATTTATATGTATGTATATTTGTTATAAATTTTACTCTTACAAAGGATGAATATCAAACAATTTTTAGGATTTGAAATAGCTCAACTAAAATTCAATCACCTCCACTAGCTTTGTTCATAGTGATGGTTCCCAAGGCTCATTTGACTTTGCAGTCCAGGATATCTGGCTCTAGGGTGATGATCACACCATCGTGATTATCTGGGTCATGAAGATTTTTTGTACAGTTTTTCTATGTATTCTTGCCACCTCTTCTTAATATCTTCTACTTCTGTTACCATTTCTGTCCTTTATTGAGCCCATCTTTACATGAAATTTTCCCTTGGTATCTCTAATTTTCTTGAAGAGATCTCTAGCCTTTCCCAGTCTATTGTTTTCCTCTATTTCTTTGCACTGATCACTGAGGAAGGCTTTCTTATCTCTCCTTGTTTTCCTTTAAACTCTGCATTCAAATGGGTATGTCTTTCTTTTTCTCTTTTGCTTTTTGTTTCTTTTCTTTTCATAGATATTTGTAAGGCCTCCTCAGACAACCATTTTGCCTTGTTGCATTTCTTTTCCTTGGGGATGGTCTTGATCCCTGCCTCCTGTACAATGTCTTTAATCTCCATCCATAGTTTTTCAGGCACTCTGGCTATGAAATCTAACCCCTTGAATCTATTTCTCACTCCCACTGTATAATTAAGGGATTTGATTTAGGTCATACCTGAATGGTCTATTGGTTTTCCCTACTTTCTTCAATTTAAGTCTGAATTTCTCAATAAGGAGTTCATGGTCTGTGCCACAGCCATCACCTGCTCTTGCTTTTGCTGACTGTATAGAACTTCTTCATCTTTGGGTGTAAAGAATATAGTCAATCTGATTTTGGTATTGACCATCTGATGATGTCCATGTATAGAGTCTTCTCTTGTGCTGTTGGAAGAAGGTGTTTGCTATGACCAGTGTGTTCTCTTGGCAAAACTCTATTATTCTTTGCCCTGCTTCATTCTTTATTCCAGGCCCAATTTGCCTGTTATTCCAGGCATTTCTTGACTTCATACTTTTGCATTCCAGTCCCCTATAACGAAAAAAAACATCTTTTTTCATGTTAGTTCTAGAAGGTCTCAATATGCCAGCAACTTTGGAAAACTCAGCAGTGGCCACAGGACTGGAAAATGTCAGTTCTCATTCCAATCCCAAAGACAGGCAATGCCAAAGGATGCTCAAACTACCGCAGAATTTCACTCATCTCACACCCTGGTAAAATAATGCTCAAATTTTCCGAGCCAGGCTTCAACAGGATGTGAACAGGAAACTTCCAGATGTTCAAGTTGGATTTAGAAAAGGCAGAGGAATGAGAGATCATACTGTCAACACCTGTTGGATCATTGAAAAAGCAAGAGAGTTCCAGGAAAACATCTACTTCTGCTTTACTGACTATGCCAAAGCCTTTGACTCTGTAGACCACAACAAACTCTGGAAAATTCTTAAAGAGATGGGAATACCAGACCACCTGACCTGCCTCTTGAGAAATCTGTATGCAGATCAGGAAGTAACAGTTAAAACTAGACATGGAATAACCGGCTGGTTCCAAATTGGGAGAGAAGTACATCAAGGCTGTATATTGTCACTCTGCTTATCTAACCTATATGCAGAATACATGATAAGAAACGCTGGGCTGGATGAAGCACAAGCTGGAATCAAGATTGCCAGGAGATATATCAATAACCTCAGATATGCAGATGACACCACCCTTATGGCAGAAAGTTAAGAAGAACTAACAAGCCTCTTGATGAAAGTGAAGGAGGAGAATGAAATAATTGGCTTAAAACTCAACATTCATAAAACTAAGATCATGGCATCTGGTCCCATCACTTTATGGCAAATAGATAGGGAAAGAATCGAGAAAGTGACAGACTTTACTTTTTTGGGCTCCAAAATCACTGCAAATGGTGACTGCAGCCATGAAATTAAAACACACTTGCTCCTTGAAAGAAAGGTTATGACTAACCTAGACAGCATATTAAAAAGCAAAGATATTGCTTTTTCAACAAAGGTCTCTCTAGTCAAAGCTATGGCTTTTCCAGTAGTCATGTATGGATGTAAGAGTTGAACTATAAAGAATGCTGAAAACATAAGAATTGATGTTTTTGAACTGTGGTGTTAGAGAAGACTCTTGAGAGTCCCTTGGACAGCAAAGAGATCCAACCAGTCAATCCTAAAGGGAATCAGTCCTGAATATTCATTGGAATATGGCCACCTGATGCAAAGAACTGACTCATTGGAAAAGACCCTAATGCTGGGAAAGATTGAAGGCAGATGGAGAAGGGGCGACAGAATATGAAATGGCTGGATGGCATCACAGACTGAATGAACATGAGTCTGAGTAAGCTCTGGGAGTTGGCAGTGGACAGGAATGCCTAGCATGCTGCAGTCCATGGGATTGCAGAAAGTTGGACATGACTCTGACTGAACTGAACTGACTGATCACACAGTTTACAAATACTAACAATATTTGATTATTTCATTTATTTGATTCTTACAGAATGCATTCACTGATTTTTTTCAAGCTCTTCTATCTGTAGCCAGATTGGTGTTGAAACTGACAGATGGTAACAATAACCCGGTGTATGAGACAGCAAAAGAGACACTGATGTATAGAACAGTCTTATGGACTCTGTGGGAGAGGGAGTGGGTGGGAAGATTTGGGAGAATGACATTGAAACATGTAAAATATCATGTAAGAAACGAGTCGCCAGTCCAGGTTCGATGCACGATACTGGATGCTTGGGGCTAGTGCACTGGGACGACCCAGAGGGATGGTATGGGGAGGGAGGAGGGAGGAGGGTTTAGGATGGGGAAAGCATGTATACCTGTGGCGGATTCATTTTGATATTTGGCAAAACTAATACAATTATGTAAAGTTTAAAAATAAAATTAAAAAAAAAAAAAGAAACTGACATGAGTGTAGTTCTGACATAAATGTTAGTTGATGCCTTTGTTGTACACTAATGAGAAAGAAGTTGAGAGGAGAATCAAGACAAACATATGTCGGGACATACATCTTTGATAACAGTGGGGTCTTTATTAAAGTGGATATATGTTTTCTAATGCTAAAAACTTCTTCAACATTTGTACATCGTTTATGAGTGATGCTACAGATATATTACACATTTAACATAAAAGTGAAAGAAAAAAAGTGAAGTCCCTCAGTCATGTCCAACTCTTTGCAACCCCATGGATTGTAGCCTACCAGGGTCCTCTATCCTTTGAATTTTCTAGGCAAGAATACTGGAGTGGGTTGTCATTTCCTTCTTCAAGGGATCTTCCCAACCTAGGGATTGAACCCGGGTCTCTTGCATTGCCGGCCAATGAGTTATCATCTAAGCCACCAGGAAAGCAACATTTAAGGTAAATCTTTCTAATTACATTTTTCCAACACTTTTTCTAAGATTAGACAGTCAACAATGTTTTGTATAAAACCCTGATTTGGAAAGTTTTTTTGATTTCCACAGTGTATCTATTCCTACTGTGACTACTTTCAGACTGCCATCATGATATGCAATCATATTCTGTGGTATATTATTTCTACCACACTAGTTCAATAAATACATAAGCTCAGCAGCATAGATAATAGTAAAAGTATAGCATAACTAGGAAGAAAATAATCTGAATATGTATTAATTTGTGTTAGAATTGTTATTTTTTAAAATCTAATTTTCAATAAGACTATGTTTAAAACCATCACATGACTTTTCTGAAAATGTAACTGTGAGTTACTCCTATGAGTATGTGTATTAGCCATAATATATCATTGATTCCACACTAGTCTTGATATCAATTTGATTAATCACAGTCCATCCCATCCAGTGGTATATTCACTGAGTGCTCTGTGATGTGGTCAGTGTGATTACTTTTGTAAAGATATAGACAACAAGAATAAAATAACTATATTCTTTTATTTTATTTATAGAAGAAAGTAATTCAATCAAATTTTGAACAGCAGGCCTTTGAAGAATAATTTTGAATAGTGATATATTTTTGTCTAGGATAAATCTATGTCAATAAATTATTCAATTAAAGGAAAAAAAACAAAAAACAAAAGACTCACAGTCCGTTTGCCTCCACACAGAGAAAATAAAGTATAAGCATCAATCAACATTATTATCACATAGGCAACTCTCCCAGCAAACACAAAATAACAAACATAAAAAGCATTACTACACAGGGCTAGATAAATGAGTTGAGGTTGACAGAGGGATGATACATAGATACCATCTCTGTTACTCAGGAGTATGTAAGGGGATTATGGAGAATTTTAAATAATATTCCAGTATTTTATGTAAGTGGAGTTCCCTCATAGCTCAGTCAGTAAAGAGGTAAAGAATCTGCCTACAATGCAGGAGACTTCGGTTTGATTACTTGGTCAGGAAGATCCCCTGGAGAAGAAACTAGCAATCCACTCCAGTATTCTTGCCCAGAGAATTCCATGGACAGAGGAGCATGGTGGGATGCAGTCCATGGGATTGCAAGAGTCAGACATGACTTAGCGACTACACATATGTATTTTATGTAAATGCTTCCTTTCTCCTCTTTCCTCTTTTTGGTTAGGTGTGATGTTATGATTATGCAAAACTGAACAATGATTTTTCAATTAAATGTAAATCAAATCTCAATAAACTAATGTGACTACAATTTTATTTCAGAGGAATTATACATATGAGATTCCTCTAATGGTTCATTAACTGAGTGACCTAAATTCAGTGTGAGCAAATTTATCAATATTTATCATATTAATACACAAGTTAAGTATTTCTTATAATGCATGTGTGCTATCAACACATTTCTTGACATACATTTGAAAATAAACAATACAACAGCATACTAACATCCGCTGGATCATGGAAAAAGCAAG
The DNA here is from genome assembly GCF_003369695.1 of Bos indicus x Bos taurus. Lineage (NCBI taxonomy): Eukaryota > Metazoa > Chordata > Mammalia > Artiodactyla > Bovidae > Bos > Bos indicus x Bos taurus. The sequence continues at coordinate 118,232,236 of NC_040079.1, forward strand.
AGAGTTCCAGAAAAACATCTATTTCTGCTTTATTGACTATGCCAAAGCCTTTGACTGTGTGGATCACAATAAACTGTGGAAAATTCTGAAAGAGATGGGAATACCAGACCACCTGATCTGCCTCTTGAGAAATTTGTATGCAGGTCAGGAAGCAACAGGTAGAACTGGACATGGAACAACAGACTGCTTCCAAATAGGGAAAGGAGTACGTCAAGGCTGTATATTGTCACCCTGTTTATTTAATTTATATGCAGAGTACATCATGAGAAACGCTGGGCTGGAAGAAACACAAGCTGGACTCAAAATTGCCAGGAGAAATATCAATAACCTCAGATATGCAGATGACATCACCCTTATGGCAGAAAGTGAAGAGGAACTAAAAAGCCTCTTGATGAAGGTGAAAGTGGAGAGTGAAAACATTGGCTTAAAGCTCAACATTCAGAAAACAAAGATCATGGCATCTGGTCCCATCACTTCATGGGAAATAGATGGGGAAACAGTGGAAACAGTGTCAGACTTTGTTTTTTGGGGCTCCAAAATCACTGCAGATGGTGACTGCAGCCATGAAATTAAAAGATGCTTACTCCTTGGAAGGAAAGTTATGACCAACCTAGATAGCATATTCAAAAGCAGAGACATTACTTTGCCAACAAAGGTTCGTCTAGTCAAGGCTCTGGTTTTTCCTGTGGTCATGTATGGATGTGAGAGTTGGACTGTGAAGAAGGCTGAGCGCCGAAGAATTGATGCTTTTGAACTGTGGTGTTGGAGAAGACTCTTGAGAGTCCCTCGGACTGCAAGGAGATCCAACCAGTCCATTCTGAAGGAGATCAGCCCTGGGTGTTCTTTGGAGGGAGTGATGCTAAAGCTGAAACTCCAGTACTTTGGCCACCTCATGTGAAGAGTTGACTCATTGGAAAAGACTCTGATGCTGGGAGGGATTGGGGGCAGGAGGAGAAGGGGATGACAGAGGATGAGATGGCTGGATGGCATCACTGACTCTATGGACGTGAGTCTGAGTGAACTCCAGGAGTTGGTGATGGACAAGGAGGGCTGTAGTGCTGCGATTCATGGGGTCACAAAGAGTCGGCAACGACTGAGTGACTGATCTGATCTGATCTCATCTCATCTGAAAGGAGGAATAAGCCAATTCCAAGGTTTGGTGCCACTCATCCTAGATGATGACTAAAAACTGAACACTAAGCTTTAATTTCTTGAGCCAGAAAGGTCTCTACCAAATTAAAATTGTACTAAGACATGTAAATATTAAAATATTGCTATCGGAAGAGACATTGTTGCTAGTGCAGTTTTTCCTGTTAATTTAATTTTTTTCTTAATTTTCTCCTTAAAACAAAATCATTATCTTTCTCTATCACTAAGTTTAATAATTAACCTTAATTGTCAATGAGAGTATTAATTCTGTGTCAGGGCCATTTTCTTGCTTAAAGATGTATATTTTAGATCTATAATACAAATTGCATGGACTCTATACACCTTATTTTCATGAAAGTAAATTAAATGCTATTAGGAAGAATGTCTTTTGTACTCTATTACTACTTTAATATATCTTTTAAAATAATATTCTTATAAAACATATCTGTCAAATATTTAAATTGGAGTATTAATTCATTCTTATAGTTCAGGGACAGAGTTTAAATTTATATGCAAATATCATAACTTCTAAAGGTCTGAATTGATCTAGTTTGTTGAAATGTGACTTTGTATTGAAGATAGTATGCATATAATCCCTTGGAATAGGAATGACATTCTCTAGTTATCTTTAGTATAATAACTGAACAGGAACATTTGAATGCTCATAAATGTATGACCTATTTTATAATTCCATAAATATTTCATACAAGAGAACTTTATAGTATTCACTTTCAAGTTGCCATCATTAAATATAAAGATTAATCCAAGTAAATATTCCTTTGAACTTATTGTCAAGCAATAATAAAATTAAAATTATAAAATATGCATAAAATAACCTGCAAAGGGAAAAGAAAACTACTTCCATACCACTCCTTCTCAGGAAAGAATTACGTGTAAGTTGATTTATTCTTATTTTGAAATATCACTGCACTTAATAATTGTGTACTCTGAACTAATTCTATTTTTGAAACAATGATTTACAAAAATATTTTAAATAGGTCTTCAGAAAGATAAAAAAGTAATAATTTATCTCTTTTCCTAAACTTAAATTGATCATGCTCTATTATTAAATCATGATTCATTAATATTTCTGTATTTTGGGCTATGCACATACAGATCTTTCTTTTTTTTTCATTTTAAATGGTTCTTAAACATCAAACTGCCTCAAATATTGGGCTATGAAACTTATAAAGTGGGGTTTACTTAAAGATGCAAAATAGTTCACACTTGAAAATCAATTAAAGTGAATGTACCATACTAACAAACTATAGAAGAAAACTCAAATAATCATATTGATTGAGGTAAATATATTTTACAAAGTATTTTACTCATACTCAGTATTGTTGTTGTTGTTCATTCACTAAGTTGTGTCTGACTCTTTGTGATCCCATGACTGCAGCACACCAGGCTTCCTTGTCCTGCACTATCTCCCAGTTTGCTCAAATTCATGTCCACTAAGTTGAGGATTCTATCCAATCATCTCACCCTCTGTCACCCCCCTTCTCCTCCTACCTTCAATCTTTCCCAGCATCACAGTTTTTTTTCCAATGAGTCGACTCTTCCCATGAGGTGGCCAAAGTATTGGAGCTTCAGCTTCAGCATCAGTCCTTCCAATGAATATTCAGGACTGATTTTCTTTAGGATTGAAAAGAGTGTTCTCCAGACCCACAATTAGAAAGCATCAATTCTTCAATGCTCAACCTTCTTTTTGGTCCAACTCTCACATCCATACACAACTACTGGAAAAACCATAACTTAGACTTATACAGGCCTTTGTCAACAAAGTAATGTCTCTAATTTTTAATACTATATCTAGTTTTGTTATAGCTTTTCTTGCAAGGAAGAATGGTCTTTTAATTTCAAGGCTGCAGTCACCATCCACAGTGATTTTGGAGCCCAGGAAAATAAAGTCATTGTTTCCATTTTTTCACTATCTACTTATCATGACGTGATGAGACCAGATGCAATGGTCTTCATTTTTTGAATGCTAAGTTTTAATCCAGCTTTTTCACTATAATCTTTCACCCTCATCAAGAGACTCTTTAGTTCCTCCACTTCCTGCCACTAGTGTAGTATCATGTGCATATCTGAAGTCATTGATATTTCTCTTGGCAATCTTCATTTCAGCTTGTGATTCATCCAGCCAGGCATTTTGCATGATGTACTCTGCATATAAGCTAAATAAATAGGGTCCCAAAGTATAGTGGTAAACATTTTACCTCTTTGTAATAAAGAACGTAAAAGTCACATAGATTAAATGGGAAGGTAGAAAATTGTCTATATTTACATATGGCATGATTTTCTACAGAGGAAACTCAAAGAATTTGCAAAAAGCTTCCTAGAACTAATAATTTTGTAAAAACCCATAGGATACAACGTGAACATATAAAATAATCCCTTTTAGATAAACTAACAATGAATACAATGATGCAATATTGTAAACTGTGGTACCATCTAAAGTTAGTAAATAAAATACCTTAGAGTAAATCTAAGAAAATTTGAATGGATGCTACAACTAAAAACTACCACAGTTATTGAAGCTCAACATAATAAGGATGTCAATCCACCCTAAATGGATATTTAGGTTAAAAGAAATTCCTATGAAAATCTCAGAATGATGTTTTGTACATATAGAGAAGATTTTTTCTAAAACTTATAAGAAAAGAAAAAGGAACAGTAGCTAAAATAATTTTGGAAAAAAAAGTTTAGAAAAGTAATTCTACTGAATTTCAAGGCTTACTCTGCATTAATAACTGCACAATCAAGATTCTGTGATATTCACAGAGGGGTAAACACTAGATCAATGAAAGATATTAAAGAACACAGAAATAGAAACACACAAATATGCCCACGTGATATGGATAGATCATTTAGGATAGGGTAGATCATTTCAGAGCACCAGCATTTAGTCTGTCCTCCGATTTGGTTAGGTCCTAGTAATCCGCCATCATCATCATGCCAACGATCTAACGTTTGAAAGACAGATGAATAAGCCACTCTCTTTTTCCTTAGTGAACAAGTAGGCATATTTGTGGGCATATTTGTGTGTTTTGAGGAAGGAACAAAGGCATTCAGTGGAAGGAGGAGAGCCTTTCCACAGTGGTGCTGGATCAGTCAGACTTCATGGGCGAGTAATGACCCTGCCCTGCACCTCACAACTTATATCAAAATTAACTCAAATGAATCACGTACTTAACTTAAAAACTGAATCCTAAAACATTTGCAACCAAATATTTGTTAGGATATAGACAGATCTGATAAAGGATTATATACCTGACATCAATACATAAAGCAAAGGGCTGTGCATGCATGATCAGTTGCATATGACTCTTTGCAATCTCATGGATTGTAACCTGCCAGATTCATCTGTCCATGGGATTTTCCAGGCAAGAATACTGGAGTAGGTTGCCATTTCTTCCTCCAGAGGATCTTCCTGATCCGGGTATCAAACCCATGTCTTCTGAAGCAAAAAGGGAAAAGTTGATAAATTGGATGTCCTAAACTGAAAACTTTTGTTCTACCAATATCCTATGGAGAAGATGAAAATGTACATTGGGAGGAAATGTTTGCAAACCACATATTTGACAAGTGGCCAGTGCCTAGAATATATGGTGTTGCTGGTTTAGTTGCTAAGTCGTGTCCAACTCTTGTGACCCTGTGGGCTATAACCCACCAGGCTCCTCTGTCCATAGGATTTTCCAGGCAAGAATACTGGAGTGGATTGTCATTTCCTCCTCCAGGGGATCTTCCTGACCCAGGAGTCGAGCCCAGGTCTCCTGCAGTGCAGGCAGATTCCTTACCAACTGAGTTATGAGGGAAGCCCCAGATGTGAAGAACTGTCAAAATTCAAGAGTTAAAAAAATGAAATTACCAAAAGGGCAAAATACAAGATCAGATATTTTATTGAAGAAGATCTGAGTAGATGACAAATAAGCACATGAAAAGATGTTGAACACAATTCATCATTAAGGAATACAAATTAAAACCGCAAAGATATTTTACTATAAACTTATTAGGATGTCTAAAATAAAAATAGTGGCAACACCAAATGCTGGCAAAGATGTACAGAAGTTGAATGACTCACACATTGCTGGTCAGAATGTAAAACATTACAGGCACCCTGGAAAATATTTTTCTGGTTTATCATAAAACTAAATATATAACTATCATGTTTCCCAGAACTGTACTCCTAGGTAATTATCCTGGAGAAATAAAAAGAATATTCTAATAAAATCTGTACATAAATGTGCATAGCAACTTTTCTTGTAATAGTGAAAACTGGAGAAAAATCCAAATGTCCATCAGCTGGTGAGTGACTGAACAGATTATGGCACATTCATGTAGTGAAATACATGAAGTTAAATTTAATAAATATTGATAAATTATTGATATACACAACAATCTCAGTGAATCTCCAAAGAATCATGGTGAGTTAAAAAAAAAAAAATCCAATCACGAAATGTCATAAACTGAATGTTTCTATTAAATAGCATTCTTAAAATGGGAAATAGATGGGGAAACAGTGGAAACAGTGTCAGACTTTATTTTGGGGGGCTCCAAAATCACTGCAGATGGTGACTGCAGCCATGAAATTAAAATACGCTTGCTCCTTGGAAGGAAAGTTATGACCAACCTAGATAGCATATTGAAAAGCAGAGACATTACTTTGCCAACAAAGGTCCATCTAGTCAAGGCTATAGCTTTTCCAGTGGTCATGTATGGATGTGAGTGTTGGACTGTGAAGAAGGCTGAGCACCGAAGAATTGATGCTTTTGAATTGTGGTGTTGGAGCAGACTCTTGAGAGTCCCCTGGACTGCAAGGAGTTCCAAACAGTCCATTCTAAAGGAGATCAGCCCTGGGATTTCTTTGGAAGGGATGATGCTAAAGCTGAAACTCCAGTACTTTGGCCACCTCATGCGAAGAGTTGACTCATTGGAAAAGACTCTGATGCTGGGAGGGATTGGGGGCAGGAGGACAAGGGGACAACAGAGGATGAGATGGCTGGATGGCATCACTGACTCTATGGATGTGAGTCTGAGTGAACTCCGGGAGTTGGTGATGGACAGGGAGGCCTGGTGTGCTGCGATTCATGGAGTCGCAAAGAGTCGGACTGAACTGAACTGAACTGAACTGAAAGTGTCAAAACTATAGAGAATGTTAATGATTACCAAGACTCAGACCTGGGATAGGGAAAGTGTTTTGTATCTTCAGTGTATCAATGTCAGCATACTGCTTGTGATGTTTTAGTATCATTTTGCAAGTTGTTGGAGGAAGTTGGGAAAATGATGCATGGCACCACACACACACACACATGCACACACACACACATATATATGCTCAGTCACTTCAGGGGTGTTCTACTCTTTGCAACCCTATGGACTGTATGTAGCCTGCCAGGATCCTCTGCCCATGGGATTCTCCAGGCAAGAATACTGGAGTGGATTGTCATTCCCTCTTCCAGGGGATCTTCCCAACCCAGGGATCAAACCCACATCTTTTATGCCTCCTGCATTGTCAGGTGGGTTCGTTACCACTAACACCACCTGGGAAGTCTATATACATACAATTTCTTAAAACAGCATGAAAATTTACAAGTCTTTCAAAATAAAATTTAAGCAATTTTATATATTCAACTAGACAGCTTTTTTTTTCTTTTTTTTCACATTTTAGAGGAATTATGATCTTCTTTATTTCCTTACATCCCCCCATACTCAGAATCTTATGAATGCATTATTGACATCAACCAGTGCTGATCCAAAGATAAATTTCTCAGTTGGTGAAATATGTTGATTTTCTAGAATTTTTTTAGTGCTTCAGCAGCTATACTACTAAGAAATAATTTTGAAACATATCTTTTTATAAATACAACTTGTATAAAACTAAATAAATTTGTAAGGAATTTATCTCTGTATAGAATGGAGCTAAGTAAACTATTTTGTAACATGAGCTCATTAAGCAATGTGACATTATTTTTGCCCACAGTCATTCAGCGTATGACTTCCAGCCCTTCAATTCTCTATGTCTCCAATAATAATAATTCAACTCTGTATTAGAAACTAAACAGAGTAGTTCACCATATATTAATAAAAAGATAACAATGATAGAATTAAGGATGAACAACTGTGTAATTACCTTTGAATTGTTTACACCAAAGACAGATAAAGATATTATATTCATTGGTGAAGTAGAAATAATGGCTGTCTCTTATTATCTTATAATTAATAGAGTAACATATAAAATACTTTCAAGTCTTTACTGCGGTAAAACTAAGGATTAAAAATAATCTTGATTTAAAGCATTTCTCTATGTTGATGTTTGCTGGGTTTGAACTCAGTGCAAACTACCTGGTTAAGATGGTATCTAAGGTCTTGGCTTATCATTTTCCAAATTCCTACTAAAACACTTTAAAATTTGGGGGGAGGAGATGAAAGACCCTAACAGCAAACAAAACAGAAGACAATTTACACACTCCCCTTATTGCATGGCATATTTAACTTAAAATCATATCAACAACTGATGCTGACAAAATCACCACCACTCAGGAGTACACACAATGAACACTTACTTTTTCACTGCTCCTTTTACCAGCATTCTATCTCTAAGTTCAGAAATCAGGGCGTGTTCCATTCAGTAAACCAGAAAATAAGATAAGTCATTTTTGTTGCATATATATTCATTCTTAAAATAGTCTCCTACTCCCTTCATATGCAAAATTTCAAATCCTCCTACAACAAGGACAGGAGAAGTACATTTGCAAAAAGCAATACTTAGCTGAGGAATCTTGGATGGAGAGGAATGGTAATTGGATTTGTTGAAACTGGCTTTCTGGAAATGGCTTCAAATTTTTCAAGACTGATAAGGGTGGACATGGTGATGCCTCAGACCTTCAACTCCATCAGGATTTAGCAGAGGTATTAGTCACTGGCAACCCACCCCAGTATTCTTGCCTGGAAAATCCCACGGACAGAGGAGACTGGCAGGCTCCAGTCCATGGGGTTGCAAGAGTCAGACACGACTTAGTGACTAAACCACCATCACCACCATTAGTCAGTGGAAACTGGTCCTCCCCTAATCTCTATGTCAGAAAGATAAACACTCAATATCAAAGCAGAAGTTCCCTCTCATCTATTTGCAGACTCTCTAAAGATAATAAAAAGACTTAAAAACAATTACGGAAATATCCACATAAACAAACAAACAAAAAAAAGGTAAACAAAAAAAAGGTAAACAAACACAAAATCATATAACAGATTTCATCAGTATTGACTGAAAAAAAAAGGCACTAGTTTCAAAGCTAGATCATAGGAAGCTAGGTGCTGTGAGGAATATTTGTACAGCAGGATGCAGTTAGGATAAAGGTGACAATATTGACCAGTCTAAGGTTTACACTGGTCTGGTCAATATTGTCACCTTTTTACGTGTGCTTCCCAGGTGGTTCAGACGGTAAAGAATCAGGCTGCAATATGGGAGAACTGGGTTCAATCCCTGGGTTCAATCCCTGGGTTGGGAAGATCCCCTGGAGGAAGGCCTGGCAACCCATTCCAGTATTCTTGCCTGGAGAATCCCCATGGACAGAGGAGCCTGGGGAGGGGCACAGTTTGTGGGTTCACTCAGAGTCAGACACAACTGAGTGAGCAACTAAGGACATAGCACAATGTTTACACAGAAAAGATAATGTGAAAGGCATTCACACAGGTTATCCAAACATGCAAGAAAGCAGGAGCAAAGAAAGTAAAAATTTTAGGAATGAAAATTGAGGTGGAGTAAAGACAAACTTCTTTTTTTGGGGGGGGTGGGCGGTGGTGTTAGTTCTAAAAGGTCTTGTAGGTCTTCATAGACCTGTTCAACTTCAGCTTCTTCAGCATTACTGGTTGGGGCATAGACTTGGATTACTGTGATATTGAATGGTTTGCCTTGGAAAAGAACAGAGATCATTCTGTCGTTTATGAGATTGGATCCAAGTACATTTCAGACTCTTTTGTTGACCATGATGGCTACTCCATTTCTTCTAAGGGATTCCTGCCACAGTAGTAGATATAATGGTCATCTGAGTTAAATTCACCCATTCCAGTCCATTTTAGTTCGCTGATTCCTAGAATGTTGACTTTCACTCTTGCCATCTCCTGTTTGACCACTTCCAATTTGCCTTGATTCACGGACCTGACATTCCAGGTTCCTATGCAATATTGCTCTTTATAGCATCGGACCCTGCTTCTATCACCAGTCACATCCGCAATTGGGTATTGCTTTTGCTTTGGCTCCATCCCTTCATTCTTTCTGGAGTTATTTCTCCACTGATCTCCAGGAGCATATTGGGCCCCTACTGACCTGGGGAGTTCCTCTTTCAGTATCCTATCATTTTGCCTTTTCATTCTGTTCATGGGGTTCTCAAGGCAAGAATACTGAAGTGGTTTGCCATTCCCTTCTCCAGTGGAACACATTCTGTCAGACCTCTCCACCATGTCCTGCCCACCTTGGCCTGTGGTCCCATCACTTCATGGGAAATAGATGGGGAAACAGTGGAAACAGTGTCAGACTTTATTTTTTTGGGCTCCAAAATCATTGCAGATGGTGACTGCAGCCATTAAATTAAAAGACTCTTACTCCTTGGAAGGAAAGTTATGACCAACGTAGATAGCATATGCAAAAGCAGAGACATCACTTTGCCAACAAAGGTCCATCTAGTCAAGGCTATGGTTTTACCAGTAGTCATGTATGGATGTGAGTGTTGGACTGTGAAGAAAGCTGAACACTGAAGATTGATGCTTTTGAACTCTGGTGCTGGAGAAGATTCTTGCGAGTCCCTTGGACTGCAAGGTGATCCAACCAGTCCATCCTAAAGGAAATCAGTCTTGGGTGTTCGTTGGAAGAACTGATGCTGAGGCTGAAACTCCAATACTTTGTCCACCTCTTGCAAAGAGTTGACTCATTGGAAAAGACTCTGATGCTGGGAGAGATTGGGGGCAGGAGGAGAAGGGAGTGACAGAGGATGAGATGTCTGGATGGCATCACTGACTCGATGGACTGAGTCTGAGTGAACTCCAGCAGTTGGTGATGGACAGAGAAGCCTGGCGTGCTGCGATTCATGGGGTCACAAAGAGTCGGACACGACTGAGCAACTGAACTGAACTGAACTGAAAAGACAAACTGAAGACATTGAAAGGATTCCAAGTAAAAATTAAGTTTAAGAACTATAATGAAAAAAGATAAATCTAATTCAGAACCGCTGAAAACCAGAGTATAGTTTTAAAATACCATCAGTACACAAATAATAGCACACAATGAAGGGAAATTCCAATCAAAATCTCAATATAATTTCAAAATCTCAAAATGGCTCTAAAACTTACAAAAAAAAAAAAAAAACTACAAGGAAAAATTCTGAAGTAAAAACTGCTCCATATTTTTAACATATTGCATCATGGTATTTGGCAGCTCTTGACATTTAGTGAAAAGCAATATAGATTTTTATCATGAAAGAAGACACCCTAGTCCAATAAGGCATATCTCAAATTTGGTATAACTTTAGGTGTATTAAAGAGGTTATACATACTTTCATGAGGTCATAAATTATGATAACCTCAGAAAGTAGTAGCAATTCATATATTTTGTTTACTGTCAATTATTTACAGTATAAATGCTTTTGTGATAAACACATATTTCATTCTTTCACATTATTCTTCTTTCACCTCAATCTGAGTATTTTATTTAAGGACAGAAGGACTAAGGAAATATTCTACAGAGTTATAAAGCAACATTGTTTCCTACTGTGACTTACAAGGGTGACTCTTACAAATGGGAAAAACTGTATCAGGGAGGAAGACAGAGATATAGACAAGGGTAATTTAATCCCTACTACAGGGAGAATTGAAGACTACCTGAGTAATGCCCCAGTAGAAGACAAATAAATAATTACACAAAGACACGGGCACATCAAATGCAGTAATATATAACTACTTGAAAAAAAAAAAAAGGAGTGATCTTTTTGATTAGTTTCTTTTTAAAAGTGTATACAACTATTTTGTTTAGCCTCCCTGATTGTTTCTAGGGCTTCCCAATGGGCTCAGTGTTAAAGAATTCTCCTTATGCAGGAGACATAGGAGATGTGGGTTCATTTCCCTGGAGTAGGAAATAGCAATCCACTCTGGTATTCTTTGGAGAAGGAAATGGCAACCCACTCCAGTATTCTTGCCTGGAGAATCCCATAGACAGAGGAGCCTGGTGGGCTACAGTCCATGGGGTCTCAAAGAGTCGGACCCAACTGAGCGAATTCACTTTGACTTTCTTTCTTTCTGGTATTCTTGCCAGGATAATCCCTTGGACAGAGGAGCCTGATGGGCTATAGTCCAAGGGGTCGCAAAGAGTCAGACATGACTGAGCACCCACAATTATTTCTCATGGCTTACTATATTTTTATTTACTGATTCCTTTAACTTCACAAGTTTTAAATGTATCTAAAACAAGAACACCTAACTTAAAAAATTACCATAAATGACCCTTATAGTCACTCTTCAAGTCAGGAACTAGAATTTAGCAGCACATCAAAAACCCATGTTGTGCATATATTTTGACAATCGTAGCTCTCTCATTTCCTTAAGGCAATCACTATCTTAACTTTTTTTTGAGCCATAGTTATTTTATTTCATAGAAAACATTTATTTTATTTTATTTTATAACTTTACAATATTGTATTGGTTTTGCCGTATATCAAAATGAATCCACCACAGGTATACATGTGTTCCCCATCCTGAACCCTCCTCCCTCTTCCCTCCCCATATCATCCCTCTGGGTCGACCCAGTGCACCAGCCCCAAGCATCCAGTATCGTTCATCAAACCTGGACTGGCAACTCGTTTCATATATGATATTATACATGTTTCAATGCCGTTCTCCCAAATCATCCCACCCTCTCCCTCTGCCACAGAGTCCAAAAGAAAACATTATATATATACATATATATATATATATGTATATATATATATATATTTTTTTTTTACAATATTGTATCTTAACTTTTTTAGAAGTTGTTTTTGGGAACTTGATCATTTTTATGTTCATACCTATACACTTTAGTTTAAAGTTCTGTTTATAAACTGGGAACTGGGAATATTCAGGATATTCTGGTGTATCTGGCCCCTTTCACTCAACATGATGTCTTAAATTTCAGTGTTTCACAGACAGCAATATTTTATTCACTTCCATTGCCTAATGGAATTTTTGTATGAATATACCATAGTTTGTTCACTCATTACACATTGGTGGATATTTTGGTCATTTCCCAGTTTTGTACTTTAAATATAATTCTACCAAAAAATTTAAGTACACATATTTTGGGGCACACATATACATATTTCTGTTGTGTATATATATACCAAAGACAAGAAATAGCAATGTGTGAAATATATGACTCCTACTTTAATATGTATAAGTTCATTCCCAAAATGATTTCATCCATAGAAATGCCCACCAGCACATAGTGCTTCAGTCTTTTTAATAGTGAATATTCTGTATGCTATGCAGAGGCAGTTATTTCATTTTAGTTTTAGTTTGTTTTCCTCTGATTATAATGATTCTGAGCATCTATTTTATAACTTAACTTTCTATTTGGTTATCTCATGAAATATGTTTTAATCTCTTTTTTCTACATTGCTATGTATCTTTTTATCTTATTGATTTGTAGATGATTCTTCATAGACTGTATGATCTCATTGTCAGAATATACATCTTCATCACTTTTGCCATTTGTTTTTACTATTTTAAAATTGTATTTTGATAAGCAGAATTTCACAATTTTAATGTATTAGAATGCAGCACTTTTCTCATTGAGTTTACAGTTTTTGTATCTTATTGAAAAAATTATTGAGAAGAGGGGTGGAGGAAAGAAGGATTTAAACTTTGGAATGAGCACTAATATACATAGAATGGCTAAATAAAATGTCCTACTGAATAGTACAGGGAACTGTACTCAATATCATGTGATAAAATATAATGAAAAAGAATATATAACTGAATAAATTTATTGTATAGCAGAAATTAGCACAACATTGTATATCAACAATACTTCAACAAAATATTTTGAAAATGAAATTATGTTCTACTCCCCAAACCTTGAAGATATAATCTTATATTATCTTCTAAAATTATTATTGTGCTACTTTTCATAGTAATAACCATAAATCATCTAAAATTCACTTTATTTATGGGGTGAAGAAAGGGCCAAGTTTCATTTTACCCTATACTTTTCCAAATGAGCTAGCACCAATGATTGTCTTCTCCTTAATATTCCTCTGTAACATCTTTATCATAAACCAAGTTTCAATATGTTGGAAAATATAATCTTGGAAAAATAGCAGTTTTGTCTTAATGTAGCATTTTAATTAAAACTTTAATTTTGATACAGTTGAGTATTCACATGCAGTTATAAGAATAATAAAGCTACCATATCTCTTCATTTACCCAGTTACATCTGAAATAACAACTTTCAAAGCTATATTACAGTATCACAATCAGGAAACTTACATTGATATATTGAAATTGATATTTCCGTTACCACAAAGATTCCTGCTCTTGTCTGTCTCAGCCACACATACCTTCTCTTCTCCACTGCATTTCTACCACCCAGTGAGTATTAATGTTCTCCATTTCTATAACTTTCATATTTCAGGCTGCTAAGCTGCTACTGCTAAGTTGCTTCAGTTGTGTCGACTGTGAGACCTCATAGACAGCAGCCCACCAGGCTCCCCCGTCCCTGGGATTCGCAAGAGTGTCATATAAATGGGGTAATTCAATACATACTCTTTGGAGATTGCCTTTTTTCCCTGAGTATATTTTTCCAGAACTTCATTAAGGCATGTATAAGTGAGGTATTCACTTTTATTGCTAGGTAGTATTCCATGGTAGGGCTTCCCTGGAGACTCAGGAGTAAAGGATCCACCGGCCAATGCAGGAGACACTGGTTCAATCCCTGGGTTGGGAAGACCCTCTGGAGAAGGAAATGACAATCCACTCCAGTATTCTTGCCTGGGAAATCCCATAGACAGAGGAGACTTGTAGGGTGTAGTTCATGGAGTCACAGAAAAATTGGACACAATTGAGCAACAAAACAACAAGAGTTCCATGATATGATGCACAACAGCTCCTTTTATCATTCACCTTTTGAGGGAATTCTGAAGCCTCCAGTTTTAAAGTGAATATTCTTGTATAGGCTTTTATGTAAACAATAATTTTTATTTCTCTGAGATAAATATCCAAATATTCAACTGTTTGGTCATTAGTAGTTAAATGTTTAATTGCAAAGAAACTTCCAAACTTTTCCAGAATGGGTGTTCAATTTCACAGTTTCACTAGCAATGCATAAATGATCTGGTATTTTTCATATGGTCATCAGTATTGATGCTATTTTTTTTTAAATTTTAGATTTCTTTTTACTATTGAATTTTGAGTGCTCTTAATATATCCTAGATACTATTTCTTTGTCAGATAAGTGGTTTGAAAATATTTTCTGTTGTCAGTTTGTGATTTGTATTTTATCCTGTTAATGATATTTTAATTTAATCAGGTCTGATTTATCCTTTCTTTCCTTTCAGGAATCATAAATTTAGTACCAGGTCTGTAAGCTCTTTTTCCTAGCTGTAGATCCTGAAGATTTTCTCTAATTTTTCTTTTTTCTTTTTTTTTTGAGTGAAAGGTTACAAATTCAGTTTTGTGTGTAGGTCCATGATTCTCCTGAGAAATGTAGCTAGTAGAATATGGATATATAAATAAGGACATATTTTGCTACAGTGGCTGGATAGCCCAAAATCTGCATGGTGGCTGAATGCCTTGGAGACTCGGGAAAGAGCTGACACTGCAATTGAAGTCTGAAGGCATCTGCTGCAGAGTCTCAGAGGGGAGCAGTCTTTTATTCAATTTAGATCTTCAACTGATTAAATGCAACTGACTTATATTATAGAAATGAGTCTGTTTTACTCAACTTCTATCAATGTAACTTCTCATCCCCAGAATATTTGGTGAAATATTTGAGCACCATGGTCCTGTCAAGTTGACACATAAAATTAAACATCACAGAACTGTGTCATTTTGGGATAATTTCTGTATAGAGTATGGGTTAGATGTCATGATTCTTTTATTTCCCCTGTAGTCATCCAATTAGTCTAGCACCATTTGGTGAAAAGGCTATCTTTCATCCTTTCCACTGTTTTTTGTTTGTTTGCTTTTTACCTTTGTACAAAACCAATTGAGCATTTTACATGTGTCTTCTGGGTTCTTTTTTATACCCTACTGATCTTAGCATATCTGCAATTACACAGTTTTAACCAGTGAATCTATATGACAAGTGATGAAATCTAGTAGAGTGATTCTCTATTGGTATTTTTTTAAAATACCCTATTTTTTAAAAATAACCTATTCCAGCTACTTTGCTTTCTATATAAATCACAGAATAATCCTCTGCCTATGTAAAAAAAAAAAAAAAAAAGCTTTAATAAAGGTTTCAATAAGCTGCAACCATAGTCTTTTATATGTTGATTCTTCAAATCCATTATCACAGTATGACTCTCCATTTATTAAGGGCTTTTATTTTTTCATCTACTTTTTATAACTTTCTCTATGCCAATCCTTTACATGCTTTGTTATTGTCTTTCACATTCTGTGTAATGGTTTTAAGTTGTATTGTGATTCTAATTTTTGTTTTTATATCTTCAAAGTTAGTATACAGAAATATGGTTGATTATTGAGTGTTAATTTTTTTTTATATTCTGAACTCTTTGCACACGTGTATTAGTTCTAGGATTTTTTACTTGAGATGTTGTTATGGGCTGAAATGTGACCTTCTCTCAATTCATATTTTGAAGTCCTAACTCCAGGTGCCTTAGAAAGTGACAGTATTTAAAAACAGAGCCGTTAAAGCGGGGGGATTAAGGTAAGAATGTGGTCATTAGAATGTGCCCTAATCCTATGTTACCAGTGTCCTTGTAAGAAGAGATGAGAACACATGTACACAGAGTTTGGCCATTTGAGCAAATAGCCATTGACAAGACAAGATAAGAGGCCTTAGAAGAAACTCATCCTGCTTGGACATCTAGCCTCCAGAATCATGAGAAAATAAATGTCTGGTGTTATAGCCACCTAGTCTGTGGTATTTTGTTATAAAAGCAGAAGTAACCTAATTCAGATGTTTTAGAATTTTCTACATGTACATCATGCATTGGCAAACAGAAAGAAAAACAGTGACTTTTTTTCTATCCTCCTTTTTAATCTGTCACTTATTTCTTAATCTTGCCTTTATGAAGTGGCTTAAAGTTCTAGCATTATCTTGAAGATAGTGTTGTGAGTGGACAGCTCTATCTCACTCCCAATCTTACAGGGAAAACATTTAATATTTTACTTCTTTTTTTTTTTTGTATTTTTAAGAAATATTTTATATGCAACTTGATGATCTTCTATAAAGTTTTCTATATATGAGATTTCTGACACTAACTTTCATTCTGTTGGATTCTGAAGGTGTCTTTTATTTTTTTCTGCCGGCCTCTCCTTCTAAAATAGGCTGAACAGAGGTTTTAATATTTCACAAGAGTGATTGGTTTCTCAAATGCTTGGTAAGGAATTCACAAAATTCTCCTAGTAAGAATTATAATTGCCTTCACTTTCTCTCCCTATGTACAGGTAACAATTAATGCAAATAAAATTTATGTAAATAATTATTACAGCACATATTAAAGTCAATTAGATCGCCTCTCACTCCAAAGATGGTAATACTTGACTGAGAAATTCTTCAATCTGATAGAGAGAAGTTTGGTAGATTCCTGGCTTTCCTGCAATTTCTAATAGGGTAGTTTTGCTATTATTCATTGTGAGAAAAGCAGTGTCATTCTGAGAAAGCTAAAAGAAGCTATACCATAGAATACATGAAGTTACCTCTCTCTACTAGAATATACCAACTTGCTTTTCCCTATGGCAGTGAAGCAACTGAATAGTCAACTGTGTTTTTCTTGAATAGTCAACTGTGTTTTTCAACTAAAGGTTTATTCCAATATGGTTTGTAATACTGGATTAGAAAATGTTCCTGACTTCTTCTGGTGTTTCTGATTGTGGGTCATAAACATCTGCTCAAATACAGAATTGTTGATATACACTTGCTTTCTGCTATGCTTTTACATGTGTGAAAAATACAAGAAAGAATGGCAAAAAAATAAAGGTGAGTCTCTGAGGGATATTTTTTCCTCTTTCTAATGTTTCTGCTAATGTTGTAATATCAATTTGATAAAAAAAATCTACTGCCAAGCAAATAAATTCTAATTCATATATTGGTTTATTCAACAGAGTCCAACAAAGAAATACGTGAACAAATATTATATGCCCAGTACTGTAGACTGCTGGATACACAGTAATGAGTAAAATAAAAAGTCTTTTTCTTTATGGAGCTTAGTTCTAGTGTAGGGGCAGTAAAAACACTGTAAGTAATCAAAGAGTATAAAAAAATACAAATTGGGATAAGTGCTATTTCTTTAAAATCAAGTTTTTTGAAATAATAGACACAAGATAAAATTCACACTTTTTACACATTTGGTTCTATGACTTCTGGCAAATTCATAGCTATACAACCACTCCCATATGGTATTATAGTACTATATAGGTAATATTTTAAGTGATAATTCATTTACACTGCTTGGTTTCCTTGCATATATTTCTCTAATAAGTTATTACATTTATGAATACTTCCTTCTAGGCCTTTTCTAGTTGCTGTAGTTCTATGGCAGATAACTTCACTCTATGTTTGGAGAAGATGCACTTTGAAATATCAGTGTTGAGATGCCAATTCATAAGGAGATTTAAAAGAACCTGCTCTTGGCCACATAAGAATTCATGCAGTCAGGTAACAACTTCTTTGTTTTTGAGATTATCTCTGAATTGACTAAAGGGAGGAAGAATTTATGTCTTTCTAATACTTCAGTTCAGTTCATTTCAGTTGCTCAGCCGTGTTCGACTCTTTGCGACCCAATGAATTGCAGCACGCCAGGCCTGCCTGTCCATCACCAACTCCCGGAGTTCACTTACTCACGTCCATCAAGTCAGTGATGCCATCCAGCCATCTCATCCTCTGTCATCCCCTTCTCCTCCTGCTCCAATCCCTCCCAGCATCAGAGTCTTTTCCAATGAGCCAACTTTTTGCATGAGGTGACCAAAGTACTGGAGTTTCAGCTTTAGCATCATTCCTTCCAAAGAACACCCACGGCTGATCTCCTTCAGAATGAACTGGTTGGATCTCCTTGCAGTCCAAGGGACTCTCAAGAGTATTCTCCAAAACCACAGTTCAAAAGCATCAATTCTTCAGTGCTCAGCCTTCTTCACAGTCCAACTCTCACATTCATACACGACCACAGGATAAACCATAGCCTTGACTAGACGGACCTTTGTTGGCAAAGTAATGTCTCTGCTTTTCAATATGCTATCTAGTTTGGTCATAACTTTCCTTCCATGGAGTAAGTGTCTTTTAATTTCATGGCTGCAGTCACCATCTTCAGTGATTTGGGAGCCCAGAAAAATAAAGTCTGACACTGTTTCCACTGTTTCCCCATCTATTTCCCATGAAGTGATGGGACTGGATGCCATGATCTTCGTTTTCTGAATGTTGAGCTTTAAGCCAACTTTTTCACTCTCCTCTTTCACTTTCATCAAGAGGCTTTTTAGTTCCTCTTCACTTTCTGCCATAAGGGTGATGTCATCTGCATATCTGAGGTTATTGATATTTCTCCCAGCAATCTTGATTCCAGCTTGTGCTTCTTCCAGTCCAGCGTTTCTCATGATGTACTCTGCATAGAAGTTAAATAAGCAGGGTGACAATATACAGCCTTGACGTACACATTTTCCTATTTGGAACCAGTCTGTTTTTCCATGTCCACTTCTAACTGTTGCTTCCTGACCTGCATACAGATGATCTTAGCCAAATAAATAATATTTTTTAAAGTAATGGTGGTTTTGGTATATATGAGAAATACTATATATATATATATATGAAATAGCATACAGAACTATTATGACAAAACACTTAAAATCAATCTTAACTTAAGGGCAAGACTGTAAGTTACTGGCCGGAATTCACCCAACATGAACTTAGATTCTGTAGGACATAAAGCAGAAAAAGCACAATGTTGGAATCCAAGAAGTTCATACCTAGATTTCAACTGTAAATAGGCAAAGATTTTTTTTTCTTATTCTTACATACTAGTTTTCTTCTTAGATAAGATGAATTTATTCCAAGCATTTAAGTAAATCCCTATAAAGAAGAATGAATTATAATTACTGAGACTATATAAAATCAGAAGGTTTTTCCCTTCTTAACTAAGTCCTCATTCCTTGACACCAAACAAAACAGAATATACAAAAGAGAATTACCAACTTGGTTAATAACTTTTGGTACTAGATTCACAAACAGTCACTAAATTTGTAGCTTGGATTTAACAAAACATTGGATAACTTGTTTCAAAAGCACCCATGGGAGTCAATCTAAATTTAAGCAAAGAGTTCAGAACTATAGGCCATCCCGTGGATCATATTGATGAGGTAAAAGTTACATTTCTAGACAGAAAATACTCTGATTATATGTATTTATTTTAATGCATAAGCACTATATGACAGAGTATACTAGGTATAAGTATTGGAAAGAGATGGGAATACCAGACCACCTGGCCTGCCTCTTGAGAAATCTGTATGCAGGTCAGGAAGCAACAATTAGAATTGGACATGGAAAAACAGACTGGTTCCAAGTAGGAAAAGGTGTACGTCAAGGCTGTATATTGTCACCCTGCTTATTTAACTTCTATGCAGAGTACATCATGAGAAACACTGGACTGGAAGAAGCACAAGCTAGAATCAAAATTGCTGGGAGAAATATCAATAACCTCAGGTATGCAGATGACACAACCCTTGTGGCAGAAAGTGAAGAGGAACTAAAAAGCCTCTTGATGAAAGTGAAAGTGGAGAGTGAAAAAGTTGGCTTAAAGCTCAACATTCAGAAAATGAAGATCTTGGCATCTGGTCCCGTCACTTCATGGGAAATAGATGGGGAAACAGTTGAAACAGTGTCAGACTTTATTTTTCTGGGCTCCCAAATCGCTGCAGATGGTGACTGCAGCCATGAAATTAAAAGACACTTACTCCATGGAAGGAAAGTTATGACCAAACTAGATAGCATATTGAAAAGCAGAGACATTACTTTGCCAACAAAGGTCCGTCTAGTCAAGGCTATGGTTTATCCTGTGGTCGTGTATGAATGTGAGAGTTGGACTGTGAAGAAGGCTGAGCACTGAAGGATTGATGCTTTTGAACTGTGGTGTTGGAGAAGACTGTTGAGAGTCCCTTGGACTGCAAGGAGATCCAACCAGTCCATTGTGAAGGAGATCAGCCCTGGGATTTCTTTGGAAGGAATGGTGCTAAAGCTGAAACTCCAGTACTTTGGTCACCTCATGCTAAGAGTTGGCTCATTGGAAAAGACTCTGGTGCTGGGAGGGATTGGGTGCAGGAGGAGAAGGGGATGACAGAGGATGAGATGGCCGATGGCATCACTGACTCGATGGAAGTGAGTCTGAGTGAACTCCGGGAGTCAGTGATGGACATGGAGGCCTGGTGTGCTGCTATTCATGGGGCCGCAAAGAGTCAGACATGACTCAGTGACTGAACTGAACTGAACTGATGATATCTGGTCCTATCACTTCATTGCAAATAGATGGAGAAACAATGGAAACAGTGACAGAGTTTATTTTCTTGGCCTCCAAAATCACTGTGGATAGTGACTGCAGCCATGAAATTAAAAGACACTTACTCCTTAAAAGAAAAGCAATTACAACCTAGACAGCATATTAAAAACCAGAGACATTATTTTGCCTACAAAGGTCCATATATTTAAAGCTATGTTTTTTCCAGTAATCCTGTATGGATGTAAGAGAGCACTGGACAATAAAAAAAGGGTGAGCACCGAAGAACTGATGCCTTTGAAGTGTGGTGCTGAAGACTCTTGAGAGTCCCTTGGACAGCAAGGATATCAAACCAGTCAAATCCTAAAGGAAATTGACCTTGAATATTCATTGGAAGAACTGATGCTGAAGCTAACGCTCCAATACTTTGGTCACCTGATGGGAAAAATTGAATCAGTGGAAAAGACGCTGATGCTGGGAAAGATTGAAGGCAGGAGGAGAAGAGGACAACAGAGGAAGAAATGGTTGGATGACATCACTGTCTCAGTGGCCATGAGTTTGATCAAACTCAGGAAGATAGTGAAGGAAAGAGAAATCTGGCTTGCTGTAGTCCATGGGGTCATAAAGTTTTGGACAGGACTGAGTGACTGAACAAAAACAGCCAGAACTTGCTTGCATCATGGGGGAGCTAGTTACCTGACCAGGAGTCAAACCCAGACCCCCTGCATTGGGAGTGCAGTCTTGGCCCTTGAACCACAGGGAAAGTCACTACTTTCACTTTTTTATCTTGTTCTTAAAAGCCTCTTGATGAAAGTGAAAGTGGAGAGTGAAAAAGTTGGCTTAAAGCTCAACATTCAGAAAATGAAGATCATGGCATCCGGTCCCACCACTTCATGGGAAGTAGATGGGGAAATAGTTGAAACAGTGTCGGACTTTATTTTTCTGGGCTCCCAAATCACTGAAGATGGTGACTGCAGCCATGAAATTAAAAGATGCTTACTCCTTGGAAGGAAAGTTATGACCAACCTAGATAGCATATTCAAAAGCAGAGACATTACTTTGCCAACAAAGGTCCGTCTAGTCAAGGCTATGGTTTTGCCTGTGGTCATGTATGGATGTGAGAGTTGGACTGTAAAGAAGGCTGAGCGCCGAAGAATTGATGCTTTTGAACTGTGGTTTTGGAGAAGACTCTTGAGAGTCCCTTGGACTGCAAGGAGATCCAACCAGTCCATTGTGAAGGAGATCAGCCCTGGGATTTCTTTGGAGGGAGTGATGCTGAAGCTGAAACTCCAGTACTTTGGCCACCTCATGCAAAGAGTTGACTCATAGGAAAAGACTGATGCTGGGAGGGATTGGGGGGCAGGAGGAGAAGGGGACGACAAAGTGCGTGATGGCTGGCTGGCATCACTGACTCGATGGACGTGAGTCTGAGTGAACTCCAGGAGTTGGTGTTGGACAGGGAGGCCTGTCATGCTGCGATTCATAGGGTCGCAAGAGTTGGACACGACTGAGCGACTGATCTGATCTGATCTGATTAGTGTTAATTGTGTTATTAATGGTAGCTTTTTGTTTGTTTTTAAATGTTGCATATGAAGTTGATGAAATTACACTCTATTCCTGTGTTGAGAGTTTTTATAATTCTTTTATTTTGTCAAATGATTTTCCTGCAACATTTTATTAATTGATGTGATTTTTAATCTCACTGATAAGTTGGATTACACCCACTTACTTTCAAATGGCTAATCAGTCTCATATCCTTGAAGAAAAAGGCATTGGTCATTGTATATAATTGTTTTAAGTAGTGTTGGATTTGATTTGTTAAGTTGACGAAGGATATTGGCCTTTGGTTTTCTTTTCTTGGATACTTCTGGTAATAGTAGCTTTTAAAAAATGAGGTGGGACTGTTCCTTCCTATACTTCTGAAAATTTTGTGTTAAACTGGCATTAATTCTTCTTTAAATATTTAAATTCTTCAATGAGATAATCTTGGCCTAGCTATGTCTTCTTTGGGAGATTTTAATTACAAATGTAATTCTTTAATGTTTATAGAAATAGGCACGTCGTCTCTTCTAACATAAATGAGTTTTTGTACCTTGTTCTCATGAAATTGATCCATATACTCTGAAATTTCAAATGTGATCATAAAGTTGTTTGCATATTAACTTTATTAAGACTACAGGATCTGTGGTGATTTCCCTTATTTAATTCCAAAAAATCTTGATGAATTTTTCCTCTCGTTTAATCTTTATTAGTCTTGCTAAAGACTTATGGGTTGTATGTTTTCTACTTTCTCTAGGAAATTTGAATGATTTGTTTTTGACATTTCCTCTTTTCTAATGTAAGCATTCTGTGAGGTAAGTTTTCCTCACAATACTGCTTTAGCTACATTTGACGTATTTTATGTTGCATTTTGATTTTTTTCATTCACTTTTATGTGTTTTTCAATGTCCTCTCTAACTTCCTCTTTGATGCATGACTGTTTAGAAGCATATTTCGAATCTCCAAGATTGTGAAGATTTTCTTATTTTCCTGTTATTGATTTTTAATTTGATTCTATTTTGGTGAAAAAGCACACCCTGCATGACTATTATACATTTGTTAAGTGTTGGTACATTTGAGAGTTGAGGTTTAGTAATTTGCAGTATTTTACATTTCTTTTAAGAGAATGCATTATTTCTTCCTGAAATACTATTATGATAATTGCTTCAAAGTTTACCTCAGTTCATCTCAGCATTTAATATATGTCTGTGCTGACATCTGTTAATTGTCTTTTTCTCATTTTTTCATTTTTTTATGGTTTTTCATATGATAAGTAATTTTTAATTGTATCGTAGACATTCAGGTTATCTTATAAGAATCTGGAATCTCTGTTGAGATGTAGCATGTGGGCCATGTGTATATGTGAACATATAAGTTTCTATTTGGGCCCCACAAACAGCATCTCAAATGTAGAACATTGACTTAGTTCTATCTGTTCTCCTCCAACTGATATGGTAAGACCAGTACTTTTCTGGATCCAAGTGTCACAAGGGAGAGTAAATCATAGGAACTATTCAACTGATTTGTTGCTCTAATGTGGTACCAGAAGCTTAGCTACCCTTTGTACCCTTCTGACTCCCCAAAAGGATAAGTGACCCTCCCACCACATCAACCTCATTAATGCAGGTTGGAGGTTGGGCACATCTTCATTTTGGGCCTTGCTCCCAAGAAGGAAGCTTGAAAGCTGAATGTTGATTATCTCACCATTGTCCACCTCATTATGTTTGATTGATACCAGATTGGGTTAGGTTCTTAGCTTCCTTTTTGGACCTGCTAAACTCAAGAGTTGAAGGAGAAGACAAAGAACTAGTGCCCTTTGCTTTGTCTTGCCTTCTTCAGTCATTGCTATCAGCAGGAGGTAGACATTCAGCTTCATGGAGTCTCAGTGACATGAAGGATAGAATTAGGTGGGATATTGAAGTGTTTACTAGTCCTGGCTTGCAGCACCTTGTTCAGTGTTGCTGATGCCATGTATGCTGAGGCTGTTATCCATAAGAACTGGATGACATGCAGGGGGCAGGAAGGAGTGTAGGGAAGCCTCATGGCAATGAGAGTGAGCTTACTCTTCCTGAGGCGAGTTTCACTGTAGCTAATTGGAGCTGGAAGTCCAGCTTGAGACTGGACTCTGCTAGTACTTTCCTTCTTAGATCATCAGAGAGCCATCTGCTTCCTTCACGTTTAGGTGGAAAATCAACTTCTTGCTAGGCCCACCAACGTTGTCCCAGGAAGACAACTGGTACACTTCCTATTTCCATTGGGTAGGGGTTGGAAGATCTGCTGTCTACTCACTTGCTGACACCACCTGCAGGACAGAGCACCACTGCCTGCTTCCTTCAGGATGGGGTGGAATGGCAGGTGGTCAGTTGGTGTGTAGGGAAAGCAAATTAGCCAAGATGGCACAGTCAAGCTCTCTTAACTCACTGCCTCTTGCTCTTGCCTCATGTTTTGTAAATAATGATTGTATAACAGCTGAGATCACTCATGTGCATCACGAGGCACTTGCTTGGTCACAGGCTACCATGTATGGTACAGCTGTGTGAACTTCACCTAGAAAAGTGGCAGCATTACCACTGCATCATGGCTGTGTCCATTGGGTCAGCCGGGAGAGGAGAGAATATAGTGTGTCTGCATACGGATGCTGCACCAGCTGAGAGAGAATGCTGTTATGGCTGCTGTGCCAGCCAGGAGAGAGATTGTGTTGGTTAGATTATGGTACGGCTGCTGCTACAGCTGCTGCACCAGCCAGGACAGAATAAACCGGTCTGCAGTTCCTATGGCTCCTCAAGTCTTCTTCCAGCCTCTTAGTTTGTGCCTTGCCTACCCTGGATTCGGCAAACAGTGTGAACAGCAAGAGAACTGGCACTGTGAACAGGATCAGTGACACGTGGTGCTAAATCAGTTTCCCACAAGGTTTCTCTGAAACCTTTGAAAGGGGTAGTTCTTCCATTGGTGATTGAATAAAAGATGGCTGACATTCCCATAAAAATGTTGTCATCAGGCCATTCTTTTCCTCACCCTTTGGTTCAATGATCAGGCTTCTTTTTAGTCTCTAGTCTGTTCCTGTTGGAGAGTCCAGGACAGAAGCCTCTGGAGAAACTCCTCAGGATATATTAGAGGGACAGGAACATATATCTTCACGATCCAAGATCCCTAGACAGCTCTCCTTCTTTCCACAATTCAGAGACTTGTGTGTTTATTGTGTTACCTCCAGGGCCCTTTAGCAGTAGGGGAGAACCTAAGAAAAATGAAATGATTACATCTCAGCAGAACTAGAAGTCTTAAATGTAGTGTTTGAAATTAATTTGTTATATTGCAGCTACTTCTCCTACATTTTGGTCTTTTCAGCAGAGCTTGTCTATTCCTTTCCCTTTGATTTTTCCATGTAAGCTTCAAAATTAGCTAGTCAAATTTTTGAAAAGATATTCATTTTGAACTTCAATTGTTTGTCACTAATCTGAGATTAATGTGGAGAGAATTAACTTGAGTTTCCTAATCCATGTAAATATAATGTTTTCTATTGATTTCCTTTTTTAGTATATGCCAATACTATATTGTAGCTTATTGCATAAAGACCTTTTACATATTATATATGTTTCAAAGTATTTAATTTGTTGCTATTATAAATCACTTCTTTAAAAAGCATTAATTCTTTGTTACTCATTTACAGAATTGCAATTGACTTATTTTACTGACACTCCATATAACAAAATTGGTATAATTTTTACTCATTCTAATAATTTATTTCAATAGTTTATT
Source organism: Bos indicus x Bos taurus (assembly GCF_003369695.1). Classification (NCBI taxonomy): domain Eukaryota; kingdom Metazoa; phylum Chordata; class Mammalia; order Artiodactyla; family Bovidae; genus Bos; species Bos indicus x Bos taurus. The sequence goes on from NC_040079.1 coordinate 118,258,368, forward strand.
TTTGGATGTTATTGATACACAGTTACATCATCCACCAATAGTGACAATTTTGTATTATCCTTGTTGCTATTTTTTATTGCTTTATTGTATTATTCAGACATCTAAAACAATTCTGACTGAAGTGGTCATATTAATTACCCTGAATTTTTCCCCCCAGTTTAAAGAGAAGACATTTACTATCTCCTCTTTAACTTTTAAGAATACTCTTTTGTTTAAGATAAACAGTATTGTCTTATTTTTATTTATAAGCTAAAGTGTTATAACAGTAATACCATCTTACAGTGTTCATATATCTAAAAACACACTTCTGTACTTCAAAAAATATAAAAGTGTCCTGGAATTATAATTTAGCATTGCAAAATGTTTCTGCTTTCTGTATATGCTGCTCTAATTTATTGTAGCATTATTTTTTATTTTTTACATGAAAAGATTGTAAATGTGATTCTCCTTAAATGTACTTAAGCTTCATGAGTTTTTATCATGATATTTAGATATGTAATGGGTGCATGTTATTACGGTTGTTTTGTTTCAAGCTCTGTGTCCATAAGTTAGTTTACCTTCTTGAATCAAAATATCAAGTCTTTATTCAACTAGGTGAAACTTCTTTCAGCTAATCAATATTTTCTCATATTCTCTTCTTTCTTACCAAAACCTTATTTACTCAATATTGGATCATTTGGACTTAGTCTTTATTTTTTAAATATTATTTCTTGGTTCTTTTGTGTTTTTCCTCTTTCAATCTGAGAAAATAATAAAAGTTGGCCTCATATCACTTTTTATCTTTTTTGCCTATATGAACAATTTCAGAAATAAGCATTTACTCTGACTTTTTTGTTTTTTTAACCTGGGTTCTAGAGACTCATCACATGTCTGATGATTATTTTTCCCTCAAGAGGTCTTGTTTCATCTCTGTGGTTGATTCATCATATATTTTATAAACACTTGGTAATTTTTTTTCCAAGATCTTCTCAAATCCCTTAACATTGTAAAAGGCTGCCAGAATCCTCAGTCTCAGCTGGTAGCATGCTGCCTTATGGGTTCTGTAAACTAAAGTCACAGCATGTACCTCAGATGCTTGACAAGTTGTCCATGCATCCACATCCTAATCAGACTCACGTGGCCAAAACCAGGACTTCTCCATGTTTCTGGATAAAAATGACCTGAAGGCAGAGAGGAGGGGGGCAGGGATTGGGCAAGAAATTTGTCTTTAGTGTGATGATACAGAAGGCTGATTCTGCTTCTGCTTATCACATCTCCTCAAAAATCTCATGTTGGGTATTTGAAAGGGTTTTCTTTCCAATTATTCAGTTCAGACATTAAAAAAAAAAAAAATAAATGTATGCTGTAAATGGCAATTATCAATCATTTATGACTTTGTTCCCCCTCTTATGAAGAATAGCTAACAACTATTCAAGAATTCGTCACCACTGAGAGAAGGCAATGGCAACCCACTCCAGTATTCTTTCTTGGAAAATGCCATGGACGGAGGAGCCTGGTGGGCTGCAGTCCATGGGGTTGCTAAGAGTCAGATGCGACTGAACGACTTCACTTTCACTTTTCAGTTTCCTTAATTGGAGAAGGAAATGGCAACCCACTCCAGGGTTTTTGCCTGGAGAGTCCAGGGATGGGGGAACCTAGTGGGCTGCCATCTATGGGGTCACACAGAGTCGGACATGACTGAAGCGACTTAACAGCAGCAGCAGAGAGAATCTTAAAAAAAGAAGGATGAGGCAAAAGCAATACATGCACCACAGAGACAAAAATGGGCACATTAGAAAGTCAGAGAATCTGTTACATATTGATGCCATTTCTCCTTCCCTAGGACAGCACAGAACCATGCTGAAAGGTCACCCCTCAGCCCCCAGTTGGAAAAGAGATCCCAGCTTAGTGGATCACTCTGCATAAACCCCTATTTCTGATCTTGCACTGCAAGAATTTCAGGGGACTCTGCAAGGCTCAATTACTAGGAATCTGACTGTGACAGAAGCAGTGAGGGGCTTTCAAAATTAGCATAGTAGTCTCAACACACTGATTTCACACCTGCAGTGCCCAAGTAGTAATCCCAACCAAAAGCTTTGCTCATCTGCAGAGCCAAGTAAGGAGCGGATTCTGATCATGGAGCTAGGTGGGGTACAGATCTGCTTTGCTGGGCCCTCAAATAAGTAATTATGCTGACCCTAAAAACCAGTTAGCCTATGCCTAGGCAAGGAGTTGAATCATAGCCCCATCTGCTCTAGAGAATGCCTCCCAGACCAATCTGACCAAAGCTGACAACTCTTGGTTGAGTGTGGACCCAGAGATGCTTGAGCTAAGAAATGGGCTTGTTTAGTCATTCAGTCATGTCCAACTCTTTGTAACACCTTGAACTGTAGCCCACCAGATTCCTCTGTCCATGGGATTTTTTTTCCAGGCAAGAATACTGAAGTAGGTTGCCATTTCCTCCTCTAGGGGATCTTCTTGACCCAAGGATTGAACCTGTATCACCTGCATTCCAGGCAGATGCTTTACTCACTGAGTCATTGGGGGACCCAAGAGAAGGGCTAACAGAGTCAATAGTTTGCAGAGTAAACCAAGCAACCGTATTTGGCCAAGGAAGTTGGGATGCAGGTCAGCTCGAATTAAGACAAGAAGGCCTTACTTACCAGCTTTAGAGCTGCTTCTGCTGTTGCTGGGCAGGGACTCTAATTCACAGTCCCACTCATCACTGAACATTGCCTTTAGCCTATCTGATAAAGGAACCTTACCAGAGTATGTGGATTTTGTTTGTCCCAACAGCCCTTCATACAGTGACATTTGAACACATAGCACAACCCATGTCTCCTCCATCTTCAGAACATAAGCAGTGGCTTCACCTAACCAGAGAACTGAGTAGACAATTAGGCCTGATCTGGGCCTCCAAATAATAAGCCATACAGACTGTAGGTCATATCCTACAGTCCCATCATGGAAGGATTCATTCACACCTTGTCTCCTACTGAGTATAGCAGCTAGTCCTAACCATCTACTAAAAATCCAGACATCATAAAGCCTCACTTTGGTAGGAAACCAAGCCAGCAATTCCACCCAACTATTCTCAGCCATTGGTTCAAGCTTCAACCCCACTGGTCCCCATCCTCGGAGCTTTATCAGTTGCCTAACTCAGGATTATACCTAATCACAGTCCCCAACTGCCCAAATGCATTACCAGATTACCACTCAGAAACCCAAACTGAGCTCACTAAGGCAGGACAGTCTCTGCTGAAGAAAAACCTCTAAAATCTGGAAGAAGAGCCTGATTACTCAAATACACAGACACCAACAGGAGAAATCAAGAGTCAGGAAAAATCAAATAAATGTGACACCATGAAAAGAAATCTGATAAAACTGACCTTAAAGAAATGAAAATCTATGAACATTTACACAAAGATTCAGAATAATTTTTTAAAGGAGTTTAATGAGTTACAAGAAAGACAGACAAAAAATTAAATTAAGAAAACAACATATGAACAAAATAAGATTGACAACAAAACAGCAACACCACCACCAATAAATACAGAATCCCTAAAGGTAAAAAATAAAATAACAGAACTAAAGAATTTAAAAAAGAGCTCCAAAAGCAGAGCCTACCATAAATAAAAAGAAGACAGAATGTTGGAATTTGCATATTCAGAAGAGGGAAAATGGGAAGAAAAGGAAAACAATTAAGAAAGCTAATGGGAATTGCGAGACACAAGGAAGAGAAAGGATGCTCACCTTATGGAAATTCCAAATGGGGAAAGAGAAAGATAAAGGACAGAAAATAGTGTTAAAGTCATAATGGTTGAACTCTTCCTGAATATGGGGACACAAATGGACCTCTAAAAGTATGAGGGCCAAAGAACCCAAATAGATTGAACCTAAACAAGGCTACATTGAGACAAATTATAATTATCAAACTTCAAGACAAAGAATTTTGAGAGTAGCAAAATAAAAGTCAGAATTTACATGTTTTTGTTGTTTTTCATTTGCTGAGTAGTGTTTGACTCTTTGAGACTCCATGGACTGCAACCTGTCAGGCTTTCCTATCCTTCACTGTCTCCTGAATTTGCTCAAGCTCATACACATTGAATCAGTGATGCCATCCAACCATCTCATGTGCTGCTCCCTTCTCCTGCCCTCAATCTTTCCCAGCAAAGGGTCTTTTTCAATTAGTTGGGTCATTAAATCAGGTGGCCAAAATATTGGAACTTCAACTTCAGCACCAGTCCTTCCAATGAATATTCCACATTGATTTCCTTTAGGATTGACTGGTTTAATCTCCTTGATGTAAAAGGGACTATCAAGAGCCTTCTCCAGCACTACAATTCAAAAGAATCAATTCTTCAGTGCTTAGTCTTCTTTATTGTTCAACTCTCACATCTGTACATGACTACTGGAAAAAAAAAAAAAAAAAAAACCACATAGTTTTGACTATATGAATCTTTGTCAGCATGTGATATATCTGCTTTTTAATATGCTATCTAGGTTTTTCATTGCTTTCCTTCCAAGGAGCATGTGTTTTATTACTTTCATGGCTGCAGTCACTGCCCAGTGATTCTGGGGCCCAACAAAATAAAATCTGCCTCTCTTTCCACTTTTATCCCTTCTATTTGTCATCAAGTGATGACACCAGACTCCATGATCTTAGTTTTTGAATATCGAGTCAGCTTTTCCATTCTCCTCTTTCACCCTCATCAAGAGGCTTTTTAGGTACTCTTCACCCTCTTTCACTAGAGTAGTATCATCTGCGTATCTGAGGTTGCTGATATTTCTCCTGATAAACTTGATTCCAGCCTGTGAATCATCCAGTCCAGCATTTCACAGGGTGTACTTTGCATATAAGTCAAATAAGCCATGTGATATTATACAGCCTTTGGCAATTTTGAACCAGTCCTTTTTCTTATGTCTGGATATAATTGTTTCTTCTTGACTTGCATACAGGTTTCTCATAGGCAAGTAATGTGGTCTTATATTCCCATGTTTCAGTTCTTGTGATCCACACAAAGGCTTTAGCATAGTCAATGAAGCAGAAATAGATGTTTTCCTGGAATTATCTCTCTTTATCTATGATCCAGTGAATGTTGGCAATTTGATATCTGGTTTCTTTGCCTCTTCTAAATCTAGCTTTTACATCTGCAAATTCATGGTTCTCGGACTGCAGAAGCCTAGCTTAGAGGATTTTGAGCATAATCTTGCTATTAATAGCATGTGAAATGAGCACAGTTGTTTGGTAGTTTGAACATTCTTTGGCATTGCCCTTCTTTGGGATTGGAATGAAAAGTGACCTTTTCCAGTACTGTGATGACTTCTGAGTTTTCCAAATTTACTAACATATTCTGTGCAATACTTTAACAATATCATCTTTTAGGATTTGAAATAACTCAGATGAAATTTCATCACCTCCTCTAGCTTTGTTCATAGTAATCCTTCCTAAGTGCCACTTGACTTCATACTCCAGGAGGTCTGGTTCTAGGTGAGTGACCACACCATAGTGGTTATCTGAGGCCCTGAGATCTTTTTTGTATAGTTTTGTGTATTCTTGCTAATTCTTCTTAATCTCTTCTGTTTCTATTAATTCCTTGTCATGTCTGTCCTTTATCATCCTTACATGAAATATTCCCTTGATACCTCCAGTTTTCTTCAAGAGATCTCTAGTCTTTCCCATCCTATTGTTTTTCTCTATTTATTTTCATTGCTCACTTCAGAATTGTTTTTTTTTTTTTTTTTTAATCTCACCTTGCTTTTTCTATGAAACTGCATTCAGTTGAAGTGATTCATTACCACCAGACATTCCTTATAAGAAATCCTAAAAGGGATTCTTAAAAAAAAAAATAGCTTCATAAAAAGGTGACATCAATCTCATTGATAATGATAAGTTCATAGTCGTAACATATGTAATACAGTATTAGTGGTACATAACTCACTTACAATTCTATTAGAAGTAGAAGTAAAGTTGCTCAGTTGTGTCTAACTCTTTGCGACCCCATAGACTGTAGCCTACCAGGCTTCTCTGTCTATGGGATTTTCCAGGCAAGAGTACTGGAGTGGGTTGTCATTTCCTTCTCCAGGATATCTTCCTGACCCAGGGATTGAACCCGGGTCTCCAGCATTGCAGACAGACGCTTTACTGTCTGAGCCACCAGACCTTAAAAAATGAATTTAGTAAAATAATAATAAATATGATAAGCTGTTATCAGTAACACAGTATAAAAATAGGTAAATTATGACAGTAATAACCTAAATAATGAGGAGGTGGAGAAGTATAAGTGTAAAATACATAAATTTTATTTATATTAGGTTGTTTTCAGTTTTAAATTGTGTGGTATATTTTTAAGATACTTCCTGTAAGCCTCATGATAATGATAAGAGAAAATTTTGTAGTAATTATGCAAGTGAACCCAATAAAGAAATCAAAACACTCTGATATCAAAAGATGTCCAAAATGAAAAGAGAGAAGAAGAAAAAAAAATGTATATAGAAAACAACCAGAAGACAGTAAACAAAAACACAATAAAAGGGAATATTTACACTAAAAAAATTAAATATCTTTACCTAGATGGTGTGCAATTACACATTTGGCTATCTAGATATAAAATGTTGTCACTTCTGCTAACAGTCATTGAAATTTATTACTATTTACTTCATCAGATATAAGTAGAATTGTATCACTTCAAGAGAGAAAAACACAGTTTTGAATACAAAAAAAAAAAAAGGCATATGTATCATTAACTACTTTAAATATAAATGGATTAGATTCTTTAATCAAAAGACATTGAATGACTTGCATTTCTCTGATAATTAGTGATGGTGAGCATTTCATCATGGGTTTCTTAGCTATCTGTTTGTCTTCTTTGGATAAATGTTTCTTTAGATCTTTCACTCATTTTCTGACTGGGCTGGGTTTTGTTTGTTTTATTGAGCTGCATGAGCTTTTTATATATTTTGGAGATTACTCACTTGTCTGTTGATTCATTTGCAATATTTTCTCCCATTCTGAGGGTTGTCTTTTTGTTTTGTTTAAGTTTCCTTTTCTGTACAAAAGCTTTTGTTTAACTAGCTACCATTTGTTTATGTTTTACTGTCATTACTCTAGGAAGTGGATTGAAAAAGACCTTAGTAAGATTTATGCCAAAGAATATTCAACCTGTTTTCCTCTAAGAGAGTAACAATATCAAACCTTACATTTACATCTTTAATCAATTTTTAGTTTATTTTTTGTGTATGGTTTTAAGGAGTGTTCTGATTTCATTATTTTACATGTAGCCATCCAGGTTTTCCAACACCACTTATTGAAGAGACTGTCTTTTCTCCATTGTATAATCTTCCTTCTTTGTCATAAATTAGGTGACCATAGATACATGAGTTTATATCTGGACTTTCTATACTGTTCCATTGATCTATATTTTTGTTTTTATGCCAGTATAACCTCACAATAGTCAGAGCAGCCATCATCAAAAGATCTGTAACTATAAATTCTAGAGAGGATGTGAAGAAAAGGGAACTCTCCTACACTGTTTTTGGGAATGTAAATTAATACAGTCACTATGGATAACAGTATGAATGGCCTTTAAAAAACAAAGGACAGAGTTACCATATGATCCAGCAATCTCACTCTTGAGAATATATCCAAAAATCATAATTCAAAAAGATACATATACCTCAATATTCATTGTGGTACTATTTACAATAGTCAGGATATGGAAGTAACATAAATATCCATCAACAGATTAATGGATAAACAATATATGATGCATATATAAAAATAAATAATTGAATATTACTCAGCCATAAGAAAGAACAAAATAATGCTATTTGCAGCAATGTGGATGAATCTAGAGATCTATTTAATAACACTGTGCTACTGCTAAGTTGCTTCAGTCGTGTCTGACTCTGTGCAGCCCCAGAGATGGCAGCCCACCAGGCTCCCCCGTCCCTGGGATTCTCCAGGCAAGAACACTGGAGTGGGTTGCCATTTCCTTCTCCAATTAATGAAAGTGAAAAGTGAAAGTGAAGTCGCTCAGTCGTGTCCAACTCCTAGCGACCCCATGGACTGCAGCCTACCAGGCTCTTCTGTCCATGGGATTTTCCAGGTAAGAGTACTGGAGAGGGGTTCCATTGCCTTTTCCTAATAACACTGTAAAACAGCATTATTCCAATATTTTTTAAAGAAAGATATAGAATGATTGAATGGATAAGAAAACAAGACTCAAAAAGATGCTGCCTACAAGAGATTCACTAAGCTTTAAGGACACACATTGTCTGAAAGTATTGCAGTGGTAATGTCCTCATTTCAGTCAAGTGGTAACAGAAAAAAGAACAGTCATAGCTATACTTATAAATACAAAATATACTTTGAATTTAAAATGGTAAAAAAAAAAAAAGAAAAAGGTGACAGAGATCTATCTATCAAGAAGATACAATAATTCTAAACATTTGTGTCTCAAAAACCAAAGCATCTAAAAAAAATGAGATTTAAAAAGAGAAATAACAGATCTACAAAAAATTGGGAACTTTAATATCATACTTTCAACAATGGATAGATAGTGCAAACAGAGAATCAACAAGAAAACTGGATTTGAAAAATATTAAAGATCAAATAGATCTAACAGACATAAATAGAACATTCTATTCAACAGCAGCGTAATACACTCTTCTCAAGTTTACATGAAACATTTTGTAAAATAGAACATGTGTTAGGCATTGAAACAAGTCTTAGAAAAAATAATATTTAAATCATATCAAGTATATTTCTGACCACAATAACATGAAACTGGAAATAATTAGCAAGAAGAGAACTTGAAAATTTATGAACACATGAAAATTCAAATACATTCTTCTGAGCAGCCAGTGGATCAAAGAATAAATTAGAGTGAGAATTTTAAAAATGTTTCTTAAGACCAACTAAGCTAGAATTAAAACATCAGAATTATGGAATTCAGTGAAATCAGATCTAAGGGGGAAAATCATACCAATAAATGACTGCATTAAGAAGCAAGAAAGATGTCAAATAAATGACTAAATTCTACACCATAAGAAATTGAAGAAAGAACAAACTGAACAAAAGTTAGAAGAAGGAAAAAATATATATAATATACATTAGAGCAGAAATGAATAAAATAGAAAAAAAAAAAAAAAGAGGAATAAAACTCACCAAAGTAAGAATTGCTACTTTGAGATTAAAAATAAATAAATAAAAGAAAACCACAGTTAGACTAACCAAGGAAGAAAGAGGAGCCAAATCTATGAAATTACAAGTGAAAAAAATATTAAAATTGATAGCACTGATTCAATTGAAAATAAGAGGTTATTATGAACAACTGCATGCCAACAAGTGGAAAATCTATAAGATATAGAAAAATTCTTAAAAACATAATTTACAAAACTGAATAAAAATTAAATAGGAAATCTCAACAGTCCAATTATTAGAAGAAAAACTGAATCTGTAATCAAAAATTTCCCAAGGAAAAAATCCCAGGTCAAAAACGATGGATTTTACCCAAATTTTGAAAAAAGGAATTAGCACCATTTCTTCTCAATCTCTTTCCTAAAGGCAATGAAAAAGAAAGGCTCCAAATTACATTATTTAAAATAAAAATGAGGATAATAAAAAGGATGCGAACGTCGACATTCTAGGAATCAGCAAACTAAAATGGACTGGAATGGGTGAATTTAACTCAGATGACCATTATATCTACTACTGTGGGCAGGAATCCCTTATAAAAAATGGAATAGACATTATGGTCAGCAAAAGAGTCTGAAATGCAGCACTTGGATGCAATCTCAAAAACGACAGAATGATCTCTGTTCGTTTCCAAGACAAACCATTCAATATCAGGGTGATCCAAGCCTATGCCCCAACCAGTAACACTGAAAAAGCTGAAGTTGAATGGTTCCAAAATCACTGCAGATGGTGACTGCAGCCATGAAATTAAAAGACGCTTACTCCTTGGAAGGAAAGTTATTACCAACCTAGATAGCATATTCAAAAGCAGAGACATTACTTTGCCAACAAAGGTCCGTCTAGTCAAGGCTATGGTTTTTCTTGTGGTCATGTATGGATGTGAGAGTTGGACTGTGAAGAAGGCTGAGCACCAAAGAATTGATGCTTTTGAACTGTGGTGTTGGAGAAGACTCTTGAGAGTCCCTTGGACTGCAAGGAGATCCAACCAGTCCATTCTGAAGGAGATCAGCCCTGGGATTTCTTTGGAAGGAATGATGCTAAGGCTGAAACTCCAGTACTTTGGCCAGCTCATGCGAAGAGTTGACTCACTGGAAAAGACTCTGATTCTGGGAGGGAATGGGGGCAAGAGGAGAAGGGGACGACCGAGGATGAGATGGCTGGACGGCATCACTGACTCGATGGACGTGAGTCTGAGTGAACTCAGGGAATTGGTGATGGACAGGGAGGCCTGACGTGCTGTGATTCATGGGGTTGCAAAGAGTCAGACATGACTGAGTGACTGATCTGATCTGATCTGATCTGAATGGTTCTATGAATACTACAAGACCTTTTAGAACTAACACCCAAAAAAGATGTCCTTTTCATTATAGAGGACTGGAGTGCAAAAGTAGGAAATCAAGAAACACCTGGGGTAACTGCAAATTTGGCCTTGGAATACAGAATGAAGCAGGGCAAAGACTAATAGAGTTTTGCCAAGAGAATTCACTGGTCATAGTAAACACCCTCTTCCAACAACACAAGAGAAGACTACACATGGACGTCACCAGATGGTCAACACTGAAATCAGTTTGATTATATTCTTTGCAGCAAAGATGGAAAAGCTCTATACAGTCAGCAAAAACAAGACTGGGAGCTGACTGTGGCTCAGATCATGAACTCCTTATTGCCAAATTCAGACTTGAATTGAAGAAAGTAGGGAAAACCACTAGACCATTCAGGTATGACCTGAATCAAATCCCTTATGATTATACAGTGGAAGTGAGAAATAGATTTAAGGGCCTAGATCAGATAGAGCACCTGATGAACTATGGACGGAGGTTCGTGACATTGTACAGGAGACAAGGATCAAGACCATCCCCATGAAAAAGAAATGCAAAAAAAGCAAAATGGCTGTCTGAGGAGGCCTTACAAATATCTGTGAAAAGAAGTGAAAAGCAAATGATAAAAGGAAAGATATTCCAATTTGAATGCAGAGTTCCAAAGAATAGCAAGGAGAGATAAGAAAGCCTTCCTCAGCAATCAATGCAAAGAAATAGAGGAAACAACAGAATGGGAAAGACTAGATATCTCTTGAAGAAAATTAGAGAAACGAAGCGAACAATTCATGCAAAAATGGGTTTGATAAAGGACAGAAATGGTATGGACCTAACAGAAGCAGAAGATATTAAGAAGAGATGGCAAGAATACATAGGAGAACTATGCAAAAAATAATTTTGTACACCTAAAGCCAGATTTCCTGGAATGTGAAGTCAACTGGGCCTTAGAAAGCATCACTAAGGACAAAGCTAGTGAAAGTGACAGAATTACAGTTAAGCTATGTCAAGTCCTGAAAGATGATGCTGCGAAAGTGCTGCACTCAATATGCCAGCAAATTTGGAAAACTCATCAGTGTCCACAGGACTGGAAAATGTCAGTTTTCATTCCAATCCCAAAGAAAGGCAATGCCAAAGAATGCTCAAACTACCAAACAATTGCACTCATTTCACATGCTAGTAAATAAATGCTCAAAATTCTCCAAGCCAGGCTTCAGCAATATGTGAACTGTGAACTTCCAGATGTTCAATCTGGTTTTATAAAGGGCAGAGGAACCAAAGATCAAATTGCAAAGATCCACTGGATAATCGAAAAAGCAAGAGCATTCCAGAAAAACATCTATTTCTGCTTTATTGACTACACCAAAGCCTTTGACTGGATGGATCACAATAAACGATGGAAAATTCTGAAAGAAATGGGAATACCAGACCACCTGACCTGCCTCTTGAGAAACCTATATGCAGGTCAGGAAGCAACAGTTAGAATTGGACATTGCACAACAGACTGGCTCCAAATAGGAAAAGGATTATGTCAAGACTGTGTATTATCACCCTGCTTATTTAACTTATATGCAAAATACATCATGAGAAACGCTGGACTGGATGAAGCACAGGCTGGAATCAAGATTGCTGGGAGAAATATCAATAACCTCAGATATGCAGATGACACCACCCTTATGGCAGAAAGTGAAGAGGAACTAAAGAGCCTCTTGATGAAAGTGAAAGAGGAGAGTGAAGAAGTTGGCATAAAGCTCAACATTCAGAAAACGAAGATCATGGCATCCAGTCCCATCACTTCATGGGAAATAGATGGGGAAACAGTGGAAACCGTGTCAGACTTTAGTTTTTTGGGCTCCAATATCACTGTAAATGGTAACTGCAGCCATGAAATTAAAAGACACTTACTCCTTTGAAGGAAAGTTATGACCAATCTAGATAGCATATTCAAAAGATATTACTTTGCCAACAAAGGTCTGTCAGTCAAGTCTATGGTTTTTTCCAGTGGCCATGTATGGATATGAGAGTTAGACTGTGAAGAAAGCTGAGCGCCAATGAATTGATGTTTTTGAACTGTGGTGTTTAGAAGACTCTTGAGAGTCCCTTGGACTGCAAGGAGATCCAAACAGTCCGCCCTAGAGTCCTGGGTGCTCATGGGAAGGACTGATGCTGAGGCTCAAACTCCAATACTTTGGCCACCTCATGTGAAGAGTTGACTCATTGGAAAAGACTGTGATACTGGGAGAGATTGAGGGCAGGATGAAAAGGGGATGACAGAGGATGACATGGCTGGATGGCATCACCGACTCGATGCAGATGAGTTTGGGTGAACTCCAGGAGTTGGTGATGGACAGGGAGGCCTGGTTTGCTGTGATTCACAGCGTAGCAAAGAGTCAGACACGACTGAGCAACTAACTGAACTGTTTTGTAGGCTTCTGCTATACAACACTGTTAATCAGTCATAACTGATTTTATATATATATATATATATATATATATATATATATATATACACACATATACTGTCTCTCTTGATCCTTCCCTCCATCCTGCCTTTCTAGGTCATCAAAGAGCACCAGGCGGGAAAATTTGTGTTATATAGTAGCTTTCTTTTAGCTATTTATTTTACACATAGTCATGTATATATGTCAATGCTAGTTTCTCAATTCATCCCATATTCTCTATTCCCACTCTGTCTGAAGTCTATTCTGTACACCTTTGTCTCCATTCCTTCCCTGACGTTAGGTTCATCAGTACTGTTTTTCTAGATTCCATGCATATGGTTTAATATACTGTTTTTGGTTTTCTCTTTCTGACTTACTTCACCCTATATAACCGGCTCTAGGTTCATCTGCCTCACTACAACTGACTCAAATTCATTCTTTTTTATAGTTGAGTAATATTCCATCTATGTACAGCTGTGATATTTCACTCATAAAAAAGGCTGAGCACCAAAGAACGGATACTTTCAAGCTGTGGTACTGGAGGAGGCTCTTTAGAGACACTTGAACTGTAAGGAGGTCAATCCTAAAGGAAATCAACCCTGAGTATTAATTAGAAGGACTGATGCTAAAGCTGAAGTTCTGGTACTTTAGCCACCTGATGTGGAGAACTGACTTATTGGAAAAGACCTTGATGCTGGAAAGGACTGAAGGCAAAACGAAAAGAGGGTGGTAGAAGATGAGATGATTAGATAATTATCATCAACTCAATGGATATTAATTTGAGGAAACTCTTAGAGAAAGTTGAGGAATATGACATGCTAAAATCCATGAGGTCATAAAGAGTCAGACAGGACTTAGGGACTGAACAACAATGACAACAATATTCCATTGTATATGTGTTGTACATCTTCTTTATTCATTCATCTGTCAATGGACATTTAGGTTGCTTCCATGTCCTGGCTATTGTAAATATTTCTGCAGTGGACACTGGGGTACCTGTGTCTTTTTGAATTGTATTTTTCTCAGGGTATGTACCCAGTAGTGGGGTTGGTGGGTCATATGTCAGCTTTATTCTTAGTTTTTGAGGAATCTCCATACTGTTCTCCAAAGTGACTGTATCAGTTTACATTACCACCAACAGTGCAAGAAGATTCCCTTTTCTCCACATCCTCTTCAGAATTTGTTATTTGTAGATTTGTTGGCGATGACCATTCTAACTGGTGTGAAGTGATACCTCATTTGAGTTTTGAGTTGCATTTCTCTAATAATGAGTGATGTTGAGCATCACTTAATGTGTTTATTGGCCATCTGTTTTTCTTCTCTGGAGAAGTGTCTGCCCATTTTTGATTGAGTTATTTGTTTTTCTGATACTGAATTATATGAGTTGATTTTGTTGAATTGTATGAGATGATTTTGGAGATTAATATTTTGTCAGTTTTTCTCTTTGTAGTTATTCTCTCCCATTCTGAGGGTTGTCTTTTCATCTTGATTGTAGTTTCCTTTGCTGTGCAAAAGCATTCAAGTTTAATTAGATCCCATTTGTTTATTTTTGTTTTTATTTCCATTACTGTAGAAGGTGAATCAAAGAGAATCTTGTTTTCATTTATTTCAAAGTATATTCTACCAATGTTTTCTTCTAAGAATTTTACAGTTTCTTCCCTTACATTTTAGTCTTTAATCCATTTTTCTTTATTGTTAGGCAGGGTTCTAGTTTCACTGTTTTACACAGAGCTGTTCAGTTTTCTCAGTAACATTTATTGAGGAGGTTGTATTTTTTCCAGTATATATTCCTGCCTTCTTTGTCAAAGATAAGGTGTCCATACCTAGGAATAAACCTACTTAAGGAGATAAAAGATCTGTGTACAGAAAACTATAAGTCCCTGATGAAAGAAATCAAAGACAATACAAATAGATGGAAGGATATACCATATTCTTGAATTGGAAGAATCAGTATTATTAAAATGAATATGCTATTCAAAGCAATTTACAGATTCCATGCAATATTTATCAAATTACCAATGACATTTTTCATAGAACTAGAACAACAAATTTTAAAATTTGTATGGAAACACAGAAAACCATGACTAGCAAAAGCAATCATAAGAAAGAAAAATGGATCTGGAGGAATAAACCTTCTGGACTTCAGACCATACTATAAAGCTACAGTCATTAAGACAGTATAGTATGGTGTCTATACCCTGGTGTCTATATGTCTATACCCTGGTGACTATATGTCTATACCCTGGTGACTCAGTGGTAAAGAATCCACCTGCCAATGAGCAGACACAGGTTTGATCAATGGTTGGGAGAAGATCCCACATTCCATGGAGCAACTAAACCCGTGCCCACAACTGCTGAGCCTGTACTGTAGAGGCCAGAAACCACAACTGTTGAGCTCATGTGCTGCAACTATGCATGTGCAACTATGCGAAGCTCATGTGCCCTAGTGCCTGAGTTCCACAACAAGAGAAGCCAGCCCAATGGGAAAACTACAAAGAGTAGCCCATGCTCACCACAACTAGAGAAAGAAGAGCAATGAAGACCCAGTACAACTGAAAATAGATAAATAAAAGTAAAAGCAAACAAACAAGCAAATGGTCTGGCTCAAAAACAGAAATATGGAACACAAACAAAAACTGGGAGATAAACCCAAGCTTGTTTAAGAAGGCTAGCATTAAAATCAGAAAAGCTCATGCCAAAAAAGGAAACTACAGGTCAATCTCGCTGATGAATACAGATGGAAAAATTCTCAAAAAAAAAAAAAAAACAAAAAACCCACAAATTAAATTCAGTAGCCCAGTTAACAAATCATTCACTGTGATTAAATAGAATTTATCTTGGTATGCAAGACCAGTGCAATGCAGACAAATCAATCAGCATGATACATGATATTAACAGAATGAAAGGAAACAATCATAAATTCACTTCAAAAGATGAAGAAAGAGCATTAAGAAAAAAAATTAACCTCCATTCATGATGAAAATTCTTAACAAATGTGGCATAGAAGAAACCTAGGTCTACATGTCAGTGTCCATATGCGAAAAACCCACAGCTTACATCAGACTTAATGGTGAAAGTTTGAAAACCTTTATTCTAAGATCAGGAGTGTGACATGAGTGCCCTCTCACCACTCCTAATCAGCACATTACTGGAAGTCCTAGCTAGAGCAATTAGGCAAGAAAAATAATTAAATGTATCAAAATTGGAAAGGGAAAATAAATATTATCTTCAACTGAAAGCAAAATGATTTTATATATAGAAAATCCAGAAGACTCAATCAACAAACTTTCAGATTAAAAAAAAAAAAGTGATCTCATTAAATTTGCATGCATGTATGGATGTCAGAGTTGGTCCATAAAAAAAGACTGAATGTTGAAGAATTTATGCTTTTGAACTGTGGAGTTGGAGAAGACTCTTGAGAATCCCTTGGACTGCAAGAAGATCAAACCAGTCAATCCTGAAGGAAATCAATCCTGAATATTCATTGGAAGGACTGATGCTGAAGCTGGAACTCCAATATTTTGGCTGCCTGATGCAAAAACAAACCAACAAACAAACAAAATAAACAGCTCATTATAAAAGATCCTGATGCTGGAAAAGATTGAGGGCAGGAGGAGAAGGGGATGAATGACAGAGGATGAGATGGTTGGAAGGCATCACCTACTCAATGAACATGAGTTGAGCAAGTTCCAGGAGATGGTGAAGGACAGAGAAGCCTGGCGTGCAGTCTATGGGGTTACAAAGAATCAGACATGACTGAGCAACTGAACAACAACAAATTTGCTTGATGCAAAATTAACACACAAAAAAATAAGTAGAATTCTATATACTAGTAACAATATTTCTGAAAAAGATAAAGAAATTGATCCCTTTTAAAATAGCATCAAAATGATAAAATACTTAGGAATATTAACTCCTATACTGAAAACTACAAAACACTGACGAAAGAAATTGAAGACAGAAATAAATAGAATGATATCTTGTATTTATGAATATGAGTTAATAATGTCAAAATTCCAATAGGACCAAAAACCACTTATAGATTCAATGCAAGCCTTATGAAAGTTTCAATTAAATTTAAACAGAAGTAAAAAAATTACTTCTAAAATCTATAAAAAACCACAAATGTCCCTGAATAGCCCAGGAAATCATGAGAAAGAAGAGAAACAGAAGATACCACATTTTCTGATTTCAAGCTATACTGTGAAGCTATATTCATCAGGACAGTATAAGACTGATATAAAAACAGACACATAGACCAATGGAACAGAATTGAGAATCTAGATATAAATTTAAATGCATATGGTCAACTAATATTTGATATGGGAACAAAGAATACTGAACGGAGAAAAGAGAGTCTTTTAAGTACATGGCACTGGGATAATTGGGTATTCACAAATAAAGTAATAAAATTAGGTGCATATATTATACCAATCACAAAAATTACCTTAAACATGAAACTCCCAAGGGAAAACAAAAAGGGAAGACTAAAACTTCCTGATTTTTTTTTAATATGATACCAAGAGCACAAGCAAAAGACTAAACATAAACAAATGCAAGTGCATCAAACTAAAAAGCTTCTTCAAGCAGAAGAAACCATTGACAAAGTGAAAATACAATCTACAGAATTGTAAAAATATATTTAGGAGCCAGATATCTGACAAGGGCTAATAATAAGAACAAGTAGATATCTCATCCAATTCAGCAAAAGTCAATTAAAAATTGGGAAAAAAAAAAAAAGACCAAATTGACATTTCTCTAAGGAAGGTATGTGAAAGGCCAACAGCTACATGAAAAGATGCTCATCAAAATCGTGATAATATATCACCTCATACTTATTCTAAAGTTTATCATCAAAAACCAAAAGATAACAAACTGTGGATATGGAAAAAAAGGAATTCTTGTGCACTATTGTTTGGATTGTAAATTGAAACCGCCACTGTGGAAAATAGTATGAGTGAGTGAGTGAGCAAAAGCCGCTCAGTCATGTCTGACTCTTTGTGACCCCATGGACTATACAGTCTATGAAATCCTCCAGGCCATGATACTCGAGTGGCTAGCCTTTCCCTTTTCCAGGGGATCTTTCCAACCTAGGGATCAAACCCAGGTGTCCCACATTGAAGGCAAATTCTTCACCATCTGAGCCACCAGGAAAGCCCAAGAATACTGGAGTGGGTAGCCTAACTCTTCTCCAGGGGCTCTTCCCAACCCAGGGTCTCCTGCATTGCAGGTGAATTCTTTACCAGCTGAGCTAATAGGGAAGCCCTGGAAAACAGAATGGCATATCCTCAAAAAATTAAAAATAAAATTACTATATGATCCAGTAATTCCATCTCACTTATATATGGAATTTAAAAATTGTTAAAATCTCTTAGAAAAAGATCCAGCCTGTCATTACCAGAGGTAGAGAATGGAAAGAGGGGAATTTGGAAGAACGTGGTCAAAAGTTAAAACTTCCAGTTAGAAGATATTTAAGGACTAAAGGTGTATGTACATTGTAAAGGCTATAGCTAAAGCTGCTGTATGTATAGAAAGGTAGTTAAGAAAATAAACCTTAATAAGAATTTTCATCAGAAGAATTTTTTCCTTTATTCTTTTTTTTTCTTTGTACCTATACAATAAGATGGATGATCATTAAGCCTATTGTGGTGATCATTTCACCAACATACATAAATTAAAACATCATGATGTACATGTTAATCCTATGAAATCATGTATAGCATCACATATTCTATGAACATGAGTTTGAGCAAACTCTGGGATATGGTGAAGGACAGGGAAGCATGGCATACCACAGTCCGTGTGGTTGCAAAGAGTTGGACATGACTTAGAGACTGAACAACAACAAATAACATTTTTTTCAATAAAATTGGAAAAGAAGCACAATCGAAAGAAAGGTATGCCTAAAAACAGAAAAAAGTAAAGTTTTCTGCCTAATAATATTTTTTTTAAAGGGAAAATGCAAGAGAAACTAAAAAAAGTAAAGCAATTCAAACTAACTAGCTATGCAACATTGGGTACAGCAGTAAACAAAAATCAACTTCACAGTAACCAAGAAAAACCAATGAGGTAGCATTAATATTTTGGAGGCCTTATGTGTAATTGCAAACAAACTCCAAGATTTTTAGGAATGAATGAAATAAATAAAGTTAAAGAACATTAAAGGAAATATATATTAAATATCATTTAAGGATATAAAGTTTAGAGAGAGAGGTATATTATACCCATTGAGAAAAAACTGTATAATAGCAGAGCCAAATTCTTTCTAAAAATATATTTAAAATTAAATCAAAATTTGAGAGCTATTTTCCCACTTTACTATAAAAACCGATCTGAATATTTTCAGTCACTATGGAAGTATAATTTAAGCTAGAAAAAAAGAATAAAGAGAGTTTAACCCATTAGGTAGTGAGACTTAAAAATACAACAGCATATTTTGATACCAAAATATACAAATAGGCCAATTAAAACTACTGAGCCTGGAAAGAAATCACTTCAATATGGGAACTTGAAATATAACAGAAAATAATTTTATAAAGAGTAGGAAAGTTATAAACTATATCCTAGTCCTTGACATATATTCACCATATAAAAATGAATATATATAAAATATCCTCAGTTTTTTAAAAATATTAAATTATGTTCTATTCTATTCTATTCTTGGGCTTTTGTTCAGTTGAAAGGCAATATTATTTCATCCAAAGCTTACAGAGTCACAATGTATGAAATTTCCAACCTGATTAACATTTATCAATAGAACTGTTAAACAGCTCTTTGGAATATTTCCAAAAAAATCTAGATAATAAAGTGACTTGCTATCCTCCATAATTTGCAAACATTTCTTTATAATGTACATTCTTTACAACTTTACATGGTATGTTTACATGGTATGACTCCTCTAACTTGAGTCAATTTCATTTATTTCCCATAATTTTTTCCCAATATACTTGAAATTATTTTATTAATCTCCCCATTGCCGTGTCCGAGGGCACTAAGGCTGTCACCAAGTATACCAGCTCCAAGTAAATATAATATGCCTTGCTGCTGTTAACGGAGAAGGTAATGGCACCCCACTCCAGTACTCTTGCCTGGAAAATCCCCTGGACAGAGGGCCTGGTGGGCTGTAGTCCATGGGGTCGCTAAGAGTCGGACACGACTGAGCGACTTCACCATCATATGTGTACTATAAAATTATATGTGAAAATAGATTTTTAAAAAGTCTGTAATTATATGTCTCCAAGTTAATAAATGATCTGGATTGATTTATTACAATCCAAATATTAAAAGTTGATCAGAAACTAGAGGAAAAATGTACTATAAATTTTAATGTCTTAAACATAAAAATAGAAGCATCACTTAACTATATCTGCATATCCCAATAGGCAGCTGTTTAATTTGTTTCAGTTGTGTTCCTGTGCCTCTTAGTGAGTATTGTTTGTGTTACACTGACTGAAGATTCATCATTATTCCTTAGAGAAAGACATTGTATCTGTGTTCACATGAATTAATAAATGAGCAATATATTGGCAGGTGAAGAGTTTTGTCATTTGATTCTTTGAACTTCTTCTGAGGACACTGTGTTTATTACCATTCATTACTTTTAATAAGTGAATATGTGACAGCTTGATTGGTTACTTTTTCAATGCTGTTGAAAGCAAAAAATGAAGCTGATTCAAACGAATGTATTTTTCCCTACATAACCATGTGTAATCTTGTAAAATAGGAGCAAAATGGATGAAAAAAGAACATCTTGACCTTAATCAAAGACTTATTTGTAAGAGGATTAATTCTAAGAAGGACATACAATGATATTGAAGATCTGGAAACATGTTTCCTTGATGCTATCTACAAAACACAGTTGGAACACTGCTTATAGACATCATCTAAAATGATAGAACTAGGTTAAGAAACTCAAATGGATACCTTTAAGCTTTTTTTTTTTTTTAATTTGAAGATAGTAATCCAATGTCACACTTGTAAAGAAATTAGAATCCAATTAAAACAAATTTATATTAAAAAATAAAACAAACAAAAAGTAAAATAATTAAAATTTCAAAACACAATACAGTATTAAACAGAGCCACTGATGGCAAATCAGAAGTACCATGGAGTAATCATATTTCAGGCACGTGGAAATGAAACTAGCAACCACTGAGGATCTGATCTCAGACATGTTTCTGCACCACTGAGAACTTGGGCTTGCTGTTAATTATCCCTAATCCAAGGACACTCAGTTCAGTTCAGTCGCTCAGTGATGTCTGACTCTTTGAGACCCCATGAACTGCAGCACGCCAGGCCTCCCTGTCCATCACCAACTCCCAGAGTTCAAACAGACTCACGTCCATCAGGTCAGTGACGCCATCCACCCATCTCATCCTCTGTCATCCCCTTCTCCTTCTGCCCCCAATCCCTCCCAGCATCAGAGTCTTTTCCAATGAGTCAGCTCTTCGCATGAGGTGGCCAAAGTACTAGAGTTTCAGCTTTAGCATCATTCCTTCCAAAGAACACCCATGGCTGATCTCCTTCAGAATGGACTGGTTGGATCTCCTTGCAGTCCAAGGGACTCTCAAGAGTCTTCTCCAACACCACAGTTCAAAAGCATCAATTCTTCAGTGCTCAGCCTTCTTCACAGTCCAATTCTCACATCCATACATGACCACAGGAAAAACCATAGCCTTGACTAGATGGACCTTTGTTGGCAAAGTAATGTTTCTGCTTTTCAATATGCTATCTTGGTTGGTCATAGCTTTCTTTCCAAGGAGTAAGTGTCTTTTAATTTAATGGCTGCAGTCACCATCTGCAGTGATTTGGGAGCCCAAAAAAATAAAGTCTGACACTGATTCCACTGTTTCCCCATCTATTTCCCATGAAGTGATGGGACTGGATGCCATAATCTTTGTTTTCTGAATGTTGAGCTTTAAGCCAACTTTTTCACTCTCCACTTTCAGTTTCATCAAGAGACTTTTAAGTTCCTCTTCACTTTCTGCCATAAAGGTGGTGTCATCTGCCTATCTGAGATTATTGATATTTCTCCCAGCAATCTTGATTACAGCTTGTGTTTCTTCCAGTCTAGCATTTCTCATGATGTACTCGGCATATACGTTAAATAAGCAGGGTGACAATACACAGCCCTGGCATACTCTTTTCCTATTTGGAACCAGTCTGTTGTTCCATGTCCAGTTCTAACTGTTGCTTCCTGACCTGCATACAAATTTCTCAAGAGGCAGATCAGGTAGTCTGGTATTCCCATCTCTTTCAGAATTTTCAAAACAACCTCTGCTAACTGCAACTTTGCTTCTTAACGTTGTTCTCCCTGTAACCATGCAAGTGTTTCAGATTCAACTTATCCTTACTTGATAAGTGTCCTTACTTCTTACAGTTCCAGTTATAACTCTAGATAAACACCTTATGTAACAATAATCTTGTGACTTGTTCCTTCATCAACCTCTTCTTTTTTGTAGTCTGCTGGAACATAAATATAATTTTATATCATTATGTGTGTATGTATTTGTGTGTAGTTAATAACAATTTTAGAATTGAAGACTTGATTGAAATGAAAAGTTATCTATTTTGGATTTGTTAGGACTGTAGCCTGAGAGATACAGGTTCAAGAAGCTAGGTGGCAGCTAGCAGTTGTTATTTTAAATAGTAGTTGGCTTCCTTTTGATTCTGGGAGTGAAACAGCTGGGAGAAAGACCTTGGTCCTTATCTTCTTTGAAGAAAGAATTCAGCAAAGAAACCAAGATTGTGAAATAAAGACAGTGCTTATTAGTAGCGAATGCATGTAGAAGAGCACACAGGTGAACTCACAGTGAATTGTGTGCAGTAGGAGTAGCTTAAGTTACTTAAAAGGTGGATAGTTCCAGGTTGTTTCTGGACAGCCACCTCACTTGTGCCCATATTCAGTCAGGCTTAGGTCCTTCTTTTGGAGAAGGAAATGGCAACCCACTTCAGTGTTCTTGCCTGGAGAATCCAAGGGACTGGGAAGCCTGGTAGGCTGCTGTCTATGGGGTCGCACAGAGTCGGACACGACTGAACCGACTTAGCAGCAGCAGCAGCAGCAGTAGGGTCCTTCTTGGTGTGCGTGTGTCTCTCTCAACCAAGATGGATTTCAGGACAAAGGTTTCTAGGAAGTTGGCAGGACATATTATGGGCTGCACCTCTTTTCTCCTTTTTTCCCTTCCCTAGACCTGTTCTGCATATGTGTCAGGCTGAGAAATTCCCTTGACCAAAAGAATGAGGACTCAATGGTTGCTTTGTCTTTTACTTAATCAGGCTCCATTGCTCCTGCTGTTATCTTATTTCAAAGTGTCAGCAGGAGAATAGCTGTAGCTGTTCAGTCTGAGGCCAATCTATCTCACTTGGATTTAGTACAGTTTGCAAAAAAATCAAGTCCTCACTGATGCAGGGACGTCAGTCAGACCAAATCCTCTGTAGCCACCTGACTCCATCTGTATGCCTGAATTATGATTTCTCCTTTATGATTTCAATCTTCTGTCATATTATACATAAGGTACCATTGAACAGATGTGAGAGAGAAGGATACCTACAAGTTTCAAATTTTTCATTATCAATAGTGGTGATTTGGGTGGTTTCTTCTCTTTCCTTAACATAACATATTTTCCATAGCATATTTCTTCTGAAAGGAAATAACCTTGAAGATAAAAGAAAACGAGGCAGAAAAGAAAGGGCTGGACCTGAGAATAGCTTCTTCATGCATAAGCATTAGGCAGAAGCCAAGTTATATGCAGAGTACATCATGAGAAACGCTGGGCTGGAAGAAGCACAAGCTGGAATCAAGATTGCTGGGAGAAATATCAATAATCTCAGATAGGCAGATGACACCACCTTTATGGCAGAAAGTGAAGAGGAACTAAAAAGCCTCTTGATGAAACTGAAAGTGGAGAGTGAAAAAGTTGGCTTAAAGCCCAACTTTCAGAAAATGAAGATCATGACATCTGGTCCCATCACTTCATGAGAAATAGATGGGGGAACAGTGGAAACAGTATCAGACTTTATTTTTTGGGCTCCAAAATCACTGCAGATGGTGATTGAAGCCATGAAATTAAAAGACGCTCACTCCTTGGAAGAAAAGCTATGACCAACCTAGACAGCATATTGAAAAGCAGAAACATTACTTTGCCAACAAAGGTCTGTCTAGTCAAGGCTATAGTTTTTCCAGTGGTCATGTATGGATGTGAGTTGGACTATGAAGAAAGCTGAGTGCCTAAGAATTGATGCTTTTGAACTGTGGTGTTGGAGAAGACTCTTGAGAGTCCCTTGGACTGCAAGGAGATCCAACCAGTCCATTCTGAAGGAGTTCAGCCGTGGGTGTTCTTTGGAAGGAATGATGCTAAAGCTGAAACTCCAGTACTTTGGCCACCTCATGCGAAGAGCTGACTCATTGGAAAAGACTCTGATCCTGGGAGGGATTGGGGGCAGGAGGACAAGGGGACAACAGAGGATGAGATGGCTGGATGGCATCACCAACTCAATGGACGTGAGTTTGAGTGAATTCTGAGAGTTGGTGAAGGACAGGGAGGCATGTTGTGCTGCGATTCATGGGGTCGAAAAGAGTCGGATACGACTGAAGGACTGAACTGAACTGAACTGAAAGCCACTTTCTTGATTTCCATTTTATGAGACCATGATGCATGGAGGGATGACATCTAAAACAAACCTTGCAGCATCTGAACAAGAAACTCAGACTATAAAAATAATGGAGCATGTGCAACAAAAATGCACAGAAGGTTGATGATCCTATATAAACTTTCACTCAACTATTAAGTGCCAAATGTGGCACTCAACTATTAAGGGAAAATTTTAAGGAAAAACAACTCTAAGTGGCTCCAGGGGCCAAATGTGCATGACCTGGATTTGAAAGCTGGTGCAATGCAGACCTCAATCTTCCCCTCAGTGACAAGTCCATACCTTAATTGTCCATAGTTAGAAAGACCCCACCCATTCAAAGGGCTAAAAATAAGATTAAAGGAGGATCAAAGAATCTTGCTGTGTGACCCACCCTCATGAGATGGCTCACACTCTTCTCAAAGTGTGTAACTTTTTCTTCTGCCTTAAATAAACTGCTTTCTTGTTCTTTAAGCTCCTGAGAAAGTGTGTGGATGTGTATTTCCTTTGCTTTCTTCATCCAAATTATTTTGGATGAATTGAACAAGAGTTTGGACTTTATTAAAACTTTTTTTGTGTGTCAGAAGTGCAGAGGGAAAGAAGGACAAAGGGAAGGAAATAAGTAAAACACAGAGGAGGGGTTGATTTCTAAATGTCTTCCATAGATAAATTAAAGAAGTACAATATGTCTTTCTAAGGAAAAAAATATAGAGATATCATACACATAATGTGTAGCAGACATATGCCAAAAGGTAGAATCCAAAAAAATACTGTATGCTATGAAGAGTAAGGTTAACATTGAGATGTTTTACACTCAATGAGTAGAGTAGTTGAAAGTATATGTGTTGTTAGTTTATTTGTTTAAAGCTACAAAGTCACAGGTGATCAAACAGCAAAAATATATGTGTGTAAATAAGAACTTAGAATTGTCCTGCAAAATAATCGTATTATCATGTACAATTGCAATAACTTTTACTAAATTTTGCAATTAAATGTTGTAATAGCATTTTTGTCTGCATTACAAATCAGTATATTTGAATGGACAAAACAATCAGTTTTACTCTGGGTGAAAGTAGACAGGACTGTGCAAAAATATTTCAGTAAGAAAAAGGTAGCAGAAGAGTTTTCACACATAAAACTTTGACCTTTGAAATAACCTGAGAGATACTTGAAAACTCATTCCCTTAAGAGCCTCTGAGAAGATGGGTTTGCCTTTGTAATTCTTGTTCCCTACTGCTTCTGTGTACTATTAACTATTTTCCCCAGAATAAAAACAGTCATCAAGGTTATTGGTTATTCTAGACAGGAGAAAATAAAACCATTAAAGATAACTAACTGTTTCTTTGTATTTCTGTGAGTAAGAGTGGGTGGAAGTCTAGCTTCAGCTTTTGGGTGGTTAGATGCTTTAAGCCTCATTTTATAAACAGCACAGATTAACCACCTTCATAAATGCTTGAATAAAATTCATAAACATAAATGAACAGCTGGTTTACAAAATTTCGTAGTCTGATCACTCTCCAGTTTTACTAAATGAAGAAGAAAGTATAGGCTTAGAACGTGCACTAACTATATAGACAGTGAAGGGCTTTCCTGTGGCTCAAAAGAATCAGCCCACAATGCTGGAGCCCTGGGTTTGATCCCTAGGTTGGGAAGATGCCCTGGAGAAGGGAAAGACTACCCACTCTAGTATTCTGGCCTGGAGAATTCCATGCAACTGTATAGGTTGCAAAGAGTTGGACACGACTGAGAGATTTTCACTCACTCACTCACTCACTCACTCACTCAGAGAAGGCAATGGCACCCAACTCCAGTACTCTTGCCTGGAAAATCCCATGGATGGAGGAGCCTGGAAGGTTGCAGTCCATGACCTGGTAGGTCGCTGAGGGTCGGACATGACTGAGCGACTTCACTTTGACTTTTCACTTTCATGCATTGGAGAAGGAAATGGCAACCCACTCCATTGTTCTTGCCTGGAGAATCCCAGGGACGGGGGATCCTGGTGGGCTGCCATCTATGGGGTTGCACAGAGTCGGACACGACTGAAGCGACTTAGCAGCAGCAGCAGCACTCACTCACTCACTCACTCATAGACAGTGAAATCAAGTTCAGGTGGCTCTGAGGGTGGCTTGTGTGATCTACTGAGGCACAAATCCTACCTGGAACTGCATACTGTGTATATTATTGAAGAAGTCTTTTTTGTAGTTTTCATATGGGATGAGTTCATTATATCACAAAACAATAATGATACATCATCCAGGAATGTTGTTAGTTAATAACTCAGTGAACCTTAAAGAACAGAAAACAGTTCTGATGTTAAGCCACTTTTCAAATGCTATCAGCATGAAGAACGGACTCATTCTATCCCTGGAATTATTTATTATACAATATACTAGAAATATTTTCACTGGTATGGCACTTCCTTCAACATTGGGTTTCAAAACCATATGATCTTTAGGTAGATTCAAAGAAAAAATAACTTCAAATGCATCATGCTGTTGGGGGCCAGCATGAGGTACTCTACCCATGGCAAAGGTCATGAGGAAGGAGGCTCGACATACGAAAAGGCGGGATCAAGCCTCAGGAGTCCCCCTGGAAATCCTTGAGCATCTACCCCCATAACCAGAGCCTGCCTACTTTACTACTTTGTGCTCTCCCCTACACCTCTGACTTTACGGGGGGCTGTCTCCCACCACCTCTTTCGGAGAAGGAGTTAACTTAGAGCTCCAGTTAATAATAATTCCTGGGCGTGACAAGAGTGTTTTAACCTACAAACTCCTCTGAAGGTTTTCTGGCCTGCCTGACAGGCTTGTCCGGCCACATGTGATTGCTTTAACCTTTGATATTAATCATGTTAGACCTTAGGCTAAGTAAATTCTTTCCTAAAACCCACTACACCCTCACCCTATAGGAATGTAACTTTATTTGGGTGGCGTCTGTTTTAAGAATAATCACCCTTGGAGAAAAAAGTGTTCTGGTTGACTCACCACTGTCACAAGGAGAGGGTCATAAATTGTCAGCAGGCCCCCCTGGCCAGAAGATGATGTAACACCCCTAAGACCTCTGTATACATTTGTATGAAGCACCTGACTTTGATAAAAGTCAAGACTGCTGACCCCGCGTGACTTTTGCATAACATCTCAGTGTATAAAAGTAGACCATGGAAAATAAAGAATTGGGATCAGTTTCTCGAAATACTGGTCTCCCCATGTCTCTCTCACTCTGGCTAAGTCTCCATCTGGAGCGCGGAACCCGCCATGCTTACTTATTATGCCTGGGCTTCTAAGATCCGACCGGGGAGGCCTCAGTGTCTCCTCTCCTTCGGGAGAACGGAAGGATGCCTGCGGCCTATGTAAGTGGTGCAAACTTCTTGTCTTGAAGTTTTATTGGTCTCCCGCGTAAACCAAGCTACTCAGCCTCTTTTCTCCACTGAATTTTCCTGCTGAGCTATCCTCATTCTATTACTCTTTATATCTTTGATGAATATTTAAATAGTTGCCTAAGCCGTCTCCCCTTCGAATACCCTGGATCAGCCGGGGCTGGACCAAAACTTCAAATGCATCATGCTTTGACATCTATTCTGTGCATATTTTCAGGACCAATAGTCTTATTAATGTCCCAAGAGTATAACCAGGCCACTACACTATACCTATAATAATATTGAAGTATAACTATTAATTTTGTTACTTTGGCCATAAGCATGACTGAGCATATGCACACACACACACACACACACACACACAGAGTGCTTTATATACATTCTACCTCTAATAAATTATATTTCAAGTGAAATGTCTGAAATTAATTTCTGTCATCAATTTTCCATTATGTAAAATTGTGAATTGGATGTCAGTAACAATTAGAAAATAAATAAATTATATAACATTTTAATATATTTTTTCTTATTTGAAGTTATTCCTTTATCTATTAGCTATGCCAGTTGGCTCTAAGGGTCAGTATGAAATATTTTGCACAGTTGAAGTGCCTGTTGTGTAGTATAAACCAGTTTACAGAGCATAGGAGAGGCTAGATGCAAGTGGATTCAAAGAAGCATAGCCATACTCCTATTTGTACTGCTTATTATTCCATCTGTGAATCTGGTTTGGAAATTACAGAGAACTTAGTATTCATTTGGGTGTCTAGGCTCAAGAAAAATATAGGTCAATTAATAAACAATCCCACAGAAATATGAGATGCGACCCAAGATGTCTATAACTGCCTATCAGACTTGATCTATAGAGGTGATCACATAAGCAAAGAAGCAATAAAGACACAGAACAGACTGGTTGAAAATTGAACCTAGATTTGTAAATTTTGGCAGCAGGGGTTCTATTTTGAGATTTGACAATAGAGGTTATGTTAAATTTGCCTTATTTCTAATTAATATCAATTGTGCATTTTTGAAAAATACCTACATGAAAATGCTAGAAAGCTAACAACACGTGAAGAAACTGAAGGGGAGTAGACAGCCAAAGGAATAACACTAAGAATAATGTTTGTATAGTTTTCATAAGATGACAGATCTCAGTTCTCTCAGTTGGATTAGCAATCACCTAAATAAAAACACTGCCTTCTTATAGCTAAGTAATATTCCATCATATATACCACATATTCTTTATCCATTCATTTGTTGATAGACACTTAGGTGTTCCCATATCTCTGCCATCATAACTACTGCTGCTATGAATATTAGGGTGCATGTATCTTTTTAAATTAGTGTATGTATTTCTTTTGGTTATATACTTAGAAGTAGAATTTCTGGGTCACATGGCAATTTTATTTTTAGTTTTTTGGAGAAACACCTCCATAGTGTTTTCCACAGTAGTTGTGCCAATTTTCTTTCCTACCAACAGTGCATAAGAGTTCCCTGTTCTCCACAACCTCCTCCATATTGTTATTTGTGTTCTTTTTTATGAGATACATTCTAACAAGTGGGAGGTGATGTTGTGGCTTTGATTTGCATTTCTCTGATGATTACTGATGCTTGAGTATATTTTCATATACCTGTTGGCCATCTACATGTCCTTTTTTGGAAAAAAAAAAGTCTATTCAATTCTTCAGCTCATTTTCTAATCAAATGTTTTATTTTGATATTAAAATGAATGGATTCTATATATGTTGGCTATTAACCCCTTATCAATCATATCATTTGCATATCGTGATGCTCCCTGAATTCAGATGATAATACAAAACTATAATCATTAAAACAGTGTGGAATGGGCACATGCCCAAAAACAGACAGAATGGAGCAGGACAGAGGGCCAAAAGTAAATTCATATACCTTTGGTCAACAAAGGAGGCAAGAATGTAAAGTGGAGATAAGATGGTCTATTCAATTAGTAGTGCTGAGAAACCTGGACAGGTACATACATGTAAAAGAAAGAAAGTAGAATATACAGCACATACAACTCGACATCACACAAACAAATAATTCAATTAAAATAAATAAAAGACTAGATCAGAGGTTATAATGTATTAATGGAGAGTACATACAAAGATGTAACATAAAAGGTTTGAGGGAGAATGATAAAATTGTATTTTGAGCATGGTGGTTGGTTTATAACATTATGCGTTAGATTTATTTATTAAAAAATTTAAATTATAAAATCAATTTTAAATAGAAAAGATACTCAGAGAGTCTAAAATGCTAGGAAACTGCATAACTGACCCAAAAGAAGGCAGGAAATCCAAAAAAAGAGCAGCAAAAATAAAAGAGAGAATTATACCAATTAGCAGAATGATAAACATGAATCCTAATGTATCAATATATTAAATATTAATACAATATATACTTCAGTTATATTTAGAGATAACATAAATTGTTGAAGAGATTGTCCTTTCCTGCTGCGTATTCTTATCATGTTTCTGATCAGTTGATCATACAAGTGTGAATTTCTTGTTCCATTTGCCAATATATCTCTATTTATGCTGGTACCACACTGATTTATTTTTGTAGCTTTATGAAATCTAGAAGTGTGATGTCTCCAGCTTTGCTTTTCTCATCAAGATTGTTTTGGTCATTTAAAATATTTTGCCATCCATATGAATTTTAGAATCATATTTCCATTTCTGCAAAAAATGTTATTGGGATTATGATAGGAATTTTACTGAATCTGCACTTTGTTTTGAGTATTTTGTACATTTTAACATATGAAGTCTTTCAATCCATGAACATAGGATATAGTTCAATTTACGTCTTTGATTTCTTTCATCAGTGTTTTCTGTACATCTTTCATTTCTTTAGTTAAGCTTATGTGTAATATTTTATTCTTTAGTTGTTATTGTTAATGGGGTGGATTCTTACTTGCCTTTTCAGGTAGAAAGGTGGATATTTAAATACAAAATAACTAAGTTGGACCTGTATTTCATATCATAGACAAAAACTAACTCACAATGAATCAAATGTTTGAAGGTAAAACAGGAACCTGTAAAAGTCCTAGATGAAAACTGAGAAAAAGCTTCTTGACACCTGTCGTGGATTTAATCTCATGGATATGAAAAGCACCAGCAACAAAAGCAGAATTAGACAGATAGTACTACATCAAACTTAAAATCTTCTGTACAGAAACATAAAATCAAGTTAAAAGGCAGTCAAACCAAAACAGAATAGGAGAAAATATTCACAATTATTATATTTGATGAGGTTAATTTTCATAATATAAGAAACTGCCACAACCCAGTAGCAAATATAGCAAATATACCAAAAATAAATAGGCTAAAGACTTAAATAGAAATTTCTCCAAAGAAGATATGCAAAGGACCAACAGATATCTAGAAAAAAGCTTAACATCATTAATTACCAGCAAAATGCAAACCACAACCATCATGAAATATGACCTCACATCTGGTATGATGGGGTCTGACTTACATGGGATTTGACTCTTTGTGACCCCATGGACTGTAGCCTACCAGGCTCCTCAGTCCATGGAATTTTCCTGGTAAGAGTACTGGAGTGGGTTGCCATTTCCTTCTCCAGGGCATCTTCCCAACCCAGGGATCAAACCTGGGTCTCCCGCACTGTGGGCAGCTGCTTTACCATCTGAGCCACCAGGGAAGCACAAATATCAGCAAAATGCAAATCACAACCATAATGAGATATGACCTCACATCTGGTATGATAGTTATCAAAAACAACAAATAAGAGATAAGAAATATTGACGATATGGAGAAATTGGAAATCTTGTTCCCTTTTGATGGAATTCTAAACCAATACAGATAACCTGGAAAACAGTATGAATTTCCTCAAAAAATTAAAAATAGAAATACTATATGATCCAGCAACCCACTTCTGAGTGTCTATCAAAAATAATTGAAATCAGGATCACAACCTGATAGTACCAAGCCCATGTTTGTTGCAGCATTATTCACAATGGCCAAGATATGGAAACAATTTAAATTCCTATCAACAGGTGAATAAATAAAGAAAATGTGGCATATACCTACAACAGAATATTATTCATTTTTATGAAAGAAGGAAATCTTTGAACATGTGACAACATGAATGAACCTGGAGGACTTTATGCTAATTGAAATACACCAAAGAAGGGCAAATATTGCATGATTCCACTTCTATGAATTGTCTAGTCAATTTTACAGAAGCAAAGAATAGAATGGTGGTTGTCAGAGGCTGATTAGGACTCACTCACTAATGTGTATAAAATTCCAGTTATGCAAGATGAATTTATTCTAGAGATGTGACATTGAAGATTGTACTTATAGATATCTACACTGAATTGAACACATAAATATCTCTGTTAAGAGAGTTGACCTCATGTTGTTGTCTTATCAAAATAAAATTTTAAATAGATGAAAAAGAGTTTGAAAAAAGAGAGACTGAAAAACAGGATATATAAGATCCAAAATATTCTATCTTCAAGTGGCATTATACAAATATAATAGTTTAAGTCAAGAGCAGGACAATGTAAAATACATTACTCTCTAACAAATAGAAAAGAAAAGTGGAGCAACTGTATTAACATCAGAAAAAAATAGACTTCAAGATAAAGAGCAGAAGCACAGTTACAAAAGGACATTTCATAATGACAAAAGAACTGATTGATCAGGAGGATAAGTTAGGGCAGCAGTATTACATTTGTGTGCATATGATAGCAGAGCTTCAAGGTAGATGCTGCAAAAGTGAGAGAAATTAAAGGGAGAAATACAGAAGCCTACAATATTAGCTAGAGACATTAACAAAATTGTTCAGAAAAGTGGTTTATCTCAGAGTGTGGGAGGATTCAGTGCAAAGTTGAAATTCCTGGGTTGAAGAAAATGTTCTGTTTCTTGAAAGGGTTATTTGGTCACTTTAGTTTAAAAATATGTCAAGATTCAACAAGTCATATATTTATGGTGTGTGAAAAATGTAAACATATTAAATATACACCTAAAAAGTAGTACAGTTCAGTGCAGTCGCTCAGTCGTATCCGACTCTTTGAAAGCACATGAAACGCAGCAAGCCAGGCCTCCCTGTCCATCACCAACTTCCAGAGTTTACCCAAACTCATGTCCGTTGTGTCGGTGATGCCATCCAACCATCTCATCCTCTGTCGTCCCCTTCTCCTCCCGCCCTCAATTTTTCCCAGCACCAGGGTCTTTTAAAATAAGTCAGCTCTTCCCATCAGGTGGCCAAAGTATTGGAGTTTCAGCTTTAACATTAGTCCTTCCAATGAACACCCAGGACTGATCTCCTTTAAGATGGACTGGTTGGTCCCCTTGCAGTCCATGGGACTCCCAAGAGTCTTCTTCTACATCACAGTTTATTTATTTATTTTTATTTTATTAACATCACAGTTTAAAAGCATCACTTCTTCTACACTTAACTTTGCTTATAGTCCAACTCTCACATCCATACATGACCACTGGAAAAACCATAGCCTTGACTAGATGGACCTTCGTTGAAAAAGTAATGTCTCAGCCTTTTAATATGCTATCTAGGTTGGTCATAACTTTCCTTCCAAGGAGTAAGCGTCTTTTAATTTCATTGCTGCAATAACCATCTGCAGTGATTTTGGAGCCCCCAAAAATAAAGTCAGCCACTATTTCCCCATCTATTTCCCATGAAGTGATGGGACCAGATGCCATGATCTTTGTTTTCTGAATGTGAAGCTTTAAGCCAACTTTTTCACTCTCCTCTTTCACTTCCATCAATAAGCTCTTTAGTTCTTCTTCACTTCCTGCCATAAGGGTGGTGTCATCTGCATATTTGAGGTTATTGAGATTTCTCCCAGCAATCTTGATTCCAGCTTGTGCTTCTTTCAGCCCAGCATTTCTCATGATGTACTCTGCATATAAGTTAAATAAGCAGGGTGACAATATACAGCCTTGACGTACTCCTTTTCCTATTTGGAACCAGTCTGTTGTTCCATGTCCAGTTCTAACTGTTGCTTCCTGACCTGCATACAGGAAAAAAAGCATACCTGCTTTTTGCTTCTCTTTTTTTCACAGCTATTTGTAAGGCCTCCTCAGACAACCATTTTGCCTTGTTGCATTTCTTTTCCTTGGGGATGGTCTTAATCCCTGTCTCCTGTACAATGTCACTAACCTCCATCCATAGTTCATCAGGCAGTCTTATGATTCATATACTCTCCTTAAAAATGGAATAAGGGTTTTTATTGATCGCCTTGGGTTCACAACTTTGAAATTCCTCTGTAAAATAAGAGCAAAATCAGTTACTTTGCAGGCTTCATATGGTAGCTGCTGGTAAGAATCCGCTACACTGCAGACATGTTGTGGCTGTTATGATCCTGATAACTTGTTCTTATCATGGATGTCATGTCTAAGTAAATTGAAACATTTAGGATGTGTTCTCTGAGTGTGCATTTCTGGAGGACAGTACTGAGCCTCATCCTTTCTGTAAGTTCCCCTGTGCTTTAGGGAGATAATCACATGCATCTTGTATTAACTTTAATTGAATTCTCCAAATATATTTCAAATCATGTCTACAGTGATAATTCAATTCAGTGAGTTTCTTTAATTAAAGGTAACTCAGGCCCATGATGCTGCCGTCATTTTTTTTTTTAAAGTTTGTATTTCTGTCTTTACAGGCTGTTATTTACAGAAAATTTAGAAAAGTATTACAAAATAAAACCAATTGGTCCACCATATAATATTTTTCACAATTAGCATTTTGCTTTGTTTCCTGTGGGGTCACAAAGAATCAGACATGACTGAAGCGATTTAGCCCACCCAACACAGACCAACACAACACGTACTTTTCTTATTCCTATGACTGCATTTCACAACATGTGGGGACTTCTAAGGACTGTACAATAAGATTTACTTTTAACTACTACTAAGACAGCAAGGAAATCAACCAGTAAATCTAAAAAGAGATCAAACTTGAATATTCATTGGAAAGACTGATACTGAAGCTGAAGCTCCAATAGTTTGGCCACCTGATGCAAAGACCTGATTCATTCGAAAAGACCATGATGCTGGGAAATGTTGAAGGCAGGAGTAGAAGGAGAAAACAGGAGATGAGATGGTTGGATGGCATCACCGACTCAATGGACGTAAGTTTGAGCAAATTCTCAGAGATGGTGAAGGACTGGAAAGCATGGCATGCTGCAGTCCACGGGGTCTCAACGAGTTGGATATAACTTAGTGACTGAACACAACAATACTACTTCACATATTTGACAGTAACCATCAAAAAATTTACTTGTATAATTTGTCCTTTCAAAAGTATGCCATGTATAACAATTCATTTACTCTTAACCTCTAAGTCATTAAGCTTGTAGTTTCATCATGTGTCGAGGGCCCACTTTATAGGTAAGGAAATTGAAAATTAGAAGGTGGGAAACTGAGTTCATCCTGCACAGCCATAGAAAGTGACATCAGGACACATAAATTCTGGGCAATAGTTTCAGAATTGTTTGTAGAAAGTGCATTTGTACTGTTACTTTTAATGCATTTGTTTATAATTATCGAGAACTATTACATATTGCATTTTTATTAAACTAGAAGAGTTTTATTTATTCAGCTGCTACAAAGTCCTGCTGAGACTGTATTCCTTCTGACAGACAAGAGAAATCTACATGAACATATTCTTAAAAATTGCAACATGAACATGGGGAAGTATGCTATTTAGTCAAACTCTCCCGTTGCTTAATCCACTATAATTACGGATAATCATTTGCTTAAGTAATAGAAGAGCAAAAACAGATCAATTAGTCTAATATTGAAGTCCACAGGATTAACATACACAATTTAAAAAGGATAAATAGGCATATTGTGCTAAATAAGTTATGTGTGTGAATTAACAATTCATTTGAGCAGAGTAGGATATTCAGAAAATTAGAAATTTCGGGATTTAAAATATAATTATAAAGGAAGTGCATATATTACTTTAAATAAAGTGCCTGGTTTAAAAATAAATACAGGAAAACATTCAATAGCAAAAATCATTAACACAAATACTTCACTTAGTTCAGTTCAGTTCAGTTCAGTCACTCAGTCATATCCTACTCTTTGTGACCCCAGGAATTGCAGCATCCCAGGCCTCCCTGTCCATCATCAACTCCCGGAGTTCACTCAAACTCATGTGCATAGAGTCAGTGATGCCATCCAGGCATCTCATCCTCTGTTGCCCCCTTTTCCTCCTGCCCCCAATCCCTCCCAGCATCAGTGTCTTTTCCAGTGAGTCAACTCTTCTCATGAGGTGGCCAAATTATTGGAGTTTCAGCCTCAGCATCAGTTCTTCCAATAAACACCCAGGACTGATCTCCTTTAGGATGGACTGGTTGGATCTCCTTTCAATCCAAGGGACTCTCAAGAGTCTTCTCCAACACCACAGTTCAAAAGCATCAATTCTTCAGTGCTCAGCTTTCTTCACAGTCCAACTCTCACAACCATACATGACCACTGGAAAAACCATAGCCTTGATGAGATGGACCTTTGTTGGCAAAGTAATATCTCTCCTTTTTAATATGCTATCTAAATTGGTCATAACTTTCCTTTCAAGGAATAAGCGGTTTTTAATTTCGTGGTTGCAATCACCATCTGCAGTGATTTTGGAGCCCAAAAAATAAAGTCTGACTCTGTTTCCACCATTTCCCCATCTATTTCCTATGTCGTGATGGGAAATAGATACTTCACTATAAATATATAAATACTGTAAGAATTGATTTACACATTCACTCATTGGCCTCATTCTTGACTGTATGTCTATTACTGTTAGAAAAAATAAATAAATGAATAACACAATGATGGTTGCACTATAAACTCATGATTACAACTTCAGGTCTGCACTCAGTGTTGCCTGGCAAACTTAAAAAAATTTTTCTAATACATATACTCTCCCACTATCTTCAATGACTTTTATAATTTAGCACAGCTACTCTACACACCTTTCTTTAGAAGACAGTCTTGTCTATGTTTTATACATTTTTTTAAAGATCTCTCTCATCTTCTGGCAACTGTATCTGTATAACTGATTACCCCCTCTCTTTCTGTGAGGGAGCAGCATACTCATCAACCCACTGCCAGTGTACAGCATCCTAACTGGCCCCTTATTTCACATCCCCCTTAACCATAAAAATATACTTATCCACTCAAATCCTCAAGTGCTTTCTATTCCAACAGTCTGCAGATTCTTACTCTTTTGCTTCATTTTGAATTTTGAAACATTTCAGTCACAAAGAAAAGTCCAGATGAGCACATAAATACCAGCTCCATTGTCCTACTGAGATTTCCTAATTGCTATTTTGCAAATATTAAGGGTTTCATTTTTTAATGAATTAACTCTACCATTTGAATTGCCAATGCATCCTTTCGCAATTCACAACTTTCTCTTTTTTTCTCTAAAGTTAGCTACTATTTTGCTATTTCAGTCTAGTTCTACATTTTTATACTACATATGTTTAGTTCCATGTACAATATATAGCATGTGTGCAACAAATTGCAGTTTATAGTATTTTTAGATTTATCTACATCATTACATATAGAATTATGTCATTTATTTAAGGTGTGCTATGCTCTTCCATCTGGTGATGTCCACGTGTAGAGTCTTGTGTTGTTGGAAGACGGTGTTTGCTACGACCAGTGTGTTCTCTTGGCAAAACTTTGTTAGCCTTTGCCTTGCTTCATTCTGTACTCCAAGGCCAAATTTGGTTGCTACTATAGCTATTTCTAGATTTCCTAGTTTTGACATACTTTTTGGGTATTAATTCTGGAAGGTCTTGTAGGTCTTCGTAGAACCGTTCAACTTCAGCTTCTTCAGCATTACTGGTCAGGACATAGACTTGGATTACTGTAATATTGACTGGTTTGCCTTGGAAATGAACAGAGATCATTCTGTTGCTTCTGAGATTGCATCCAAGTACTGCATTTCAGAGAAGGCAATGACACCCCACTCCAGTATATTTGCCTTGAAAATCCCATAGACGGAGAAGCCTGGAAGGCTGCAGTCCATGGGGTCACTAAGGGTCGGGCATGACTGAGTGACTTCACTTTCACTTTCACTGCATTTTGGACTCTTTTGTTGATTATGATGGCTACTCCATTTCTTGTAAGGGATTCTTGCCAACGTAGTAGAAATAATGGTCATCTGAGTTAAATTCACCCTTCCAGTACATTTTAGTTAGCTGGTTCCTAAAATGTCAGTGTTCACTCTTGCCATCTCCTGTTTGACCACTTCCAATTTGCCTTGATTCATGGACCTAATATTCCATGTTCCTATGCAATATTGCTCTTTACAGTGTCGGTTTACTTCCATCACCAGTCACAACCACAACTGAGTGTTGTGTTTTCTTTTGCTCCATCACTTCATTCTTTCTGGAGTTAGTTCTCCACTGATCTATAGTAGCATGTTGGGCACCTACCAACCAGGGGAGTTCATCTTTCAGTGTCCTATATTTTTGCCTTTTCATACTATTCATGGGGTTTTCAAGGCAAGAATACTGAAGTGGTTTGCCATTCCTTTCTCCAGTGGACCACGTTTTGTCAGAAGTCTCCACCACAACCTGTCCTTCTTGTCTGGCCCTACATGACATGGCTCATAGTTTCACTGAGTTAGACAAAGCTGTGGTCCATGTAATCAGATTGGTTAGTTTTCTGTGATTGTGGTTTTCATTCTGCCTTCCCTCTAATGGAGAAGAATAAGAGGCTTATGGTAGTTTCCTGATGGGAGAGACTGACTGGGGGGTAAACTGGGTCTTTGTTCTGATGGGCAAGGCCATGCTCAGTAAAACTTTTATCCAATTTTCTGTTGAAGGGAGGGGCTGTGTTCCCTCCCTCTTATTTGACCTGAGGCCAAACAGGGTGGAGGTAAGGAAGGTAATGGTCAATACCAAAATCAGATTGACTATATTCTTTGCAGCCAAAGACAGAGAAGCTCTATACAGTCAGCAAAAACAAGACCTGAGGTTGACTGTGGCTCAAATGATGAACTCCTTATTGCTAAATTCAGACTTAAATTGAACAAAGTAGGGAAAGCCATTAGACTATTCAGGTATGACTTAAATCAAATCCCTTACAATTATACAGTGGAAATGACAAATAAATTCAAGGGATTTCATCTGGTAGACAGAGTGCCTGAAGAACTACGGACAGAGGTTAATGACATGGTGCAGGAGGGAGGGATTAAGACCATCCTGAAGAAAAAGAAATGCAAAAAGGCAAACTGGTTCTCTGAGGAGGCCTTACAAATAGCTATGAAAAGAAGAGAAGCTAAAAGAATAGGAGAAAGGGAAATATATACCCATTTGAATGCAGAGTTCCAAAGAATGGCAGGGAGAGATAAGAAAGCCTTCCTCAGTGATCAGCACAAAGAAATGGAGGAAAACAATAAAATGGGAAAGATTAGCGATCTCTTCAATAAAATTAGAGATACCAAGGGGATATTTCAGGCAAAGATGGGCACAATAAAGGACAGAAATGTTATGGACCTAACAGAAGCAGAGGATATTAAGAAGAGGTGGCAAGAATACACAGAAGAACTATACAAAAAAGATCATGACCCAGATAAACATGATGGTGTGATCACTCACCTAGAGCCAGACATCCTGGAATGTGAAGTGAACTGGGCCTTTGGAGGCATCACTATGAACAAAGCTAGTGGAGGTGATGGAATTCCAGTTGAGCTATTTCAAACCCTAAAAGATGATGCTGTGAAAGTGCTGCCCTTCATATGCCAGCAAATTTGGAAAACTCAGCAGTGCAGGTCTGGAAAAGGTCAGTTTTCATTCCAATCCCAAAGAAAGGCAATGCCAAAGAATGGTCAAACTTCCGCACAATTGCACTCATCTCACATGCTAGTAAAGTAATGCTCAAAATTCTTCAATCCAAGCTGAAAGACTGTGAACTGTGAACTTTCATATGTTCAAGCTGTATTTAGCAAAGGCAGAGATCCAATTGCCAACGTCCATTGGATCATCGCAAAAGCAAAACAGTTTCAGAAAAATATATATTTCTGCTTTATCAACTATGCTAAAGCCTTTGACTCTGCGGATCATAACAAACTTGTGGAAAACTCTTCAAGAGATGGGTATGCCAGATCACCTCACCTGCCTCTTGAGAAATCTGTATGCAGGTCAAGAAGCAGCAGTTATAACTGGATATGGAATAAAGAATGTTTCCAAATCAGGAAAGGATTACGTCAAGGCTGTATATTGTCACCCTGCTTATTTAACTTATATACAGAGTACATCATGAGAAA
This sequence comes from Bos indicus x Bos taurus, assembly GCF_003369695.1. NCBI lineage: Eukaryota > Metazoa > Chordata > Mammalia > Artiodactyla > Bovidae > Bos > Bos indicus x Bos taurus. The sequence goes on from NC_040079.1 coordinate 118,298,580, forward strand.
TGTTGGACTGGATAAAGCCCAAGTTGGAATCAAGATTGCTAGGATAAATATCAATAACCTCAGATATGCAGATGACACCATCCTTTTGGCAGAAAGTGAAGAACTAAAGAGCTACTTGATGAAAGTGAAAGAGAAGAGTGAAATAGCTTAAAAATCAACATTCAGAAAACTAAGATCATGGCATCTGTTTCCATCACGTCATGGCAAATAAATGGGGAAGCAGTGGAAACAGTGTCAGATTTTATTTTTGGGGGGCTCCAAAATCACTACAGATGTTGACTTTAAAAATGAAATTAAAAGACACTTGCTCCTTGGAAGAAAAGTTATGACCAACCTAGATAGCATATTAAAAAGCAGAGGTATTACTTTGGCAACAAAGGTCCATCTCCTCAAGGCTATGGTTTTTCCAGTAGTCACGTATGGATGTGAGAGTTGGACTATAAAGAACGCTGATCACAGAAGAATTGATTCTTTTGAACTGTGGTGTTGAAGACTCTTGAGAGTCCCTCGGACTGCAAGGAGATCCAACCAGTCCATCCTAAAGGAAATCAGTCCTGAATATTCACTGGACAGACTGTTGCTGAAGCTGAAACTTCAGTACTTTGGCCACCTGATGAGAAGAACTGACTCATCTGAACAAACCTTGACACTGGGAAAGATTGAAGACAGGAGGAGAAGGGAACGACAGAGGATGTGATAGTTGGATGGCATCACAGACTCAATGGACATGAGTTTGAGTAAACTCTGGGAGTTGATGATGGAGAGGGATGCCTGATGTGCTGCAGTCTATGGGGTTGCAAAGAGCCGTACATGACTGAGCAACTGAACTGAACTGAATGCTCTTCCATTAACTGTCTTCCAATGACCATGCTGTGGCTATTTGTTTAGATAGAAAGAAAAGCTGTTTCTATTTTTCCTTATTCAAACTGTGTTATGAAAATCCACCTGATTGTCTCTTTTAGTAAAAGTTTGACCAGTTCCATTAAATATTTAGCATATGAGTTATTTGCTCATCGGTTACTCTCATCCTCATCTTAAGTAGATGTTGTTAAATTGCTTTCTAAATTGGTTTTATCAATTTACATTGCTACAAGAAGCAAGGTTGACTTTCCTCCATCAGACCAATGACATATATTACAGTAAGACTATTGAAGTGCTTGGCAGTCTCATGTGTGCAAAATGCATTTGCACTTACCTGACGATTATTGTGATTGACATGCTTTCATACACTGAAGTTTAGGTTTCCTTTTCTGTGAATTACTTTTTCACCTATTCTGCCACTTGCTAGGTTTTACATCTTTTTCTAAATCTAAGTTTTATTTTCATTTTCTGGGATAATTTTTTGATGAGTTTATGATTTGAAATATTTTCTTGCAGACAGTGTCATTTCTTTAAATTATGTGCGTTTTTATAGAAATATGTATTTTACATAATCATATTCATTAACATTTATTTCTAATTATCTAAAAGCTTTATTGTTAGTTCTGGTTTTCATATTTAAATTCTGACTAATTTATCTTTATTTTATTGGAAATAAGGACAGAAATAGATCTTTGGGTCTTATTGGTACTCGGTTGACAACCATTATTTCAATTAATTCACCCTTGAATTAATTCACAGCTGACCTGTGATGCTGTCACTGACATCCGAATCTTCCTCCAGGTGTGGCACTGTTTCTGGACTCTGTAGTAGGTTCCAATGATTGACCTCTTTTTCCTGAGTACAGACTGTTTTTGTTGTAATAATGTTTATATTGAATCTGAATAATTTTTGAATCTGAAAAGGTCGATTCCTCCAACTTATGTTGTTTTTATTTATATTTACTATTCTTGTCCCTTTATTATCTTCTTTTTGTATTTTCAAATTGGTTTTGCTTGACTGTGTTCATCTTGAATTCAATAAATTTATATCTAAAAAAAATTCTGACTTCTAGTTTTATGTCTAATCTTCCGTGGAATTTTCTGATTAATTATGTATAAAGAGATAAATATATTTTTAAATAGTACTTTAGTATTCTCCCAAAAGTTTTTATATGTATTGATATCACTTAATATTAAATTATAAACATTTCAGACTCTCATCTTTGTACACAATTCATTGCAAAGTTTGCATTTTAGCTTTCAAACAGAAGAGTTTATTTAGTCAGTTTTACTAAGGTAAATGTACATAAAGCAAATTTCACCCTTTTAAGTTCACAAATTCATTGAGTGTTGCCAAACATACTGTCATGAAATCATCACCCCAAACAAGATATAGAACAGTTTCATCATCAAAAACAATGCCCTCATACTTCTTGGTAGCCAATCCTACACTCATCCCCATTTGGGGTTACCCTTGGTTAATGCTTCTCTTAGTAATATTTTAAAATCAAATATTAACTATTAATATTAATTAATAGTATAATTGCTAAATATAAATTAATAGTTTAATTAAGAAAATACAGTTTTCTTAATTTGAATATAACTGGGGTTAGACCTTAAAATATAGTTCTGTATTTTAAATGGCTTCTGAAAATGATGCACAATTACCTTATGATCTAGTATTAATCACAGGAGAGATGAGCCAAGGGAAGCTGCCTGATTTGTGTAGGTAGATCAATATCAAAAGCCTGTTGTTTTAACTCTTTGCCATTAGTGGTATCTTGTGGTGGTTGTTGTTCAGTCGCTAAGTCATGTCCCACTCTGTGCAACCCCATGTAGTGTAGCTCACAGGCTCCTCTGTCCTCCACTATCTCCCAGAGTTTGCTCAAATTCATGTCCATTGAGCTGGTAATGCTATCTAACCATCTAATCCTCTGCCACTCCCTTTACCTTTTGCTTTCAATTTTTCCCAGCAATTTTTCTTTTATTGAGAGATACAGCCATATTGTTTTCCTATTGTATTTTTTGAGTACTGCATAAAAGGGATAAATGAAAAGATTGCAGTTCTTAATAACAATATAATTTGAAAGAGAAGTTGGGAAATCAAAATTGCCAAAGCCAGGTGTGGCCACATTTTCTATGTCATAAACTTAACACAAGTACTCCAGTTGTTAGCCAGTTTGAAACTGCAATAAATTCCTTGACCATTTGCTTCCAGGTCTTTGGATTTGAAAAAGACAAACATCTTTGCCTGGTTCCCCTTGAAATCAGAGCCAGTAACATTAAAAAAAAAAAAAAAATCCTTTAATATTGTCCAGCAACTGTATTACCATACCCCAGTCTATTTGATCCTGATTCTCTAGGCTGTCAGACTCTTTTATTTAAAACTAAAATATCTCTTCCCTGATTCCTCTCTCTGAGGTGACATCTAGTTCTGTGATTCACCGAGATAATAAGGTTAATAAGAGAATAATGAGTTTAGTTTTAGGTACCAGTGAATCTAAATTACTGTGGTAAAAAAATTTTAGGATTTTTTTTTTTTTTTCCTTTCTGGTAAAATAAAACATCCAGAAGTAGATAATCAACCAGTAGCATATTTTCTCAAAGTTATTAAGGGCTCACTTTTAGCACATATTTTTGCCTTCAAATCTGAAAATAATTGCTGAGCCTCCTGATTTGTATCCCTATCCAGGCAGGAGAAATGTGCAATGAACAAGAGTGCAGAGGGACACAAAGGAAAAGTGTCTTTATCTTAAGAAACTTTTTCTTTTTGTCTGGAAAATTAAAATTACCATCTCAAGAATTTTAGCTATTCCCTCTTCTCCTCAGGCTGATACATGACCCCTACCTACTCCCACAGTGGAGTCTTGGAATCTGTATCTCATCTTCCCATCTGTGGCTCCCCATGTACTGCTCACCTCCTGACTCAGAGTGAAGGCTTGAAGCAGCATCTAGGCCTCAAGTGATCTACCTGGCCCTGGGTGTTCTTTCAGCATCCATCTCTTGCTTCTGGTATGTGTGTTTAGCACCAGCTGTGCAAATCCAGTTTCTGTGGGATGCTAACACTGCTTAGGTCAGAGGAAATGGGAGCTGAATGGGAATGGATGTGAGTTCATAAGTCTACCTTTATGAAGGTCCAGCTCATGCTCCCAGGTTTTGCCCTTCCCCCAAGTTACATCCAACTTTTACCCCAACCACCTGCCTGGAGGCTTAAAGCTACAGCATCAGACATGAAGACAACAGCCTTAGTCATACTGCTTAACCAGCTTCCAAGACTGCACAAGGGAAAGTGTGCAGTGAACTCTCTTCCTCTCTCTCTCTCTGTGTATATGCGTATATCAGTAGCAGTAAATCTGCTTCTCTGATTAAACCCTGAATGATATATAGTTTGGAGTTGTAAATTGGTTTTTGTTAACTGGTCTTTAGTGAATGTCTTGTACTTTTAATGTTAAACATTATTTTCCCATAATTTACTATAGACACATATTTTTATGTTTTATTTTAGTTACTGTATTAATCAAATTTCTTCACAGAAAGACAAGAAATAATTGAGAAAGATTTATTTTAAAAAATTTTCTCACGTAATTATGAAGGTTCAAGTCCAAAATCTTATGGGGGAGGTGGACTAGAATTTGAGCCCAAAAGCTGTCTGCTTTTGGCAGACAGAATTCTTTCTTGCTTAAGGGAAATCCATCTTTGCTCTATTTAGGCCTTCAACTTGTTGGACGCAACCCACCCACATTAGGGAGGACATTCTACTTTACTCAAAGTCTACAGATTTAAATGCAAACCTCATCTAAAGATGTCTTCCCTTCACAGAAACATCCAGAAAAATGTTTGACTAAATATCTGGGCAACATAGTCCAGCAAAGGAGATTTATAAAATAAACCATCACAGTTAGTATTGATATGATAAATCTTTTTCAATCTTTGACTTTCTAATGTTCAATCTGTTTATTAGTTATGTCTCTTGTAAGCATTTTAGCTAAGTTTTTGAATTTTAATGAAATTTGGTTTTTATCATCGGTGAGATTGTCATATTTATTTGTGATTATACATTACACAATAGTCTGTAGGGTGTATATAGGGTTCCCTGGTGGCTCAGACCTAAAGAATCTGCCTGCAAGGCAGCAGATACTGGTTTGATCCCTGGGAAGATCCCCTGGAGAAGGGACTGGTCATCCACTCCAGTATTCTTGCCTGGAGAATTCCATGGATTAGAGGAGCCTGGCAGATGAGCTACAGTCCATGGGGTCACAAACAGTCGAACACGATTGAGTGACTAAGACTGTATTGCTTATTTGCCTTTGTATTTCTTAGCTTCATTTGTGTTTTTCATGCTTAAGTTTGGGTTGATCAAGTTTTTATATTTTATTTTAATTTTTCTTGGTATACTTATGAAGTATAGAAAAGTTTCATTTATTTATCTCTTACCCTTAAAATGTTAATATACTGGTGCAGTGGGATGACCCAGAGGGATGGTGGGATGGGGAGGGAGGTGGGAGGGGGGATCAGGATGGGGAACACAGTACACCAGTGGTGGATTCATGTCAATGTATGGCAAAACCAATACAATATTGTAAAGCAATTAGCCTCCAATTAAAATAAATAAATTTATATTAAAAATGTTAATGTGCTTAATCAAATTTTAAATGTTTCTAACAAAGACTAAAATTATTCAGCAACTCTTTCCTCTTCTTGAATAAGCCAAAGCCCTTAGAAAAAATTAACTTCCTATAGATACAGTCTTTGAAATAATTTTCAGTGCCATTGCTGTCCAGAGATGTAGTTTTGCCTTTTGAACACAAAACACTAGCCTAGTTTTTATACTCAACAGTTAATTTAGTTGTATATTGTACTTACTATTTGCTTGCACTGGTCTTTAATATTTCATGCCTTATCCTTGGGAAACATTTTCACTACTGAAGTAGAGTCTGATACTATTTCTTTTAAATGAATCTCTTTGTCATTTTATGATGCCAAATTATTGTGTCTGCATCATTTTGAACTGGTTAACATGGCGAACTACCTCCAATCCTGCATAGAGTTTATTGTGACAATTAACTTTTAAAAAATATTCAGTGGTTACAATTTATTTAGATTCTATGAAGTATTTTATCATCCATTCATTTCTTCACTTCTGACTGTTTAATAATTCCATATTATCATTTTGGAATGATTTTCCATCTTTTTTCTCTTTGAGAATCTCAAACATACTTATTTTAAGGTAAAATAAGTATTTTTTAATAAAAAAATATTCTAATTTGATCTGGGTGAATTTACTTTTTTATAGTGGATGCTAGCAGCTTTCCTTTATAGTTTAATATTCTTTATATATTTTCAAAATTTTGTTTGAAAATATACTGCTGCTGCTGCTAAGTTGCTTCAGTCGTGTCCAACTCTGTGTGACCCCATAGATGGCAGCCCACCAGGCTCCCCCGTCCCTGGGATTCTCCAGGCAAGAACATTGGAGTGGGTTGCCATTTCCTTCTCCAATGCATGAAAGTAAAAATTGAAAGTGAAGTCACTCAGTCATGTCCGACTCTTAGCAACCCCATAGACTGCAGCCCACCAGGCTCCTCTATCCATGGGATTTTCCAGGCAAGAGTACTGGAGTGGGGTGCCACTGCCTTCTCCATGAAAATATACTAGTAACTAGTAAACATTATTATTTGCTTTATTTTTTATCATTTCTTTTCCTTTTTGAGTTCTTTTTTCCATGTTTCCTTTCTAGTTTGTTACTCTATAGGTGTCTCCACTCAATCCTGAGAACCAATATTTGTATAAATGTTTGGAACATTTGCTAGATGGTTATATTGAAGATAGCAGAGATGATAGCAAGCCAGCAGTTTATATTCTATTTGTGAGAGTGTAACTGTGTCATTATCAGTTCATTTCAGTCACTCAGGCATGCCCAACTCTTTGTGACCCCATGGACTGCAGCACACCAGGCCTCCCTGTCTATCACCAACTCCTGGAGTTTACCCAAACTCATGTCTATTGAGTCGGTGATGCCATCTAAACATCTCATCCTCCGTCATCCCCTTCTTCTCCCACCTTCAGTCTTTCCCAGCATGAGGGTCTTTTCCAATGAGTTAGTTCTTCACATCAGGTGGCCAAAGTATTGGAGTTTCAGCATCAGTCCTTCCAATGAATATTCAGGACTATTTCCTTTAGGATGGACTGGTGGGATCTCCTTGCTGTTCAAGGGACTCTCAAGAATCTTCTCCAACACCACAGTTCAAAAGCATCAATTCTTTGGTGCTCAGATTTCTTTATAATCCAACTCTCACATCCATACATGACTGTCATTGGGTAAATACATAACATTGGTAATATTTTCCTCACTTGTACAAATGAGGAAGCCCTACAAGAGCCTCTGATTGTGAAAGGAGACTCTGGCCCTTGGTTTCTCCCTTATGACAGAAAAGGCATGCCTGCTATGCCAGAACTCTTGCCTTTCATGCCTTTCTAGGAGGATGTGCTTAGTCTCTCAGTTGTTTCCAACTCTTTGTGACCCCATGGACTGTACCCACCAGGCTCCTCCCTCCATGGGGATTATCTAGGCAAGAATACTGGAGTGGGTCACCATGCATTTCTCCAGGGGATCTCCCAACCCAGGGATTGAACCCAGGTTTCCTGCATTGAAGGCAGATTCTTTACCAGCTGAGCTACCAGGGAAGACCAAGAATACTGGCACGGGTAGCCTATCCCTTCTCAGGGGAACTTCTCAACCCAGTAATAAAACTGGGGTCTTCTGCATTGCAGGTGGATTCTTTACCAGCTGAGCTATAAGGAAGCTTCTCTTAGAAGTATCAGTTCAGTTCAGTTCAGTCGCTCAGTCGTGTCCGACTCTTTGCAACCCCATTAATCACAGCACTCCTGGCCTCCCTGTCCATCACCATCTCCCGGAGTTCACTCAAACTCACGTCCATCGAGTCAGTGATGCCATCCAGCCATCTCATCTTCTGTTGTCCCCTCCTCCTCCTGTCCTCAATCCCTCCGAGCATCAGAGTCTTTTCCAAAGAGTCAACTCTTCCCATGAGGTGGCCAAAGTACTGGAGTTTCAGCTTTAGCATCATTCCTTCCAAAGAACACCCAGGGCTGATCCCCTTTAGAATGGACAGGTTGGATCTCCTTTCAGTCCAAGGGACTCTCAAGAGTCTTCTCCAACACCACAGTTCAAAAGCATCAATTCTTCAGTGCTGAGCTTTCTTCACAGTCCAACTCTCACATCCATACATGACCACTGGAAAAACCAGAGCCTTGACTAGACGGACCTTTGTTGGCAAAGTAATGTCTCTGCTTTTCAATATGTTATCTAGATTGGTCATAACTTTTCTTAGAAGGAGTAAGCATCTTTTAATTTCATGGCTGCAGTCACCATCTGCAGTGATTTTGGAGCCCCCCAAAATAAAGTCTGACACTGTTTCCACTGTTTCCCCATCTATTTCCCATGAAGTAATGGGATCAGATGCCATGATCTTCATTTTCTGAATGTTGAGCTTTAAGCCAACTTTTTCACTCTCATCAAGAGGCTTTTTAGTTCCTCTTCATTTTCTGCCATAAGGGTGGTGTCATCTGCATATCTGAGGTTATTGATATTTCTCCAAGAAATCTTGATTCTAGCTTGTGCTTCTTCCAGCCAAGAGTTTCTCATGATGTACTCTGCATATAAGTTAAATAAGCAGGGTGACAACATACAGCCTTGACATACTCCTTTTCCTATTTGAAACCAGTCTGTTGTTGCATGTCCAGTTCTAACTGTTGCTTGCTGAACTGCATACAGGTTTCTCAAGAGGCAGGTCAGGTGGTCGGGTATTCCCATCTCTTGAAGAATTTTCCACAGTTTATTGTGATCCACACAGTCAAAGGCTTTGGCATAGTCAGTAAAGCAGAAATAGATGTTTTTCTGGAACTCTCTTGCTTTTTCCATGATCCATTGGATGTTGGCAATTTGATCTCTGGTTCCTCTGCCTTTTCTAAAACCAGCTTGAGCATCTGGAAGTTCACGGTTCACATATTGCTGAAGCCTGGCTTGGAGAATTTTGACCATTACTTTACTAGCATGTGAGATGAGTGCATTTGTGTGGTAGTTTGAGCATTCTTTGGCATTGCCTTTCTTTGGGATTGGAATGAAAACTGACCTTTTCCAGTCCTGTGGCCACTGCTGAGTTTTCCAAATTTGCTGGCATATTGAGTACAGCATTTTAACAGCCTCGTCTTTCATGATTTGAAAGAGCTCAACTGGAATTCCATCACCTCCTACTTAGGAGTATATGAGTTACTAAGTCTTACACAGTCTTATTTTGGCTTCTTTGACAGCAAACTTTCCTGATTTCTTTTCCATATTTGTATGCTCATTTTAAATTCATTTTTAAGGCACTTCTTTTTCAGTTTTAGGCTCCCCTGGCTTTAAATAACACCTTTATGCTGACAATACATCAATTTATATCCCTAATCAAGACCTATTCTCTAAGTCCCAGACAATTAAGTGCAGGTAATTCATTGTTAATTGGCTGATTGGACTAAAGGGCCTAGAGACCTTGTTGGGATTCTTGTCTTCACATACACTTTTCTTGGCTCAAGTGTTAATCTCACTATTTTCATACTGGAGAAACTAACTCTCGATGTCTTTTTCAGAGTGGTATCTGTGCTCTGCTGGTGTATGATGTTGTTTCCTCACTGCCTTCTAAATTGTACCACACTGACATGCATAGAAATAGGACCCTGGATCAAAGAGAGAAAGATGCAACTAAATTCTTAGCAAGACAGGCGTCATATGAGAAATTCAATAAGTTAACTTACCAAGTGGCCCAACCTGGGGAAAAGTCCTGTACTAAATCAAGTATCTCGTGGATCATGTAATCCCATGATACCCACTTAATTCCATCAAATGCATGACAACTTAGCTTAACTGTTCCTTACTCCTGGTGTGTGCATGCTTAGTTACTGAATCATGTCTGACTCCATGTGATCCCATGGACGGTAACCTGCCAGGTTCCTCTGTCTATGGCAGTTCCCTGGCAAGAATTCTGGAGTGGGTTGTCATTTCCTTCTCCAAGGGATCTTCCTGATCCAAAGATCCAACCCTTTTCTCTTACATTTCCTTCATTTGTAGGTGGATTATTAACCACTGAACCACCTGGGAAACCCTTCCATTATGCCTCACCACAACTTAAATCCTAGAGCTGATTTAGAAAGACCTAAATGATCCAGTATCAAATCATTCCATTCTCCTCTTCTAGCTAACCTATTTGGTTTAGCTATCTTCAAGATGCAAAACACTTCTGTGTGGGAGGAGAGAGACACATATACTAGGTATGGAGTGAGGTGAGACAGGACAGGAAACTCACCTCCTGACCTAATTCGTTGGCAGAAAGATATGATATTTTTCTCATCTAACCATGATCCTCATGATGATGATGTCAGATAATGTATGTGCTAAGGATTTATAGTTTTCCATAGCCTGACTATTTGTTTGGAAAACAAACAACAAAAGAACCCTGGGACTTCAGGCATGATGTTGAAAAGCAGGGTTCAGAAAGTCAGTTGCTGGAGTCCCAATCTGTTTCCACCTACAACACCCAACCTTAGACAAAAGAACTGGGAGCTTAGTCATTCCAGCTCTATTCTGCACTGGGAAATACTTCACAATGGGTGTCTCTCCTGATGGGATTATTTATAATTGAAGTTATTAGATTAGAGAGGAAACTGCCACCCTTATTAGATTAAATTCATTTTAATTAGTGAAGATTTGCTCTCCAGAATAAAATCTTCATTTTTTAGACAGTACAATTTATTTAAATTATAAACATTGTCATTAATTTACTAGTATCATAACACATGTGTGCTATTATCAATATAGAAAATGTTGATCTTGTTGGAAGAGATCATGAAGAGGACAGGAATGACTGCTTGTTGACCTGCAAACTGGACCCAGGCAACTTGAAGCTCCTCCGATCCTCCCCATTCTAGAAATGTACTTCTGCCCATTGTTCCCACAGTGGGAGCTGTGAGATCATCTGAATAGTATGTGACTGAACTCAGCTAAAGTGAAAGTGAAAGTGAAGTCACTTAGTCGTGTCTGACTCTTTGCGATCCCATGGACTGTAGCCTATCAGGCTCCTCCGTCCATGGGATTTTCCAGGCAAGAGTGCTGGAGTGGATTGCTATTTCCTTCTCCAGGGGATCTTCCCAACTCAGGAATAGAACCTGGGTCTCCCGCGTTGCAGGCAAACACTTTACTGTCTGAGCCACCAGGGAAGCCCCAGGTGGCTCAGTTACTCACTCTATATAAACTCATAAGAGTCTGGTCTGTGGGCATGGAGATCTAGTTCTCTTGTAGCGCCAAAGATAAGCCTCATTACTAAGTTCCCTTGCTTATTAAACCTGCCACCTCCCCCTCTGGAGTCTGGCTCTTCCTTGGGTCTCTCCCTGCCCTCTGAGTATGGGGGTTATTCCAAATTTTACCAGGGAAGCTTCCAAGGATATGGACCAACAGATCTGAGTATATGGTAGATATTTTGCTCTCTATTTGCAATCTCCAACATGAAATCCAGAAACGTAAAGGGTAACAACTGTTATCTACATTCTAGATTGGAGTGTGAGACCTTTTAGAATTCAGTCAAAACCTTTTTATCTCTTTCGTCTTTTTCTTTCCAGTATAATACATCACCCCCCACCCCAATGTTTCTAAATTAGAGGTCACCTACAATAAAGTTTCCTATCTTATATATTAACTATTCATCAAAGTATTAAAGACATACTTTAGGTATATATGGTATATGTATATTCATTCTGTGCATCACTTAGTCGTGTCTGGCTGTTTGCAACCCCATGAAGTGTGGTCTGTCAGGCTCCTCTTTCCATGGAATTCTCCAGGGAAAAATACTGGAGTAGGTAGACATTTCCTTCTCCAGAGGACCTTCCTGACCAGGGATCAATACCCAGTCTCCTTTACCATCTAAGCCACCCGGGAAGCCCTATGCATTATATACCTATTAAGAATTTAGGTTATTTCTAGTTTACTCATATTCTTTTCTTCATCTCCAGTCATTTTTTTTCTGTACAAAAACTGTATTATATCTCATATGACTCTATGTATCTATGCTTTGTCATCACTTCCTCAAGTCTATTCAATGTCAAGCTATTTAAATTACACTCCCATCTTCATCAAGGTGAACACTATTCTCTAAGGGACCGTAAAAATGTCTATGTTTCAATTTTAATGACCACTCTATTTGATTTTCTGACACTTTTTGACAGAGCTGATTGCCCTCTTTCCCCCAAATTCTTCCTTTACTTTATACTCAAGCCCTTCCTTGTGATCCTCATACAAAACCTGCCAATCCTTCTCTGTCTTTATTGTTAATCTTCCTCTTTCTTACCTTAAATGCTGGGATATTTGGGACTTGTTAGCTATTCTCCTTGCCTACTCAGTGTTCATTCTCTAGGTGGGCTCATACCACCTTATGTCTTCTACTCCATTGTTTTGCAAAGGTTTCAGCATTGGTCTTTAAGTTGAACTCTAGACTTGAAAATTTAATTGTTTATTATCACTACTTGAATGTTTAATAGACTGACTAAATTTAGTGTTTCCAGGACAGTACTGTTGAGTCCCCTCCCCTTAAAAATAAACAGACACAAAATCTGCTTTTTTTCTTCCCCCTGTTTTACACTTCTCAGAATACAACACATGATTAATTTAACTGCTCCAGAGAAGACCTTAGAAGACATTATATTTTCCTGTTCATCCTCTTACATCTATCATCTAAATTAACAAGTTTTTTTTTTTTTTTTTTCCAGGTTTGCCTTTGATCAATGATTTAGAGTTTACCACCCTTTTCAAAGTCACAGTTGAATCCCATGTTGAATCTCCAGCAGGTCTCTTTTCTCCCACTCTTGCCCCTCTACACAGTATTTCTACTCAAGAAATAAACTTATCATTTGAAAATACAAATCAGATCATAAAACTGTACAGTTCAAAGTATCCCAATGGTTTTCCTTCTTTCTAAGGGAAAAAAAAAAATGTTGATCATAGGGATGTATCAGTCCAAAGTGATATGCTGATGCTCAGACCACAAAATGATTTTTCTCTAGCCACACTGACCATCCTGATGCAATTTTCTGGTATTTGCATTTTCTGTTCCTTCTATCTGAAATAATTTCTCTACAGATCCTTGCATCATATGTCATTTTTTTCAGAAAAGATGTTCTTATAAAATATACCCTTCTTCACTGTCCCCAGTAAGCATTTTTTGGCACTTAGTTGGAGCTCAACAAGTATTTACTAAATGAATGAAATACAATACAGATCGTATGTATTATTATCTATTCTTAAGACAACATGATTACTTATCTAGAACATAGGTGCTGCCCAAGGAGAGTGTAGAAATATGAACAAATATTTTTTTGTGTTCCAGAATTTTATCAATGAACACTTTTATTAAAAAAAAAAAAGATTTTACAAAATTGTGAAAGTGAAGTCGCTCAGTCGTGTCCGACTCTTTGCGACCCCATGGACTGTAGCCTATCAGGCTCCTCCATCCATGGGATTTTCCAGGCAAGAATGCTGGAGTGGATTGCCATTTCCTTCTCTAGGGGATCTTCCCGACCCAGGAATCGAAGCTGGGTCTCCCTCATTGCGGGCAGACGCTTTACCATCTGAGCCACCAGGGAAGCCCTTACAAAATTGTGGACTCATGAAAATTGTAGTAATTTATTAATGAAGAGTAAAAAGGTGTGTAAAGTTTTAAAAGATGTAAACATGCTTATCTTACATATTTTCTTAATGTCCAATCATCACAGATGAGGAATTCATAGTGTCCAAGCACATCTCCTCCTCATCAGGTACAGGAACCATCTTTTTATGTGTTTTTTATTGCCAAGTGCACCATTTCTTCATAATTCCTGTGTTCCCCTAAGAAAAAGATGATAGTGCTCATATTACTCACTCCCTAGTTTTTTGGGCCCTGTTTCTGCTGAATAGTAAAGACTATCTAGCCCTTTATTTTTTCAATAACTGTCACTTAGGTGCTGGTCACATTGTTACTCTGACACCTCATCCATTGTGTCTACTGTGCGGCAATGACTCTCTCAAAGGCTCTCACTGTTTTTGGTTAACGATGACCCCAAGTGCAAGTTCTGTCCAAAATATGCATTAGCATATGAATGTAATCTGTTTCTTTGTTATGTGAAAATTTTGTCCTTAGATTTTGTAATGTAAACATATAAAAATGCACTTCCCAATTACCTCTTTTCTTGAATTTTATAGGCTGCTTTAGGCATCTGCTTCAGCCATAAGGTCCCCAGCCACCATACAGTCCAGAGTAGGGAGAGCTGGAAGGACCATCGACAGAGTAATTAGAACCAAGTCTTTCCTTCATCTCCCAGTGGCTTAAGGCCACCTAAGAGAGTCCCATGTCAGCACCACTGTGGGCATTGCGGAGCAAAAGACCCTAGTTGGCCTGACAGTGGACACAGTCCACACAGAGGGTGACCAAACTCTGCAATGTGTCCACCTGTACACAAGACTGTCCAGGCCAGCACCCAGCAGTGGGCCCCCTAGGTAAGCTAGTGTTACTCTAAGCCAGTGTATCAGTGCCACTCTGGTGGGGTGCCAGATCACAGGTGTCAACTCTGTCTCCTGAGCATCTGGATGTTCCTAGAAACAAGGGCAGTAGAAAGAGAGAGAGCACGCCTCAGAGACAAACAGGACCTGGCACATGTTCCCGGTAGGTGCTCAGAGATCCCTGCCCAGACCACACCGAGGCCACAAACCCCAGAACAGGAGAAGGATTTGGAAAATTTCAGGGAGTCTTTCCAAAGTGTAGAGATTCCCTGAGGCTCCAGGACTAGGATTCCTTGACTGAGTCTAAGGACTTTTCTACAAGAGGAAATAGTTTCTACTTAACTACTACCGGAAAAAAATACTAGACCATTTTAACACAAAATCTTGGTTTAAAATATCCTCAAATATAGAAAATGAAATCCTATAAAATATAGATTAAGATTGTATAAGTGAACAAAAATTGATGTCTGATAAAAGATATTTTTCTTGTCCAAAGTCAAATGAATTGTGCTCACAAATAGTGAGATGATTATTTTATTGTTTAACCTGAAAACTAACTTGCAGGCAATTGCTGTAAAGGAAATTTGAAGTTGTTTAGAGAAGTGAAAATATGAGAATAAGTGTTTGACCCATTATAACTGTTTCAAAGGATAGCATTTATCTGTTTGTGTATATGTTATTAAGATTATTTAAAAATCACGTCTTACTACTAATCAGACAAAGCAAACTAAAGAATTCTCCAATAATATTGAAAAGCTGTATGCCTCATCTGTATGGTGAAGGCACATGCTAATGCATGCTAAATTCACTGGTTAATTTCCCAGTTTTAAATGGGCGAAAATAAATTGGAGAGAGGAGTAGAGCAAGCAATAAAAATAATTGAAAGACTAGGAGATACGAGGATTTGATTTAGTTGACTGAAAAAAAATGTGCCCGAGGGGTGAAAGGGAAGTTTCTATTACTCTGCTCAAATAAATGAGAGGAAATGCTGATTAAAGAGCATGTGTACACAGAAATGACTCCTTTGGCAAGAGCATCTTTGTATTGTACATGCATTTTATTTTCTACATGCACTGGAGTCCTATGTTGGCCCAACTGTGTAAATCAAAGCAGAAAACACACACACCCAAACACACATACACCAGTAACCTCAGGATTCAAAGGCTGAGGCATGATTTAGGACCAACCTGGTTTAGCATTGAGATGAATTGACTTATGATAGCAAAAATAAAGGAGAAAAGGAAAGATACAAGCATCTGAATACAGAGTTCCAAAGAAGAGCAAGAAGAGATAAGAAAGTCTTCCTCAGCGATCAATGCAAAGAAATAGAGGAAAGTAATATAATGGGAAAGACTAGAGATCTCTTCAAGAAAATTAGAGATACCAAGGGAACATTCCATGCAAAAATGGGCTTGATAAAGGACAGAAAGTGTATGAACCTAAAACAAGCAGAAGATACTACAAAGAGGTGGCAGGAATATACAGAAGAACTGTACAAAAAAGATCTTCACGACCAAGATAATCATGATGGTGTGATCACTCACCTAGAGCCAGACATCCTGGAATATGAAGACAAGTGGGCCTTAGAAAGCATCACTACGAACAAAGCTAGTGGAGATGATGGAATGCCAATTGAGCTATTTCAAATCCTGAAAGATGAGGCTGTTAAAGTGCTGCACTCAATATGCCAGAAAATTTGGAAAACTCAGCAGTGGCCACAGGACTGGAAAAGGTCAGTTTTCATTCCAATCCCAAAGAAAGGCAATGCCAAAGAATGCTCAAACTACCACACAATTGCACTCATCTCACATGCTAGTAAAGTAATGCTCAAAATTCTCCAAGCCAGGCTTCAGCAATATGTGAACTGTGAACTTCCAGATGTTCAAGCTGGTTTTAGAAAAGGCAGAGGAACCAGAGATCAAATTGCCAACATCCACTGGATCATGGAAAAAGCAAGAGAGTTCCAGAAAAAAAAAAAACATCTATTTCTGCTTTATTGACTACGCCAAAGGCTTTGACTGTGTGGATCACACTAAACTGGAAATTCTGAAAGAGATGGGAATACCCGACCACCTGACCTGCCTCTTAAGAAACCTATGTGCAGGTCAGGAAGCAACAGTTAGAACTGGACATGGAACAAAAGACTAGTTCCAAGTAGGAAAAGGAGTATGCCAAGGCTGTATGTTGTCACCTTGGTTATTTAACTTATATGCAGAGTACATCATGAGAAATGCTGGGCTGGAAGAAGCACAAGCTGGAATCAAGATTTCTGGGAGAAATATCAATAACCTCAGATATGTAGATGACACCACCCTTATGGCAGAAAGTGAAGAGGAACTAAAAAGCCTCTTGATGAAAGTGAAAGTGGAGAGTGAAAAAGTTGGCTTAAGGCTCAACATTCAGCAAATGAAGATCATAGCATCTGATCCCATTACTTCATGGGAAATAATGGGGAAACAGTGGAAACAGTGTCAGACTTTATTTTTTGGGGCTCCAAAATCACTGTAGATGGTGACTGCAGCCACGAAATTAAAAGACGCTTACTCCTTGGAAGGAAAGTTATGACCAACCTAGATAGCATATTGAAAAGCAGAGACATTACTTTGCCAACAAAGGTTGGTCTAGTCAAGGCTATGGTTTTTCCAGTGGTCATGTATGGATGTGAGAGTTGGACTGTGAAGAAACCTGAGAGCCTAAGAATTGATGTTTTTGAACTGTGGTGTTGGAGAAGGCTCTTGAGAGTCCCTTGGACTGCAAGGAGATCCAACCAGTCCATTCTGAAGGAGATCAGCCCTGGGATTTCTTTAGAAAGAATGATGCTAAAGCTGAAACTCCAGTACTTTGGCCACCTAATGCGAAGAGTTGACTCATTGGAAAAGACTCTGATGCTGGGAGGGATTGGGGGTAGGAGGAGAAGTTTTTTTGGGGGGGTGGATAGAGGGTGAGATGGTTGGATGGCATCACTGGCTCAATGGACATGAGTTTCAGCAAACCCAGGGAGATAGTGAAGGACAGGGAAACCTGGCATGCTGCAGTTCATGGAGTTGCAGAGTCGAACATGACTTAGTGACTGAAGAACAATAGCAATATTCCATTATGTACCACAATTTGTTTATTAATTCCTCTATTGAAGGGAATCTGGTTTGCTTCTAAATTTTAGCAATTATGAATAAATCTTCTATAAAACATCCATGTACAGGTTGTGCAATATTGATATTTAACACATGCCATTGACTTATAAAGGCAAACAATACCCATTAATGCTGCTGTGAAATATTTATCTATTTAGCATCACTGATTATTTATATTGTAGGTTCCAAGACTGAAGATATGCATGTTTTATGAAAATTACTTCCTCAGTCCTTCTGCTGAGGATCATGTTAACTTTTTATCCATCTTCGAAATAATCATTTTTCTGCTTCATCTTCAGAGACTGACTTATTTGTTTATTGGATTTTTCCAATGACTAGATTCTGACCTTGTTTTCACCTGATCAAATTTCTAGCAATAATAATAATAATAATAAATGGTCACTCATTACATATAAGACACCTTGTGAGTGCTTTATATTATATAAATATAAATCAAATCCACTTTACACATGAGGAAACAGAGTTTTGAAGCTAAGTACCTTGTCTAGATGATGCTGTAAGAGTGCTGTACTCAATATGACAGCAATATGGAAAAGTCAGCAGTGGCCCAGGACTGAAAAATGTCAGTTTTCATTCCAATACCAAAGAAAGGAAATGCTAAAGAATGCTCAAACTACCACACAATTGCACTCATGTCACACACTAGTAAAGTAATGCTCAAAATTCTCCAAGCCAGGCTTCAGCAATATGTGAATTGTGAACTTCCAGATGTTCAACCCGGTTTTAGAAATGGCAGAGGAACCAGAGATCAAATTGCCAACATTCCTTGGATCATTGAAATAGCAAGAGAGTTCCAGAAAATCATCTACTTCTTCTTTATTGACTATGACAAAGCCTTTGACTGTGTGGATCACAATAAACTGTGGAAAATTCTGAAAGAGATGGGAATACCAGACCACCTGAACTGCCTCTTGAGAAACCTATATGCAGGTCAGGAAACAACAGTTAGAACTGGACATGGAACAACAGACTGCTTCCAAATACGAAAAGGAGTACGTCAAGGCTGTATATTGTCACCCTGCTTATTTAACTTTTATGCAGAGTACATTATGAGAAACGCTGGGCTGGAAAAACCACAAGCTGGAATCAAGATTGCCAGGAGAAATATCACTAACCTCAGATATGCATATGACACCACCCTTATGGCAGAAAGTGAAGAAGAACTAAAGAGCCTCTCGATAAAAGTGAAGGAGGAGAGTGAAAAAGTTGGCTTAAAGCTCAACATTCAGAAAACGAAGATCATGGCATCTGGTCCCATCACTTCATGGGAAATAGATGGGGAAACAGTGGCTGAGTTTATTTTTGGGGGGCTCCAAAATCACTGTAGATGGTGACTGTAGCCATGAAATTAAAAAAACTCTTACTCCTTGGAAGGAAAGTTATGACCAACCTAGACAGAATATTAAAAGGCAGAGACATTACTTTGCCAACAAATGTCCATCTAGTCAAGGCTATGGTTTTTCCAGTGGTCATGTATGGATGCCAGAGTTGGATTATAAAGAAATCTGAGAGCTGAAGAATTGAGGCTTTTGAACTGTGGTGTTGGAGAAGACTCTTGAGAGTCCCTTGGACTGCAAGGAGATCCAACCAGCCCATCCTAAAGGAGATCAGTCCTGGATGTTCATTGGAAGGACTGATATTGAAGCTGAAAGTCCAATACTTTGGCTATCTGATGCAAAGAGCTGACTCATTTGGAAATACCCTGAAGCTGGGAAAGATTGAGGGCAGGAGAAGAAGGGGACGACAGAGGATGAAATAGTTGGAATACATTACCAACTCAATGGACACGGGTTTTCGTGTACTCTGGGAGCTGGTAATGGACAGGGTGGCCTGGCATACTGCAGTTCATGGGGTCGCAAAGAGTTGGACACTGCCGGGAGCCAGGAGCTCCACCTGTGGCAAAGGTCACGAGGAAGGAGGCTCGACATACGCAAACCCAGGCTAAGAGAAAAGCGAAACGGTGAGGTGATTTAGCAACAATATTAACTCCTGACAAGCCGGTTACTCCAATTCCAACAGGAGTGCCTGGCCCCCTACCTGAGGGCATTGTAGGATTTGTGCTGGGGCATAGCTTGCTTTCTTAAAAAAAAAAAAGAAAAAGAAATTTTGGTGGTGCATAGTGTAGTAGATTCTGATTATAATGGAAAAATTAAAGTTTTGATCTCGCCGCCTACCAAAACTGTGCAAATTAATAAAGGTCTAAGAGTAACACAGCTTTTGCTTTTACCTCATCAGACAAGAAATTTGACTTCTCAACCTAAGAGCCACAGAGCATTTAGATCTAGCGATCTAGCCTTTTGGGCGCAGGAAATTACAGCTCCAAGGTCTTTAAATTTTTTTTTTAATTCAAGAAAATAAAATGTCAGGGCTATTAGACACAGGAACAGACATCTCTTAACATTGCTGGGAAAGACTGGTCCAGTTCCTGGCCCGCGCATACTACCAAAAATGAGTTGGTGGGATTAGAGAAAGTGGTATGCGGGGTGGGAATGCTGTAGAGAAAAAGGTGAGGGAGAGTTTAAAACCTTGAAGAGTAGTGAGTTCCCCATTGCTGGAGGTATTCAAGCAAAGATTAGATGGTTGCTTGTCATCTAAAAGGCTATAGACCAGATATAGGTTACAAAACGATAACTGGCTGCTGCTAAGTCACTTCAGTCATGTATGACTCTGTGTGACCCCAGAGATGGCAGCCCACCAGGCTCCCCCATCCCTGGAGAAGCTTATAAAGATGTTGTGCAGCACCTCTTTACTTGCTTCTCATATTTAGGTCTGCCAAAAGTTTTGAAAACTGATAATGCCCCTTTGAAGCTGCGGAGAGATTGTTTACTAACTTTAAATGATTTCCAAAAATTATTAAGGGACATTAATTGGATATGCCCACATTTAAAACTGACTACTGCAGATTTAAAGCCTTTGTTTGATTGCTTAAAAAGCGATCCTAATTCCAGTTCTAAGAAAAAATTGACTAATGAGACAGAGTCAGCTCTTGTTAAAGTAGATGAGACTTTAAATGATCAGTTAATTAGGATTAATATTACCAAAAGATGAGATTAAATTATTCTTGCCACAAAACATACACCTACAGGGTGCTTGTGACAAAAAGGCCCATTGGTTCCATCTACCAGTGACCCCAAGAAAAATAGTTTTATCTTATCCCAGCTTGGTGGCACAATTAATTATAAAAAGAGGAAAAAAGTAGCATGAAACTTTTTAGGAAAAAAGCAGCAAATATAGTAATTCCATTCAATAAGGATCTTTTACAAAATAGTGATGATTGGCAAGTTGCCCTGATAGATTTCAGGGGTCAAATTTTGTTTCATTTGCCCTCAAGCCCCCACAGTAGTTAAAAGTTGAAAAATGTTAGATTGGCAGTTTGGGGATACCTGTGGAACTTTCCAACCCTATGTAGTTCCTATGCTCTCCTGTACCCTATGCGGGAGGGACATGCTGTCTCAAATAAGAGATACCCAGAGAAGGGCTTTCTCAATTTCTTAGTTATCAACAGGTTGTACAATTAACAATATTTTATATATTGTTATAAATACATAATATAAATATATTTGCCTAATTATGGTTTGCCTAATTGGGTATGAGTATAAATAAAATATAATAAAGGTATACCTAATTCTATTTATAGATCTATACTTAATTAATTTGTATATAAATTAGTATGTATACTATATATGCATATTATATGTATATATACACTGTATAATTAAATATATATTGCAGTAATATAATGTGTGTGTGGCTGATATTAATTGGTATAGATTGATGTGCTGTGATGATATATGTTCTATACACTGTATAATCATATTATATATGTGTGACATGTATTATTGCAGTACATTGGTTGGTGTTGGATGGTATTAGCTGTGAATGTGTTGTATTTCTGTAATATATATTAATTAATATATTAATTATAAAGATTAATTCAAGTATATTGATTTTTATATATGTCAATAAGTTTATACTTGTTGTCATATATAAATACATTTTACATTTAGGTATATCTGTATACCAAAATGAGATGAGGAGGTTATACATTTATTATTTAAATTTATACAGAGACCTAAACTAAACATTAGACTTAAATTAACATATCCTTAAGTTTATGTTGTTAAAATGTAAATTTTAAAAATTTTAAAAATTAAATTGACAACTGCTTGACAATTCCTTTGCCATAAACCCCCCACAGGTGTAATTGGGGTAGCCAGACAAAAAATTGGTTTTATGGCAAAACAGCCCCCTAGAGTGGGTCCATCTGCCTGCTCAAACTAAAAAAGTAGCAGCTTCTTATCCAGGATTGATAGCTACTTTGATATTAAAGGAAAAAAGTGGAGCATTAATTTATTTGGTAAAGAGCCATCAGAAATTGTAATTCCATATAATAAGGAACAACTTGATGCTCTTCTAATGTTTGATGAAAATTGACAGATTGCTATAGAAAACTGTTGGGGTCAAATTTTTACATCATTTACCCTCCAATGTTTTGTTAAATTTTATATCTAGACACCCAGTTATTTTCCCTGTTAGATACAAACAGTTCCCTATTCCAGATGCCAAGAAATTTTGTATAAAATTTCAAATAAAACATAACACGGGCATCCCTTATTATCCCTAGAGACAAGCTATAGTAGATAGAGCACACTAAACATTAAAAATACAAATTCAAAAATTAAAGGAAGGGGAATTTGAGTATAGTTCCCCCGATCAGATCCTACAACATGCTGTCTTTGTAATAAATAACCTAAATGCTGATTCGTCTGGAACAACAAGATACAAAGCCGTTGGTGAAATGGAAGGACCTCCTCTCCGGACAATGGAAGGGTCCTGACCCATTATTAACTAGCGGTCGAGGATGTGCTTATATTTTTCCACAGGATGCAGATTCACCAATTTGGATTCCAGACAGGCTAGGTCCACTGTGCGCGCACTCGCTCACCCCACTCCTCAACCAGCTCTCGCCTCAGTGCCTCCAGCCGCGCCCCGCACCCTCCTCGCTGCACCCGGCAGCCTAGAGCAAAGAAGTCTGTGCTGCGAGTGAACGCCAGAGAGGAAAGCACACCCGTGGAGTGCTGTCCAGACCAGCGCGGCTCCGCCAGCAAGAGGGAAATGCCCAGAGCCCAAGTGGTCGGGGCTAGCCCGAGTCTGTGAACCCTGCCCCTCTGCCTGCCAAGGGCACTGCAGCCTGCAGCCTGCCGCTGGCGTTCTGCTTCCTGCTGCTGGGGACACTGCTCCCCTGGGCCGACACCTGCAGCTGCTCCCCGGTGCACCCTCAACAGGCGTTTTGCAATGCAGACTTAGTGATCAGGGCTAAAGCAGTCAGTAAAAAAGAGGTGGGCCTATTACAGTGACTTGTGAACAATGTATGCTTTCATCTTGTTTAAACCCTCAATGTGATGTTTGTTCCTTTGTGGTGTTACAACGCCCACCCTATCTTATGGTGCATATATGATAGCTATGGTCTTGCTGTGTTACAACAACTACAGGATTTAATGTGATCATGACGGTTTGTGGGCTTACTTATTTTAGAAATATCAGTTTTAATAACCACAATTACTTCTGTTACTATGGCAGCAATATCATTGACTCAACAGGTGCATACTGTCCAATATGTTGATGCCATGTCTAAAAATGTTTCTCTAACTCTAGCAACACAGGAAGCTATAGATAGAAAGTTGAAGATGAGGGTAGATGCCTTGGAAGAGGCAATTATGCATATTGGGACTGAGTTACAGGCTTTAAAGGTGAAGATGGCTTTGACATGCCACGCTGATTACAGGTGGATATGCGTGACATCTTTGAAGGTAAACGAGACAGATTATAAATGGGAAAAGATTAAAAATAATATCTTAGGTGTTTGGAACAGTTCTGATATTGGCCTGGACTTAGGGAAACTTCATAATAAAATACAGACCTTGGATCACTCTCGACTGGATTTTACCACCGCTGGAGCAGCTAATGACTTTTTTCACACCTTCTCCAACTTTATTTCTGGAAAAAATATTCTGTCTAATATCTTTAGTTCTAATTTTGCTTCTCATAATCATTCTTCCTTGTATTGTCAGGATTCTTCGGCAGAACACTCAGAGGCTCGTGACTGAGCTGCATCTGGCTGTTTTAAGAAATAAAAAAGGGGGAGATGCCAGGAGCCAGGATCTCTACCCATGGCAAAGGTCATGAGGAAGGAGGCTCAACATACACAAAGGTGGGATTGAGCCTCAGGAGTCCCCCTGGAAATTCTCGAGCATCTACCCCCAAAACTAGAGTCTGCCTACTTTACTACTTTGTGCTCTCACCTACACCTCTGACTTTACGGGGGTCTGTCCCCCACCACCTCTTTCGGAGAAGGTGTTAACTTACAGCTCCAGTTAATAATAATTCCTGGGCATGACAGGCGTGTTCCAAACTTACAAACTCATCTGGAGGTTCTCTAGCCTGCCTGACAGGCCTGTCCAGCCACATGTGATTGCCCACAGCCTCCCAACCATGAGAGGCATGAGATGCTTTAAACCTTCTAAAAACAGGTTCTTTAGAGAAGATAGAAAACTATTAGTATAAGTATAGTGGGCTGATTAGAAATTGTATTGGTGAAGGGTTTTTCATTTGCTGAGCCAATGTTTGCTGCTAAGTCTCTACATCCCCTGCCTTTATACACATTAATGAATATATAGAATAAATAAGTATTAACTTTGATATTAATCATGTTACACCTTAGGCTAAGCAAATTCTTTTCTTAATTAAAACCCACTACACCCTCACCCTATAGGAATGTAACTTTATCTGGTACCTTTAGAAGGTGGCATCTGTTTTAAGAATAATCACCCCTGGAGAAATAAGTGTTCTGGTTGACTGAGCGCTGTCACAAGGAGAGGATCATAAATTGTCAGCAGGCCCCCTGGCCAGAAGATGATGTAACACCCCTAAGACCTCTGTATACATTTGTATGAAGCACCTGACTTTAACAAAAGTCAGGACTGCTGACCCCACGTGACTTTTGTATAACATCTCAGTGTATAAAAACAGACCCTGGAAAAATAAAAAATGGGATCAGTTCCTCAAAAGACTGGTCTCCCCATGTCGTTCTTTCACCTTCTGGCTGAATTATCTGGAACGTAGAGGCTCATCAAGCCTACTTATTATGCCTGGGCTTCTAAGATCTGACCGGGGAGGCCTTAGTGTCTCCTCTCCTTTGGGAGAACGGGAGGACGCCTGCGGCCTACGTAGGTGACGTAAATTCCTTGCCTTGGAATTTTACTAGCTTTCCACGTAAACCAAGTTATTCAGCCTCTTTTCTCCACTGAATTTTCCTTTGAGCTATCCTCATTCTATTACTCTTTATATCTCTAATTAATATTTAATTAAAGCTATCGTATCCTGATCGCTGAAGCCGTCTCTCCTTCGAATTTCCCTGGATCCACTGGGGCTGGACCCCGGCAGGACACGACTGAGTGACTGAACTAAACTGAACCTTGTATAAAGTCACATAACCATAGAGATGAGTTTTGAGTCCTTCTGACCAAAATCCCCTGTTGTTTGAACGCTATCCTTCATAGTGGGGTTCCATCTTACTTTCAGGGATCAGAGTTGCTGTCCTAAACCTAATTCTGAGAACTAGCTACCTAGACTCTTGAGGCCCACATAGTCAGACAGACTTGAGAACACAAGGATCACATCAGCTTCTGCTCTTGAATCCTGCCTACTTCTTATCCCAATACCACTCCATTACTGGGTTTATCTTAAAATTCAAGAGCTGAGTTTTGGGTCTCACCTTATATGCACACTCTTAGTATAATGAATATTAGATTTATCTCAAATTCAGATGCCATATCTTTACTTATTTCTATAATTTCAGTTTAAATCTCAGTTTGAGTTTTAACCAATGTGGCCAAGTTTCATACTTTCCTGAGCCTATGTTGGAATGCTACCAGTCTGTGATGATTTAGCCTATGGCTCCACAAATAGTAAGTGGCCAATCATCGAGACTCTTATATGTAAGAATCTGGCACATAGGAGGCCAGAAAATGAAGTGCCCGATGAGTCTCTGTCCTTAAAGAAATCATATCTTGCTTTAAAATAGAATTTACTCACAGGGAAGTACTTATTTCTAATACAAGATAAATTGAAAAATAATTGTGTAGAGAAAGAAAAGTTGTTGCAGTAGTTTATTTCTTATGATAGTTTTCAGATTGTTTAGTAATGCTTAATTCATAAACTGTGAAATGCACAAGTTTTAGTTGTACAATACAATAGTCATTGTTTATTATTTATATCACCAAAAAATGTTCCTTGCATCTATTCCCTTGTTCTCATCTTCTGTCCTCTTAAGGCACAAATCTGCTTCCTGGGTCCATATATTTTCCTTTTCTGACATTTTATATAAATGAAATCAAATAATATGTGATCTATTGCATCTGATTTCTTTCACTTACTATGTTTTTCAGATTTATCATATTGTAGTGTGACATAGTATTTTTTTTAAAATAACTCTCCACTTTTCAGGTGTATGTGTGGATGTGCTTGGTTGCTTCTGTTGTGTCCAATGACTCTTTGCGACCACATGGACTGTAGCCCACTAGACTCCTCTATCCATGGAATTTTCCAGGCAAGAATACTGAAGTGGGTTGCCATTTCCTACTCCATGGGATTTTTCCAACCCAGGGATTGAACCCAGAACTCACGTGTCTCCTGCACTGCAGGTAAGACTTTGAATGTTTTGAGGTTTGTCATGCTGTAGCCTGAGATAGGGTTTTTTTGTTTGTTTCTTTTCTTTTTCTTTTTTTAATAATACTCCACTGTGCAGGCATAGTATGTTTTATTTATCTACAATAATAAAATTGATCAGTTGATCAACATTCAAAATGTTTTTGTATTTTAGGTATTATAAATAATGCTGCTATGAACTTTTGGAACAAAATGTTTTCTTCACCTTTGGATAGATATCTAAGAGTGAAATGGCTGGATCAAAAGGTACATTTAGAAATGTCTCACCAGGCAAACCTGGCAACTTCTATTAGTGCTCCTAAAGTTTCTATTTGTGCCCCTAAAGTTAAAGAATCATGCAAAAATTCAAAAATCATAATTTATAAGCTTGTTGTCCATGTCTGTGAAATTTTTTACCAAGTACCTATGACAGATTGGAATGTATAATGGAGATTTTATCTAAAGAAGATGTATATCTAGAAAAAATTTAAAATGTAATTCTGTTGCTTGAAGTTAAACTCCACAATCTTTAGTTACTCTCCTACTATTTGTTTCCTGATTTAAAAGTGTAACATGTTTATAACCAAAGCAACTGGGATGTCACCCATGGCCCTCAGATGTGTGATTTCTAGGTGGTTGGAGATCTAGCACCTGCACCACACTTCTGATAATACACTCTTTCTGAGGCTGCAAAGTAATAGAAAACTCTCACAAGAAAGGAAGAGATGGTGGTTGCCCTGCTGGTTTGTGTTCTGAGATCTCTAGAGCAGAGCTATAGACAGGAAGCCCCACAAACTTGCTTTCCATCCAGCTGAATTCATTTACAGTGTCAGGATGTAAATGTGCAGTGATAATAGAATACTTCATCTCCAGCTGCAAATGGAGCTTAATCAAAAGTCCCCAATACTCTTTCAGTCATTAATCACAATTTCAAGGCATAGCACACAGCATAATGTTGTAGGTCAACTGAAAATAGTTTTTGCTGTCTACTTGCTTATCTGATTGCTTTTCAGGAGTGAAAGATGGAGATGACAGAAGGGCTGGGGAAGCAGCCTCATGAAAGGTCCAGATTTCCACTGTCCTGCTCCTTCTCTCCCAAGATCACAACTCGCATCCAAGGTGCGGCTCTACTTCTAGCCTCCTGACTGAGCTTTAGGCAGAAAGAAAGACCCAATGAGGACAAGACACATCACCTAAATGGAAAAGCAAAAATAAGTTAAATATTATTGAACTATTGAAGAATTCTGTGGGGGACTAGTATAAAATCCATTCTTGCAGACATCCAGTGCAAACTTTTAAGAATACTTTCCAAAAGGTAAAATATATAAATTTTTATTCTTCTTTGTTTTAAGATTTATTTTATTGCTCACATATCCAGTTAACATGTGTAAATTTATTTTTCACATTTAAGTAGGATTAGCTCTTACAACACCTGGAACACAAATATTCTTGTTGGAAAATCATTTATCCTTATTTTTCTCTAGAGTACATTTATTCTTTCATTCTATCTTCTTTCTTTGCAAATTAATATCATTATTTCACTTAACTTGTAATTTAATCTTTTATAGGGCTGTATTTAATTGATATAAACTCATAATTTTACAATTGATATATCTCTATCTTCCATATATGATATTCTTAGAAATAATTTTGATTTGAAAGCATAAATTATCATAGTGTATTTTTATTCATTTATACCTTAACTGGAGATGCTGATCTCACTTCTGTCATCTTTCTACATGTTTTTTTTTTCTTCTTCTGAATTTTTTAAATTTATTTTTTTAATTGAAGGATAATTGCTTTACAGAATTTTGTTGTTTTCTGTCACATCTCAACATGAATCAGCCATAGATATACATATATCCCCTCTCTTTTGAACCTCTCCCCATCTCCCTCCCCATCCTACCCCTCTAGGTTGATACAGAGCCTCTGTTTGAGTTTCCTGAGCCATATAGCAAATTCACATTGGCCTATTTTACATATGGTAAAGTAAGTTTCCGTGTTACTCTTTCCATACATCTTACCCTCTCCTCCCCTCTCCTCATTCCTTAAGTCTATTCTCTATGTTTGTTTATCCATTGCTGCCCTGTAAATAAATTCTTCAGTACCATTTTTCTAGATTCCATATATATGCTAGAATATGTATATATATGGATATACATGTATATATATATATATGTATAGAATATGTATAAATATCATATGTTAGAATCTGATATTTATCTTTCTCTTTCTGACTTACTTCACTCTGTATAATAGGTTCTAGGTTCATCCACCTCATTAGAACTGACTCAAATGTGTTCCTTTTTATGGCTGAGTAATATTCAATTGTGTATTGAATATTATTTATTCATTCTTTATTCATTCATCTGTTGATGGACATCTAGGTTGCTTCCATGTCCTAGTTATTGTAAATAGTGGTGCAATGAACAGTGGGATACATGCGTCTTTTTAAATTTTGGTTTCCTCAAGGTATATGCCTAGGAGTGGGATACCTGGGTCATACTGTGATCTTATTCCTAGTTTTTTAAGGAATCTCCATACCATCTTCCATAGTGGCTGTATCAATTTGCATTCTCTCGTGAAACATTCTCTGGTCCTGGGCTTTTGTTTCTTGGGAGATTTTTGATCACAGCTTCAATTTCAGTGCTTGTAATTTTGTTGTACATAATTTCTATTTCTTCCTGTTTCAGTCTTGGAAGATTGAACTTTTCTAAGAACCTGTCTATTTCTTCCAGGTTATCCATTTATTGTCATATGCTGCTGCTGCTAATTTGCTTCAGTCATGTCCGACTCTGTGTGACCCCATAGACTGCAGCCCACCAAGTTCTCCAATCCCTGGGATTCTTGAGGCAAGAACACTGGAGTGGGTTGCCCTTTCCTTCTCTAATGCAGGAAAGTGAAAGTGAAGTCACTCAGTTGTGGTCGACTCTTAGTGACCCCATGAACTGCAGCCTACCAGGCTCCTCCATCCATGGGATTTACCAGGCAAGAGTACTGGAGTGGGTTGCCCTTGCCTTCTCCATTATTGTCATATAGTTGTTCATAATAGTGTCTTATAATCATTTGTATTTCTGCTTTGTCTATTGTAACCTCTCCTTTTTCATTTCTAATTTGTTGATTTGATTCTTCTCTCTTATTTTCTTGATGAATCTGGCTAGACGTTTGTCAATTTTATTTGTCTTCTCATAAAAACCAGCTTTTACTTTTATTAATCTTTTGTTTCTTTCATTTCTTTTTCATTTATTTCTGCTGGATCTTTATGATTTATTTCCTTCTACTATTTTTTGTTTGTTTGTTTGTTTTTGTTGTTGTTATTCTTCTCCCAGTTATTTTAGATGTAAAGTTAGGTTGTCTATTCAATGTTTTTTCTTGTTTCCTGAGGTAGGATTGTATTGCTATAAACTTCCATCTTAGAACTGGTTTTGCTGCATCCCATAAGTTTTGAGTTGTCATGTTTTCATTGTCATTTGTTTCTAGAATTTTTTTGTTGTTTTCCTTTTGATTTCTTCAGTGACCTGTTGGTTATTTAGAAACGTGTTGTTTAATCTCCATGTGTTTGTGTTTCTTATAAGTTCTTTTCCGGTAATTGATATCTAGTCTCACAGCATTGTAGTTGGAGAAGATATTTAATATGATTTCAATTTTCTTAACTTTACTGAAGTTTCTTTGTGACTCAAGATGTGGTCTATCCTAGAGAATGTTCTATGTACACTTGAAAAGAAGGTGTATTGTTCTGCATTTCCTTTAAGGCTTGTGTTTCCTTATTAATTTTATGATTTGATGATCTGTCCATTGGTGTGAGTGGGGTGTTAAAGTCTCCTACTATTATTGTGTTACTGCCAATTTCTCCTTTTATGTCTGTTTGTCTTATGTATTGAGTTTGTCTTATGCATTGAGGTGCTCCTATGGTGGGTGCATAGATATTTACAATTGTCATGTCTTCCTCTTGATTTGATCCCTTGATCATTATGTAGTGTCCTTCCTTATCTCTTGTAATATTCTTTATTTTAAGGTCTACTCTGTCTGATATGAGGATTGCTACTCCAGCTTTCTTTTGCTTCCCATTTGCATGGAATATATTTTTCCATCCTCTCACATACAGTCTATATGTGTCTTGAGGTCGTAAATGGGTTTCTTGTAGACTGCATGTATATGGGTCTTGTTTTTGTATCCATTGCCAGTCTGTGTCTTTTGTTTGGAGCATTTAATCCATTTATATTTAAAGTAATTATTGATAAATATGTTCCTATTGCCATTTTATTAATTGTTTGGAGTTTGATTTTGTAGCTCTTTTTTCTTCTCCTGTATTTCTTGACTATATAAGTCCCTTTAACATTTGTTGTAAAGCTGGTTTGGTGGTACTGAATTTTCTTAACTTTGTTTGTCTGAAAAGCTTTTGATTTCTCCATCAGTTTTGAATGAGATCCTTCCCAGGTATAGTAATCTTGGATGTAGATTTTTCTTTTTCAGTATTTTAAATATACCCTGCCATT
This sequence comes from Bos indicus x Bos taurus, assembly GCF_003369695.1. Taxonomy (NCBI): domain Eukaryota; kingdom Metazoa; phylum Chordata; class Mammalia; order Artiodactyla; family Bovidae; genus Bos; species Bos indicus x Bos taurus. The sequence continues at coordinate 118,329,367 of NC_040079.1, forward strand.
CCCTTCTGGTCTGCAGAGTTTCTGCTGAAAGATCAGCTGTTAAATGTATGGGGTTTCCCTTATATGTTACTTGTTGCTTTTCCCTTGCTGCTTTTAATATTCTTTCTTTGTGTTTAGTCTTTGTTAGTTTGATTAGTATGTGTCTTGAAATGTTTCTCCTCGGATTTATCCTGTATGGGACTTTTTGTGTCTCTTGGACTTGATTGACTATTTCCTTTTCCGTGTTGAGGAAATTTTCAGTTATAATCGCTTCAAAAATTTTCTCATACCCTTACTTTATCTCTTCCTCTTCTGGGGCCTCTATAATTTGAATGTTGGTGCATTTTATATTGTCCCAGAGGTCTCTGAGGATATCCTCAGTTCTTTTCATTCTTTTTACTTTATTCTGCTCTTCAGAAGTTATTTCCACTATTTTATTTTCCAGCTCATAGATTCATTCTTCTGCTTCAGATATTCTGCTGTTGATTCCTTCTAGAGTATTTTTAATTTCAGTAATTGTGTTTGTCTCTGTATGTTTATCCTTTAATTCTTCTAGGTCTTTGTTAATTGATTCTTGCATTTTTTCCATTTTGTTTTCAAGGTTTTTCATCACTTTACTATCATTATTCTAAATTCTTTTTCAGGTAGTTTGCCTTCATTTATGGAGAAGGCAATGGCAACCCACTCCAGTACTCTTGCCTGGAAATTTCCATGGACGGAGGAGCCTGGTAGGCTGCAATCCATGGGGTCGTGAAAAGTTGGACACGACTGAGTGACTTCACTTTCACTTTTCACTTTCATGCATTGGAGAAGGAAATGGCAACCCACTCTAGCATTCTTGCCTGGAGAATCCCAAGGACGGAGGAACCTGGTAGACTGCCGTGTATGGGGTTGCACAGAGTCAGACACGACTAAAGCAACTTAGCAGCAGCAGCAGCAGCCTTCATTTATTTGGACTTCTGTGTTTCTAGTTTGTTCCTTCATTTGTTCTAATATTTCTCTGCCTTTTCATTATTTTTCTTTTTCAACTTATTGTGTTTGAGGTCTCCTTTTCCCAGGCTTCAAGGTTGAATGTTATTCTTCCTTTTGGTTTCTGCCCTCCTGAGGTTGGTCCAGGGGTTTGTGTAAGCTTTGTGTAGGGTGAGATTTGTGCTGAGTTTTTGTTTGTTTGTTTGTTTTTCCCCTGATAGGCAAGGTTGAGTGAGATGGCAATCCTGTCTGCTGATGATTGAGTTTGTATTTTTGTTTTGTTTGTTGTTTAGATGAAGTGTCCTGCACAGGGTGCTACTGGTTGTTGGATGCCTGGTCTTGTATTCAAGTGGTTTCCTTTGTGTGAGTTCTTATTATTTAGTACTTCCCAGGGCTAGTTCTTTGGTAGTTTGGGGTCTTGAAGTCAGTGCTCCCACTCTAGAGGCTCAGGGCTTGATCTCCTATCCAAATCCTCAGTCATAAAGGAAACGGTGATCTCTGCCATCATACAGCTCTTAGTCTCTTGGTGTAGTCTATTTTATTGTTCACCAATTTAAGGATGATAAAAAAAAAAAAGGAAGCACTTTAAAATAGTGACATAGATATCACAAAAACTAGCTAGGACCTACTAGTTCCAGATAGTGAAAGTTTCTGAATGTTTTATGTGCTGTATGCTTATTTTGTTGTAATATAGTATGTGGATTATTTAATTTGCCATTTTTAGTCATTTTCTAATTTGGAAACTACGCATCTTTTCCTATTACTTAGTTTAAAGGTTTTGATCCCCTTTACATCTACTTGATTCAATTTTACTCTAAAGAACAATGGACTGCTAAGAATGAACTAGTATACATCTATAACAGAATTTGACAACCTACAGCTTCTTAGGCCAAATCAGTGCTCCCACCCTCAAACTGTTTTTGCAAATTAAATATTATTAGAAAATATTTATGTCCATTTGTGAGTATCTTATCTAGGACTGTGTTTTCACTACAGTGTAAAACAAGGATAATTGTGACAGAGATCTTATGACTGGTGAAGTAGACAGCATTTTATGTCTCTTCACATGACACATTTGCCAACCCTTGATCCAAACATGCACACACACACACGCACACACACAATCACATAAGTACATATACACACATTCTTTTTGACATGTAAAGCAAATTTTAGCCAACAAGATAAAGTTTCAACAATTTACTGTATATAATGCTAAGTATATAATTTATTGTACATAATGTTATAGTTCTAGCAGGTTATTCTTTACAAGTCTAAGAATAAATATAAGATAGTTTGGGAAATCTAGAAATTTATACATTTTTGAAAAAATATGCCTTCTTAATAGAAGAACACAGTTACAGTTACAGAAAACTGAATTTCTTAATATGGAAAATGCCTATAATTACATCTTTAATGTATCAAAAAGGTGACTTTTATTAAAGATATGTTTACCACTTGACAATTGTCATTATAATTTTTAAAAATAATTAAAATTATAGAAACAATAGCTTTAGCAATTATAGAACAGCAGCAACATATGCACATTAGAAAACACTTTCATTATATTTTATATGTCTAGGACTATTTTAATAGTTTCTTATTTCTTATAAAGGAGAACTAACTCTATTCAAGTAAATGCACTTCATTTCACATCAATAAACCCTTAAGGGTGATATAAAATTTGACAGACATATAAGTGGCAAATCACTATCTATTTCTTGCATGTCTGTTCTAGAGTATTAATCATGCTGTTGGTATTTAAAGGGTTGCAATGAACATTCCCATCAGTATTCTATAAAGATTTAATCACAATAGTACTCATCATTAAGTGTTACCCTGTGGATAATATCATTCACTGTAGGGCTGACATGATGATACACTGGGGACGTGAGACAGCTTTGTCTTCATTAGCTGACTTATGTGGTGACTTGAAGATTAAATGTCGTCAGTGACCTCCTAATTGCCAAGCCCACTGGCCTCCTTGGAGTCCTCAGGCTAATTGTCCTTCTTGTAGTGTTTGACCTCACTAATTGCCACATTCTTTTCATGCCCTTTCTCTCTGTTTCCTTGATACTACACTGTCCTACTCCAGTCCTTTCTTCAAAAGTTTCTTGTTCAGTCTCTTTTTGTGACTGTATTTCCTTTACCTTGTTCCTAAATGATTCCCTCAGATTCCTTGCATGAGCAGCTTTTCCTTTGTTAACCTCTCTCAGAGGTCATTTCCACCTGCATGAGTTCACTTTCACTTCTAAGAGCAGACTCTAGTGTCCAGAGTCATAGTTTCAAGTACTTTTTGAAGTGAGTTGGGTTTACCTGGGCAGGACCAGGAAGAGAAAAGGGGTTAACGTGAGAGAAGAGTATTTTATTTTAGATAATAAATTCCTCCATGTTCCAGATTTGTATCCAAAAGAACAACGACTGATAATGGGTATGTGTTCTCATATTGATTTCAAATAATATCACCCAAATTATCTTTGTACTAACTAATATGACATTAAAATGAATTTTTCCATGCTGAGGATCGGTCTTTTAATAAAAAAAAACATCAAGAATTTGCCTAGTTAAATTTTTGATGAATTATCATATGATTTAATGACAATATCCACTGTCAAAAACTGTGAAAGGTCTGAGAATTTACCTTGTGGGCATGTGTGAGTGCTTAGTTGTATATGACTGTTTGAGACTCTACAAACTGTAGCACACCAGGCTTTTCTGTTCATGGAATTTTCTAGGCAAGAATACTGGAGTGGGTTGCTGTTTCCTTTTCTAGGGGATCTTCACAACCCAGGGACAGAACCTGCATCTCCTGAGTCTCCTGCATTGGCAGGCAGATTGTTTACCACTGTGCCACCTGGAAAAGCATTATTTACAAACTAATAATTTAACTTGCCACAGGTTCATGGATTCTGGCAGAAGATACAAAACTTCTGAATCAGAGACAAAGGATAGATTAATACAGACAGAGCAGTAGTTTAATATCAGCTTTTGCATGGGTTCTTCAAACCTCAAGTCCTCTGACATAAAGGTCAGGCAATGTCTGCAGAAGCAGTGAGTCGCTCAAATCCTGCATAACATAGGGGAAGTCTTCCTGGCCTTTGTACTGGAGGGGACATTATGTTTATATTTAACAAATTGGAGAACAAAAAATATGTCCTTTGCTCCTCTCTCTCCATCCCAAGACCACTCACCATGCAAACATCCTTGAAGGGATAATTGCAGCCAGTACCTCTGCTCATGAGATATGAAGAGAGTCTTAGAGACACATAGAGAATTGTTTCCCTATGAAATAATAATTAAGGAAAAAGGGTCAAAAATAGCACTTGTGAACTCCTTCCATAAAAAGACATGTGAAAGGAGTTCATTGTTCTTTATAAGCCATATCTCTAATGTCAGTAACTTTGAACAATTAAGGAAACAAATTGGAATAATCGATTCTAGCTTCCTTTAAATTATTTCTTTTCATTGCTATAATTTATGTCTATGGTAACTGGAAGACAACACTTTCTAATAAAGAGGAACAGGACTTTCAGTGAATCATTCACATTTCATGTTTACAAATTGTCTCATTTCCTGAGATGGACATTTTAGACATCTTTGAAGAGCCTAAATGCTCCCCTTCACCTGTTGGTAACAGCAATGGTGAAAATTAAATAATAGAGGCTCCTATCCAGTGAATTCCCTCAAATACTTAAGGAATTTTGAACAACCTGCAAAGATAAACCTCTTCTTTACCAGTCACCCTGCTTGGTAAATAGCACAAGACATGGATTGGTCAATACCAGGTGTTTAACTTTTCCTGAGACATCACCCCATGCCTGGCAGCTCACAGTCCATAAAATGATTAATAAAACAATAAAGGAAAATAAATTTGCATCCCTATATTTATTTTTTACACATTTTATTTGATGTTACTTCTTTGAAAAGGCTATACTCTTGTGATTACCACAGCTTTAGAGTATACTTTAATAAATTATAAGGTTGATTTTCTATATTTTAATCTCTTCTTCAAATATATTTTCAGGCTATAATTATTTACATATTCTTCAATGTTTAAATCACACACAAATTTTGTCTAATTGCACTCACAAAAGGTTGATATTTAATTGGGATTTTATTTGGGGAAGACTAACATTTAAAACAGTAAGTCTTTCTTAACAACAAACTCTGTGAAACAGATCCAGTGTGAGATGTCTTAATTTTCTTGAGTATAAGCATAAGCTCTCAATTGACTCTAATAATAACTCAGGATAGTTTGTCTCTCCTGGTACTGGAGAGGTGATTCCATTTCATATCAATATATTTCTTTCTTGGTGCACACAATTTAAACATTTTTATTTAGTTGACTAATTAAATAGTTGTATCTGATCTTAAATCTAAATTAAAAAAAAAAAGGAAAGGAGAGAAAGAAAAGAAAAAAGGAATAGATATGCAAAGTTAAATAGAGGTAGATGAAGAAGATTTATATATGTTAAAGATTAACTGCAAGGGGAAAAGCAAACAAAGGAATAAATGTAGAAAAATAATAATTGGTTTAAAAAATTAAAATTTAAAAAAGAGAAAAGAAAAAAGAGAGAGAGAAAGAACTCCACAGAACTGCAAAAGCCTAATATAGAGGCAGAGGTTTATGACAATAAAAAATATGACTGAGAAAAAAAAAAAATCTAGGGAGTAGGATGCTAGTTAGCCCATTCCAATATTTCTCAAGTGACACATTTCTTTAAATAACTACCCTAGGTAGATTATTTCTGCCTGAATCCATAAAATGATGTTTCTCCAGTGATCTCTCTACTTTTCTAATAGCTTCTTTCATTGGCCATTTTCCTGGAGCATTTTGCCATGATATCTTAGGACGCTTTCCTCTTGCTGAGCAGGCATATTCAATACCATTAGCACATTTAGAATTGCATGATAAATTCTGAGTCATATATTTTACTTATTTTTGGCATGGTTTATTGCTTATATTTGATTTAGGCATTTGGAGGTCAGAGATTGATAACATGTTGGCTACCACTTTGTATCCAGCCAAAGATCATTAGCAGGCCTTTAGAATGATTGCTAAGTCACTAATCTATTACCAATTTTCTGAAAAGTGTAATTGGCCTTTTCGCGAATCATCATTTTAATGGTCACAGAGAGGTAAGATAGAGAATCTTAGAGAGGGCACAGAATGTTGAGACTTTGCACCTTCCACCAAGTTAGTGCCAGGAAATCTGAAAATGGAATAGGTTTGAGTAATAATTCATCTAAAAAAATAGCTTGCTTTTTAAAGTTGACTTTGTTCCAATGGCAATACTTTGTAAAGAAGATTGTACAAATGGAAAATAAGAATGTTTATTCTGTGTAAACTTATAATTATCTTAGTTTAACCTGTAGCTTCAAATGTCAAGTAAAGACTACAGTTTTTAATATTTATAAATAGAAAATATAGATGATAAAACAAGAAGTCTCAGCTGAAAAAGAAAAGATCAGTGTCCTCTAAGGAAAAAATGGAAATTGTAGAAGCCACAAGCTAGCTTCTCTGGTAAGGAAACTGCTCATTCCTCATACCCTTGTTAATCATACAGACTTGGGTGCTTACAACATTGAATTGGGAAGAAGATATCAAGGATTATGGTAATGCTTATTCTGAAACTTATTGATCCTTTGAGAAAGCCATTAAGAGAACCAGTTTCTGTTTGGATGTGCTTGTTGGAAATGGACAACCCAAGGTCAAGAACAACTCTTAAGATTCTACCAAACCAACTAATTATGTGTTAATTTATATCACCTCACTTCACTAGTGGCCTGAACTGTGGCCAGACCACTAATGTGTTATAATATCCTTAATTTTTATTATTCAAATTTAAACCCTAAATTGTGAAAGAGATGGGAATACCAGACCACCAAATCTGCCTCTTGAGAAATTTGTATGCAGGTCAGGAAGCAACAGTTAGAACTGAATATGGAACAACAGACTGGTTCCAAATAGGAAAAGGAGTACGTCAAGGCTGTATATTGTCACCCTGTTTATTTAACATATGCAGACTACGTAATGAAAAACGCTGGACTGGAAGAAACACAAGCTAGAATCAAGATTGCCGGGAGAAATATCAATAATCTCAGATATGCAGATGACACCACCCTTATGGCAGAAAGTGAAGAGGAACTAAAGAGCCTCTTGATGAAAGTGAAAGCAGAGAGTGAAAAAGTGGACTTAAAGCTCAACATTCAGAAAATGAAGATCATGGCATCTGGTCCCATCACTTCATGGGAAATAGATGGGGAAACGATGGAAACAGTGTCAGACTTTATTTTGGGGGGCTCCAAAATCACTGCACATGGTGACTGCAGCCATGAAATAAAAAGACGCTTACTCCTTGGAAGGAAAGTTATGTCCAACCTAGATAGCATATTGAAAAGCAGAGACATTGCCAACAAAGGTTCGTCTAGTCAAGGCTATGATTTTTCCAGTGGTCATGTATGGATGTGAGAGTTGGACTGTGAAGAAGGCTGAGCACCAAAGAATTGATGCTTTTGAATTGTGGTGTTGGAGAAGACTCTTGAGAGTCCCTTGGACTGCAAGGAGATCCAACCAGTCCATTCTGAAGGAGACCAGCCCTGGAATTTCTTTGGAAGGAATGATGCTAAAGCTGAAACTCCAGTACTTTGGCCACCTCATGGGAAGAGTTGACTGATTGGAAAAGACTCTGATGCTGGGAGGCACTGGGGGCAAGAGAAGAAGGGGATGAAGAGGATGAAATGGCTGGATGGCATCACTGACTCGATGGACATGAGTCTGAGTGAACTCTGGGAGCTGGTGATGGACAGGGAGGCCTGGCGTGCTGTGATTCATAGGTTTGCAAAGAGTCAGACACGACTGAACGACTGATCTGATCTGATCTGAAACCCTAGATTATGTAAATTTATACTAATAATGGAACAACACTAATGGTCTTCTACTGGAAAATCAAATTAAGATGTGTTTTTTTTTTTTTTTTTTTGAGACATTAAAGCAAAGTCTACGCCTGTATCTCTATCTAGATCTATAAGTCTACATGTATCTGTATCTATGCATGCTTAAGTTACTTCAATCATGTCTGACTCTGTGATACTATGGACTGTAGCCTGTCAGGCTCCTCTGTTCATGGAATTCTCCAGGTATAAATACTGGAATGGGTTGCCATTCCCTTCTCTGGGGCATCTTCCCAATCCAGGGATAGAACCTGTGTCTCTTACATCTCATGCATTGGCAGGTCGGTTCTTTACCACTAGAACCACCTGCAATGTCCATCTGTATCTGTATTTATATAGATAAATATAGATATTTATCTGTAATATATATCTGTATTTGTTTCTATATATGTATGTATTAGAGAGGTATGCAGTATAATAGGAGACAGAAGCAGATTTTATATTTAGAACATAAACCTTCAAACAAGCATGAACAATTTCAACTGTTGACACCCTTCCCTTCATGGCCTCACATCCCCACTGCTCCATACTCAGCTTCTTGTGCTAGGCATGTGGGCAATGCTTTCCTCTTTTGAGTATGACTGGAGTCAGGAAACTACTGGGATTTGGCTGCTGCATTACTAGACATATAAATAAGGAACTTCCTAATATGTTCTCACAAGCAGTCATGAAAGAAAATAGGCTCATTTGTTCTCTTCACTCTGTAGAATCTGGGCCGGCTAAACTGGTTGAACAAAAAGTAAACCTCTGCCAGTGAAGTAAAGTTTTGCAGACTTTTGGTGACTTTGTGTCTTTGACTATATACTCTATCTATTGCTGCTATTTAGTGGTGTCTGACTCTTTGCAACCCCATGGACTATAGTACACCAGCTTCCTCTATCCATGGGATTTCCCAGACAAGAATACAGGAGTGGGTTGCCACCTCCTTCTCCAGAAGATCTTCTTGACCCAAGGATCAAGCTCGTGTCGCCTACATTGGCAGGTGGATTCTTTACAGAAGAATCCAGAGTCACCAGAGAAGTCTACACTCTCTCTCTAGGTGAATTCAAATATGTTTTCTAATAGTTCCCAAATTCATACCACTAACATTTATCTTCCTTATGAAACTTGTGATTGTGTATGCTATTGATCTCTGGTTTGCTCTACTTATACGCAGATGATTGTGCCCTTAACAGATGTCCCTTTAAATGGCATCATATGCTAAATAACTTAGGCCTTGAATCTAGCTCAACCTTTAAGCAGGTCCTATTGTTATACAGTAAATAGTTCCTTCTGTTACATCTGTCCTTGTCTTTGCCTTAGAAGCTACATATTTTAATCTAGCTTATCTCCTTCAGACTTGACCACAATAATCTATTAACCTTTTTAAAAAAATGAAACAAAAATCTGATTTCTGCTTATGCTTTTATTGTTATTCCCAAATTACATTTAAAGCCCAAATGGTAACGCATGGCTTACAAAGCCTCACAGTGTGAGAATTCTGCCTACCTCTCAGACCATCACTGCCAGCCTGCTTCAGTCCATGGTGCTCTTATATCCTCCAGCCTTCTTTCTGTTTCTTGAATCCAGAGACTTTCTCAATCACCAATGATATCTAAAGCAGATCCCACCCCAGTCACTTGCTCCATGACTCCCTTGCTTCATTGTCCTCATAACATTTTATGTATTCCTACTGAGCGACTTCCCTTTCACTTTTCACTTGCATGCATTGGAGAAGGAAATGGCAACCCACTCCAGTGTTCTTTCCTGGAGAATCCCAGGGACGGGGGAGCCTGGTGGGCTGCCATCTATGGGGTCACACAGAGTTGGGCACGACTGAAGTGATTTAGCAGCAGCATAGTTAGTTACTTAGTCTTTAATTTTTTTTCCCCCAAATGACAACAAAGACCTTAGCTAGTTTCCTTCCTATGCTTCACTTCATAATAAACTGTGGAAAGCTCTTAAAGAGATGGTAATACCAGACCATCTTACCTGTCTCCTGAGAAACCTGTATGCGGGTGAAGAAGCAACAGTTAGAGCCTTGTATGGAACAACTGGTTGGTTCAAGATTGAAAAAGGAGTAAGAAAGCCCTGTCTGGTGTCACCCTGTTTGTTTAATCTATAGGTTGAGCACATCATGCAAAATGCCAGGCTGGCTGAGTTACAAGCTGGAATCAAGATAAACGGATAAACATCAACAACCTCAGATATGCAAATGATACCATTTTAATGGCAGAAAGCGAAGAAGAACTAAAGATCATCTTTATAAGGGTGAAGGAGGAGAGTGAAAGAGCCTGCTTATAACTAAATAATAAAAAAAAAAATGGCATCTGGCCCCATTACTTTATGGCAAATAGAAGGGGAAAATGTGGAAGTAATGATAGACATAATCTTCTTCGGCTCTAAAATCACTGCAGATGGTGACTGCAGCCCTGAAATCAGAAGACAATTGCTTCTTGGCAGGAAAGCTATGACAAACCTATACCTAATGTTGAAAGCAGAGACATTACTCTGCCAACAAAAGTCCATATAGTTGAGGCTATGTGCTGGGGTCCAGCCCCAGTGGATCCAGGGAATTCGAAATGGGGACGGCGTCGGTGAGGATCAGGAAGCAATTGCTTAATTAAACATTAATTAAGGATATAAACAGTGGTTAAGTAAGGATAGCTCAGTGAGAAAATTCAGTAGAGAAAAGAGCCTGAATAATTCAGCCAGAAGGTGAGAGAAAGAACGACATGGGGAGACCAAGCTTCGGTGAGCAAGGTCCACACTTTATTTTCCAAAGTAGTTTTTATACCTTAAGTTATGCATAGAGGATAATGGGGGAAGGGGTAGAGTCATGCAGTAAGCCAGGCTTTCTTCCTGCAAACTTATCATATGCAAAAGTTTAGGTGATTTGCATCATCTTCTGGCCCAGAAGCCTGTTAACATTTTAAGACCCTTTCTTCAGAAAACTTATTTTTCTCTTAAGGTGATTAGTCAGGCGCCACTCTCCAAAAGCATTAGATAAAGTTGCATTCCTACAGGGCAAAGGTATGGTGGGCTATAACAAGAAAAAGAATTAACTCAAGGGTCCAAGGTTACAAACATTAGAGCTACTACTTACATTCCTATACACCAATTATATTAATCAATACACTGCCAGGGACACAGTAGGTAAGGGATATGGAAACTTAACAGCAAACATTGGCCCAACAAGTGAAAAACCCTTCACCAATACAATTTCTAATCAATCTTTTAACTGCTCAAAGGAATCTGTATTTAGACAGTTTAGAATATCTTATGCCTCTCACAGTTGGGAGGCTCTGAACAATCACATGTGGCCAGAAGAACCTATTCAGGAGAGAGATGGTGGTGGGGGACAGTCCCCCATAAAGTCAGAGGTATAGGTGAGAGCACAAAGCAGTAAAGTAGGCAGACTCTGGTTTTGGGGGTAGATGCTTGAGAATTTCCAAGGGGACTCCTGAGGCTCGATCCCACCTTTGTGTATGCCGAACCTCCTTCCTCATGACCTTTGCCACAGGCGGAGTTCCTAATGCTGGCTCCCTGCAGCTATGGTCTTCCCAGTGGTCGTGTATAGTTGTGAGAGCTGGACCATAAAGAAGACAGAGCCCTGAAGAATTGATGTCTTCAAACTGTGGTGCTGAAGAAGACTCCTGAGTGTTGCTTGGACATAAAGGAGTCCAAGCCAATCAATTTTAAGGGAAATCCTGATTTCCCTTAAATCAGGTTAATTCATTTAACCCTGAATCCTTGGTGGAAGGACTGATGCTAAAGCTGAAACTCCAATATTTTGGTCATTTAATGTGAAAAGCTGACTTATTGGAAAAGTCCCTGACGCTAAGAAACCTTGAGGGCAGAAGAAGAGGGTGTAAGAGGTTGACATGGCTAGGTGGCATCACCAATGCAATGAACATGAACTTGGACAAACTTCAGGAGATTGTGAGGGACAGAGAGACCTGGCGTCCTGCAGTCCATGGGGTCAAAATGAGTCTGACACGATGGGGCAACTTAACAACAACAACCCTTTACTTAGTGCCTAGAATAGTACCTGGCACATATGAAGTTCAATAATTATTTGTTTATATGAATGATTGAATAGATGAATGAGTGATTTTTTATAAGATTTGGACTGGATTCACCAAAGTTCCTTATTATTTCCACTATTCTAAATGGGAATTTTCTTTGAAGACATCCTGTGTCTCTTTCATCATTTTGATTTGAAAATGTTGGGAATAATTGAATCTTTCTGTTTGTTCACAGATTTCAAAGTCATGTATGAGTAGCCACAAAGGGTTGGGATTGAGAAAAACAGAAAAGACCCAGACGTTTCAGACTTAAAGTTCAGTCTAGTGATTGGTTGTTGTTTTTGAGTAGGTGTGTTCTTGATTGTACGCAACACTTTTCTGTTATAATAACAATAAATTAATTTAGATATTATATATAAAATGTGTTTATAAACTTCTATGTAGGTGTAAAGATACCAAACAGCCAGTAATTGACTGCATTTAGTGCTTATTGCTTCTCATGTGCAGATAGAACACCCTTTTTCTTAGAAAGCCACTTTTCATCCAGTCAAAACTACGACAGCACATTTTTTTGGTCCATAAGTGGGAAAATTACACTGACAAACAGAGACAACAACCATTCTGACAGGCATCAGTTGTTAACCTTAATAACTGTCTAGTCTGTCTAGGTCTTCCCCAAGGTGCTGGTCCTCACACATCCTACTTCTGGTGTCCTGGATATGGAGAGCTGGAATATATAAACCACACATGCTGAGATGAGGAGAGACAAGCGATGGTCATGAGAAAGGGATCTCTCACAGTCTAGTATTATCTCTAACATACACCTCCACATGCCATTTATTTAATCCAATAAACGATTATATGTAAACATATTTAATTTGAATGTAAAGTTTTTGCAATAATAGAATGGTAATTATCTTCAAATTTTTAATAAAGGCTCTGGATGTGTTCTGAAAATCTGGATTAGCATCTTGTCCAAATTGTTTTGCCTTTCCTCATTTCTTCTTTTTTTTTAATTAATTAATTTATTTTAGTTGGAGGCTAATTACTTTACAATGTTATAGTGGTTTTTGCCATACATTGACATGAATCAGCCATGGGTGTACATCTTTTCCCCATCCAGAACCCCTCTACCACCTCCTTCCCCATCCCATTCCTCAGGGTCATCCTAGCTCACCAGCCCTGAGCACCCTGTCTCATGGATTGAACCTGGACTGACAATCTATTTCACATATGATAATATATATGTTTCAATGCTATTCTCTCAAATCATCCCACCCTAGCCTTCTCCTACAGAGTCCAAAAGACTTCTTTACATCTGTGTCTCTTTTACTGTCTTGCATATAGGGTCATCATTACCATCTTTCTAAATTCCACATATATGCATTGATATACTGTATTGGTGTTTTTCCTTCTGACTTCACTCTATACAACAGGCTCCAGTTTCATCCACCTTATTAGAATTGGTTCGAATGCATGCTTTTTAATAGCTGAGTATTTCATTGTGTATATGTACCACAGCTTTCTTATAGTTCATCTGCCAATGGACATCTAGGTTGCTTCCGTGTCCTGGCTATTTTAAACAGTGCTGCCATGGACATTGGGGTAAATGTGTCTCTTTCAATTCTGGTTTCCTCGGTGTGTATACCCAGCAGTGGGAATCCTGGGTCCTATGGCAGTTTTATTTCCAGTTTTTTAAGCAATCTCTACACTGTTCTCCATAGTGGCTGTACTAGTTTTACATTCCCACCAACAGTGTAAGAGGGTTCCCTTTTCTTCACACCCTCTCCAGGATTTATTGTTTGTAGACTTTTTACTAGCAGCCATTCTGACTCGCATGAGATGATACCTCACTGTGGTTTTGATTTGCATTTCTCTGATAATGAGTGATGCTGAGCATCTTTTCATATGTTTGTTAGCCATCTGTATGTCTTCTTTGGAGAAATATCTGTTTAGTTCTTTGGCCCATTTTTTGATTGGGTCTTTTATTTTTTTCTGGAATTGAACTGCATGAGGTGCTTGTATATTTTTGTGATTAATTCATTGTTAGTTGCTTCATTTGCTATTATTTTCTCCCATTCTGAAGGCTGTCTTTTCACCTTGCTTATGGTTTCCTTCGTTGTGCAAAAGCCTGATTTCTTAAATGGGGGTATAGTGTGTGCATGCTCAGTTCCTCAGCTGTGTCCGACTCTGCAAACTTATGAACTATATCCCACCAGGCTCCTCTGTTCATGGGATTCTTCAGGCAAGAACCCTGGAGTGGGTTGCCATTTCTTCCTCCAGGGTATCTCCCTGACTCAGGAATCAAACTGCATTTCCTGCATCTCCTGCATTGGCAGGCAGATTTTTTACTATTGAGCCACTTGGGAAGCCCCCTGCTAAGTCACTTCAGTCGTGTCTGACTCTGTGCGACCCCATAGATGGCAGCCCACCAGGCTCCCCTGTCCCTGGGATTCTCCAGGCAAGAACACTGGAGTGGGTTGCCATTTCCTTCTCCATGGGAAGCCCCCAACTGGGGATATAATACATAATTTTTTTTTTAAGATTAAATAACTAAGCAATATGTATAAAGTGTTTTAGAGCTTCCCTGGTAGCACAGCTGGTAAGGAATCCGCCTGAAATGCAGGAGACCCCAGTTCAATTCCTGGGTCAGAAAGGTCCCCTGGAGAAGGGATAGCCTACCCACCCCAGTATTCTTGTGCTTCCCTGGTGGCTCAGTTGGTAAAGAATCTGCCTGAAATGCAGGAGATCTTGCTTCAATTCCTGAGTTTGGAAGATCCCTTGGAGAAGGGCATGGCAACCCACTCCTGCATTCTTGCTTGGAGAATCCCCATGGACAGAGGAGCCTGGTAGGATACAGTCTATGGTGTTGCAGAATCGGGCACAACTGAATGACTAAGTACAGCACAGCATAAAGTTTTGAAAGTATTTACCATAGAAACATTCAATTTATACATTTACAACTATCACCACCAGCACCACACTGTATGCCTATGGAATATTATGAAAATGATTTGTCCAAGAACACTACAAATTTCTGAAGGTCTCATTACTAACCCTGGATCCTCGTTCACTATACGTCTTCTCAAGGTTTATGTGCACAAGTTACTATAATATTTAATAGATTCAACTTTATTAACAAGGGCAAAAAAAAAATAGATGTTTATTTTGTTGAAAAAAATAAATGTTTGAGGGCAGAATTGTCCATCTCCCAACATGTTATTATTGCTTTATAAATAGAAATAACTAGGTTACCACTTTTCAGGTGAAAATTTATTCCTAGTCATTGTTTATTTTATATGTATTTTCCACAAACTGAAGATACATAATAAGTATTCATGAAAAGAAAGTGCTATAGAATTATTTTTCTATCATTTTCTATTTAATTCCAAAAGGAATTAAATTCCTTTTGGAAATATTAACTAATTTCTAAGTTTACATGATATTTACTGAGCTGCAATCACAGATGAATTCAAAGTGTGTCATGGGAAAGTACATCAGAAAGTAATAAATTGATGAAAATTTTCCATGAACAAATAAAACCCATATATCCCTATTTCTCTAAATACTTATTATAAATTTATTTCACCCTTATTATACTTTTTTACATTTTCTAGGATACATAACAGCAACTTTAAAATATGGATCAAGAAACTGCGAGCTGATCTTCTACAACAAATTATTTAAGGGAAATTTATCATACCAAGTTTTCTTCTGCAGAGTTGAGTAGTATGGGTTCTAAATACATATATCAATAATTACCAAATTCATTAAAAGATTCATCACTTTACATTACTTAGCTAATAATATGATATTTGATGTTTCTTTTCTACCAAGTCTAGAAAAGCATGCCACACTAATTTTAGTGTGTACCAAGTGCATTTATATATCCTACATTTCTCTCTTCAAGGACAGACTTTGACAATGTGTTGCAATATAACAAAATTTTGAGAACAGAAAAATAAATGACAAAGTCATCATGAAATAAATGTTTTAGAATAGCTGAATCATAGCCTAAGAGAGTGAAAAATATATTTATCTAAACCTTCTTTAATTGTCATTTCTTTTTGGTTGTTAGAAGCATCTGTGCATAGTCTAACAACAGTCAATGACACATTTTACTTTGCCAAGTATCTTGACAGTAATAAAATGCTTTGCTGAATAGCTGATAATTGATCATAGCTGGATGGATCCTGCTTAAATTTGATAGCATCTCTATTAAAAACCAGAATGCACTGCAAACACTAATGTCACTTCCAGACGTGTGTTTGTTTTTTTGCCATTGAATTTTTAAAAAAGCTTTCAGTGAACTAAATAACACTTTAGCTATATCTTGAAATTTCAACAACAATTTTTTAAGAAAAATGTGGTTTCTTGTTGTGAATATATTAATGATATACCAAGTTTTTGATCAGTAATATGATCAATGATAGAGCCACTATTTTAACCCAACATATAACATTTATACTGAAACCCTTAAGATATGCTACTGCTTTGTCTAGTAAAAATATTTTCTCAAGGAGATAGTTATGCATTCATCAATGGAAACTTTTAAATGAACAATAACAATAAAGGAAAAAATGTCCTAGAATAATTATCATTATATTTAGTGTTTTTTTGTTTGTTTGCTTGTTTGTTTTATTCAATAAATGCCTTTGAGTGCTAGGTTTTGGGCATTGTTTTAGGTGTAAGGGTAGAGAAATAAAAGGATAGGGAGTGAAGGCAAAAACCCTGCCTTGAACAACTCATGTTTACTGTTCCAACAGGTAGTCATCTATTTGAGAGGTATATGGCATAGATCTAGGTGTGTATGCATAGATCCTGAAGGGTGAATGATTAAGAGGTAAATCTATAATAATATGGGTCATTTAAACTACTATAATTGTTTTTAAAATAACAAAATTCCAGAAATATAGGCTTAAATATCAGCAAATCAACAAATTTGTCAATATTATCAAAAAGAAAATCTTTTACATTTGTTTACATTAATGTTTATTCAATATAACTTAGATTTTATCCATTCTTAAGGTATGAAAGTAATAAACAAGTGAAAGTCTAATTAACTACAAATTAAAAATAAAAACAAATATAATGGGATTACTAATATCAAGTATGTCATACATATTTAATTTATGCTCATATTTATCCTATTTTAATTTACTACCAGACCAAGATAAACAATTATATTCCTTGGAACATGCACACCAAATATTAGCTGAAAGTCTAAAACCATACCAAGAGTAAAACAAGTATGTGAAAGAACTGTGATGGATTCAAAATGAAGATATGTGGATATGTTGTGTTTTTTTTTTTCCCCCTGACTTTTATGAAATTATCACCTATGATATGATCCTATAAATGAGTTCTTTTACTTAGGACATTATTTTATAACTAATGAGGAAGTATATACTGTCTATTTGTGATATGCTGACTCCCAAAGATCTCTTTTGAATGCATGAAATCTGTGAATATGCTATCTTTGCATTGCAAAAGGATCTCTGCCTATGTGATTAATCTAAAGAATTTGAAATGTGAAGATTTCTCTAGCTTATAGGAGAGAGTTCAATGTAATTACAAAGGTACTTATAAAAATAAGCAAAGAGTCACAGCTAGAACAGGATAGTTGATGAAAGAAAGAGAGGCTGGATTGATGAGAGGAAGGGGCTCCTTGTGAAGAATGTCAGGGCCCCCAGAAGCTGGAAAAGGCAGCTGGAAAAGACCCAGAGTCTTCAGGAGGAACACAGCTCTGCCACGTCCATGATTTATCCCACAAGGCCCATTTCAGATTTCTGACTTTTAAAATTTTAAGGTAATAAATAAGTTAGTATTGTTAAGTCTGTAGTAATTTGCTACAAAAGTTCAGTTCAGTTCAGTCACTCAGTCATGTCTGATTCTTTGTGACCCCATGAGCTGCAGCACGCCAGGCTTCCCTGTCCATCACCAACTCCCGGAGTTCACTCAGACTCGCATCCATCAGGTCAGTGATGCCATCCAGCCATCTCATCCTCTGTCGTCCCCTTCTCCTCCTGCCCCCAATCCCTCCCAGAATCAGAGTCTTTTCCAATGAGTCAACTCTTCACATGAGGTGGCCAAAGTATTGGAGTTTCAGCTTCAACATCAATCCTTCCAATGAACACCCAGGACTGATCTCCTTTAGGATGGACTGTTTGGATCTTCTTGCAGTCCAAGGGACTCTCAAGAGTCTTCTCCAATACCACAGTTCAAAAGCATCAATTCTTCGGCGATCAGCTTTCTTCACAGTCCAACTCTCACATCCATGCATGACTACTGGAAAAAACATAGCCTTGACTAGATGGACCTTTGTTGGCAAAGTAATGTCTCTGCTTTTGAATATACTTTCTAGGTTGGTCATTCCATTCCATAGTTCATCAGGCACTCTATCTATCAGATCTAGGCCCTTAAATCTATTTCTCACTATGGAATGAGGTTCGTGACATTTGTACAGGAGACAGGGATCAAGACCATCTCCATGGAAAAGAAATGCAAAAAAGCAAACTGGCTGTCTAGGGAGGCCTTACAAATAGCTGTGAAAAGAAGAGAAGCGAAAAGCGAAGAAGAAAAGGAAAGATAATAAGCATTTGAATGCAGAGTTCCAAAGAATAGCAAAAAGAGATAAGAAAGCCTTCCTCAGTGATCAATGCAAAGAAATAGAGGAAAACAACAGAATGGGAAAGACTAGAGATCTTTTCAAGAAAATTAGAGATACCAAGGGAACATTTCATGCAAAGATAGGCTCGATAAAGGACAGAAATGGTGTGGACCTAACAGAAGCAGATGATATTAAGAAGAGGTGACAAGAATACACAGAACAACAATACAAAAAAGATCTTCACAACCAAGATAATCATGATGGTATGATCACTCACCTAGAGCCAGACATCTTGGAATATGAAGTCAAGTGGGCCTTAGGAAGCAGCACTAGGAACAAAAATAGTGGAGGTGATGGAATTCCAGTTGAGCTATTTCAAATCCTGAAAGATGATGCTGTGAAAGTGCTGCACTCAATATGCAAACAAATTTGGAAAACTCAGCAGTGGCCACAGGACTGGAAAAGGTCAGTTTTCATTCCAATCCCAAAGAAAGGCAATGCCAAAGAATGCTCAAACTACCACACAATTGCACTCATCTCACACGGTAGTAAAGTAATGGTCAAAATTCTCCAAGCCAGGCTTCAGCAATATGTGAACCATTAACTTTCTGATGTTCAAGCTGGTTTTAGAAAAGGCAGAGGAACCAGAGATCAAATTGCCAATATCCGCTGGATCATGGAAAAAGCAAGAGAGTTCCAGGAAAACATCTATTTCTGCTTTATTGACTATGCCAAAGCCCTTGACTGTGGATCACAATAAACTGTGGGAAATCCTGAAAGAGATGGGAATACCAGACCACCTGACCAGCCTCTTGAGAAATTTGTACGCAGGTCAGGAGGCAACAGTTAGAACTGGACATGGAAAAACAGACTGGTTCCAAATAGGAAAAGGAGTACGTCAAGGCTGTATATTGTCACCCTGTTTATTTAAATTATATGCAGAGTACATCATGAGAAACGCTGGACTGGAAGAAACAGAAGCTGGAATCAAGATTGCCTGGAGAAATCTCAATAACCTCAGATATGCAAATGACACTACCCTTATGACAGAAAGTGAAGAGGAACTAAAAAGCCTCTTGATGAAGGTGAAAGTGGAGAGTGAAAAAGTTGGCTTAAAGCTCAACATTCAGAAAACGAAGATCTGGTTTTCTGGTCCCACCACTTCATGGGAAATTGATGGGGAAACAGTGGAAACAGTGTCAGACTTTAGTTTTCTGGGCTCCAAAATCACAGCAGATGGTGACTGCAGCCTTGAAATTAAAAGACACTTACTCCTTTAGGAAAGTTATGTCCAACCTAGATAGCATATTCAAAAGCAGAGACATTACTTTGCCAACAAAGGTCCGTCTAGTCAAGGCTATGGTTTTTCATGTGGTTATGCATGGATGTGAGAGTTGGACTGTGAAGAAGGCTGAGAGCTGAAGAATTGATGCTTTTGAACTGTGGTGTTGGAGAAGACTCTTGAGAGTCCCTTGGACTGCAAGGAGATCCAACCAGTCCATCCTAAAGGAGATCAGCCCTGGGATTTCTTTGGAAGGAATGATGCTAAAGCTGAAACTCCAGTACTTTGGCCACCTCATGCGAAGAGTTGACTCATTGGAAAAGACTATGATGCTGAGAGGGATTGGGGGCAAGAGGAGAAGGGGACAACAGAGGATGAGATGGCTGGAGGGCATCACTGACTCGATGGACATGAGTCTGAGTGAACTCCGGGAGTTGGTGATGGACAGGGAGGCCTGGCATGCTGCGATTCATGGGGTAGCAAAGAGTCCGACACGACTGACTGACTCATCTGATCTAATCTGATCTGAGGTTGGTCATAACTTTCCTTCCAAGGAACAAGCGTCTTTTAATTTCATGGCTGAAATTACAATCTGCAGTGATTTTGGAGCCCCAAAAAGTAAAGTATGACAGTATTTCCACTGTTTCCCCATTTATTTCCCATGAAATGATGGGACTTCATGCCATGATCTTAGTTTTCTGAATGTTGAGCTTTAAGCCAACTTTTTCATTCTCCTCCTTCACTTTTATCGAGAGGCTTTTTTGTTCCTCTTCACTTTGTGCCATAAGGGTGGTGTTGTGTGCATATCTGAGGTTATTGATATCTCTCCTGGCAATCTTGATTCCAGCTTGTGCTTCTTCCAGCCCAGCATTTCTCATGATGTACTCTGCATATAAGTTAAATAAGGAGGGTGACAATATGCAGCCTTGACGTACTCCTTTTCCTATTTGGAACCAGTCTGTTCCAAATAATTATTCAGTTCAGTTTAGTTCAGTTCAGTTCCGTTGCTCAGTTGTGTCCAACTCTTTGTGACCCCATGAATCGCAGCATGCCAGATCTCCACGTCCATCACCAACTCCTTGAGTTCACTCAAACTCATGTCCATTGAGTCGGTGATAAGACAAGCAAATCAAAACTACAATGAGGTATCAACTCACACCAATCATAATGGTCATGATCAAAATGTCTACAAATAATACATGCTAGACAGGGTGTGTGGAATCGGAACCCCTCCTTCACTGATGATGAGACAGTAAATTAATACTGTGGAGAACAGTAAGGAGGTTCCTTAAAAAGCTGAAAATAAATCTACCATATAATCCAGCAATTCTACTCTTAGGTAAATACTCAGAAAAAATGAAAACACTAACTTGAAAAGATGCATGCATCCATGTTTATAGCAACACTATTTATAATAGCCAAGACATGGAAGCAACCCAGGTACCTACCCACCAACAGACAGTTGGCTTAAGATTATGTAGTGTACTATCAATATACAATAAAATATTACCCAGCCCCCCAAAAAAATGAATGAAATATTTTCATTTGAAACAACATGGATAGAGAATATTATACCCACTGAAGTAAAAGACAAACACTATGTGATATCACTTATATGTGGATTCTAAAAAAATAACACAAATGAATCTGTATATAAATCAGAAACAAAGTCACAGACATAAAACAAATTTATGGTTACCAAAGGAGAGAGAGATTGAGGGGGACAAATTATGAGTAGGGAATTAATAGCTATAAACTACTATATATAAAATAGTTAAACAACAAAAATATATTGTATAGTGAAGGGAATTATACCCATCATGTTGTAATAATCTTAAATGGGATATAATATGCAAAATCTGAATCACTGAGCTGTACATCTGAAACTAACAATACTTTAAGTCAAACATACTTCAACTAAAAAAAAAGAAGTATGTTTAACTGAACCACAAAAAAAAAAAAAAGAAAAGAAATTTTAGTTTAAGTAGTTTTGAGACTATATTTTTATTTTGTTATATTTCTAGACATTATATTTGCATAGAACATTTCAAATTATCTTCCTCTTGTTCATTTAGTGTACAAAACTATTACTTAGTTCTTACTACTCAATAAAGGCAGAATGACAAAAAAATAAAACAGTTTTTAGAAAACATTATATGTGTCCATAATATTGAAGCCAACTTTGTCTGATCATTATTCATAGCCACAGGGAACTAAGTTAACTTCTCCTTGATGAAAAATTAGAATTGTGAGTTCCTCAGAAAAAAATCAATTAGCACAAACTTATCAGAATATATTGATTTAAATGAATTCAACGATGCCAATATCTAGCTAAAGATACCCATTATTCATTTATATTTTATAACTCGTATCAAAAACAGATTCATGATGATTTGCAAACATAAATGCAAATAGATGAAATAAATATTTATAGGTGAAATAAAACTGGAATAGGAAGATAAAAGCTAAAATCATTATATAAAATAAAGAATAATGACTCTGTAGAGTAGTGATATGGAGAAGGCAATGGCAACCCACTCCAGTACTCTTGCCTGGAAAATCCCATGGAGAGAGGAGCCTGGTAGGCAGCAGTCCATGGGGTCGCTAAGAGTCAGAAACGACTGAGTGACTTGACTTTCACTTTTCACTTTCATGCATTGGAGAAAGAAATGGCAACTCACTCCAGTGTTCTTGCCTGGAGAATCCCAGGGACGGGGGAGCCTGGTTGGCTGCTGTCCATGGGGTCGCACAGAGTAGGACACGACTGAAGTGACTTAGCAGCAGCAGGAGAGTAGTGATAAGGAAGTATGACAACCCCTATTATACAGAGTGAAGTAAGCCAGAAGGAAAAACATAAATACAGTATACTAACCCATATATATGAAATTTAGAAAGATGGTAACAATAACCCGGTGTACGAGACAGCAAAAGAGACACTGATGTATAGAACAGTCTTATGGACTCTGTGGGAGAGGGAGAGGGTGGGAAGATTTGGGAGAATGACATTGAAACATGTAACATATCATGTAAGAAACGAGTTGCCAGTCCAGGTTCGATGCACGATACTGGATGCTTGGGGCTAGTGCACTGGGAAGACCCAGAGGGATGGTATGGGGAGGGAGGAGAGAGGAGGGTTCAGGATGGGGAACACATGTATACCTGTGGCGGATTCATTTCGATATTTGGCAAAACTAATACAATTATGTAAAGTTTAAAAATAAAATAAAATTAAAAAAAAAAGTAAATGCTTAGTCAGAAAAAAATAAATAAATAAAATTTATAAATGTAATATTGTATTTTAAGCAAAGTTTTATTAAACAATAATTCTAAGTAGCATTCATATTTGATTCATAGTTTTTGCCAAAATACTGATATTACTTTCATTTAGAAATTTTCAGACACGCCAGAATGTAGAGAAGGTTTGACTGGATGGTTTGTACTCAGTGCTTGAGAAATACAGCCAACCGCTCAGTAGTAGATTCCTATGTTTTCTTAGGTCTAATTATGGAGAAATAATGAAGTTAATTAATGTTAATAGAAAGTTTTTCAGAAATTAAGAAAAATAAATACATGTATCCAAAAGACAACATTATCAATTATGTTCTGATCAAGAGCAAAATAGTTTAAATTGTGTGTTTTTACTGCAGTTACACACTCCCTCAAGTCACAATTGACTCTAAACTGAATTGGTAATTTCACTGAAAAGTAGATGGAGTAAATCATATTAAGAAGATCAAATAATACCTACAATCAGATGGTTCTTATCCCTATGCTAAAATGTGCAGCATTAATTTTAACTTCCATTTTCATATGGATTTCAATTTTTATTTATTTGTCCAGCTTTATTAGATGCAATTGAAAAATAAAACTATATATTTTAAGTATAAATTTGAAATGTATACATTGTAAAATGATTATCAAATTCAAGTACACATCTACACCATTTCACATAGTTACTTTTTTTTTCCTAAACAGAACACATAAGATTTACTCTTTTCAATTCAGTTCAGTTCAGTCGCTTGGTCGTATATGACTGTGACCCCATGGACTGCAGCATGCCAGGCTTCCCTCTTAGCAAATTTCAAATATACAGTACACTAGTATTAACTATGTCACTATGCTGTGTATATTACTTCCTACAAACGTATTCATCTTATAACTGAAATCTGTGTCCTTTGACCAACATCTCCCCACTTCCCTTACCCCAGAGCCCTGGACAACAGCCATGATATTTTCTGGTTCTGTGAGTTCAACTTTGTTTTCAAGAATCTACATATAACAAATACTGTAAAATAAGAGTATTATTATTATTATTATATTGGGCTTCCACAGTGGCTCAATGGTAAAAAATCTTCCTTTGGTTGATTGTGTATACATTCATTTATTTCTGTGTTATCTATTCTGTTCTATTGGTTTATATGCCTGCTTTATGCAAGACCATACTGTTTTAATTACTACAACTTTGTAACACAGAAATCAAGAAGTGCGATGCTTCTCACAGTGTCTTCTTACTCAAAATTGCTTTAGCCACCTGAAGACTTCTGTGATTCAAAATGCTTTTAGCAATTGTTTTTCCCATTTCTGTGGGAAAATACCATTAAAATGTTCATAGAAATCAAATTGAACCTGCAGGTTGGGTTGGGTAATATGGACACATCAATATTTTTGTTGTTGCTTTTCATTCATTCACTTGTGTCCAACTCTTTGTGACCCCATGACTGCAGCACACAAGGGTTCCCTGTCCTTCACCATCTTGATTGAAATCATCTCCATTGAATCGGTGAAACCATCCAACCATCTCGTCTTCTGTCATCCCTTTCTCCTCCTGCCTTCTATCTTTCCCAGTATGAGGGTCTTTTCCAATGAGTCAGCTCTTCTCATCAGGTGGCTAAAGTTTTGCAGCTTCAGCATCAAACTTTACAATGAATACTCAGGACTGATTTCCTGTAGGATTGACTGGTTTGGTCTCATTGAAGTCAAGGGGACTCTCAAGAGCCTTCTCCAATACCACAGTTCAAAAGCATCAATTTTTTGGCCCTCAGACTTCTTTTTGGTCCAGCTCTAACATCCATACATGACTACTGGAAAAACGAGAGCTTTGACTAGAAGGGTCTAGATGACTAAATGTCAACAAAGTAATGTCTCTGCTTTTTAATGCACTGTGAAGCTTTCTTGTAGCTTTTCTTCCAAAGAGCAAGCATCTTTTAATTTCATGGCTTCAGTCACCATCTGCCATGTTTTTGGAGTCCAAGAAAATAAAATCTGTCACTGTTTCCATCGTTTCCCATCTACTTGCTATGAAGTGATGGCACTGGATGTTATTGTCTTAGTTTTTTGAATGTTGAGTTTTAAGCCAAATTTTCACTCTTCTCTTTCACCTTCAACAAGAGGCTCTTCAGGTCCTCTTTGCCTTCTGCCATAATGGTGGTATCATCTGCATATTTCTCCTGACAATCTTAATTACAGCTTGTACTTCATCCAGCCTAACATTTCCAATGATATACTCTGCATCAAATTTGAATAAGCAGGGTGACAATATATAGCCTTGATCCACTCCTTTCCCAATTTTGAACTAGTCCATTGTTCCATGTTCATTCCTAACTGTTGCATCTTGACCTTCATACAGGCTTAGCAGGAGGCAGATAAGATTGTCTGGTATTCCCATATCTTTAAAAATTTTCCACAGTTTTCATGATCCATACAGACAAAGGCTTTCACGTATTCAATGAGGAAGAAGTAGATGATTTCTGGAATTTTCTTGCTTTTTGTATGATCCAAAGGATGTTGGCAATTTGATCTCTGATTCCTTTGCCTTTTCTAAATTCAGTTTGTACTGTTGAAGCCTCATTTGGAGGAGTTTGAGCATTACCTTGTTACTGTGTGAAATGACTGCAATTGTGTGGTAGTTTGAACATTCTTTGGCACTGACTTTCTTTGGGATTGGAATGAAAACTGACCTTTTCCTGTCTTGTGGCCATGGCTGAGTTTTGAGATTTGCTGGCATATTGAGTGTAGCACTTTGACAGCATCATCTTTTAGGATTTGAAATAGCTGCCTGTTCATAGTGATGCTTCCTAAGGCCCTTTTGACTCCACACTCCAGGATGTCTGTCTCTAGGTGAGTGCTCACACCATCTTGTTATTTGGATCATTATTATTATTATTTCTTTTGTATATTCTTGCCACCTCTGTTTAATATCTTCTGCTTCTGTTATGTCTGTACTTTTTCTGTCATTTATTGTGCCTATTTTTGAATGAAATACTCCCTTGATAGCTTTAATTTTCTTGAAAAACTTTTTAGTCTTTCCCATTTTATTGTTTTCCTCTATTTCTTTACCTTGCTCACTTAGGAAGACTTTCTTATCTCTCTTTGCTATTCTTTGGAACTTTGCATTCAGATGGATATACTTTTACTTTTCTCCTTTGCCTTTCATTTCTCTTTTTTCTCAGCTATTTGTAAGGCCTCCTCAGACAGCCATTTTGCCTTTTTGCATTTCTTTTTCTTGGGCATGTTTTAATATTAATTCTTCTAATTCATGAACATGAAAGTCTTCCCATTTATTTGTGTCTTCATTTTTTGTAATTATTGTTTCACAGTTGTTAGTGTACAGGTACGTTGCCTCCTTGGTTAAATTTATTCCTGCACATATCACCCTTTTGTTGATATTGTAAACAAAATTGTTTTCATAATTTTGGGAGGAGGGAGTAGCTTATTGTTAGTGTACAGGGACAAAACTAAGTTTTGCATGTTGATTTTGTATCCTAAAATTTTACTGAATTCATTTATTCATTGTATTCCTTTTCTGTTGTAGTTTCTAAGATTTTCTTCATATGAAATTATGTCCTCTGCAAATAGACACAATTATGCTTCTTCCATTTCTATTTGGTTGGCTTTTATTTATTATTTTGCCTAATTTTCCTGGCTAGAAATTCTAATACTATTGAAAAAAGTTATAAAAGTGAACACTCTTGACATTCCTGATATTACAGAAAAAATGTTTGGTTTTTGCCATTGAGTATGATGTTAGCTCTGAGCCTGAAATATATGACCTTTATTAGGTAGTTGTCTTTGTGACACCATAGACTATGCAGTCCATGGAATTCTCCAGGCAAGAATACTCGAGTGGGGAGCCTTTTCCTTCTCCAGGGGATCTTCCCAACCCAGGTCCTTCCACATTGCAGGCGGATTCTGTACCAGCTGAGGCAGAGGGATGCCCATTATGTAATGGTACACTCCTTCTATTCTTAATTTGTTAAGAGTTTTTATCACAAAGGATATTGAATTTTATTAAATGTTTTTACTTATTTTTATGATACTTATATGATTTTTGCTCTCATTCTGTTAATACAGTGTATTGATTTGCATGTATTATACTGTACTTGCATCCCAGTAACAAAGCTCATTTGATCATGGTACATAATCCTCTTACTGTTCTGTGGAACTTGGCTTGTCAGTATTTTATTCAATATTTTTATATCTCTGCTCATCAGATATATTGACATATAATTTTCTTTTCTTATACTATCTAGCATCTTAATGAATTACTCTTAGATTTATCTTACCAAATTTTGTGGTGTACAACTGGGAAACCAGGGACAAAAACTAAATCTTCAATTAGTAATGTCATTCAGCCATGTAATACAAAGAAACTTAGTGTTATTTACTTTCATTAGTTATTTATCAAACATAAATATCAACAATCCCTGGATACAATTTTTAATGACTATTCAATATTAATAATGAATTCCTATTAATATTTTAATTATGTCTTTCTAATTTATTTCTCTTACAATGTTTTGCTTTCTATTTTTTAACTTTTTCTTGAATTATGAAAGTATGATAACACATTTAAGGGAGACTTGGAAAATACAGAACAAGGTTACATATAGTTTTACTGTATATTGCATTGTTTTTTTTAGTAGATAAATTAAACATTTTAGTTTGAGTTTCAATATCAAACTCTCAAAAGTTAATAGGAGAAAAATTAGCGGAGAAGTAGAAGGATATATTTGTCCAGAAAAGCACTGTGAACCAATTTAACATAATTAAGATTTATACAATTTTCACATAACAATAGGATAAAAAATCTATTCAAATTCCCATAAACTGTGAAGTAGGAGACACTGGAACATATCCATGAACTTATGTGAAAGTGAAAGAGAAAGTGTTAGTGATGCAGTTGTGTCTGACTCTTTGAGACCCATGGACTGTAAACCACAAGGCTTCTCTGTACATGGAGATTCTCTGGGCAAGAAGCTGAAGTAGGTTGCCATTTACTTCTCCAGGGAATCTTCTCAACCCAGGGAGCAAATCTGGGTCTCCTGCATTTCAGACAGTTTCTTTACTGTCTGACAAACAAGGGAAGCCCCAGGGACATAAAACAAGGTGTAAAAATCTCGTAGTCTAAAGGTGTTGACATCATACAGAGTTTGTTCTCTTATCATGTGGAATTATGTTAGCAACCAATATCAAAAGATATTCCCATATTTTCAAGTGCAATGTGACATTTACTAAGAGAGATCTTCAACTTAGCCATCGAAAGCCTCAACAAACTTAGACTGAAAAACAAACAAACAAACAAAAAAAAAAAAACAATAATAGTATGATTGCAGAGAAGAAAACATTTAAATGAGAAGTTAGTAGCAAAATGAGTCATTAATATTAAAGATACTTTAAACAAAATCCCATTAATTGGAAATTGAATGTCCACTTTTAAATAAAGGGTGTATCTAAGAAGCCATGGCACAGAAAATTAGAAAAATACTTGTAATGCAATAAAAATGAAAAGAGAATTTTCCAGGATTTTTGCATGCAACTGAAGCTGCTCCATGCAATTAAATGCAACATGGAGTCTTGAATAAGGTATGGAAACAAATAAGGGACACTAGCATGAAACTTTGTGAAATCTGAACAAAATCTGTACTTTAGTTATAATACTGTATCACTTGTTAATTTTACATTTATTAATAGCATAGTATTTCTTTATATTCTCAGAATTGGACTAGAAGTGTCAAGCCTCATTAAATTATTTTTAAAATCACTGAGACAATAAATTTTCTATACTTTTTGCAGTAGTACTAGATGCCAAAATACATAGAACTATATCAAAGTTTGGAGTGAATACTTATTAGAAATCTAGCATTCTCTTCACACTAAGTCAAACAAGTGGAGTAAATATATCATACATTTTTTTTTAGTTAAGCAAAGATTCATAAATTTTCTAAACTACACATATATTATATTATACATTATATATATATATGTATACACACACACACACACACACACACACACACACACACACACACAAAAGCTTTTCTACTATACCTGATAAAGTCTTGAGAAAAAAACAACTAAAATGAAAAGATTTGGAAATTGAAAACATAAACTAAATGAAATGAAATCATTGAATATGAAATAGAGAAAGTAAAACAAACTAGATAAAAGATCATGATGTTGTCCATTTAACTATTCATTAGAAATGCATCTAGTGCTTCGGAGAAGAATAGCAGTACCTGGGCATTTGTATTTTTCAAACAATTCCAAGATAATTCTGTTATGCATCTGGATTTTAAAAAGTGCTTACAAGCTTTCCTAGTAAACAGTAGTTTTAGTTATATAGAATTCTATTGATTTCTGTTGACCAATCAAGATACAATGGTATGAAGTGAATAATAGTTACATAATCACTATAGTAAAATATGTTTATCAGTTTTCACAATTATTAGCCAGACCAAAAAAAAAAAAAATAATTACAATTGTAAGCCATAATGGAAACATTATTAATTTAACAATATAAAATAATTACATGTAATTTAGAATCTTATGTAGACTAATGTGGTAAGTGGAAGTGCATGCATGCACATGTTCTCACATGCCCACCTGTTCTCTGTATTGGTTGGTGCATTTAATCCACTTGTATTTAAGGAAATTAGTGATATGTGTGGATCAAAATAAACTGTGGAAAATTCTGAAAGAGATTCTGAAAGAGAATACCAGACCACCCGATCTGCCTCTTGAGAAATTTGTATGCAAGTCAGGAAGCAACAGTTAGAACTGGACATGGAACAGCAGACTGGTTCCAAATAGGAAAAAGAGTACATCAAGGCTGCATATTGTCACCCTGTTTATTTAACTTACATGCAGAGTACATCATGAGAAACACTGGACTGAAAGAAACACAAGCTGGAATCAAGATTGCCAGGACAAATATCAATAATCTCAGATATGCAGATGACACCACCCTTATGGCAGAAAGTGAAGAGGAACTAAAAAGCCTCTTGATGAAGGTGAAAGTGGACAGTGAAAAAGTTGGCTTAAAGCTCAACATTCAGAAACGAAGATCATGGCATCTGGTCCCATCACTTCATGGCAAATAGATGGGGAAACAGTGGAAACAGTGTCAGACTTTAGTTTTCTGGGCTCCAAAATCACTGCAGATGGTGACTGCAGCCATGAAATTAAAAGACGCTTACTCCTTGGAAGGAAAGTTATGTCCAACCTAGATAGCATATTGAAAAGCAGAGACATTACTTTGCCAACAAAGGTCCGTCTAGTCAAGGCTATGGTTTTTCCTGTGGTCATGTATGGATGTGAGAGTTGGACTGTGAAGAAGGCTGAGCACCGAAGAATTGATACTTTTGAACTGTGGTGTTGGAGAAGACTCTTGAGAGTCCCTTGGACTGCAAGGAGATCCAACCAGTCCATTCTGAAGGAGATCAGCTGTGGGTGTTCTTTGGAAGGAATGATGCTAAAGCTGAAACTCCAGTACTTTGGCCACCTCATGCGAAGAGTTGACTCATTGGAAAAGACTCTGATGCTGGAGGGATTGGGGGCAAGAGAAAGGGACGACAGAGGATTAGATGGCTGGATGGCATCACTGACTCAATGGATGTGAGTCTGTGTGAACTCCAGGAGTTGGTGATGGACAGGGAGGCCTGGCGTGCTGCAATTCATGGGATCGCAAAGAGTCGGACATGACTGAGCAACTGATCTGATCTGATCTGATCTGATGATCCCATTACCATTTTCTTTCTTTTCTTTTGGTGGGGTGGGGGGGGGGGAAGTTATTTTGTGAAATTGTCTTCCTTCTCTTGTATTTCTTGTCTAGAGAAATTCCTTTAGTATTTGTTGTAAAGCTGGTTTGGTTGTGCTGAATTCTCTCAACTTTTGCTGGTCTGGAAAGGTTTTGATTTCTCCATCAAATCTGAATGAGAGTCTTGCTGGTTAGAATATTCTTGGTTGCAGGTTCTTCTCTTTCATCACTTTAGACATATCCTGCCATTCCCTTCTGGCTTATAGAGTTTCTGTTGAGAAATCAACTGATAACCTTATGTAAATTCCCTTGTATGTTATTTGTTGTTTTTACCGTGTTGCTTTTTGTATTTGATCTTTGTCTTAATTTTCATTATTTTGATTACTATGTGTCTTGGTGTATTCCTCCATATGTCTGTCCTACCCAGGACCCTCTGCATCTCTTGGATTTCATTGAATATTTCCTTTTCCATGTTAGGGATGTTTTCAGCTATTATTTCTTCAAATATTTTCTTAGGTCCTTTCTCTCTCTCTCCTCTTTCTGAGACCCCTATAATGTGAATGTTCATGTATTCAGTGTTGTCCCAGAGGTCTCTTAGGCTGTCTTCATCTTTTTCCAATCTTTTTTCTTATATTTTGTTCTGTAGCTGTGATTTCCAGTATTCTGTCCTCCAGGTCACTTATCTGCATTAGTTATTCTGTTATTGATTTCTTCTAGTATATTGTTCATCTCTCTTTCCTTGCTCTTTAGTTCTTTTAGGTCTTTGGAAATCATTTCTTGTATCTTCTTGATTTTTGTCTCCATCTTTTTTCCAGATCCTGGATCATCTTCACTATCATTATTCTGAATTCTTTTTCTGGAAGTTTTCCTGTCTCCATTTCATTTAGCTGTTTTTCTGGGGTTTTATCTTATCCCTTAATCTGGGACAAAACCCTCCACTTTTTCATCCTGGTTAATTTCCTGTAATGTGATTTTGGTTCTAGTTGCTGAGGGATTGTGGTTCTTCTCACTTTTTCTGTCTGTGTTCTGGTAGATGAGGCTAAAAGTCTTGTATTATCTCCCCGGTTTGAAAAACTAGATCTTGCTCTGGTGGGCAATGCTATGTCCAGTATAACTTTAATCCAGTTAACTGCTGATAGTTGGGGTTGTGCTCCACCCTGTTTGACCTGAGGGGACCAAGCCCTAGGATTTATGGGCTCTGTGGTAGGGTTAATTGTGACTTCTAAGAGTACCTATGCCAAAGGAGTCCAGCTACTGCCAGTGTGTCCATCTTCATGGTGAGCTACTGCCAACCCATACCTCCACAGGAGACCCACCAACACTAGCAGGTAGGTCTGGTTCAGTCTCTTGTCTGGTCACTTACTCCTTTCCCCTGAGTCTTGGTGCACACAAGATTTTCTTTGTGCCCTCCAAGAGTGGAGTATCTATTTCTCCCAGTCCTGCGGAAATCTTGAAATCAAATCCCACAAGCTTTCAAAGTCATATTCCCTGGGGATTTTCAGTCCCTTTGCCAGATCCCCAGGCTTTGAAGCCTGGCATGAGGCCCAGCATCTTCATAACACTGGGAGAACTTCCAGATTTTGGGTCATCTAAATGGTGGTTATAGAATAGATTTTTATGATGTTTGCACCTCTCCTACCATTTGTTGCAGCTTCTTTGACTTTAGATGTGGGGTATCTTTTTCTTAGTGGTACTTCAGTGTCCTTGTGTGGATCAACAGGTTAACAGGTAGTTGCAGTTTTGGTGCTCTCACAGCAGATGGGCAGATGTCCTTCTACTCTGCCATTTGAACTGAAGTGACTTATGTAATTTAACTTTTTCTTTTGATAAAAACTGTCACGTTTTAAATTTCAAATTCTTTCTGAAAGAGATAAGCTTAAATCTCACCTGAAAATAATTCCAAAATTATAAAAAATTATTATAATAGTTATAATAATAACTAAATAAATAATCAAAATAATCTGCTATTGTGTTTTTCATAAGTAGTTAGTAACTATTATAATTAAGTGAAAATCCCACATTAGGATACTTTCTGTAAGCACCCTAATTGGTTATTAATTAAATCCTTGCTTATTCAGAAACTAGAAATTTAGAAGTCAAGTTTATCTATACTTTTTCTAAATTTTTTTCAAGTAAATAATATTTTACTAGATTGTTTTATTTCAGTTCAGTCACACAGTCGTATGTGACTCTTTGCGCCCCTATGGACTGCAACATGCCAGGCTTCCCTGTCCATCACCAACTCCCAGAGTTTACTCAAACATGTCCATTGAGTCGGTGATGTCATCCAACCATCTTATCCTCTGTCATCCCCTTCTCCTCCTGTCTTCAAACTTTCCCAGCCTCAGGTTCTTCCAAAATGAGTCAGTTCTTTGCATCAGGTGGCCAAAGCGTTGGAATTTCAGCTTCAGGAACAGTCCTTCCAATGAATATTCAGGACTGATTTCCTTTAGGATGGTCTGGTTGGCTCTCCTTGCTGTCCAAGGGATTTTCAAGAGTCTTCTCCAACACCACAGTTCAAAAGCATCAATTCTTCATTGCTCAGCTTTCTTTATAGTCCAACTCTCAATCCATACATGACTACAGGAAAAGCCATAGCTTTGACAAGACAGATCTTTGATGGTAAAGTACTGTCTCTGCTTCTTAATATACTTCTTAGGTTGGTCATAGCTTTTCTTCCAAGGAGCAAGCATCTTTCAATTTCATGGCTCCAGTCAATATCTGCTGTGATTTTGGAGCCCAAGAAAATAAACTCTGTCACTGTTTCCATTTTTTCCCCATCTATTTGCCATGAAGTGATGGGACCAGATGTCATGATCTTAGTTTTCTGAAAGCTGAGTCATAAGCCAGCTCTTTCACTCTCCTCTTTCACTTTCATCAAGAGGCTTTTTAGTTCCTCTTTCCTTTCTGCCATATGGGTGCTACCTTCTGCATATCTGAGGTTATTGAAATTTCTCCCAATAATCTTGATTCTAGCTTGTGCTTCA
Organism: Bos indicus x Bos taurus; assembly: GCF_003369695.1. Taxonomy (NCBI): domain Eukaryota; kingdom Metazoa; phylum Chordata; class Mammalia; order Artiodactyla; family Bovidae; genus Bos; species Bos indicus x Bos taurus. The sequence continues at coordinate 118,363,190 of NC_040079.1, forward strand.
TCCAGGCTGGCATTTCACATGAGATACTCTGCATATAAGTTAAATAAGCAGGATGACAATAAAAAAAAAAAAAAAAAAAAGCCTTGATGTACTCCTTTTCCTATCTGGAAATAGTGTGTTGTTCCATGTCCAGTTCTATCTGCTCCTTCTTGACCTGCATACAGATTTCTCAGGAGTCAGATAAGGTGGTCTGGTATTCCCATCTCTTGAAGAATATTCCACAGTTTTTTGTGATCCACACAGGCAAAGGCTTTGGCATAGTCAATAAAGCGGAAGTAGATGTTTTTCTGGAGCTCACTTGCTTTTTCATTGATCCAAGGGATGCTGGCAATTTGATCTCTGGTTCCTCTGCTTTTTCTAAAACCAGTTTGAACATCTGGAAATTCATGGTTCACGTACTGTTGAAGTCAGGCTTGGAGAATTTAAGCATTACTTTGCTAGCTTGTGAGATGAGTTCAATTGTGCAGTAGTTTGAATATATTTTGGCATTGCCTTTCTTTGGGATTGAAATGAAAACTGACCTTTTCCAGTCTTGTGGCCACTGCTGAGTTTTCCAAATTTGCTGGCATAATGAGTGCACCAATTTCAAGGAATCATCTTCTAGGATTTGAAATAGCTCAATTGGAATTCCATTACTTCCACTACCTTTGTTTGAAGTGATGCTTCCCAAGGCCCACTTGACTTTGCTTTCTAGGATATCTGGCTCTAGGTGAATGATCACACGATTATCCCTATCTAGGTCATTAGGTCATGAAGTGGTTTTTTTTTTTTTTTGTATAGTTCTGTGTATTCTTGCCACCTCTTCTTAATATATTTTGCTTCTGTTAGGTCCATACCATTTCTGTCCTTTATTGTGCCCATCTTTGCCTGAAATATCCCCTTGGTATCTTTAATTTTCTTGAAGTCTTTCCCATTCTATTATTTTTCTCTATTTCTTTGCATTGATCACTGAGGAAGGCTTTCTTATCTCTCCTTGCTATTCTTTGAAACTCTGCATTCCAATGGGTATGTCTTTCCTTTTGTCTTTGCCTTTAGTGTCTCTTCTTCCCACAGCCATTTGTAAGACCTCTTCAGACAACCATTTTACCTTTTTGTATTTCTTTTTCTTGGGGATGTTCTTGTTCACTGCCTCTTGTACAATGTCATGAACCTCATCCATAGTTCTTCAAGCACACTATGAGATCTAATCCCTTGACTCTACTTGTCACTTCCACTGCATAATTGCAAGGGATTTGATTTAGGTCATACCTCAATGGTTTAGTGGTTTTCCCTAGTTTCTTCAATTTAAGTCTGAATTTGGCAATAAGGGGTTCATGATCTGAGTTACAGTCAGGTCCTGGTCTTGTTTTTGCTGACTGTATAGAGCTTGTCCATCTTTGACTGCAAAGAATGAAATTAGTCTGATTTCGGTGTTGACCCATCTGTGATGTCCATGTGTAGAGTCTTCTCTTGTGCTACTGGAAAGTGTGTTTGCTATTGACAGCTTACAGTGAGCAGTGTTGGATTCATGATCTCCAAAGAAGAAGGTTTAGGTTTGGGACCAGGGACCAGGCTTGATCACTCAAGAGCTTTTGTGTGGCAGAGTTTTATTAAAGTGAGAAAAGACAGAGAAAGCTTCTGACACAGACAGCAGAAGGGGGGTGGAGAATGCCCTCCCCTGCTTCCCACTTGTTTTAGCAATCTGTTTTATGTCTGTTAGAAAGCAAGCTATTAATCAAATAAGAGAGACGCCTCAAGGCTGATGGAGTTTCACCAGGGCTTTCTCCCACAGTATGCATTTTTGAAATGGAATGCCACGAGGTATGTCATCCCCCAGCCATGAAACAATTGATATGAATACTGGTTTGTTGAGCTATTATCAGTGCAAGGTTTGAGGAAAGGAAAAAAGGTAGTCTTAGGTGGAACCATTTTGAAGAAAGGCAAATTCCAAAGCAAATACATAGTTTCATTAGCATAGCTTAAGAAAAACATTTCCATGAAGAGTCTGTTTCCTCCTGCCACTTAAGGAAGAGATAAGAAATGTCTGATACTTGCAGTCTATTTCCTCCCTTTGGAGACCCCTGCCCTTCCTGGCTGTTATCCTCTCATTCCTCTCTTTTCTTTTAGGAGAATTATGTCGCCAAGGGAAAGGGGCATTGTTTTCATTGAGGGCTGTGGTCCCTAAATTGTTGAGGCAACATATTCTCCTAACCCTCATATTTAGGGTCTTGATCCAGGGGCCCCAAGTAATAGTTGGAGGAGATTCTGGCACTCATATGAGCCTGGACAACCATTTGTAATTTAAAAGTCTTCACACAATTAGAAATAAATCCAGTTACAGTTACAGATGTAAGGCAAAATAGTCATTAAACCATGTTAAACCATAATCTAAATTAAAAGTCACATTATGTCCATATTTATACCAGTCCGTCTTAGGATTGTTAGATGTCATCAGATCAAGAAGAGGTGTCACATATGATGACGTTGTTGGTGAATGTATTCTCAGAGTTGAAGAAAGTCCTTTCCTTAAAGTGGAGAAACCCACCCTGTTAAACCTTTAATTGATGAGGAGGGGAGTGCTCCACAGACCCAGCAATTAAACCAATTATGGAGGCTGGGTCGGGGTCATCTCCCGGAGTTCTCGTAATGTCTGTTGAAAAGCTGAAAGCTGAGTCACATAGTTGACTCTAAGGCGTTAGAATCTATGACAATATCTGTGCACAAAAACGGTCTGCCATAGGGATAGTCCTTTCTTTTTAGGGGCAATTCAAGCCCTCATTAAAGCTATGAGTTAAAATTTAAACTAACTATCTTGTGTTTCCTCAATCAAACTACACAGATGTCTCTTAAAAATGTCATTAGCCTTTTCAACTTTTCTTGAAGATTGGGGTCTCCAGGAACAGCTGTATTTCTCAAGCTTTTGACACTCCCTTTTTTACAGGAGCATTAAAGGTGGAGCATTGTTGCTCTGAACTTTAGAGTTTAAGATCCCACTTACATCATGAGAAATCAGTGCAGTAAGATTTTGCCCATTCATCAACCTTGGACTTTAGTGGGTACTGCTTTTGATGTGAAAATAAGTGTGGGTCTTTGAGCTTGACAACTACAGGAATAGCATTTTGTACTTGACCCACAATTTTTTTATCAGTCTACACTCCAGGATTTACAGTTTGTTCCATTAAAAAGAACTGGTTCCATATTCATGAAAACAGAGGCCTGGACCTTGTTCAGTATATCCTTCCCCAGAAGGGGTGAGGGAGACTCTGGCAAGATTAGAAACAGCACAGAATCCCAGTTGCCACTTAAAGGATGACTGCCATAATAGCATTTGGCTCATCCAGAAAGCCCCATTACAGTAGTGGATCAGGAGGAAAGTGGACCAGGGCCTCAGTGAGCCCAGAGAAAGTTGTCCCAGTGCCCCCCAAAAAAATCAGCTGATTGGTCCTCCACCATTATTAATACCTGGGGTTCCTCAGGTATAATTAGGATGGGGACTTATGTGGGGACCCTTGGTCACCTTCAGTCCTGATTGTCTAGAGAGTCCAAACCCTGGGGCCTACACCTTGGAGGACAGTCTCTTCTCCAGTGTAGTCCTTTGCAGTCTGGACATTGAGTCAGGGGTGGCAGCTTAGATGCCTGAGGGCAATTGAGATGCCCCTCCTTTCCACAGTAATAACAAGTCCATCCCTTTTCATCTGGGTTCCTCTGGGCAGTTTTCCTCAGGCTGTTTCAGAGCATGTCTAACAACCATTGTTGGAGCTTCAGTCTTTTGTCTGGTTCTTTTTTTTTTTTTTTTCCCTATTTTCCTCCTCATATTCTCTACCTTAATATACCACTTGAGTGAGTTGCAACAGGTTTTTAAAGACTGATTTGGTCCAAACACCTGTTTTCATAACTTATGGCAGGTACCTGAAGTTGACTGAGTGAGAAACCTATCTTTTAAGATCATTCCTCCTTTTGTACTTTCAAGGTCAATATCAGTAAACTTGTGGAGAGCCTCCCATTGTCTATCTAGGAATTTACCAGGAGCTTCCTTCTCTTCCTGTTCTATGTTTGCCAATTTGGCATAGTTTTAAACTCTTAGCATATGCTCACTTGAGTCCTACAAGAATACATCTGGCAAAGTGGTTCTGTTATGGGAACCATTTGGCTCCCAGTGGGAAGGAGGGCTATTTCATGTTCCCTCTTTCCCCTTGTCTCACGTTCAAGGCATTCATCTCCAAAAGTAGTAGCTTCCCCCAAAATGAATTCTCGAGTCAGGAATCAGCATCTGTCCCAAGACATGCATTACATTACCCCAAGTAAGCTCATAAAGTAGAAATAGTCTTGTAAAGGCTGCTATGTACTTTTTCAGTTCAGTTCAGTTCAGTCGCTCAGTCGTGTCCACTCCTTGTGATTTCATGAACCGCAGCATGCCAGGCCTCCCCGTCCATCACCAACTCCCGGGGTCTACACAAACCCATGTCCATCGAGTCAGTGATGCCACCCAACTATCTCATCCTCTGTTGTCCCCTTCTCCTCCTGTCCTCAATCTTTCCAAGCATCATGGTCTTTTCAAATGAGTCAGCTCTTCTCATCAGGTGGCCAAAGTACTGGAGTTTCAGCTTCAACATCAGTCCTTCCAATGAACAACCAGGACTGGTCTCCTTTAGGATGGACTGGTTGGATCTCCTTCCAGTCCAAGGGACTCTCAAGAGTCTTCTCCAACATCACCGTTAAAAGGCATCAATTCTTTGGCACTCAGCTTTCTTTATAGTCCAACTCTCACATCCATACATGACCACTGGAAAAACCATAGCCTTGAGTAGATGGACCTTTGTTGGCAAAGTAATGTCTCTGCTTGTAAATATGCTATGTAGTTTGGTCATAACTTTCCTTCAAAGGAGTAAGCGTATTTTAATTTCATGGCTGCAATGACCATCTGCAGCAATCTTGGAGTTCAGAAAAATAAAGTCAGCCACTGATTCCACTGTTTCCCCATCTATTTGCCATAAAGTGATGGTACCGGATGCCATGAGCTTAGTTTTCTGAATGTTGAGCTTTAAGCAACTTTTTCACTTTCCTCTTTCACTTTCATCAAGAGGCTCTTGAGTTCTTCTTCACTTTCTGCCATAAGGGTGGTGTCATCTGCATATCTGAGGTTATTTATATTTCTCCCAGCAATCTTGATTCCAGCTTGTGCTTCTTCCAGCCCAGCGTTTCTCATGATGTACTCTGCATAGAAGTCAAATAAGCAGGGTGACAGTATACAGGCTTGATGTACTCCTTTTCCTATTTGCAACCATTCTGTTGTTCCATGTCCAGTTCTAACTGTTGCTTCCTGACCTGCATACAAATTTCTCAAGAGTCGGGTCAGGTGGTCTGGTATTCCCATCTCTTTCAGAATTTTCCACAGTTTATTGTGATCTACACAGTCAAAGGCTTTGGCATAGTCAATAAAACAGAAATAAATGTTTTTCTGGAACTCTCTTACTTTTTCCATGATCCAGCAGATGTTAGCAATTTGATCTCTTGTTCCTCTGCCTTTCCTAAAACCAGCTTGAACATCTTGAAGTTCACTTTTCACACATTGCTAAAGCCTGGCTTGGAGAATTTTTAACATTACTTTACTAGCGTATGAGATGAGTCCAATTGTGTAGTAGTTCGAACATTCTTTGGCATTGCCTTTTTTGGGGATTTGAAGAAAACTGACTTTTTCCCGTCCTGTGGCCACTGCTGAGTTTTCCAAATTTGCTGGCATATTGAGTGCAGCACTTTCACAGCATCATTTTTCAGGATTTGAACTAGCTCAACTGGAATTCCGTCACCTCCACTAGCTTTGTTCGTAGTGATGCTTCCTAAGGCCCAGTTCACTTCACATTACAGGATGTCTGGCTTTAGGTGAGTGATCACACTACTGTACTTATCTGGGTCATGAAGATCTTTTTTGTACAGTTCTTCTGTGTATTCTTACCACCTCTTCTTAATATCTTCTGCTTCTGTTAGGTCCCTACCATTTATGTCCTTTATTGAGCCCATCTTTGCATGAAATGTTCCCTTGGTATCTCATTTTCTTGAAGAGATCTCTAGTCTTTCCCATTCTATGTGCTTTTTGGATACTCTAAATAATCTCAATCACTGTGTTTGAATTTCTACCTAAACTGAGGCAATCCCCCCTGGAAGGGTGCCCTGACTCAGCCTGTTCAGTTGGAAGCCCCAGATACAGGGGCAGGTAAGAGGGCTGGAGGGAGCTGAAGGTTTCACACACAAATCTGTATCTTTAGGACATAAGTCTGGCATGTCTCAGAGAGCAATAAAGAGCAACACATATGTCACTTCTACCAATTTCCCTTATTTTCTACAGAACCAGTCTAGTTGTAAAACAGTTATAATTCATATATTTCAACAGGTCAACATTTCCCCGTCTTCCAAAGGATACTGTGGCCATTCAGTATCACAGAAGAAGATCAGGAATGTCTTTTTAAACTCTGGGGATCAAACTTGTCTCAGCAAATACATTTTTAAATGAGTGGTTCTTGAACTGATAGCTCCCATCTATAAAAGAGAAAAAAGCAGCATCCACAGCTGTTTTTTTTTTTTTTTTCCCCACCAGAAGCGCCCTTCACTGCTCTAGATGGGGGTGTAGACAGACTCTCCACTGAAGCTTTCCTTCCCTGGTCAGACTTAGTCTGTCCCTTACCAACGCAGGCATCTTACTCATCTCTCCCAGTTCTACCACCAAGGTGGGGTGGAGATGCACCAGGGGTAGACCTGACAGCATCCCAGACTGATTTAGTTCCATACCACAAAAACCTTTGTTTGATTTGTCCTTTTCCCTGATGCTGCCTAGGTGGAGCACAGTAGATTTTCAGAATATTTCCCAAGCTAGTATTGCTAGGGGAAGCCTCCATCTTATGTGTGCCCATGCACATTCCTGAGTACAGTCCTGACCACAGTAGAAATGGTGAGTCATAAAGGGATAAACAACAACCAAGATGCCCCTTCTGAGTGTCACCACGCCAGTATATATAATAACAAAAGGCTTGGCCAATGAGGAAAAAGTGATTTTTGTCCTCAAGCTACTAGGGCAAATCCTTCCAGTTCATTTCCAGAGATTTCACAAAAGGAATGTCTAGGGAGTTGAGACAAAAGCAACCAGAGAGCCTCCTCTGGTCCACTAAGAGCTAGCACTACCAAAGGAAGAAGCCCATTGCACTTCCAATTTGACCAAATCCTGCAATTCCTGATCTGTGTCCTCGAAAACCTCATGGTCACCAGCAGTGCTTCTATCCATATAGATAGGAGTCATAGTCATGACAAAGACTCACTTTCAGGTCGCTGCCTCCTGAGGCAGACATCCAAGAGAGTGACCTCCAGACTGAGAGATGTTCCTGGAGCTAGAGGAACCTCAGAGCCTTGCTCTGAAACATGCTCTTGTAACTTTTGGCTCCTAGCAAGGCTAGGCACTTCCATACTTCAGGTTTAAGTAAAACTATATAGTAACAGCATGGATCACAATTCTCTGGAACGTCTATGATCTGACAGATTAGGTTAGTAGTTCTACTTTCCCAGGCAGTTACAGAATGGTCAAAGAGACCAGGGAAAAGTGACCGAGAAAGAAAATTTTGGTCCACATGCTTTGCCCATTTCTGGCAACTTCCCTCACAGGGACGTTGGGTGTCTCTTAGCATTGGCAGGTTGGTATAATCCCCTGACAGGGTTCCTGCCATAAGCCATATGAGGTCACCTCAGAACCGCAGATTAGGACACAGCCCTTGTTTCACACATGTGTGTCTTTTAATCGATCACACACACAAGCGCACCGTAGAGTCAGTAAAGTACAGAAGAAAATGTGTATACTGAGAAAACAGAGAGACTAGAGCTCTGAGTGTTCTTACCTTGTCCTGAAGATCCTGGATGAGCCCCCAAGATGATAGCTTACGGTGAACGGTGTAGGATTTGTGATCTCCAAAGAAGAAGATTTAACTTTGGGACCAGGGACCAGGCTTGATCACTCAAGAGCCTTTGTGTAACAGAGTTTTATTAAAGTGAGAAAGGGCAGAGAAAGCTTCTGACACAGACAGCAGAAGGGGGATGGAGAATGCCTTCCCCTCTCTGCTAGTCTTAGCAAGATGTTTTATATCTGTTAGAAAGCCATTAATCAAATAAGAGAGACGCCTCAAGGCTGATGGAGTTTCACCAGGCCCCTCTCCCACAATATGCATTTTTGAGATAGAATGGCATGAGGTGTGTCATCCCCCAGCCATGAAACAGTTGATATGAACACTGGTTTGTTGATCTATTATCAGCGCAAGGTTTGAGAAAAGGAAAACAAGTTTGTCTTAGGTGGAATCATTTTGAAGAAAGGCAAATTCCAAAGCAAATACATAGTCTCATTAACAATAGCTTAAGAAAAACATTTCCATGGAGAGTTTGTTTCCTCCTGCCGCTTCAGGAAGGGGAAAAAAAAAAAAAAAATGTCTGATACTTGCAGCCTATTCCCTCTGCTGGAATTCCCTGGCCATCCTGCCTGTTACCCTCTCACTATGACTCACAAGTGTGTTCTCTTGGCAAAACTGTTAGACGTTCACCTGCTTCATTTTGTACTTCAAGTATCAAATTGCCTGTTACTCCAGGTATCTCTTAACTTCCTACTTTTGCATTCCAGTCCCTTATAATGAAAATGATAGTCTTTTGGGGTGTTCATTCTAGAAGGTCTTGTAGGTCTTCATGCTACTAAGTCACTTCAGTCGTGTCTGACTCTATGCGACCCCATGGACTGCATCCCACCAGGTTCCCCTGTCCCTGGGATTCTCCAAGCAAGAACACTGGAGTGAGTTGCAATTTCCTTCTCCAATGCATGAAAGTGAAACGTGAAGTTGCTCAGTTGTGTCCAACTTAGCGACCCCATGGATTGCAGCCTACCAGGCCTCTCCGCCCATGGGGTTTTCCAGGCAAGAGTACTGGAGTGGGGTGCCATTGCCTTCTCCGTAGGTCTTCATAGAACTGTTCAACTTCAGCTTCTTCAGCCTTACTGGTCAGGGCATTGATGTGGATTACTACCAGAATGAAAAAAAAAAAGGTAATACATTAATTAAATCATATGTGTATGTCATATAACTCATGCTCAATCTTTTTCTTCATTTTTTCATTTCTTTTCATCCTAATAAGTAAAGAATTAATAATTTGAGAACCAGAGATGACTGGAGTACCAGATTATGAGCACAAGACAGATATTAAGTAATATACCAAACTATGAGGTGTCTGTTAGGAGTGACTGGTATAGGAGCAAACAACAAGACCAATGTTTAGGGCTGGTTGTTAGAAGATGGCTACCTAGAACCAGCTAAATCAGCTTTAGTTGCACAAAAGTAGAAAGAGGATGGTTTATGCAGGATGTTCCTAAACCTTTTAAAACACAAGTTCATGTCCGGTTATCTCTTAGATTCATAGTTAGCATCTTTCAAGGTGACCCCCATCCACTTTATGAATGAAGCATAACCTGCAATTCTCAGTGTGCCTATTATTAGAGAACAAGATTGAATTTTACAGTGTGAGAACTGTATTTCATTTGTCTGCTGAAGTTCAATGTGGCTCCCAAATTAAATCTTTCTTACTAATAGAATTGGTGCTTTTATCTCTCCATATTGTGTGGCATGATGTCTACAGCTCTTCCTGCTGTTTGTTTTACAGAGGACTCATGGTGGCAAGGGAATGAGCGTGGGAATTGCTCTTGCCCAGGCACATCTAAGTCTTCTCCTCTGCTTTCACTTATATGGTAGGGAGGTTTTGATGTCACCCTTGTAGTAGTGTTAAATTTTACACTGCTACTCAGGTATGAAACTAATATCAGGTATTAAAAAGGCATATTATTTATTTCTTTATAATCACACAAAACCCAGAAGTCTAATTCTTGCTTGATAACTAAAAACTGAGTCTTGAACATTGTGGAAACACTATTCCTTAGAAATTCTGAACTTCCATACAGTACAAAACACTTGTCCAAACACTGCTCAGAGAATTGACTGACCTTTGCCAGGCCTGTGCTGAGTCTCTGCTCAAGAAAATGCAAATCTGCCAAACTGCTGGACATAGTTTCTCCCAATGAATGTAGTACAAAAACTGTTTCTGTAACTTTCTGACCATCCTTTCCATCTAACAATTCATTTCCCCAGATTCTTTCTAATCACTTTTATTCCTTTTCTGTTCTTTCTTTAAAACTCTCAATCACCTTTGTATCTGTAGTTGAGATCAGCTTACTCTGGAGTGTCTCCCCTACTGCAGTATGTGAGGAAAATCTGTTCCGCCACCTTTAATGAGCACTTGGTACTGTCTTTGCTCTTCCCAATAAAATTATTTAAAGTTATTCTTTAGTTAATTCAGGATTCCTCATTCCTCTCTCTTGCTATCTTCTCCAGTTTGCTTCGTATTTCAAGAGATGACTGCTTAATATCAGGGTGGAGATGCTTGCCTTTTTAGTCATCTTCTTCTCTTGTCCTTTGTTGTGTTATGACTAAGGTTTGGAATAAACATCAGTGCTGGCTTCTTTTGTCTGGTGTTTATGAGTTCATCATTACCTTCATTTGTGAAGGAAATAGGTTCTGGATCCCTCCTCCTCCTCCTCCTCCTCCCATCCATGTAAGCCTGCTGATTCCACTTTACCATCATTCTCAGAAACTTAGAGATGGCCCCCTACTTTTGTCTATCATACTAGGATTTACAAGACCCTATGACATTGTCTTCAGAATCACATGATTTTTAATCTTCCTTCAGCCACTGCCTTACTGCCCATATACTACATAAACTCACATATGACATCTATTTTGTGCAAATCCTAGAAAGTTGGGCATTTCCCACCCCCTGCCCCTGTCTGCAGTTCCTCTCATAACAGGAACTGGCATCAATTTCCTTCTTAGGAAACTATCAGCGTCTAAACCTTTGCCACATCATCTCTGATTTCCTTCTTTCAACTTTATAATCAAACTTCCTTAGATTTGGTTAGCAAATCAATCTTACTGTCCCCAGTAAGCTTGATTTCTTCATTATTAACCTCAATATTTAAAGTCAAGTTTTTGGAATTGACACAAAGCAACATTTTTTTTTTTTTTCTTTCTTTCTCTCAGGATCATTCAATTGAAAGCCAAACATGACTCTCAAGAACATTCTCTTTATCAAAGAATAATGAAAACCACCTTTATCATTTTTTAACCTAAAAAAGGAACCCTGAACAAATTCCATGTGAGATTATTGGATAACATTATTCTGCTTAGTGCACTGCTACCAAAGTCTAGAGCATGTAAAATAAAAATAGTAACTCTGTAAAGGGGGAAGCTGTAAGGCTCCACTTTAATCAAGTGGGAAAGGCATATCCATAAATGTGTGGGTTTATCCCTGGACTTTCTATTTGGTTCCATTGATTTTTTTTATTTCTATTTTTTTGCCAGTACCACACAGTCTTAATAAGTGTGGCTTTGTAGTATAGTGTGAAGTTGGAAAGGTTTATTTCTCCACTTTCATTCTTTCTCAAGTTTGCTTTGTATTAATTTCTTTTGTGTTTCCATGCACAATGTGAAATTATTTAGCAAACAGAATCTAACAACATATGTAAAAGATCATATATCATGATCAAGTGGGCTTTTCCAGAGATGCAAGAATTCTTCAATATTTGTAAATCAATCAGTGTGATACACCATATTAACAAATTGAAAGATAAAAACCACATGGTTATTACAATAGATGCAGAGAAAGCCTTTGACAAAATTCAACACCCATTTATGATTAAAAAAAAAAAAAAAAGGGAAAAGCTCTCCAGAAAGTAGGCATAGAAGAAACATACCTCAACATAATGAAAGCCACATATGACAAACCCACAGCAAACATTATCCTCAATGGCACAAAATTTGAAAACCTTTACTCTAAAATCTGGAACAAGGGTGCCCACTCTCACCACTGCTATTCAACTTAGTTTTGGAAGTCCTAGAGACAGCGATCAAAGAATAAAAATAAATAATAAGGAGTCCATGTTGAAAATGAAGAAATAAAACTCTCACTGTTTGCAGATGACGTGACCTACAAAGAAAACCCTAAAGATGCCACCAGAATTTTACTAGAGCTAATCAATGAATATAGTAGAGTTGGAAGATATAAAATTAATACAGAGAAATTCTGTATGCTAGCAATGAAAAATCAGGAAGAGCTATTAAGAAAACAACCCCATTCACCATTGCAATGAAAAGAACAGAATACTTAGGAATAAATTTACCTAAGTGACAAAAGACGTGTATACAAAACTATGAAACACTGATGGAAGAAATAAAAAATGACACAAATAGATCGAGAAACATACCATGTTCTTGGAAGAACACGTCACTGATTGGAAGAATCAATATAGCAAAAATGAGTATACTACCCAAAGCAATCTATAGATTCAAAGAAATCACTCTTGAGTTATTAATTTTAATAAATATACTTTGATTGTGTAATACATTAACTTTAAGGAAAGCTGGGTGAAGTATTTGCATGCATGTTTGCTCAGTTACTGAGTCATTTCCAACTCGCTGCGACTCCATGGACTGTACCCTGCCAGGCTCCTCTGTCCATGTAATTTTCCAGGCTAGAATACTGGAATGAGTTGTCATTTCTTCCTTCAGGATCTTCTCAACCCAGGGATTGAACCCATGTCTCCTGTGTCTTCTGCATTGCAGACGTGTTCTTTATCTCTGAGCCTCTGGGTAAGCCCAAAGAATTTACAGGACTTGGCTATTTTGGCAAGTCATGAATCCAAAATTGTTTCAAAATGAAAATGTTTAATATAAGTCAATTTAAACATGATGTTTCTAGAACTGAATTTTCACATTTTCACTTGATATATCTCATAGGTACCTGAATTAAGCACAGCCCTGAACAAAGCTCTTTGATTTCCTCCAGAATTAGATGCTGTACAGATAAACTCATTTTTTAAATCTAACTTATTCATCTCATAGCTTTGTAAACTGCATTTTGTCAGTTTTAATTCCATTGTGTGTCTGTTTCCTTCATAGCACCCTTTTCCTTGTTTCAACCATTAAATGTTAGCTATCTATGGGGATCTCTCTTACACTATTCTGTTTCTCTTACTCTACATATAACTCTTGGGGTAAATTTGTTTTCACTCATGAGATGAAGCCATGCATCACAATGATGAATCTCAATCTTATCTGTTGAACGTGTATGATTAACTGCTCTGCACCTACAAGGAACACTTTAACTTACTAAATCCAGAGGAATTCAGCATCATTCCTTGAAATGGATACTGAACCTGTGATTTCTGTTCCCATGATTGACTTCTTAACATCTCAAAGATAAATCAGTATATGATTACACAGTATTTCCTCCATTTACTCTCACTATAACTCACCACATTTTAATGATTATAACCATACCTCTTAAAAGTATTTCAATGTAGTCCTGCCTCTCATCCCCAGAGTTCCCTCTCTGGTAGTATTTAGCTAGTCTTTGAATTATGATTCTCACAGTAAGGGGCCCCTCCAATGGTTACCAATTTCCATTCAACAATACAATACACCTCACTGATCTCTTTGAAATATAAATCAAATCATAGTATAATTCTGATAAGCTACTCTGTTGCTGAGAATGCTCCAATGGTTCTCCATAAGACCAGCCCAGCACTGCTTGTGATCCAATTCTCATGTCAGACAGCAGGATGAGTTATATCCTTTCAATTCAAGAAAGAATATAATTAATAGAATTGGTCATTTTTAATGTTGATGATTAAGACTAGATACAGATAAAATAGTTCTTAACAAATGGTCCTTTTATCCTCAATCTATGCTACTATAAAAAAGGTTGCACTTCGTTGGGGACTTGAGTCAAATATGTTTGGGATTATCAACTGAAAAGAATGGGTATGAATACAGAGAAATTATAAATAGATAAGTATGGCCAACTGAGATTGGGGGTTCAAGAATTTGCAGTAGCCAAACTCTGAGTTTTTATTCCAGTTTCTCCATAAACATTTAGCTATTGGAAAACATATGTCATGAATCATCAGAAGTGGTAAGGATATCAGCTTATGAAAGAACAATTTGTGGAGGACGAAAGTGAAAAAAAAAATCACAAATGCAATGAAGTGGGCGTCTTGATGAATCCCTGGAGCACACTGAAATCCTTGGGAATTTAAGATCAAAGAGGTGGAACAGGATAGAATAACAAGATCAATAAAGTGGGTAAGGAAATGAGTTTGTGAAGTACAGCCTAATTAATTCTGAAAGCTGGAGATGTTGAATATTTAGGTCAACAAAGATACTCAGTTTTCATTCCAAAGGTCAGTTTTCATTCCAACCCCAAAGAAAGGCAAAGGCAAAGAATGTTCAAACTACTGCACAATTGTATCTACTGTATCTAAAACGCTAGCAAAATAATGTTCAAATTAACCAAGTAAAGCTTCAAAAGTATGTGAACTGAGAATTTCCAGGTGTTCAAGTTGGGTTTAGAAAAGACAGAGGGACAACAGATCAAATTGCCAACATCTGGTGGATCATAGAAAAAGCAAGAGAGTTCCAGAGAAATATCTACTTCTGCTTTCTTGACTACACCAAATACTTTGAATGTGTGGACCACAACGAACTGGAAAATTCTTAAAGAGTTAGGAATTCTTTAATTCCCTTTAATTCCCACCTGACCTGCCTCTTGAGAAACCTGTATGTGGGTCAAGAAGCAACAATTAGAACAGAATATGGAATAACAGACTGGTTCCAAATTGAGAAAGGAGTACATCAAAGCTGTATATTGTCACCCTCCTTATTTAACTTATATGCAGAGTACATCAGGTGAAATGCTGGGGTAGATGAAGCACATGCTCGAATCAAGATTGCTGGGAGAAACACAAACAATCTCAGATATGCAGATGACACCACCCTTATGGCAGAAAGCAAAGAGGAACTGAAGAGCCTCTTGATGAAAGTGAAAGAGGAGAGTGGAAAAAAAAAAAAAAAAACTGCCTTAAAACTCAACATTCAGAAAATGAAGATAGTGGCATCCAATTCCAGCACTTCATGGCAAATAGATGGGGAAACAATGGAAACATTGGCTGACTTTATTTTGGGGGCCTCCAAAATCACTGCAGATGGTGACTTCACCCATGAAATTAAAAGGTGCTTGCTCTTTGGGAGAAAAGCTATGACTGACCTAGACAGCATATTAAAAAGCAGTGACCTTTGCTGAAAAAGGTCTGTCTAGTCAAAGCTATGATTTTTCCAGTAGTCATGTATGGATGTGATAGTTGGTCCACAAAGAAAGCTGAGCAGCAAATAATTGATGTTTTTGAACTGTGGTGTTGGAGATGACTCTTGAGAGTCCTTTGGACAGGAAGAAGACCCAACCAGCTCATCCTAAAGGAAATCAGTCCTGAATATTCATTGGAAAGATTGATGCTGAAGCTATAACTCCAATACTTTGGCCACCTGCTCTGTAGAACTGACTCATTGGGAAAGATCCGGATGCTGGTAATGATTGAAGGTGGGAGGAGAAGGGGATGACAGAGGGTGAGATGGTTGGATGGCATCACCAACTCAATGGACATGAGTTTGAGTAAACTCCGGGAATTGGTGATGGACAGGGAGGCCTGGTGTGTGGCAGTCCATGGGGTTGAAGAGTCAGACATGTCTGAGAGACTGAACTGAACTGAAGGTTATTCAAGAATAGAAGTTGAGAAGAAAACTATGGATACAAGAAAATCACCAAGAAAATAAAAGGGTGTTGGGACAAGGGAAAAACAATGGGCTATGTAGGAAGCTGATTTTTCTGCATGAGCACTGTCTGATTAAACGACAACTGGGCCAGGGACCACTTGGTTGATGGCAGTCCTACTTCCTAAACAGGTGGTACATGGAGTGTCAGAGAAGGCAGCTTCCTTTAAAGTAAAGTGTCAGTGAAAATAACATTTCTTGTGAGGTAAAGGGATATGTTCAGTATTTGCTAGAGGTGAAAGGTGAGACAAGTTAGTGGACAGTATAATGAACCTTCCAGAGAACATATCCTGGAGACAGTTCCATGTGCACTTGAGAAGAAGGTATATTCTGCATTTGGATGGAATTTCCTGAAGATATCAATGAGATCCATCTTGTCTAATGTATCATTTAAGACTTGTGTTTCATTATTAATTTTCTGTTTTGATGAACTGTCCATTGATGTAAGTGGGGTGTTAAAGTCGCCTAGTATTAATCTGTTACTGCCAATATATCCCTTTATGTTAGTTTTTGTCTTATGTACTGAGGTGCTCCTATGTTGGGTGCACAGGTATTTACATTGGTTATGTTTTCCTCTTGGATTTATCCCTTGATCATTATGTTGTGCCCTTCCTTATCTCTTGTAATACTCTTTATTTTAAGATCTACTTTTTCTGATATGAGGATTGCTACTCCAGCTTTCTTTTGCTTTCAATTTGCAAGGAATATACTCTTCTATACTTTCATTTTCAGTTTTCATATGTCTAGGTCTTAAGTGGATTTCTTGTAGACAGAATATATATGGGTCTTGCTTTTGTTCAGCCTAGTCTGTGTTTTTGGTCAGAGCATTTACTCCATTTATGTTTAAAATGATTATTGATATATATGTTCCTATTACCATTTTCTTAATTGTTTGGGGTTTGTTTTTGTAGATTTTTTTTTTTCTCTCTTGTACTTTCTGACTATCTAAGTCTGTTTAACATTTGCTATAAAGCTGGTTTAGTGGTACTGAATTCTCATAACTTTTTTTTTTTTTTTTAATAAACATCCGATTTTATTTACAAAGCATTAAAGCTTCAGCAAGAAGTACCCGAGGCTAAGTCTCCTCTCATACAAAACTACAGGACATTAAAAAACGCCGAGGGGAGGGGAGGGTGACAGAAGGGAAAAAAGAATATGCATATATTGTACAAATCGAGAGAATCAAACTGAAACGGACACAAGGTTTCAGGAGCTGCAAACAATTCCAGAAGCATAAATAATTATTAGGAGCTGCTACCAGACACCCTGGCAGGGCTGACGTTGATTTTCTCAGGAGCCAGTTTAGGAGGCGGACAGAGGCTGAACACCCAAATGCTCAGGCAGAGGACACCCGGCTACTTTGCAGAAATAAGGCAGAGGCCGCCTGTATCACACAGTTTGCATACTGCTGCAGTGTACAGTAGAGAGAGAAATGAAATGGAAATAATGTCCGCAAAACAAAAACATGCCTAGTGACCCACCTACCAATCTCAACCGCTGGTCTGATATGAAATAGGAAATGAAATTCACAAAAGGAGCATCTGAGGAAAAGACAGTGGCATCTAAAAATATAGACATTTGGCCACTGGTTCAGGGAGAGCTCTTCAACTACTGAACATTTTGGTTCTAGAGACGGAATGGAAGAGACTCTTGCTGATGTGTTCTACTTTGATTTCTATGCTAAAATCCAAAAAGCAATCAACTTGTTTGGCTACCTATTGAAGCAACCACCAACCAACAGAGATTTCCCAATAAGCACAGTGTTTAACTCTCCTTTGAAAATACCGTGAAAATGATGATCCAGACTGAGCACTTCCAGTTAGCTCAAGCTCTACTCAGAGGGGCTAGAGAGCCTTCTGCACACCTCGTTTCTTCACTCTGGATTTTCAGAGAATTTCAAACACCTGGGGGACACAGCCATCCAATCTGCTAGTTTTTATACAAAGAACAGCAAAAGCAAAAATTAAAAAATTTTAAAAGCTAAGCAACCTTTCACAGAAAGGAAGTGACTGGAAACACGTAGGAAGGAAAAGGAGCGTGGGGAAACACGATGACTGATGGGAAGGACAGATGTCCACAAGCAATGATAAAAAAAAAAGGTTCCTTGATTTTTTATTTGAATTGTGTTGTTGCTGCTTTGATTATGGACGGTTTTATTTAGTCCTTGCATAGATTCCCCCACCCCAGTATAAAATAAGCTTGTTCAGAGACACCCCGGTTTGTTTTTGTCTCTGGAAGCCCGTACAGGTAAAGCAATATAAACTACTAATGATTCTTTGCTGGAGACCAAATGAAACTAGCTATCTTCATAAACCATGATTGAATGAACCAATACTGGAGAGAAACATGCAATGAGAAGAAAACCAAGAAAAACCCTGACCGTCTTACAGCCCAGCTTGAGCAAAATGTTACAGAATGTTAAAAAGAGGGGGCCTTTCCTATCTCTCTCTCAGAAAATCTGAAATCTCCAAGCACTTTCTTTTCTGCCCATCCTTTGTAACAGACTATGGAAATATAGGAGGCATCTGGTGAGTAGGTAACTTTAAAATGGAAGAAAGAATGTGCAAACCGAAGTTTTTTCTAGGATACAGGCAGCAAAATTTCAGGTAAAAGTAAGTCACTCAAGGACATGCACTGAGGAGCGAAGGCAAGTAGGAGATGGGAAGTGAGAAGCCGAAACGGTGCTGGGTACAGGGAAGACAGACGAGCAGACCAGCAATCTCCTCCAGCAACATAACGAGCATTTTTAAAGAGTCAAAACTCCTGTTTGATGTCTTCACAAATCCTCATTCCTGAGAGTCTATTTGGACTTATGCTTGAAAGGGAAGGGACATATACTCTTCTTCCATAATTCACTTCTTCATTCAAACATAAAATTCACTCCTTCCACCTCCTGGGTGGAAGACAGAGGCCTTTGTTTTAAATTAAAGTCAATCTCAGATGACTGACCACAGTGTCCAGAGGCCACATGATGGCAAAGTAGGGAAGAATGAAGAACTTCAAGGGTCTTCATAACAGTTCTGAGATTGCTCCTCCTGCTGTCAAGGGCTGGCTGAGCTCCGCCTGCACTTTACCCTTCGCTGATCCTTCCAGAGGTAAACCTCTGTCCCCTTTGTAGAGTTTCGGTTTAAATGGAGAATCTTTCTCTTTACCTTTTGATCCTTTAGGCTGGCCTGCTTGCTTCTTCTTGGATTTGCCATCCCCCTTCACACCCAGTAGTGGATGGACTTCATCATTTGGTACTCCTTGCAGTTCAATATTGGTTGTTTTGGGTTTCTTCTTAGGTGGCTGGGACCCGTCTGCTGAAGACTGCCTCTTCTTCTCTGAGCTAGCCCCTTCGTCCATCAGGGAGGTTTGGACTGCATCCGGTGGGGGGCCATAAGGATTTTCTTCTGGGTCTTCTACCTCAGGGGCAATGGGTAAATATAATAGAGCCTTTGAATCTTCCAGTTCTTCATCACTTCATCACTTCATGACATCTACTTCCTCGTCCTCTGCGGCATCAGCCCCTGTCTGTTCAGGCTCACTCTTATCTTCATCTTCAATATCAAACTCTGATTCCCTTTCTTCATATTCTACATTTTCATCCAATTCTTTGAAGTCTGGCGCAAATGCACTCCAGTTTTCTACTTGATTTTGTGCCCAGATAGATACCACTCCACTAGAAATGGACGCTATGATGGGTCGAACAGGATGCCAAGCTACATCCAGGAGGAGCTCTCCTCTGGTCCCATGGAGAATCTTTACCAGGTTGCCAATGCTCTTCTCCCAGATGTACAGGGCATGCTGCCGGGCTGACCCTGCCACTATGTACTCCCCATCCCCAGAGAAACAGCATTTCTTCCACGGGGTCCTATTCACCAAGTCCTGCAATTTCTGCATGGGTTCAGGCTCTCCATCTCTTCTACAGGTTAAGATTTCTCTACCGTCATAAACTCTGATTATTCGATCCGCTGTGTTAATTAAAAAGCAACTCCCCTTCCGGGCAAACTCTATTGACTTAATGGCTGTGGTATTGCTTGTTCCAGTTGTTACTCTGAAGGAAGCAACAAGATCCTGAGAATCGGTTTTTAGGACCAAAATCTTGCCTTTTGCATTTCCTGTATAGATATATTCTCCTCGCCTATCAAAAGATGCAACCACGTTCAAATCGGAGTCATCGTCTACGGGCAGAACGACATGTTTGGAATCTGAAAGGGTCAACATGACAGGAGCAGATTTCATGGGACACACGAGAACCTTGTTCTGATCTCGCGGATGATACTGGACTTTTAAGATGGGTGAAGGGAATCGAAACCTCTGGTCGCAGTCGCCTGACAGGACATCCCACTGTGACACTATGTTATCAGTGGACGCGCTCACGAGCTTATGACCATCTCGACTCCAGCATAAAGAACAGACAGGATGAATGTGTGCACTAATTATTTTAGCAATGCCTCTCGTCAAGAAATCCCAGATGACGATTCGACCGTCATTGCAGCCGACTGCAAGCAGCGTGCCCCACCTGTTAAAGGTGCAAGTCAGGGCCATGCTGATACAATCCAAAGTTCCATCAGCTTCCTCTGGATAATTCTGCCCAAAGGACTCCAGCAACTCGAGGTTCATGCCTGAGGACTCCGGCCGCCCGGCCTCGGCTCAGCGACGACACCCGCGCCCGCACCCGCCCGCGAAGCCCGCGTCCGAGTTGGGGGCGCCGCACAGCGCCGGCGCAGGCCCCGG
Organism: Bos indicus x Bos taurus; assembly: GCF_003369695.1. Taxonomy (NCBI): domain Eukaryota; kingdom Metazoa; phylum Chordata; class Mammalia; order Artiodactyla; family Bovidae; genus Bos; species Bos indicus x Bos taurus. Next base: position 118,383,613 of record NC_040079.1, read on the forward strand.
AGACCTGAATTCTCATAACTTTTGATTGTCTTAAAAGCCTTTGGTTTCACTATTAATTTTGAAAAAGGTCCTTCCAGTTAGAGTAATCTTGGTTGTAGATTTTTCCTTTTCAGTACTTTAAATACATCCTGCCAATCCCTCCTTGTCTGCTGAGTTGATGTTGAAAGATCAGCTGTTAAACAAATGGGGTTTCCTTTGTATGCTACTTGTTGCTTTTCCCTTACTGCTTTTAATATTCTTTCTTTGTGTTTATTCTTTGTTAGTTTGATTAGTCTGGAGACAGAAATCGCAACCCACTCCAGTATTCTTGCCTAGAGAATCCTGTGGACAGAGGAGCCTGGTGGGCTGCTGTGCATAGGGTTGCACAGAGTCAGACACGACTGAAGCGACATAGCATGCATGCATTGGAGAAGGAAATGGCAACCCACTCCAGTTTTCTTGCCTGGAGAATCCCAGGGATGGAGAAGCCTGGTGGGCTGCTGTCTATGGAGTTGCACAGAGTCAGACACAGCTGAATAGACTTAGCAGCAACAGCAGCAGTTTGATTAGTATGTGTCTTGGTGTGTTTCTCCTTGGGTTTATCCTGTATGGGAATCTTTGTGTCTCTTGGACTTGGTTGACTCTTTTCTTTTCCATGTTGTGGAAATTTCAAAAATTTTCTCAAACTCTTTGTTTTTCTCTTCTTCTTCTGGGACCCCTACAATTCAAATATTGGCACCAAGTGTACAGGGACACGGAATGCCTCAGCTGCTGGAATTATGGCACTATCAGAGTCTTTTTCCAAACCTCTGGTAGCTGGCAATCAGAAAGCCTCTTTGGCCAGTCTTTCTCCGTAGTTCCACCCGTTCAGGCCTTAGAGGGCTCCCTTGTCTGGGATCCTTCTCTCTTGTTTGGTGCATCAGTCACATAAAGGGACCCCTCCCCACCCCCCACCGGCTGGAGTCCTACTCTGTAAATTGGCACATCAGGCAGTTAAATGGACTGAGTGGGGTCCTACTCTGTAGTTTGGTGCATCAGGTGCCTGATAGGCCAGACTCTCTATTGTTCAGCTGTCAATGCTGGCATGTGGGGAGAGAGAGGCTATGGTGATGGCTTCACCCACTATGCATGACTCAGCAGTATCACCTTGCTTCCATGGCTGCCTGGCTTCCTTTCATAGGCATTTCCCATCACAATCTCCTTCTTCATGTTCCCTTGGTCCATCTCTCTTCAGTCAATGGCAGCCCTCTCTCCAGGATTGTGCCAAAATCCCCTCCAGCTCCCAGTTGCTGCACCTTCTAGGGTAACTGTGTCCCTGTCCAAGGTACATTTGGCTGTGGCAAGGACTGTCTGATTCTCATTCCATTTAGGCTGCCACAGATCAGTTGTATCATTCTCATCCTTTAATGTTTCTCTTCTGACCCAGATAATTGTCCCTATGTGCAGATCAGACCCCTGCTTCAGTTCCCCAACCCACCGAAGGCTGGTCCAGTCCTACTAACAAACATTCCCGTTTATCCCCCTATTTCCTTCATCCTACTGAGTTTTGCATGGTTTTATATATTATTTTCCTGTGGTCAGGTACTCCAGTCTGCTCTCAGCTGGTTTTCTGCAAGCACTTCTGTGTCTGAAGTTGTATTCCTGATGTATCCGTGGAGAGAGATACACTCCACATCCACCTACCCCTCTGTCATCTGTTCTCCACTATTGGTGTTTTGCCTTTTGTTTTTCTTTAAAAGTGTAGAGTAGTTCACAGAATTGTTACCTGTATGTGAAAGAAACCTCCTGGAAAGCTTCCCCCCACCCTCTTTCTCATATGTTGTAGATCATTATCCATTTAATGATAATTGTTCTTCCATTATAACATGAAGCCATCTGTTCAATTTCTATACAGATCACTAAAAATATCACAATGATAATAAAAGTCAAACACATTTTGGTAATGCAGAGCTACTGCAAATTTCAATTCAAGTGTGTATGTGTGTGCATGTGTGTGTTATCATTTTGTAAGGCTATTAAGGGTGAAGAAATTCTCTTCCTAGTGTACCATGTGACACTGAGTTCTATACTACTGTTAAAAGAACCCACATATGAGGTAAAAGGCCAGAACAAGCATTTAACGAGTTGCCCAAAGATCTAAAACTGCTGTTAAATGGGTGTGAACATTAGCATTTGGTGGCAAAAAAAATTAGAACCTGAATTGTTGAAAGAATATTGAAATAGAAGGCCACAGAAGGACAGATAACATTTGAGGAATATCTCCCAGAGACATGTGTGATCTCTGAAAGTGACAAAGCAATCCATTACATATAGGGACTAGTACAATCACCAGGATTGAATCCAAGAGATAAAATTCCTTAAGAAAGCATCCTGTAAGTCCATGGATTGTAATATTGGCAGAAAAGTGTTCATTTCAATCATAACAAAATGCTGCTGCTTTTATGATAGAGCTGTCTATACCCAACTTTATGGTTTGATGGTTCAGATGATTCTTAGTTCATTTTGAGCAGTCCAGGCTGAATGGTAACTTGGTGGCCCATAGATGAGCAGTTACTTTCCATTAAGGCTCAGTACCCAATATATATATATATATATTTTTTTTTTTATCAAAAAGAAGGTAGTTTTCTGACATGAAGGCATGTATTTGCCTCAGAATCTTAATGTCTTGCACTATGATTCACTTGCAGGATCTACCAAAGCCCACAAACAGAATCTCTACCAGGGACCCTTCAAGCACCATTGAGTCTGTTGGATCAGTTGGTAGTCTAGACCTCTGACAGAGCCTCCTCTTGTTCCAAAATGACCCCATTCAAAGCTAGCAAGTTTTAGATCACCCAGTCAATGGGTGGAGTAGCACATTATTAGAAATTATGCTCTTAATTCATAGTAGGAGGGGCTCAGATGCAAAAACGCATCCTTGATCTCAGAAGGAAAATTTCATGCTCCATACCACTGGATCCCTAGAATGTCACTGAACTCCTCTAAAATGTTTTCAAATCTTTTTCCACCCTCTCATATGCAGATATATTACCAGCAAGTCTAGAGCAATTACCATTTCTTGTTCATGAAGACCATTCAGTATAATGTGATCAATGTAATGGATAGTGTGATTCCATATGGAAGGAAAAGGGAATCAGGTCCCTGCAGACTAAATTAAGGTGAAACAGGCATGACACAAGTTTAAGTTGAAAATCTGAAACCCTGGCATCATTCTTTTTTCCCTCCTTGTTCTAGTGTAGTTAGAAGCAACCAGTCAATTTCATAACACTCATTATTTTGACAGACTTGCCCCAATATGTTTTCAACTAGAACCTTGGTTTTTTAAAAATATTTGCTTAGGACTACATAATGGTGATATTTTTTTTTATCTTTATTGCCACATCATGCCATAGAATTTTAGTGCTTTATTTATGACTGGGAATAGGTTATAAAGACATTTATGTTAAAGAATTGGCTCCCTCGATTGTAGGAGCTGTCAAGTCTAAAATCTGTAAAAAAGTTGATAAGGTAGAGACTCAAGCATACTTTAATCTGTATTTAAAACAAAATCTCTTCAGGAAACTTTTTGAGGCCTTCAACTTATTTAGGAAACCCACTCACATTTTCTGAGGTAACTGCCTTACTTTAAATCAATCTATTATTAATGCTTCCCAGGTGGCACTAATGGTAAAGAACCTGCCTACTAATGCAGGAGACATAAGAGATGTGGGTTTGATCCCTGGTCAGGAAGATCCCCTGGAGGAGGGCATGACAACCCACTCAAGTGTTCTCATCTGGAGGATCCCATGGACAGAGGAGCCTGGCAGGATACAGTCCACAGGGTCACAAAGAGTTGGACACAACTAAATGACTTGTCTCGCACACAGGCACATTATGGATGCTAACTACTAGTGCAAAATACTTTCACAGGAAAAAAATGCCTCAATGTTTGCTTAAATAACTAGATGCTCAGCCTAGCCATGATATATGAAAATAAAAATAAGCCATCACCTGGGCTTTTCCAAATCCTCCTCAATTTTGACAATTCACTAGAAAGATTTCAGAGAACTCACTGAGAGTGATCATACTCATGGTTACAGTTTATCATGGGGAAAAGAGGCATATTAAATCAGTCAGAGAGGAAGCACTGAATGTGTTCCCATGGAGTCAGGATGAATTCCTTGTCTCCAAGGGACACTGCACATGAAGTGCTGCTCTGAGGAGTGCTGAGCCTCACTGTAAGGGTTTTTTTTTTTTTTTTTTTTTCCTGAGGCTGCACTTTGTAGATATAATTGATTGGTTGCACACATGGTTGATCTGTCTCAAGATTGGCTGGAGACCCAGTCCTCTACCTAGGTACTTCCTTATTCTAAATCACACTGTTGCTATATGGGTGTCCATGGCTCCAACACAAAGATTACCACCCAGGAACTGGGGCCAAAGGGCAGACGCTTTGTTAAAATAAAGATGTTTCTAGTCACTGTGAGTTTTTCTGGTGTTAGTTTAGCTTCTGCTTTAGGGTTCAGAATATAGGTACCTATTTCTTTGGAAGGAATGATGCTAAAGCTGAAACTCCAGTACTTTGGCCACCTCATGTGAAGAGTTGACTCATTGGAAAAGATTCTGATGCTGGGAGGGATTGGGGGCAGGAGGAGAAGGGGACAACAGAGGATGAGATGGCTGGATGGCATCACTGAGTCGATGGACGTGAGTTTGAGTGAACTCCGGGAGTTGGTGATGGACAGGGAGGCCTGGCCCTGCTGCGATTCATGGGGTAACAAAGAGTTGGACACGACTGAACTGAACTGAACTGAAGTGATCATCTGCCTTCATGTATAGTATCACAATGTGACTATACCTAGGCCTTTATGTTGCTTCATGTGTGCCTTTACAAGTTATTTGCACTTGTGCTGCTCTGCATTCTTTGTGTGGACCCAGATTTCCCTCTGGCGTGATTGTCTTTCTGCCTAAAAGACCTCAGTTAATAGTTTTGTTTTGGCTGTTTTTGTATTTTATTTTAGTAAGATTCTGCTAGAGTTGAGTTCTTTCAACTTCTGTATATTTGAAAAATAACTATTTTTCATTTTTAGTGAACTATATTTTTGCTTGGTACAAATTTTAGTTTTATTTTGTGTTTTATGTTTTTATTTTATTTTTTTTACATTCAATAGTTTAGTGATGTCTTCTCATTTGCATTGATTCTGAGAAAAAAAATATGCTATTATTATTATTTTTTTAAATCTTGATTACTCCGTATGTAATGTGTCTTTTTTTCTCTTATAGCTTTTAACATCCCCATTAATCCTTTCTTTTAAGCAATTTTACTGTGATATACTTTGGTATAGTTTCTTTCATGTTTTTAATGTTAGTGATTTTTCTGAAGTTCTTTAATATGCCCATTTACAACCTTTGCAACTTGGAAATTTTTCAGCCATTGTATCTTTGAATATTTTTCTGCCTGTCCCTTTCCTTTGGGGAATCTAATTACACAGACATTAGGTTGCCTGATGTCTCATAGCTCACTGATCTTCCTTTAATTTTTTAAACTCTTTTTCTATTTTTAATATGTGTTTTATTCTAGATGGTTCCTATTGCTGTAACTTCAAGTTCATTAATGTTTACATGCAATGTACTAATCTACTCTAATCTTATCCAGTGAATTTTTCATTACAGAATTGAAGTAGTTATATCTATATATACAGTTTGACTATTTTTACTATTTTTCATGTCCTCAAAACACATTTAGATCAAATGAGATCTGTTACAATAACAGCTCCATTGTCTTTATTTTCTAATTTTAGTATCTTTGTCAGTTATTAGACATATTGCTTTTTTTAAATCCTTGTTAAGGGTTATATCCTCCTGCTTCTCTTCATATCTGGTCATCATTAACTGAGTGTCAGGTATTTTATTTTATTTTTATTTTTTTTTCAATGAAGGTATTTTAACTTTCAACTTCTTGGGTGCTATATATTTCTTTAGTCCTATATGTATTCTAGAGCTTTGTTCTAAGATGCAGTTAAGTTGCTTTTTAACATTCACTAGGAGGGATTACGGAGAAGGCAATGGCAATCCACTCCAGTACTCTTGCCTGGAAAACCCCATGGACGGAAGAGCCTGGTAGGCTGCAGTCCATGGGGTCGCGAAGAGTCGGATACTACTGAGCGACTTTACTTTCACTTTTCACTTGCATGCATTGGAGAAGGAAATGGCAACCCATTCCAGTATTCTTGCCTGGAGAATCCCAGGGACGGGGGAGCCTGGCGGGCTGCCGTCTATGGGGTCGCACAGAGTCGGACACGACTGAAGTGACTTAGCAGTAGCAGCAGCAAGAGGAATTAGACAACTCTTTCTCCTCACTATTGAAGCAAGACCTTTCCAACTATTGTGCCAAATACACTGTGAATTTTAAATTTTTCCAAATTGATACAATTTTAGGTTTTGTGTGCTTCCTAAATACTATTCCATCAACATTTTTCTTTCCCTGACTTTTGGATAATGTCTTCACATGCATGAGCTGCATAATATTTTACCTAATGCTTAGAGACAGTCCTCCATAGATCTCATGTTCTAGCTCTGTGCAGTCACTCTCTCTAGTACTCTGCCCTGTTCACAATGAGTTTATTTATGACAACAGAGTGAGAAAAACCATGGAATCCTTTTTGCACTTGCACTGTTTACTAAGTGCAATCACTTACTTAAAATGAAATTCATTGTTTCACGTCCTATTTTTGTGGACTGCTTAACTTTTTTCTCACTCTATCTGACCACTTCTTCAAGAGGGACTGAGTCTGCCAGGGGTTGGTTATCTACTATTAAACCATTCACTTTGTTTGACAAGTTGTTGCACATTATATGAGGAGTAGGGCATGCATCATGACAACCATAAGTATTGCCTTTATAAATTAATCTTAGTGGGACATTTTATACTATTTGGTTAAAGATTATCTGTGTTCTTGAGTATACTCATTCTTGCAACTGTAAGAATGTTAATGTAATGCAGTAGCCACTTCCCCTGTTCTAGCAGGTAACAATGTATATCTTTTGTAAATATATGACTATATTTCTATATACAAAATATAAAGAGTATTTCCAATCTCATACAGATATTATTCATTTTTCCCCAGTAATTCTATCTTAAGTGAAACAATTTCTTTCTAATCAGCACCTCTATTTAGAGAGGTGCAGATATAATTTACTTACACTGTGCTGCTTATTTCACATAGAAAGATAAATTGATAATGGGATTAATAACTGAGTTATGTCCAAAATTTATCACTTTTAAATATCCATATTTCATTATTTAGAACAGCTTAAGAAGATGACCAACAGATAGGTAGTATATTTTCATTTCCTCCATCTTACTAAAGTGGTGCAATGAATTCTTTATATACCAACTTTTGATTGCCTTCTAGATCATTATATTTGAGAAATAATTACAGAAGCGGGATTAATGGACTAGAGTATATAAACATTTTTAATGGTCCAGATAAATATTGTCAAACTGCCTTTCTCAGAGCTTGTAGCAATTAGGCTCCCACAAGCATAACATACATGAGCATTTCCATCTATTTCAGGATTAAAAACAGAACAGATTAGCTAGTTTTATTGATGAAAATGTACTTGATTTTAATTAGATTTAATTTCTATGAAGAAAGATAAGATATTTATATGTATGTAACTCCTTTTCTTTTGTAAATTTTCCATTCATGTCATTTAGTTCCCTTTCTATAAGTGTATCTAAATCCTTGAATTGTAAAATCTCATCATATGTGACAAATATTTACATGCTTATATCAAATTACCTTTATAAATTGGTTCTGTTGCTTTATTTTATGCTTTATACTTAGAATATCAATTTGAAAACACTTGAAATATGTAGAAAAGCAGCTAAAAGTATTCATAAAACTACTCAGTTTCACTAAATTTTAATATTTTGAAATATTTGCTTTATCTTCCTCTATAAATAGATGGGTAGATAAATGGGTAAATACCAGGCAGATGCAGATATAGTATATATTAAATAATAAAAGACAATTATTTCTATTTTTTATTTTAATTTCTTTTTATTTTCACTTTTCTCAAATTTTTATTTAGAGTTTCCTTTAGATGTTCAAATATACTTATTTATTTATTTATGTTTAATTGAAGGATAATTGCTTTACAAGTTCGTGTGGGCTTCTGCCATACATCAACATGAATCAGCTGTAGGTATACCTATTTCCCCTCCCTCTTGAGTCACCATCCCACCTCCCACCCTATCCCACTCCTTCAAGTTGTTTCAGATCACTGGAATTGAGTTCCCTGTGACATAGAGCATTTTTCCACTGGCTATTTAACTTTCAGTTCAGTTCAGTTCAGTCACTCAGGCGTGACTGAGTGCAGTCTCCATGGAGTGCAGCACTCCAGGCCTCCCTGTCCATCACCAATTCCTGAGTTTACTCAAACTATGTCCACTGAGTCGATGATGCCATCCAACCATCTCATTCTCTTTTGTCCCCTTCTCCTCCTGCCTTCAATCTTTCGCAGCATCAGGATCTTTTCCAATGAGTCAGTTCTTTGCATCTGGTGACCAAAGTATTGGAGTTTCAGCTTCAGCATCAGTTCTTCCAATGCATATCCAGGACTGATTTCCTTTCAGATTCACTGGTTTGATCTCCTTGCTGTCCAAGGGACTCTCAAGAGTCTTCTTCAACACCATAGTTCTAAAGCATCAATTCTTTGGCACTCAGCTTTCTTTATAGTTCAACTTTCACATCCATCCATGACTACTGGAAAAACCATAGCTTTGACTAGATGGACCTTTGTTGGCAAAATAATGTCTCTGCTTTTTAACATGCTGTCTGGGTTGACCATAGCTTTTTTTCCAAGGAGCAAGCATCTTTTAATTTCATGGCTGCAGTCACCATCTACAGTGATTTTGGAGCCCCCCAAAATAGTCTCTCACTGTTTCTATTATTTCCCCATCTATTTGCCATGAAGTGATGGGACCAGATGCTATGATCTTAGTTTTCTGAATGTTGAGTTTTAAGCCAACTTTTCACTCTCCTCTATCACTTTCATTAAGAGGCTCTTTAGTTCTTCACTTTCTGACGTAAGTGTGGTGTCATCTGCATATTTGAGGTTATTGATATTTCTCCCACCAATCTTGATTCCAGCTTGTGTCTCATTCAGTCCAGCATTTCTCATGATGTACTCTGCATATAAGTTAAGTAAGCAGGGTGACAATTTACAGCCTTGACGTACTCCTTTCCTTATTTGGAACCAAATTGTTGTTCCATGTCCAGTTCTAAGAGGTAGGTCTGTCCAATTTCTCAGAAAGCAGGTCAGGTGGTCTTGTATTCCCATCTCTTTAAGAATTTTCCACAGTTTGTTAGGATACACACAGTCAAAAGTTTTGGCATAGTCAATAAAGCAGAAGTAAGTGTTTTTCTGAGCAGAAGTGTTTTTCTGGAACTCTCTTGCTTTTTCATTGATCTAACAGATGTTGGCAATTTGATCTCTGGTTCCTCTGCCTTTTATAAATGCAGCTTGAACATCTGGAAGTTCCTAGTTCACATACTGTTGAAGCCAAGCTTGGAGAATTTTGAGTGTTACTTTGCTAACTTTACATATTTAACTTTATACCTGTTAATTTAACTTTACATAGGGTAATGTGTTTGTTTCAAAGCTATTCTCTCGATTTTTCCCACCCTCTCCTTTCCCCAGTGTGCCCACAAGTCTGTTCTCTACATCTGTATCTCTATTGCTACCCTGCAAATATTTTCAACAGTGCCATCTTTCTAGATTTCATATATATGCATTAATATATGATATTTGTATTACTCTTTCTGGTTTACTTCACTCTGAATAATAGGCTCTATGTTCGTCCACCCCAGTAGAACTGACTCAAATCCATTTCTCTATATGGCTGCATAATATTTATCTCTGGGCTTTCTGTTTTGTTCCATTGATCTGTATTTCTGTCTTCAGTATGCCAGGACCATATGGTCTTGATGACTGGAACTTTGTAGTATAGTCTGAAGTCAGGAAGTTTTATTTCTCTAACTTCATTCTCCTTTCTCAATATTGTTTTGGTCATTTAAGATCTTTTGAATTTTATACAAATTGTTAAGAATTTTTTTTTTTTTTAGTTCTTTGTAGAATAGCTTTAGTAGTTTGATAGGGATTGCATTGAATTTATAGATTGTTTTGGGTAGTATAGTCATTTTCACAATATTGATTCTTCCAATCCAGAACAAAGTCCAGTTCAGTTCAGTCGCTCAGTTGTGTCCAACTCTTCACGACCCCATGAATTGTAGCAAGCCAGGCCTCCCTGTCCATCACCAACTCCTGAAGTGCACTCAGACTCACATCCATTGAGTCAGTGATGCCATCCAGCCATCTCATCCTCTGTTGTCGCCTTCTCCTCCTGCCCCCAATCCCTCCCAGCATCAGAGTCTTTTCCAATGAGTCAACTCTTCGCATGAGGTGGCCAAAGTACTGGAGTTTCAGCTTCAGCATCATTCCCTCCAAAGAAATCCCAGGGCTGATTTCCTTCAGAATGGACTGGTTGGATCTTCTTGCAGTCCAAGGGACTCTCAAGAGTCTTCTCCGACACCACAGTTCAAAAGCATCAATTCTTCAGTGCTCAGCTTTCTTCACAGTCCAACTCTCACATCCATACATGACTACTGGAAAAACCATAGCCTTGACTAGATGGACCTTTATTGGCAAAGTAATGTCTCTGCTTGTAAATATGCTATCTAGGTTGGTCATAACTTTCCTTCCAAGGAGTAAGTGTCTTTTAATTTCATGGCTGCAGTTACCATCTGCAGTGATTGGGGAGCCCCTCAAAATAAAGTCTGACACCGTTTCCACTGTTTCCCCATCTATTTCCCATGAAGTGGTGGGATAGGATGCCATGATCATCGTTTTCTGAATGTTGAGCTTTAAGCCAACTTTTTCACCCTCTTCTTTCACTTTCATCAAGAGGCTTTTTAGTTCCTCTTCATTTTCTGCCATAAGGGTGATGTCATCTGCATATCTGAGGTTATTGATATTTCTCCTGGCAATATTGATTCCAGCTTGTGCTTCTTCCAATCCAGTGTTTCTCATGATGTACTCTGCATAGAAGTTAAATAAGCAGGGTGACAATATACAGCCTTGACGTACTCCTTTTCCTATTTGGAACCAGTCTGTTGTTCCATGCCCAGTTCTAACTGTTGCTTCCTGACCTGCATATAGGTTTCTCAAGAGGCAATTCAGGTGGTCTGGTATTCCCATCTCTTTCAGAATTTTCCACAGTTTATTGTGATTCCACACAGCCAAAGGCTTTGGCATAGTCAATAAAGCAGAAATAGATGTATTTCTGCAACTCTCTTGCTTTTTCCATGATCCAGTGGATGTTGGCAATTTGATCTCTGGTTCCTTTGCCTTTTCTAAAACCAGCTTGAACATCAGGAAGTTCACGGTTCACGTATTGCTGAAGCCTGGCTTGGAGAATTTTGAGCATTACTTTGCTAGCATGTGAGATGAGTGCAATTGTGTGGTAGTTTGTGCATTCTTTGGCATTGCCTTTCTTTGGGATTGGAATGAAAACTGACCTTTTCTAGTCCTGTAGCCACTGCTGCGTTTTCCAAATTTGCTGGCATATTGAGAGCAGCACTTTCACAGCATCATCTTTCAGGATTTGGAATAGCTCAACTGGAATTCCATCACCTGCACTAGCTTTGTTGGTAGTGATGCTTTCAAAGGCCCACTTGACTTCACATTCCAGGATGTCTGGCTCTAGGTCCGTGATCACACCATCGTGATTATCTTGATCATGAAGATCTTTTTTAACAGTTCTTCTTCTTCATCTGTTTGTGTCATCTAATAAAAGACACCTATTTTTTAGTTAAGCCACAGATATCATGCTATTTTACCTTTAATACTTCATTGGATTTTACCTAATAAATTATTTTGTGTAATCATAATGCAGTTACCAAGCTCAGACAACTTAACTTTGATATAATACTTTTTGTTTTTCCAAAGATGTTTAATTTTACTTTATTTAAAAAGGCTGAAAGGAGAAATTAGATACCATACAATAATAGTAGGAACTTCACTATCCACCTTTATCAGTAGACAAATTATCCTCACAGAAAAATCAGTAAGGAAATGGCACACTTAATTAATAGTATAAACCAAAAATACTTAACAGATATATACAACAGTCCATTCCATAGCAACAGAACAAATATTATTTTTAAGCATACAGGGAACATTCTCCAGGATAGATCGTATGTTGGGCCTCAAAAGAAGTATTAACATACCTAAAACATTGAAAAAATCAAGTATGTTTTTTTCTCACCATAACAGTATGAAACAGCATATCAGTAACAGGAGGAGCATTGGAAAAGTCATGTAAGTGGAAATTAAGCAAAATACTTCTAAACAACCAATGGATCCAAAAATAAATAAATAAATAAATTCAGGAGGTAAAAAATTAAAAATTCTGACACAAATAAAAATGGGAAAATAATATACCAAAATTTATGGAAGGTAGCAAAAATATTTCTAAGCAGTAAGTTTATTCACATAAATACCTTCATTAATTTAAAAAGAGATTTCAAATAAATGAATTACAAAAAAAAAAAGGAAAATTCTAAATGTGAATTTAGCAGAAGGAAGAAAATAATGAAGATAATAGCAGAAATAAATGAAATAGAAACTATAAAGATAATAAAATAATCAATAAAATTGAGTTTGATTTTGAAAAAAGTAAACAAAACTAACAAACTTTTAACTAGACCGACTAAGAAGGGAAAAAAGGACTCAAACAGATAAAATTATAGCAGAAAAAAAAAGGATACTTTACAATTAATAGCAGAGAAGGAACATTAGAGGCTACCATTAACAATTATACACTAGCAAGTTGACTAACAAAGCAATCAAGATTTTATCAAGAATAGGACTTTCCTGAGAGCTTGGTGGTAAAAAAAAAAAAAAAAAAATCCACCTACCAATGCCAGAGAAACAGGTTTCGTCTTTGATCCTGGAAGATCTCACATGGAATTGTTGTGGAGCAGTTAAATCTGTGCACCACAGCTACTAAGCCTGTACTCTAGAGCCTGGAGCTGCAAGTATTGAAGCCTGTATGCCCTGGAACTCATACTCCACAAGAGAAGCCACCATTATTAGAAGCAGTGTACTCCCATCCAAATACTAACCAGGCCCGACCCTGCTTAGCTTCCGAGATCAGACAAGATGGGGCGCGTTCAGGGTGGTATGGTAACAATAACCCTGTGTACGAGACAGCAAAAGAGACACTAATGTATAGATCAATCTTATGGACTCTGTGGGAGAGGGAGAGGGTGGGGAGATTTGGGAGAATAGCATTGAAACGTGTATAATATCATGTATGAAACGAGTTGCCAGTTCAGGTTCGATGCAAGATACTGGATGCTTGGGGCTGGTGCACTGGGACGACCCAGAGGGAGGGTATGGGGAGGGAGGAGGGAGGAGGGTTCAGGATGGGGAACACAGGTATACCTGTGGCGGATTCATTTCGATATTTGGCAAAACTAATACAATATTGTAAAGTTTAAAAATAAAATAAAATAAAATAAAAAAGATTAGCAACAGAGGAAGAGAGGCCTCATTTGGTATTCTGTGTTGAATGTATGCATGTCTAAATGGGAAAATATAATACAGTGTAAAATACTATCTTAATGTATATTTTATCTGTATAAGTAGTGTAATAGAAAATAATGCCCTATAATGTAAAATCACATAATAAAGTTAGAGATTAAAAAAAAAAAAAAGAAGCCAGTGTACTACAACTAGAGGGCAGCCTCTGCTAGCCACAACTAGAGAAAAACCTGCACAGCAAAATCAATACACTGAAGAAGCAAAACCAATACAATATTGTAATTAGCCTCTAATTAAAATAAATAAATTTAAATAAAAAAAAAGAACCAATGTAGTGAAAATGAGTAGGCTACTCAAAATTTTCTATGGATTTATTGAATAGCCAAAGCAATCTTGAGAAAGAAGAATGGAACTGGAAAAATCATCCTTCCTGACTTCACACTATACTACAAGACTATAGTCATCAAGACAGTATGGTACTAGCACAAAAGCAGAAATATAGATCGATGGAGCAAAATAAAAAGTCCAGAGATAAACCACACATTTATGGACACCTTATCTTTGACAAAGGAGGCAAAATATACAATGGAGGAAAGACAGACTCTCCAAAAAGTGGTGCTTGGAAAACTGGTCAATTATGCATAAAAGAATGAAACTATAATACTTTCTAACACCACACACAAAACTAAACTCAAAATGGGTTAAAGATCTAAATGTAAGACCAGAAACTAAAAGTCTTAGAGGAAAACATAGGCAAAACATTCTCTGACATACCATTCTCTGACATAAATGACCCCCTCCCAGAGTAATGGAAATAAAAACAAAAATAAACTTAAAAGCTTTTTCACAATGAAAGAAAGTATAAGCAAGATGAAAAGACAGTCCTCAGGATGGGAGAAAATAATAAGAAATGAAACAACTCACAACGAATTAATCTCCAAAATATATAAGCAGCACAATACCAGAAAAATGAGCAACATAATCAAGAAGAGGACATAAGACCTAAATAGACATTTCTCCAAAGAAGACATACAGATGGCTAATAAACACATGAAAAGGTGTTCAACATTACTCATTATTAAAGAAATGCAAATTCACTCCACAATGAGGTATCATATCACACTGGTCACAATAGTGATCATCAGAAAGTCTATAAACAATAAATGCTGGAGAGGATGTGGAGAAAAGGAAACCCTCTTACACTGTTGGTGAGACTGCAAGCAGATACAATCACTATGGAGAACAGTGTGGAGATTCCTTAAAAAAAAAACAAAAAAAACTAGGAATAAAGCTACCATTCAGCCCAGCAATACCACTACTGGGCATTTACCCTAGAAAACCAGAAGTGAAAGATCGCATGTACCCCAGTGTTCATTGCAGCACTATTGTTGTCAATAGCTAGGACATGAAATCAACCTAGATATCATCAGCAAATGAGTAGATAAGGAAGATATGGTACATATACACAATAGAATACTACTCAGCTATAAAAAGGAGCACATTTGAGTCAGTTCTAATGTGGTGGATAAAACTAGAGCCTATTATAACAGAGTGAAGTAAGTCAGGAAGAAAAAAGATAAATGCTGTATATTAATAGATGCATATACAATCTAGAAAGATGGTACCAATGATCCTACATATAGGGTGCCAAAGGAGACACAGATGTAAAGAACAGACATTTAGGAAATTTTAAGTGGGAAAAGGAGAGGGTGGGTGGTTTGAGAGAATAGCATTGAAAAATATCCATTACTGTGTAGAAAATAGATAACCAGTGTGAGTCTGATGCATGAAGCAGGGCAACCAAAGTCATTGCTCTATGACAACCTAGAGGGAAAAAGTGGGGAGGGAGATGGGAAGTGGGTTCAGGATGGAAGGGACACACACACACACACACACACACACACATATATATATATATATATATATATATATATATATTTGGCTGATTTATATTTTGGTAATGCAAAAACCATCACAATATTGTAAAGTAATTATCCTCCAATTAAAATAAATGAATGAATTTTTTTTTAAAAAGAACCTTTTAAGAAAAATATTTCTCAAACTTTTCCAAAAACTTGAAAAGGAAGAAACACTTCTAAAATTAATCAATGAAGCCAGTATCATCCATACCAGGCCAGATAAGGACCTCAAAAGAAAAACAAATAAATTATAGGCCAGTACCCTAATTCAAATAGATTCAAAAATCCTCAACAAAATACCAGCAACTAAACTCAGTCTCACCTACAAAGGATCAAATACCATGATCAAGTAGGATCTATCTTTGAGATGCAATCATGATTCAACATATACATAAATAAGCAGAATATATCACCTAAACATATGAAGAATGAAAATTATACTATCATTATAATAGATGAAGGAAAGTATTTGACAAAATACAACATTCTTTCACCATAAGAACCCTCAGCATATAAGGAAGAGAAGTACTATACCACAGATTAATAAAGGCCATCTATGAAAAGCTCTGAAGAAGGCAATGGCACCCCATTCCAGTACTCTTGCCTGGAAAATCCATGGACGGAGGAACCTGGTAGGCTGTAGTCCACGGGGTCGCTAAGAGTCAGACACGACAGAGTGACTTCACTTTCACTTTTCTCTTTCATGCATTGCAGAAGGAAATGGCAACCCACTCCAGTATTCTTGCCTGGAGAATCCCGGGGACAGCAGAGCCTGGTGGGCTTCCGTCTACGGGGTCGCACAGAGTCGGGCATGACTGAATCGACTTACCAGCAGCAGCAGCAGCATGAAAAGCTCACAATCAACATTCTCAACAGTTCAGTTCAGTTCAGTCGCTCAGTCATGTCCAACTCTTTATTATCCCGTAGACTTCAGCAGGGATCTGTGAAGGCCTCCGTGTCCATTACCAACTCCCAGAGTTTACTCAAACTCACGTCCATTGAGTCAGTGATGCCATCCAACCATTTCATGCTCTCCTGTCCCCTTCTCCTCCTGCCTTCAATCTTTCCCAGAATCACATTCTTTTCAAATGAGTCAGTTCTTCGCATCAGGTGGCCAAAGTATTGGAGTTTCAGCTTCAACATCAGTCCTTTCAATGAGTATTCAGGACTGATTTCCTTTAGGAAGGACTGGTTGGATGTTCTTGCAGTCCAAGGGACTCTCAAGAGTCTTCTTCAACACCACAGTTCTAATGCATCAATTCTTTGGCACTCAGCTTTCTTCATATTCCAACTCTCACATCCATTCATGACTACTGGCAAAGCCATAGCTTTGACTAAACGGACGTTCATGGCAAAGTAATGTCTCTGCTTTTTAATATGCTGTGTAGGTTGGTCGTAACTTTTCTTCCAAGGATTAAGCATCTTTTAATTTCATGGCTGAAGTCACCATCTACAGTGATTTTGGAGACCCCCAAAATAATGTCTGTCACTGTTTCAAAAAGAAAAAATCTT
The DNA here is from genome assembly GCF_003369695.1 of Bos indicus x Bos taurus. Classification (NCBI taxonomy): domain Eukaryota; kingdom Metazoa; phylum Chordata; class Mammalia; order Artiodactyla; family Bovidae; genus Bos; species Bos indicus x Bos taurus. Next base: position 118,400,616 of record NC_040079.1, read on the forward strand.
TTTCTCCAAGATCAGGAACAAAACAAGGATACCAACTCTTTTCACTTCTATTCAGCATACTACTGAAAATTCTAACCAGAGCAATCGGTCAAGATAAATAAGTGAAAGTTATTTAAATCAGATAAGAAAAAGTCAGTTTTCATTCCAATCCCAAAGAAAGGCAATGCCAAAGAATGTTCAAACTACAGTACAATTGTGCTCATTCCACATACTAGCAAGTTTAAGCTCAAAATCCTTCAAGCTAGACTTCAGCAGTATGTGAACTGAGAATCTCCAGATACACAAACTGGGTTTCAAAGAAGCAGAGTAACTAGAAATCAAATGGCCAACATCTGTTGGACCATAGAGAAAGCAAGAGAGTTCCAGAAAAATGTCTACTTCTGCTTCTTTGACTATGCTAAATCCTTTCACTGTGTGGATCACAACAAACTGTGGAAAACTCTTAAAGAGATGGGAATACCAGACCAACTTACCTCCTAAGAAATCTGTATGTGGGTTATGAAACAACAGTTAGAACCCAATGAACTGGTTCAAAATTGGGAAAGTAGTGTGACAATGCTATATATTTCCACCCAGCTTAATTAACTTCTATGCTGACTACATCCTGCAAAATGCCAGGATGGAAGAAGCACAAGCTGGAATCAAGATTGCCCGGAGAAATACCAACAGCCTCAGACATTCAGATGATATGACTCTAATGGCAGAAAGTGAAGAGGAACTAAAGACATGAAACAGGAGAGTGAAAAAGCTGACTTAAAACTAAACATAAAAAAAAAAAAAAAACTAATGTCATGGTTGCATCACATCATAGCAAATAGAAAATGAAAAAGTGGAAGCTGTGACAGATTTTATTTTCTTGATCTCCAAAATCCCTGAAGACCTTGACTGTAGCCTTGAAATTAAAAGACCTTGATCCTTGGAAGGAAAGGTATAACAAACCTAGATGGCATATTAAAACACAGAAACATTACTTTGCCAATGAAGGTCCATCTAGTCAAAGCTATTTTTTTTTTTTCCATTAGTCATGTATGGATGTGAGAGTTGAACTGTAAAGAAAGCTGAGCACTGAAAATTGATGCTTTTGAAATGTGCTGCTGGAGAAGACTCTTGTCAGTTCTTTAAACTTCAAGGACATCAAAGCAGTCAATCCTAAAAGAAATCAACCTGGAATATTCATTGGAATGACTGTTGTTGATGCTGAAACTCCAATACTTTGGCGACCTATTGCAAAGTACTAACTCATTGGAAAAGACTGGGTACCAGAATGGCTATCATAAAAGAAGATAAGAAATAGTTGGCAAGGATGTGGATAAAAAGGAACTCTTTGCACTGTTGGTGGGAATGTAAATAACTGAGTCACTTTAAAAAACAATATGCAGTTTCCTCAAAAAATTATAAATAGAACTATTATAAGATCCAGTGATTCCACTTTTGGGCAGATACGCCAAGGAAATGAAAGCAAATCTCAAAGAGATATTAGAAATTCAATGTTCACCACAGCATTGCTTACAATATCCTAGATATGAAAGCATTTTAAGTGTGTATCAAAGGAAGAATAAATAAAAATATGGTGCATTTATATAATACAAAATTATTCAACCTTAAAAAGAAGGAAATTATTCCATTTGTGACAACTGTACATTAGGAAGGACATTATGCCAGATATTATGCTAAGTAGCTAGAAACAGAAAGACAAAAACCATATAATCTCACATACCTGTGGATTCAAAGAAGTTTTAACTTATAACCAGAGAGTAGAATGGTGTTTGTCATGGGAATGGGGGAAATGCAGAGATGTTGGTTGAAAGATGCAGTTTTAGTTATAAGATCAATAAATTCTTGTTTGTTATTCTTGTTATTCTTGTTAACAATAAATAAATGTTTGTTATTCTTGTTAACAATAAATAAATGTTTGTTGGGGAATGGGGGAAATGCAGAGATGTTGGTTGAAAGATACAGTTTTAGTTATAAGATCAATAAATTCTGGCATCTAAGAGACCATGGGATCTAATAACATGGTGATTATTGTTAAAAAAATATTATATTGAAATATTGTGCTTGGAATTTGCTAAGAGTACTGATGTGAGTGACAGAGGTATTAAGTAACTTGAATGTAGAAACTCACAATGCATGTGTTTATCAAATTATCATGTTGTATACATTGAAAACTCACATTGCACAACCTAAATATTTAACATTTTAACTTTTCAATCATATCTAAATAACTGACAAAGTAAATATAAAGCAATATCCTAACCTGATATACAGTATTTTATTATAGCTATATTTTAGACAGCTTGCTTTCTATGTTTCTAATTATTTTTCATTCAAGAGTTGTGTAATAATGTTTTTCCTTTATTTCCATGTGGAAGAACTTTTTGAATTTCTCATCACTGAATTTTAAACAGAGAATACTTCTTGTAAGATTTTAGCTCCATATAACACTGATGTTTCTTAGTGATCTAATATATGATTGATTATGTGACTGTTTTACGTTCACCTTAAAGATTTTTTGTTGTTGTTCTAGTCATCTGTCTTAAAATATTTATTAGGTTTCAACTCCCTGCTGATCTCTATTTTGCATTCTTAGGATTCAAAAGAAAACTAAATAAATAAAGTTCATTTACCCCTGGAAATTAACTTTATTAGAAGAATATAGACAATGTATGATAAAAGGAGATAATTCAATGAAAAATCAGGAGAGGTGGGGAGATGAGCATGGACCTGTCAAGTAGTCAAGGAATATCTGTGTTTATTCAAGAAGTATGTGGGCAGTTATGGAATATTTGTGAGGAGGACACCCAAGGTGAGGGAAAGGAAAGGTGTGAAATTCTTTAATTGTGAGAGTTGTTGTTGTTGTTCAATTGCTCAGTCATGTCTGGCGCTTTTTGACCCCAGGGACTGCAGCATGCCAGGTCTCCCTGTCCTTCACTGTTTCGCAGAGTTAGCTCAAACTCATGTCCATTGAGTTGATGATGCCATCCAACCATTGCATCCTCTGTTTCCCCCTTCTCCTCCTGCCCTCAGTCTTTCCCAGCATCAGGATCTTTTTCAACGAGTTGGCTCTTCACAACTGGTGGTCAAAGCACTGGAGCCTCAGCCTCAGCAACAGTCCTTCCAAAGAATATTCAGGGTTGATTTCCTTCAGGATTGACTGGTTTGATCTTCTTGCTGTCCAAAGGACTCTCAAGAGTCTTCTCCAGCACTACAGTTTGAAATCATCAGTTCTTCAGTCCTCAGCCTTCTTTCTTTCTTTATTTTTATTATTACTATTATTTTACTTCACAATATTGTATTGGTTTTGCCATACATCAACATGCATCTGCCACTGGTGTACACATGTTCCCCATCCTGAAACCCCCTTCCTCCTCCCTCCCCATACCATCCCTCTGGGTCATCCCAGTGCACCAGCCCCAAGCTTCCTGTACCCTTCATCGAACCTGTCCAGCTCTCACATGCAAACATGATTACTGGAAAGACCATAGCTTTGACTCTCTGGACCTTTGTTGGCAAAATGATGTTTCTGCTTTTTAATATGTTGTCTAGGTTTATCACAGCTTTCTTTCTAAGGAGCAAGTGTTTTCTTGTTTCTTTTCTTTTTTTTAATTTCATTGCTGCAGTCATCATCCACAGTGATTTTAGAGATCAAGAAAATAAAATCTGTCTCTGCTTTCAGTTTTTCCCCATCTATTTGCTATGAAGTGATGGGACAGGATGCCATGATCTTAGTTTTTATAATGTTGAATTCAAACCACTGTCCCCTAACCTCATCAAGTGGCTCTTTAGTTCCTCTTTCCTTTCTGCCATTTTGATGGTGCCATCGTCATATCTGAGGTTATTGATATTTCTCCCAATAATCTTTATTCCACCTTGAGTTTCATCCAGGCCAGCATTTCCTATGATGTATTCTGTATATAAGGTGACAATATACATCTTTGATGTACTCTTTTTCCAATTTTGAAGCAGCCCATTGTTTCATGTCTAGTTCTAACTGTTGCTTCTTGACCTGCATACAGGCAGGTAAGGTGGTCTGGTATTCCCACCTCTTTATGTATTTTCCACCATTTGTTACGATCCACACAGTGAAACGGTTTACCATAGTCTGTGAAACAGAAGTATACAATTTTCTGGAATTCCCTTGAATTCCTTGAAATATTCTGGAATTTCTATGATCCAGCAGATGTCGGCAATTTGATCTCTGGTTCCTCTGTATTTTCTAAATCCATATTGTACATCTGGAAGTTCTCGGTTCATGTACTGTTCTATTTTTAGTGGAAAACAGGTGACTGTAGCTATTGGATGGACAAAGAGGGAAAGTGGCAAGTGACATAATTGTAGAGATCACAGCTGTTGTTTAGTTGCTAAGTCATTTCCAACTTTTGCAACCCCATGGTTGGTGGCCTGCCAGGCTCCTCTGTCCATGGGATTTCCCAGGCAAAAATATTTGAGTTGATTGCCATTTCCTTCTCCAGGGGATCTTCCAGACCTATTGATCAAACCCATGTCTCCTGAGTCAGCAGATGAATTCTTTACTGCTGGGCCACCAGAGAAGCCCATAGATTGCAGACAGCCTGTATAAATAAGAATATATGTGTACCAAAGAAAACAGTGGTGTTGGAGAAGACTCTTGAGAGTTCCTTGAACTGCAAGGAGATCCAACCAGTCCATTCTGAAGGAGATCAGCCCTGGGATTTCTTTGGAAGGAATGATGCTGGGGCTGAAACTCCAGTACTTTGGCCACCTCATGCAAAGAGTTGACTCATTGGAAAAGACTCTGATGCTGGGAGGGATTGGGAGCAGGAGGAGAGGGGGAGGACAGAGGATGAGATGGCTGGATGGCATCACTGACTCACTGGACGTGAGTTTCAGTGAACTCCAGGAGTTGGTGATGGACAGGGAGGCCTGGCGTGCTGCGATTCATGGGGTCGCGGAGAGTCGGACACGACTGAGCGACTGATCTGATCTGATCTGATCTGATAGTTGATCCACACGGCCAGATTACTTCTTATATCTGGCGTAACAACTTCTCATAATACCACTGAGTACTCTCTGTATTTCCCCTTTTCCAAAAAGCTTTTGTGTTATTATCTGTATTGTGCTTTTCCCACTCCCTAAGTAAAGAAGTCAGGAAGCCATTAGTGCCTTAGCAAGGAAAAAAAAAAATAATTGGTTTACACAGATAAATTTATTTTTCTTTCATATAGCAATATAAACACAGCAGGTGTCTCAGTGAGGAGGCAGAACTTAATCACAGGTTCATTCAAGATCCAACTTCCTTCTGCCTTGTTTCTTTCTCTCATTTCATGATCAAAAGATGATCACTAGCACCAAGTCCATATTCCAAGGTTTCTGCCTACAAGGAATTGAGAAGTGGAAGGCAAAGAACTTCCTTGTAAAGTCCCTAAGCTGACATTTCACACACTGTGTTCTCCTGCACAACATGGCTAAAACTTGACCACATCACAATCCTACCTCATTGCAATTAGCTGCACAGGAGGCTGGGAAAGATAATCCAAGATGGAATGCCCATTGCCCAGGAAACCCTCAAGAGATTTTATTGCTAAAATAGAGCAGTGGAAATGGATCCTGGGAAGAAAACTCCTGGAGTCTGATAGAGGACCAGATGATTTAGATCTTACAAAGACCCTTGTATAATTTTATCTTAAACACTCAGTGAGATCAGAAACCATAAGATGTGAGCAACGAAGTAATAGAATCTCACTTTTATTTAAGAAAATTACTCTGATTAGTTTGTTTTTATGGAGTCTTGCTTCTCATATACATAATGTTATTCTATATAAACAGTTCTGTTTCAGAGGTGCTTTTTCTTGCCCATAACTTGTTATTAATTGTGCAGTTCCCATTTTTAATCACTATAGTTCTCTACAGGAAGGTAATATAATACACTGAGTATAGTACTGAGTTCTGGTGCAGCTTATCTGGATTTATGTTACCTCCAGATAAGCCAATTTCTGGTATGAGACTTTATGCCTCAATTTATTTATCTACCTCAAAGGTTTCTGTGAAGAACAAAAGTATTCATATGTGTTAAGTATTTAAGTAACTCTTGGCACATAACTCACCTTCGGAAACTAGAAGCTAATTTTCTTATTCTAGCATATGTTAACCTCAACAATTAATTTATTTTCTTTTTAAATTGGGTTCTAACATTTTCACATTTATTCTTCTGGTTAACACTTTTATCTTCTTCTTATAAAATTTCACTACATTTTTTAAAATTCTTTTGCGGTGATCAAGCAGTCTAGAATTTTTCATTGTTACAATATTCAGGCAAAGATATAAACATTTAGATACAGGTACAGCATTTACTAGTTTTTATCATGTACTTTACATATTTACTTTGCTAGGTTTTCCAAAAGGCTTTTATTGTTTATTTTATAATTATTTCCTTTGTATGCCCTCTTAAAATTTATGTGAAATTTTGTATTTGTATGTGCTTATGTGAAGTGTATAAGTTTATATACATTTTGAACAAAGGGCTCCATGGTTTATATGGATTTATCAAAAAATATCTCAAGTCTATGAATATTTTATTTCAAATATTTTATGTTATAGCTTTTCATATATAACATCAGAGTGGGTTGTGTTTTACAATAGAAACAGCCTTGTGTTATTTTTTATTCTTTTGCCTTGAATTCAATTTGGCCTGAAAATAAATAAATCAACCAAGTAACAAAGTAACAGAAACTCTGATATGATTTCTGTGTGCCTGATAAAGTGTACTGTGCCAAAGTGCAAAAATGCCATGTTTGTATAAAATTTATGGGCTGAATTTCCCTTTCTTATCTTTTCAATAAAAATGAAGGACAAGCCATAAACTTGAAAATGACAGCATTAGTTAATGCATTATTTTTTATAGATTTAGTATTGAATATCTCTGAAATTATTGTTACATTGCATTTTAGACTTACATTTTAGTCCCATGGGTTCTCTCAGTTTAGTACTGCATATGTATTCTTCAGGATGTGTGTCTTTCTTTATTGCTGCATTTCAGTCTCAGTTGATTGATACTTACTGATCTTTCCTAGGGAATGGAAGGCAACCCAATAGAGAAAAGCACCTCATCATTGAGCCCATAAGTATGTTTCTAGGTTGATTGAATGACCAGCCAAATGAAGCAACAATTGACCCCAACACTTTGTGTAGTTTTCAAGATGTGTTGCCCTTTTCAAGAACAATTTTTCTTTAAAACAAAGTGCTGGTCACACTTTCATGATTACAAAACATCTTTCAAATTATAACAGTATCTTTGTTTTCACCAACTTTATCCTCACAGTATAGGAATATGCACAAAATAAATGGATTCAATAACTGTAGAGATTTCACACTTTTCACCCCATTCCTCCAGCTTCTACACAATAAATATTTGATAAAGTCAAAATGCATATCTGGTCATTTTCGTTCAAGAATGCCAATCTGTACAACCTTAATTGTTTCTTGTTTTTAGCAAATATTTGTGAAAATATTTTAACTGTTTTGGAGGAATATTTGCATTTCAATCTTTCTACACTTTATGTAACCTATTATTTCTAAGGAGCCTAAAATCAAGCAGAGCAGAAGATGGGATTCCAAGATTCCTTGGTTAAACTCCTCCAGTTTGTTTGTTTTTATACAGAAGCGTTGCCAGCTCTCAAAAAATGGTAGATGAATGCGTAGAAGGTGACAATGATCTTCCCTTTCTACTTATTTGATGCTGTAATTGTCCCTGGCAGCTTCAGGGTTGTGGAGTCCTTGGAGAGTCCTACATGGAGACTGATCAGTTCTACAGAGCATGTAGGTGGCAGTTTCACTTTTACCTTTTCCATACCAGCGTGGCGCATACTCACTGAATGTGCTAAGTACAATGCAAGGAATAAGAGATTCAAAATTGGAGAGAAGTTATGTTCTGCACTGGTTATTTATTCATTCAAAGAAACCAGAGTCCCAGTACACCTTGGTGCTTTCTGATGCTATGTTTCCAGATGAGTGCTGTTCTTGGGGAGGGGCTTTTGCCTACCTGCTGTCAGCTGTGAACACTCAAATCTTGGCAGGAAGTATCAGTTGAGGCTACATTTTCCAGGCCTTTCTATAACTAGAGGAAATTTTTTATTCTCCTGGAATTTTATGAATAAAATACAGAAGTGCATAGTTGCAGATAAATAGTCACTTCAGATGACTGAAGGGAGTTCAAACCAATGCATAGTTAACTGCCTTGGATAGGAAAAAATTCCAGTTTTGCCTGCTGATAATTAAGATGATATTGATGTTTAAGCTTAAAAATGAGACAAAATATTTGGACAAGTAATTATAATGTATAATTCCTGTGGGGAATCCACCCTGCAGACACATTTTGGTATACTCTTCAGAAATAAAAATCAATTTGCAAATTATCAGCAATATGCATTCCAATTGAACTCAATATAATTGCAATGTTACTGTGTGGTTAGCTTCCAAATTTACTTCATCAAGTAGTTGGAAACAACTTCAGAATAATACTTAAAGAAAATTTCCCCCCAGTTTGCACGCTGATCACCCTTGCTGTGTAATTATATAGGCCATCAACCACACCACTCTGCACCAAGGCCAAGGAAGATTATTTCACATTATTATACTTTCTATAATAATTTATAGCAAGTATGAGTTTTTCTGTTATTTGAAAAAATATCTTTTGTTAGTCCATTGAAAATTGTTGAAAGAGAATATTACTTGAAATATTTAGCTCCATAAGCATTAGCATTAGGTTAGGGCATATTCTAAACTATAAATTTTCAATTAATTCAGTTAAAATATTTCCTATTTCATAGCATGTATTTCATAGTGAAATTGGACATGATAGGTGTCTTCTTTCTTTAACATCAGGGATGAAACAAGACATGTCAATCTTGCTTCTTCAAGGAAAGTGGTTTTTCAATATGCACATATTAAAACTTCCTCAATTTAGAATTACTTTTAGAAAAATCATGATATCTATTAAAACAATCAGTTCAGTTCAGTTCAGTTGCTCAGTTGTGTCCAAATCTTTGTGACTCATGTACTGCAGAATGCCAGGCCTCCCTGTCCATACCAACTCTTGGAGTATACTCAGACTCATGTCCATTGACTTGGTGATGCCATCCATCCATTTCGTCCTCTGCCGTCCCCTTCTCTTCCTGCCTTCAATCTTTCCCAGCATCAGGGTCTTTTCAAAAGAGTCAGCTCTTCACATCAGATGCCCAAAGTGTTGGAGTTTTAGCTTCAACCTCAGACCTCCCAATGAGTATTCAGGACTGATTTCCTTTAGGATGGATTGGTTGGATCTCCTTGAAGTCCAAGGGACTCTAAAGAGTCTTCTCAAATGCTACAGTCCAAAAGCATCAACTCTTCGGCACTCAGCTTTTTTTATAGCCCAACTCTCACATCCATACATGACTACTGGAAAAACCATAGCCTTGACTAGACAGACATTTGTTGGCAAAGTAATGTCTCTGATTTTTAATATGCTGTGTAGGTTAGTCATAACTTTTCTTCCAAGAAGTAAGAGTCTTTTAATTGCATGGCTGAAGTCACCATCTGCAGTGATTTTGGAGGCCCCAAAACAAAGTATTTCACTGTTTCCACTGTTTACCTTTCTATTTGCCATGAAGTTGTGGGACCAGATGACATGATCTTATTTTTCTGAGTGTTGAATTTTAAGTCAACAGTTTCACTCTCTTTTTGTAATTTTATCAAGAGGCTCTTTAGTTCTTCTTCACTTTCTGCCATAAGGGTAGTGTCATCTGCATATCTGAGGTTACTGATATTTCTCCCAGAAATCTTGATTTCAGCTTGTGCTTCTTCCAGCCCAGCATTTCTCATGATGTACTCTGCATATAAGTTAAATAAGCAGGGTGACTATTTACAGCTTTGATATACTCCCTCCCCAACTTGGAACCAGTCTGTTGTTCCATGTCCAGTTCTAACTGTTGCTTCCTGACCTGCATACAGATTTCTTAAGAGGCAGGTAAGGTAGTCTGGTATTCCCATCTTTTGAAGAATTTTCCACAGTTTGTTGTGATCCACACAGTCAAAGGCTTTGGTATAGTCAATAAAGCAGAAATAGATGTTTCTCTGGAACTCTCTTGCTTTTTCGATGATCCAGCAGATGTTGGCAATTTGGTCTCTGGTTCCTCTGCCTTTTCTAAAACCAGCTTGAACATCTGGAAGTTCACGGTTCACATATTGCTGCTTATAAAATATGGTAAGGGGTGATCATTAAAAAAAAACTGAGAAAATATTTGATTTATTTTAAAAATAAAAATTAGAAATAAATGAATAGTGTTAAATTTTAGAAAAATAATCATTATTAAAATTTGAAGAAAACAGGACTTAAGATATTCTATCTTTAAATATAAACTACTTGCTTGAGAAATGTCTCAAAAATGAAGATATAAAGAAATATTTAGTTAAGAAAATGAAAGATGATACCGTAGAGGAAGAAAATGTTCTTTTTTGATTTTTTTTAATGGAACTTATATGATAATACATGTTAATCATTTTGGAATAATCAACAAAACTGAATTGCTGTAAAATATTTTGAATGATCAAAACTACCTGAAAACTATTTTTAAAATAAAAATTGAACAATATGACAATGAAATAAATTAAAATTGCTCCCAGACTGCCTTAATAGGACATCTAATCCTAAATTATTTTATTTTTCAATTCTTTATAACATACAGATAACTAAGTTTCTCAGAAGAAAATAAAGGTTGCTAGATATAGAAAATGCCACTTTATAAATCCAAAAGACACTTTGGTACTAAAACAAATATAGAACAATTATGAGTAGAGATTGATTTTATACAAGGCCAAAAGTATAATTTTTCTCTAAAAGTTAGGCATCCTGTTCCAGAAATATATTGCCAAGGCAGATGTTCTCTGCCAGCTTATCAAACCATATGACTAATGAAGAAAAGATTAAAATGAACACACTGATACTGGGAAAAATCACTTGATAAAATTCAGAATCTGCTTATGATTTTATGCAAGTATTCTTAAGAAGTGAAGAAAGAAGTGCTGATTTATAAATGTAATAAAAAGCCAATCAAAGTATCAATCTTATATGTGATGAAATTTAAGAAACTCATTCTAAAATGTATTTGTAAGAATAAAAAATGCCCTCTGTATTGTGCTATATGGGAAAGAATTGAAAAAAAAAAAAGTGGACATATGTATAACTGATTCACTTTGCTGTACACCTGAAACTAACACAGTGTTATAGATCAAATATACTCCAATAAACATTTTGTAAATAAAATTTTTACTTGTTTGTCGTCCAGGTGAAATATCTTGATGTTGATATCACATTGTCTGCTTTTCCTTTTCTGTATAGGGCTCTACGCATAGTAGTGAAAGCCACTTAGTCCTGTCTGACTCTTGGTGACCTTATGAACTATACAGTCCATAGAATTCTGCAGGCCAGAATACTGGAGTGAGTAGCCTTTGCCTTCTCCAGGGGATCATCCCAATAAAGGCTGGAACCCAGGTCTCCCTCATTGCAGTGGATTCTTTACCAGCTGAGCCACCAAGAAAGCCCAATAATACTGGAGTGGGTAATCTATCCTGTCTCTAGCGGATCTTCCTGACCCAGGAATCAAACCAGGCTCTCCTGAATTGCAGGCGGATTTTTTACCGGCTAATCTGTCAATTATTTCTTAATTTGATCGTGAATTATTGGGAAAGGAGGACTGAAATAATTGTAATATAGCTCTCAGGCTTAACATTTATATATACTAAAATACAAATTGTGATTCTGAGTACATAGTATCCTTATAGCTTAAATATACAACTTATATTTCACTGTTAAAACAAAGAGGATATTATTACAAATGCATTCAATGTGTCTTACTTATATTTCATGCATGTTACAGAAAGAATACATGTAGAATTAAATGTATTTTAGCATATTAAGCTATAAAGGAGAAACATTTTTAAATTCTTAAGGATATCTGTACCTTTATTATGTGTTTATTTAAATTATTATCTAAGATCTTGTGTTTTAACAAGAAAGCATGGATATAAAATTTTTATCTAGCAGCCTTTGCCTAGCTATAAGACTTAAATGTAAAATTCCCATGTTATTATTTTTTAGATTCTCTACGTGCATCAATAATAATTTAACTTCAAGTTTACCCTATGTTTCTCTTCAAATTTGAGACTAGTAGTTGGGTGTTCTTATAAATTAATGGCCTTCAATCTCATTTGAGCAATCAACATGCCTGACAAAATTTGTATATGTAGCTAGAGCAATCCCCATTCCTCTCCCACTATTATTACCAATTTTACTTCCATGATATGTCTACTCCATATTTCATCATTTTAATATTTAAAGGGATGTGGCATCTGTGTGATAGATTACTGGCCACAGGGTTGGAACACTTGGACCTGCCTAATGTATACATATATTTCAATAGCAACATGCCTAAAGTAGCTTCTTTAAACCACTCTGAATTTCACTCACTTTACCTAAAAATTGGATTTAAAATAGATGACACATGCCTTTCACACTAAGTAAACTACCAGTTAAGACGGGTTGCTTGCTGTTCCAGGATCAGAAGTTGCTGCTGCTGCTGCTAAGTCATTTCAGTCGTGTCCAACTCTGTGAGACCCCATAGACGGCAGCCCACCAGGCTCCCCCATCCCTGGGATTCTCCAGGCAAGAACACTGGAGTGGGTTGCCATTTCCTCCTCCAATGCATGACAGTGAAAAGTGAAAGGTAAGTCACTCCGTCGTGTCTGACTCTTAGCGACCCCATAGACTGCAGCCTACCAGGCTCTTCTGTCCATGGGATTTTCCAGGCAAGAGTACTGGAGTGCTTTTTGCCCTTTCCGTCAGAAGTTGCGGGTATTTTAAAACTTCTCTTACATACATGGATCATATGGTTCTTAACTTGGCTTAGATATAAGCAGTCAAAACCATCCATCATAGAAAATCACTCAGAGTCAAAAGATTTGACAGTTTCCAATCTCTGCAAAGAGACAAAAGAGCTTTCTCTTAATGCCTTACTAATTTCTACTTTCCTAACACAGAACATCAGTTACTGAGTCAGGCAACCAAATCTTTGGCTGATTTTTCTCTTGTATTTATTTCTCTTTGAGTCATGAATATGGGATCTTCATACTTTCAGATTTCAGTCAAATACAGATGATGACTATATTAGTTTTATAGGCTTTTGTAATAAGTCACCACTTTGTGGTTTAAAACAGTAGAAATTCATTTTTTCACAGTTCTGTAGACCACAAGTCTGAAAACAAAAATTTGCAAGCCAAACTACCTTCCAAAGTCTCTAAGAGAGAAACATTCCTTACCTCTACACAAAGTTATAACATAGTAAAAAAACTAGAATATTATTAATTTTGCATTTGTAATCTCTCACCTTATGCCTAGGTAAGAGTAGGCTCCCCTCTTCAATACAAGACTTGCACATCATGTTCTACAGGATGTATACTAAAGCAATACTAAAGATGATGACACAGAAATGTCTCACATAGCTCTTGCTGTCCAGTTATTAGATTTTCACACAAAGATATTAACACATACACAACAGGTAAGTTTTTTAACTGTAGAGTGTGATGATGGTTTATTATTCATTAAGTGGAAGTTGATCACAATAAAGATCTTTATCCTTGCCATCTTCAGATTGAGTAGGTCGATGAGGAGGAGGAGGAAGAAGAGGACGGTTGGCCTTGTGTCTCAGGGTAGTGGGGGTAGAAGAGGTAGAGGAGGTGGAGGGGGAAGAAGGAGAGGCAGCTGTAGCTTCATGGAAATACATTGTAGTTTCTGTCTGACCTTTTGCTATTTTTTTTCCTCTGACAATGTTTCTATATAGTATAAATCATTCTTCCACTGTTTGCTTTAGTTTCAATGTCCAAATCATAGTGGATCCAGGTCATAAAAGAATTTAAAAGAAATTCTGAGTAATCAGAGCCCTTCAGTCAGGGTTGTGCAATATCTATTTTTTACCTAGTGATGCTTCTTCCATGTCTTCTTCCTCATCTGGCTCTTATTGGGAAGTACTTGTCTCTGTCACATGGTCTTCTGTCAACTCTTCTCATGTGGTGTCTTTTAGCTCTTCACTTCTCTAGGATTCATATCTTGAAACCCTTCAACTTAAATCTTTTACTTTTTTTTCAACATTCACAATCTCTTTCATAATTTTCTTGATGGACTCTGTAGTAAATCTTGTGAAATCATGCACAATATCGGGATGTGTTTTCCTCTAGCAGGAATTTGCTATTTTAGGCTTGATGGATTTTTCTATTAATATAACAACTATGACATATTCCTGACTTTCATGATGTTCTCTCTATCAGGATTTTCTTCCATAGCATTAACAATGCTTACCCTAGAGTACCTATCATGTGTAATAAAACTTAAAGTAAATTATGACCCCTGATCTGGAAGCTGAGTTAGAGGCGCATTTGGGGGCAAGCTTTATTGACTATGCCAAAGACTTTGATTGTGTGGATCACAACAAACTGTGGAAAATTCTGAAAGAGATGGGAATACCAGATCTCCTGAGAAATCTGTAAGCAGGTTGAGAAGCAACAGTTTGAACTGGACATGGAACAACAGACTGGTTCCAAATCAGGAAAGGAGTACATCAAGGCTATATATTGACACCCTGCTTATTTAACTTCTATGCAGAGTATATCATGAGAAACACCATAGGGTCGCAAAGAGTCCGACACGACTGAGCAACTGAACTGAACAGAACTGAACTTGGTGCAATCTGATCACTTTGATACCTTCAGTGTTGAACTCAGTGTTCTGAGTGGCCAGGGCCATTGTCCAGTATGAAAAGAACTTTAAAACTCAGTCCCTCACTGGCATGGTAATTTTTGACTTTCAGACGTAGCTTCAATGGAATCAATCCAAAAAAAAAAAAAAGATTTCTTCTTTTTCCAAACCTTTTTGTTGTGCAGTGAATAAACAACTGTTTTTATCTTTCCCTTCAAGGCTCAGAGGTTAGCAGATATATGGAAAGCTCCGTCTTTCCATATAGGAAAAGCCTATCTTTTCCTGCCTTAAACCCTGGTTCTGGCTTCTCGTCCTTGCTAATAAATTTTATTTGTGGCATTTTTTTTTTTTTTTTTTTTTTACAAAATAGGGCACTTTCAATTTGCATAAAACCTGTACAGGCAGATACCCTTTATTTATTTATTTATATTTTTAATATAAATTTATTTATTTTAATTGGAGGTTAGACTGTTCTATACATCTGTGTCTCTTTTGCTGTCTTGCATGCAGGGTTATTGTTACCATCTTTCTAAATTCCATATATATGCATTCAGTTCAGTTCAGTTCGGTTGCTCAGTCGTGTCCAGCTCTTTGCAACTCTGTGAATTGCAGCACGCCAGGCCTCCCTGTCCATCACCAACTCCTGGAGTTCACTCAAACTCATGTCCATGGAGTTGGTGATGCCGTCCAGCCATCTCATCCTCTCTCGTCCCCTTCTCCTCCTGCCCCCAATCCCTCCCAGCTTCAGAGTCTTTTCCAGTGTGTCAACTCTTTGCATGAGGTGGCCAAAGTACTGGAGTTTCAGCTTTAGCATCATTCCTTCTAAAGAATACCCAGGGCGGATCTCCTTTAGAATGGACTGGTTGGATCTCCTTCCAGTCCAAGGGTCTCTCAGGAGTCTTCTCCAGCACCACAGTTCAAAAGCATCAGTTCTTTGGGGCTCAGCTTTCTTCACAATCCAACTCTCACATCTATGCATGACCACAGGAAAAACCATAGCCTTGACTAGACGGACCTTTGTTGGCAAAGTAATGTCTCTGCTTTTCAATATGCTATCTAGGTTGGTCATAACTTTTCTTCCAAGGAGCAAGCGTTATATAGGTGTTAGTAAACTGTATTGCTGTTTTTCTTTCTGGCTTACTTCACTCTGTATAATAGGCTCCATTTCACCCACCTCATTAGAACTGATTCAAATGTATTCTTTTTAAAGGCTGAGTAAGACTCCATTGTGTATATGTACCACAACTTTATTATTCATTCATCTGCTGATGGACATCTAGGTTGCTTCCATGTCCTGGCTATTATAAACAGTGTTGCGATGAACATTGGGGTACACATGTCTCTTTCAATTCTGGTTTCCTCAGTGTGTATGCCCAGCAGTGGGATTGCTAAGTCATATGACAGTTCTATTTCCAGTTTTTTTAAGGAATCTCCACACTGTTCTCCATAGTGGCTGTACTAGTTTGCATTCCCACCAACAGTGTAAGAGGGTTCCCTTTTCTCCACACCCTCTCCAGCATTTATTGCTTGTAGACTTTTGGATAGCAGCTATTCTGACTTGCATGAAATAGTACCTCATTGTGGTTTTGATTTGCATTTCTCTGATAATGAGTGATGTTGAGCATCTTTTCATGTGTTTGTTAGCCATCTGTATGTCTTCTTTGGAGAAAGGTCTGTTTAGTTCTTTGGCCCATTTTTTGATTGGGTCATTTATTTTTCTGGTATCAAGCTGCAGGAGTTGCTTGTATATTTTTAAGATTAATCCTTTGTCATTTGCTTTATTTCTTCTTGATCATTTTCTTAATAGTGTCTGAGAGATCCTCTGCTGCCTCTCCTGTTACCTTGACATTTTTTAAGCCAAATCTCTTTCTAAAATTATCAAACAATCCTTTGTTAGCATGACATTCTCCAGCTTTAGATCTATCATTTTGAAGTGAAGTGAAAGTTCCTCAGTCATGTCTTACTCTTTGTTACCCCATAGACTATACAGTATGTTGAATTCTCCAGTCCAGAATACTGGAGTTGTAGCCTTTCCCTCCTCCAGGGGATCTTCCCAACCCAGGGATGGACCCCAGGCGTCTTGCATTGTAAGCAATTTCTTTACCAGTTGAGCCACAAGCAAAGCCAAATCCATCACCTTAATTTTATTTAAGTTTTATACAGTGACCTTGCTTTTTCTCAAATCATGGTAAAGTCCATTTTGTTGTGCCTTTCTTTTAGCAATCCTGCATCCACATAAAAGTAGCATTTTCAACACAAGATAAAAATATATTTCACAAAAAGTGCAAGTTTTTCATGCTTGCAGGAGTAACAGTAGCAATGGCTTCACAAATTTTCTTTTCTTTTTTACTATCGTCCTTTAACTGGATTCACATATCTTGCAATCATGGGTAACTGCAGACCTCAAAATATGGTGATCCAACTCTTTTTTTAAATGTCAAAACTTAATTATTGGGAGCTCTTCCAGCACCACTGGTGGCACTGCTCCCAGGTCCCGTGATGTTGCTCAGTGTTTATGTTATTGCACTAAATACGATGAAAGGTGAATGAGAACTGTGAAAGACCACATTCTATTGTAATATGCAATTTACTGGAAGGATCAACTCTTCCTATGAAGGTGATTCTTTAATATGACATCTTAAGCAGATACTCACAACACTTGAGCTCACCAAAATGACAACAGGCAATGGCCACAAAATTATTAGAGTAGTTCAGTATGTACTACAGTTAGTTCTGTGCAGTTTTGATTTAATACTGAATTTTTATGTTTGTTTACATTCTCACAACTGACAGTGGGATATATAGAGATTGTATGTGTTTGTGTGCATAAGATTTGTTAAATTTTAACTTTTTAATAATGTTTTCCTGTATATTTTATGGTAATAAATTATAAAATAAACTAGTATCTCCACATATTTTATGCACTCATGGCATACTTAATGTTTTCTTTCTTTCTTGTCTTTTTTTTTTTTTTAAGCCTATGTCATCCATCTGTGAGGTGTTTTTGTTTTGTTTTGTTTTCAGATATTTACAAATATACTAATTTTTTTTTCAACGTTCATTGGAAAAAACTTGCATATAAGCAGATCAATGCAGTTTTTTTTTTAATTATTTCATTTTTATTTGCTTTTCTTTCTTTTTTTTAAATTTTATTTTATTTTTAAACTTTACAATATTGTATTAGTCTTGCCAAATATCAAAATGAATCCACCACAGGTATACCTGTGTTCCCCATCCTGAACCCTCCTCCCTCCTCCCTCCCCATATCCTCCCTCTGGGTCGTCCCAGTGCACCAGCCCCAAGCATCCAGTATCGTGCATCACAGTTTAAACCCATATTGTTCAAGGGTCAACTGTATATAATAATAGAAAGGGCAGGACCACCTTTTCCTATAATATTTTTCTTTGCTCACCCCTAAGAGGCTCTTGTTTTTGCAAGAGATCATGTTCTTTCAAAGAATGGAATCAATTGTGAATTTAAGGCCAAATTAAAAAAGGTAATTTAAGGGCTCACATATGAATATAGTCACAGACTTTTGTCCATATACATTTTAAAAAGTCCTAATAATAGAATTTATAAATGATCTTTGGAGATTAATCAACAAAGAAAAGGAGAGCTTGAAGATAACAAACTGGCAGTGATGTTTTCCAGTTATCAAAGTAGAATGATTATTAATTTTCACTATGCAAAAATTATACTTGAAATTGGGACTGGAAATGCAATTTAGTGCACAAGGATTTTTATGTCTGTCCTAAAACAGGTTTTTGTTCACTAAGAATAAATTACATCACACTAATCTTACTTTCTGGCAATGCTGCTTGCCTGCTAAGTAATGGAAACATGTAATACTATGTTTGGAATACAGTATGAAATTTAATGATATTTTTGTGGAAATTATGAAAAAAATATGAGTTTGCTGCCTGTTCAGTTATGGGAGTTAGTAACAGTTTGAAACACTTACATTAAAAGTTACTCAACAATTTTGTCATAGAAGAGAACTATGTCTTCTATCTGGCTTCTTAGGCATTTTTTTTTTTTTTCCAATAAAGCTACCAGAAGACATAGAACATATGTTTAACAAATATGTTCATTATTTGAAGATATGTAGAAGAGTCCAAGTACAACGTTAGATTAAATCCAGGAAAAAAATGTTAATGCTATTGCAGATGAACATCAAAAAGTGCACAAGAATAGGATGAGGAGGCTATGGGGATGAAAACAGAAAGTATAAAGAAATTATGGAGGAGGCAATTGGCAGTAAGAAATTTATGACATAATAAAATAATATGGCTATTATAAACAGCTACTGCCATTGACAAAAATGTAAAATTTAAGTTCAGCTTTATATGGGTAATCCTCTTTAACTGGAGTTTAGTTTTCAGTTTTTAATATAACTCTTTAAAGAGAATATTAATCCTAGAATATATTTTAAAATAACCATAAAAATGATCTGAGTGTATACGGTTTGGAAAAGAGAAGAATATGGGCAGAAAATTAGAACTATAGATGATTAGAAAGGCTGGCACGTAGGAAAATTCCTGTTTGGCTCCAAAGTGTTGCATCAGATCAATAAGCAGTCTCTATAGAAAATAGGCTTCAAGAATTAATCAAGCAAGATCTAATCCAATATTGATGAAACTCCAGAAACAATGATTTTCTTGTAATGGAATTGTACAAAAGAAGTCATGTTCAAGGCTAGAGACAGGAGGTACTTTAATGTGATTATTATAAAAGGGGAGTACAAATATCACCTATCACCGTTAAGGTCTTTTTAGCCTTGACATAATTGGAAAATACATGTTTAATTATGTATTTGTATAGACTGAATTTGGGAGACCTAGGAATTCCTTGTCCTTCCAAAACAGGAAGAATATCTTTCCCTTGATATATCTATATGAAACACAAGTACATATTATTCAGAGTGAAGATCTTCTAACATGTGTGTGTGTATTCTTATATATTCTTATATTCTGTGGCTATGAGTCTCTTAATTAAGTATTAAGATAGTCCAAAATATTTTTAGATAGTAGTACTTTTGATTATAGGATTCATTATACTGAATTTGAGGTATATCTATATACAAAGACCTAAATAATAGCTTCCATTTAATAGAACTCATTAAAAATCTAAGAATGATTCATAATGGTTATCTCATTTTTTGTTTTGTTTTTACCCTTTGAAGAGTTTTAACTATTAAAGACTTGACATGATAAGATATTACAGAAACAGAAAAGTTGTTTTTGATTTCCCAGAAATTAGAAATGCATTTTTCCCCTTTTTTCTTTTATTTCTTTTTTCTCAAAGCTCACTTGATTGAAAATTTTATATTCAAAGTTTAGTGCTATTTTGTCTGAACTAAATCCAGTTTCATATCAAAATAGAGTGCTTTATTTTAAAACAAACAAAAAAAAAGACAATATAAATTGCTATTTCGTTAGCATACGCTCTTCTCTCTACCTCCCTCTGTAAGTCTTCTAGAGCATGTAATTGTTATGAGTATTCTAAACTTTGCACAGATATATTTCTTGAATGTAAGCTTTCTTTGTTATTAGCAATTGTACTGGGTTGAATGATGGCTCTAAAAAGACATGTTGATGCACAACCTCTGAATAGCAGCTTATTTGGAAAATGGGTTTTTGCAAATATAATTAATTTAAGAATATCAAGATAAGTTTGTCCTAGATTAGTGAAGTGGACCCTAATTCCATTAATACATGCCCCTTTAATAAAATAACACATTTTTTAAAGTTCATGGGGATCTCGATAGTAGAGTTGTTGATGTTGCTAAGTCATTTCAGTCATATCCAACTGTTTGACCCCATAGATGGCAGCCCACCAGGCTCCCCCATCCCTGGGATTCTCCAGGCAAGAACACTGGGAGGGGGTTGCCATTTCCTTCTCCAATGCATGAAAGTGAAAAGTGAAAGGGAAGTCACTCAGTCGTGTCCAACTCTTCACGTCCCCATGGACTGCAGCCTACCAGGCTCCTCCGTCCATGGGATTTTCCAGGCAAGAGTACTGGAGTAGGGTGCCATCGCTTTCTCTGTAGTAGAGTAGGGTGATGCTATTCTTAACTTCCCAGTGAACAGTTCAAAACTACAACTGTACATGGAGTTATTCTCACTGAAAACAATCTGAAGACTGTCAGAGAGGTTCTTCTACAACCAAGGCTGTAAAGAGATAGAAACATGGCCTGATTGGAAAGGAAGAGAAGCAATCTCACACCCCAGCAGGGGCCATAGAATAGGAGAGGGATAGCATGGGCTTGGGGATACTCCCTGGGGAGCGAGAGGTTCAAGCAACGTATTGGGCACACCAGAAAAATGAGCTCCTTTAGCTAATTTTAAAACTGATAGGACTTACCATAAGACTATAAGAAACTGAGACTCTGCCCTTGAAGTGCTCACTCCAGGTTGCAACATGGAAGCACCACCTTGAAACTTCTGGGACTCTGGGTGGCTTGCTGGGACTGATTCAGTGCACACTCCAGCACACACTAGACATCTACTCCAGCCCCTCTTGCTTCAGCACTGCTTTCCACTAGAGTAGAGGCTATTGTGATCAAAGGAGGTGCACATTTACAGGAAATGGAGCTGGCTTGTACTTGACCCTTCCAGTGAACAGGTGAAGGCAGAAAGCAGCAATTACCAGTGCATGAGTCCCTGAGTTCATGCACACACTTTTTTTACTCACAATCACTATGTGCAGGCAGCAAATTGACCTAGAGCTCTGGTCAACTTCCTGGGACAACCCCAGCACTCATCCCAGCCTTCAATGGATGCCTGCTCAAGCACTTCCTGTTCTTGTACCAATCCCCTAAGAGTTGAGGCTGCTGTTGACAAGGGCAGTATGCAAACATAAAGGGAATGTAACCATGTGGGATCCAACCCTTCCTCTGGCAAAGGTGGAGGCAGCCTTCGTGAGCACACAAGCTTCTACCCTTATTTAGGAGAAGTGAAACTAAGTTCAGGGGAGATACTGGTATTACCTGGGATTCCCTAGTAGCTCGGTCGGTTAAGAATCTGCCTGCAATGCAGGAGACCTGGGTTCAGTTTCTGGTTGGGGAGATCCCCTAGAGAAGGAAATGGCAACCCACTCCAATGTCCTTGCCTGGGAAATCCCACCAACAGAAGATCCTGGTAGGCTACAGGTCACAAAATTCAGACACGACTTAGCGACTAAACCACCACAATTGATATTACCAGCAAAAGCAAAACCAACTCAGTAGTGAGGCCCCAACCCCTCTGTTTCCAGTCCAGATGTTACCAGACAACGACATCCATTTAAGCCTGGGATATGTAACTGTTTTACCTAATTTCATAGAGACAGAAAAAGTTAAACTAAAGACAAAGAAATGTGGTTCAAATTAAAAGAAACAAAGGAAAAATTAGTAATGAACCAGAAATAAGTAATTTACCAAATAAAGAGTTAGGAGCAATAATGATAAGAATGGTAACTGAGCATGGTAAAAGAGAGAGGAACATAATGAGAATTTCAACAAAGAATTAGAATGTATATAAAAACCACCAGTCAGAGTGGAATAATGCAATAACTGAAATGAAAATATACTATTAAAAAAAGCAATTTGTTAATATGGTGTATCATATTGACTGATTTGTGTATACTGAAGAATTCTTGCACTGCTGGGATAAGCACAACTTGATCATGGGGTATGATCTTTTTGATGTGTTGTTGAATTCTGTTGCTAGAATTTTGCTGAGGATTTTTACATCTATGTTCATCAGTGATGTGTTGTGCTGTGCTTAGTCTCTTCAGTCATGTACAACTCTTTGCCACCCTATGGTCTGTAGCCCACCAGGCTCCTCTTGTCCATGGGATTATCCAGGCAAGCATACTGGAGTAGGTAGTTATGCCTTCCTCCAGGGAACCTTCCCCACCCAGGGATGGAAACTCAATCTGTTTGTCTTCTTCTTTGGCAAGCAGGTTATTTACCACTAGTGTCACCTGGGGACCCCTTCATCAGTGATACTGGCCTGCAATTTTTTTGTGTGATGTCTTTATCTGGCTTTGGTATTGGGGATGATGGTGGCCTCATAGAATGAGTTTGGAAGGTGTTTCTTCCTCTGCATTTTTTTTTTTAAAGAGTTTCAGAAGGATTGGCATTAGCTGTTCTCTAAAAGTTTGCTAGAATTTACCTGTGAAGCCACCTGGCCTTGGGCTTTTTGATCACAGATTCAATTTCAGTGCTTGTGATTGGCTTGTTCAAGATTTCTGTTTCTTCCTGGTTCAGTTTTGGAAGGTTGAACTTGAAAGATAAAATCCATATGATAATCTCAGAAGATGCAGAAAAATATTTTGACAAAATTAAACACCCATTTATGACAATAACTCCTCAAAAATGGACATAGAAGGAAACTACCTCAACATAATGAAGGTCATATATGGTAAATCCATAGCAAACATGATTCTCAATGGTGAAAAAACTTAAAGCATTTTCTCTGAGATCAGGAACAAGACAAAGGTGCCCACTACTATTCAACATAGTTTTGAAAGTCCTACCTACGATAATCAGAGAAGAAAAAGAAATAATAGGAATCCAGACTGGAAAAGAAGTAAAACTCTCACTGTTTGCAGAAGATATGGTACTGTACTTAGGACACCCTATAGATACTACCAGGAAATTACTAGAGCTAATCAGTGAATTTAGTAAAGCTTCAGAATACAAAATCAATACATAGAAATCACTAGCATTCCTATACACTAAAAATGAAAATTCAGAACAGAAATGAAGGAATCAATTTTATTTACCATTGCAACAAAATAATAAAATACTTAGGAATAAACCTATCTAAGGAAACCAAAAAGATATATACAGAAAACTATAAGACACTGATGAAAGTAATCAAAGATGCCATAAACAGATGGAGAGATATTCCATGTCCTTGGGTTGGAATAGTCAATATTGTGAAAATGACTATACTTCCAAATGCAATCTACAAATTCAATGCAATCCCTATCAAATTACCAATGGCATTTCTCACAGAACTAGAAAAAAAAAATCACAATTGGTATGGAAACACAAAAGACCCTGAATAGCCAAAGTAATATTGAGAAGGAAGATTAGAACTGAAGGAATCGACATTTCTGACTTCAGAATATACTACAAAGTTACGGTCATCAAGACTGCATGGTTCTAGCACAAAAAGATAAATATAGACCAATGGAACAAGATAGAAAGCCCAGAGATAAGCCCATGCACCTATGGGCACCTTATATTTGACAAAGGAGGAACGAACATACAATGGAGAAAAGATTGTCTCTTCAACAAGAGGTGCTGGGGAAACTTGACAGCTACACATAAAAGAATGAAACTAGAACACTTCCAAACACCATACACAAAGATAAACTCAAAATAAATTAAAGGCCTAACTCTAAGACCAATAAAATAAAAAACTCTTAGAGGAAAACATAGGCAGAACACTATGAGATAAATCATAGCAAGATCCTCTATGGACCACCTTCTACAGTAATGGAAATAAAAACAAAAATAAACAAGTGGGACCTAATTAAACTTGAAAACTTTTGCACAGCAAATAAAACCATAAAGAAAATGAAAAGACAGCCCTCAGAATGGGAGAGAATAATTGCAAACAGAACAACTGACAAAGGATTAATCTCCAAAATATATAAGCAGCTGATGTAGCTCAATATCAGAAAAGCAACACTATTAGACAATGGGCAGATACTTCTCAAGAGAAGGCATATGGATGGCCAATAAACACATGGAATGATGCTCAACATTCCTCATTATTAGAAAAATGCACTCAAAACTACAATGAGGTACCACCTCACACCAGTGAAAATGGCCATCATCAAAAAATCTGCAAACAATACATGCTGGAAAGGATGTGGAGAAAAAGAAACCCTCTTGCACTGTTGGTAGGAATTTAAATTGATACAGCCACTAAGGAGAACTGTATGGAGATTCCTTTAAAAACTAGGAATAAAATTACTATATTACCCAACAATCCCACTACTGGGCATATACTCTGAGAAAACCTTAATTGAAAAAGACACATGCACCCCAATGTTCATTGCAGTATTATTTACAGTAGCTAGGACATGGACACAACCTAGATGTCCATTGGCAGATGAATGGAAAAAGAATCTGTGGTACATTATCTAATGGAATGTTAGTCATAAAAATGAACACATTTGAGTCAGGTCTAATAAGGTGGATGAACCTAAACCATATTATACAGAGAAAAGTAAGTCAGAGTAAAACAAATATTATATATTAACACATGCATGTGGAATCTAGAAATATGATATTGAAGCACCTATAAGCAGGGCAGCAATGGAGACACAGACAGAGAACAGACTTGTGGACACGTGGACATAGCAGTGGGGAGGAGAAGATGGGAAGAATGGAGAAAGTAACATGGAAACATATACACTACCATACTTAAAATAGTTAACCAGAGGGAATTTGCTGTGTAACTCAAGGAACTCAAATGGGGATCTGTGACAACCTAGAGGGGTGGGATGAGTTGCAAGGTGGTAGGGAGTGTCAAGAGGGACAGGACATATGTATATCTATGGCTGATTCATGTTGATGTATGGAAGAAACCAACACAATATTGTAAAGCAATTATCCTTCAATTAAAAATTATTTTAAAAACAAGAGATTAGATGATACAGAAGAATGCATAACTGACCTGGAGGGAAGAATAGTGGAAATTACTCAATTGTAACAGCAAAAATAAAACAAAATAAAATTTAAAAATATGAGGAGAGTTAAGGGACCTTTGGGACAACATCAAGCC
Source organism: Bos indicus x Bos taurus (assembly GCF_003369695.1). NCBI lineage: Eukaryota > Metazoa > Chordata > Mammalia > Artiodactyla > Bovidae > Bos > Bos indicus x Bos taurus. Next base: position 118,426,161 of record NC_040079.1, read on the forward strand.
TACTAATCTGCACATCATCAGGGTCACAGAATGAGAAGAGAGAGGAAAAGAGGACAAAAATATATTTTATAAAATTAAGACTGGAAACTTCCTAAAGCTGAAAAAACATATCCAAGAACAGGATGTACAGAAAGTTCCAACTAAGATGAACCCAAAGAGACCCACACCAAGACACATCATAGTTAGAATGGTGAAAGTTAAAGAGAGAATTTTAAAGTCAGCAGGAGAAAAACAGAGTCACGTACAAAGGAAACCCCCACAAGTATCCATTGGTTTTTCAACAGAAATTTTGCAGGGCTGAAGGGAGTGGCACAATTTGTTTAAACTACTAAAAGGAAAAAACTTACAACCTAGGATATTCTGCTCAGCAAAACTATCATTCAGAATTAAAAGAGAGATGAAAAGCTTCTCAGACAATCAAAAATTAAAGGATTCATAAAAAGTAAACCAATCTTACAAGAAATGTTAAAGGGCCTGATTTAAATAAAAAAGAAAAGACTACCAAAAAAAAAAAAGAAAAAAGAATTTATGAGAAATGAAAAATCTCACAAGATAAATATATAGTATATTCTGTGGATCAATAAACAAGCAGTACAAAATTTAAAAAATAAAACTGTAAAAATCAACTATAGCTATTGTTAAACAAGAAAAGAATAGATGTGAAACTGTAAAATATGACATCAAAAACACAGCATGTTGTGAAGGGGAGTAAAAATTATAGGTCTTTTAAAGCATATTTAAATTACCACTAGTTTAAAACAAGTAGGTATAGCTACAGGTTAATATATGTGAACTCCATGGTAACCACAAATCAAATCCTACAAGATGTACAGAAAAAGAGAGAAAGAAAAACAAGCATAACACTAAATCAAATCATCAAACTACAAAGGAAGAAACAAAAAGAAGAAAAGAAAAGAGCTATTGAAACAAATGTAAAACAAGTAATAAAATGGCAATAAGTGTATACATCTCAATACTTACTTTAATTGTCAATTGACCAAATGCTTTAATTGAAAGACATAGGCTAGCTGGTTGGATTTAAAAAAGAAAAGAAGACATGTCTATGCTGTCTCTTCATTTGTATCTTAATTTTGTACACACGAGTTTTCACCTTTTGCAAAATGTGAACTGAGCTCTGTCAAGGCCTAGGATTTATTGTCGGGTACTGGCTTCCCTGGTGGCTCAGACGGTAAAGCATCTGCCTACAATGCAGGAGACCTGGGTTCAAACCCTGGGTTGGGATGATCCCCCAGAGAGGGAAATGGCAACCCACTCCAGTGTTCTTGCCTGGAGAATCCCAAGGACTGGGGAGCTTGGTGGGCTACTTTCTATGGGGTCACACAGAGTCGGACACGACTGAAGCAACTTAGCATCAGCAACAAATGTCAGAAATGAAAGGATGGCAAAAGATATTTCAGGCAAATAGAAATGAAAAGACAGTGTGAATAGCAATAATCATGACAGAAAAGACTTTTTAAAAAAGTGTATAACAAAAGACAAATAAGGGAATGATATTAATATGATAAAAAGATTGCTAAAAAAAGTATGTAACATTTGTGAAGATAAATTCACCTAATATAACAGCACTTAGATATATAAAGGAAATATTAACAGACACAAAGGGAGAAACTGACAATCATACAAATAGGGCACTTCAACACTCCAATTTTATCAGTTGACAGATCATTCAGAAAGAAAATCAATAAGGAAACAGTGGCTTTAGGTAATACTTTTGAGTTGGACTTAATAGGTATCTATAGAACATTACACCCCAAAACAGAAGAATATGCTTTTCTTTTTTAATTGGAGTTTAGTTGCTTTATAATGTTATGTTAGTTTCTGCTATACAACAAAATGAATGAGCAATACAATACACGTATCTCCTCTTTGTCACCACAGAGTATTGAGTAATGTGGCCTGTGCTATATAGGAAGTTCACATTAGTTATCTATTTTAAACATAGCAACATATATATATTCCAATCTCCCAATTCATCCCAACCTCCCTTTCCTCCCTTGACGTTCATACATTTTTTTCTCGAAATCTAGAATACATGTTCTTATTTATTTATTTTTTTACTTTACAATATTGTATTGGTTTTGCCATACATCAACATGCATCTGCCACGGGTGTATATGTGTTCCCCATCCTGAACCCCTATCCCACCTCCCTCTCCATACCATCCCTCTGGGTCATCCCAGTGCACCAGCCCCAAGCTTCCTGTATCCTGCATCAAACCTGGACTGGCGATTTGTTTCTTATATGATATTGTTCATGTGTTAATGCCATTCTCCCAAATCATCCCCCCCTCCCTCTCCCACAGAGTTCAAAAGACTGTTCTATACATCTATGTCTCTTTTGCTGTCTCGCATAAAGGGTTGTCGTTACCATCTTTCAAATTCCATATATATGCATTAGTATACTGTATTGGTGTTTTTCTTTCTGGCTTACTTCACTCTGTATAATAGGCTCCATTTCATCCACCTCATTAGAACTGATTCAAATGTATTCTTTTTAATGGCTGAGTAATACTCCAATGCGTGTATGTACTATATACAGCTTTATTATCCATTCATCTGATGATGGACATCTAGGTTGCTTCCATGTCCTGGCTCTTATAAAAAGTGGTGCGATGAACATTGGGTACACATGTCTCTTTCAATTCTGGTTTTCTCAGTGTGTATAACCAGCAGTGGGATTGCTGGGTCGTATGGCAGTTCTATTTCTAGTTTTTTTTTAAGGAATCTCTACACTGTTCTCCATAGTGGCTGTACTAGTTTGCATTCCCACCAACAGTGTAAGAGGGTTCCCTTTTCTCCACACCCTGTCCAGCATTTATTGCTTGTAGACTTTTGGATCGCAGCCATTCTGACTGGTGTGAAATGATACCTCATTATGGTTTTGATTTGCATTTCTCTGATAATGAGTGATGTTGAGCATCTTTTCATGTGTTTGTTAGCCATCTGTATGTCTTCTTTGGAGAAATGTCTATTTAGTTCTTTGGCCCATTTTTTGATTCGGTCGTTTATTTTTCTGGAATTGACCTGTAGGAGTTGCTTGTATATTTTTGAGATTACTTGTTTGTCAGTTGCTTCATTTGATATTATTTTCTCCCATTCTGAAGGCTGTTTTTTCACCTTGCTTATAGTTTCTTTTGTTATGCAGAAGCTTTTAATTTTAATTAGATCCCATTTATTTTTGCTTTTACTTCCAATATTCTGGGACGTGGATCATAGAGGATCTTGATGTGATGTATGTCGGAAAGTGTTTTGCCTATGTTCTCCTCTAGGAGTTTTATAGTTTCTGGTCTTAAGTTTAGATCTTTAATCCATTTTGAGTTCATTTTTGTGTATGATGTTAGAAAGTGTTCTAGTTTCATTCTTTTACAAGTGGTTGACCGGTTTTCCCAGCACCACTTGTTAAAGAGATTGTCTTTTCTCCATTGTATATCCTTGCCTCCTTTGTCAAAGATAAGGTGTCCATAGGTGCATGGGTTTATCTCTGGGCTTTCTATTTTGTTCCATTGATCTATATTTCTGTCTTTGTGCCAGTACCATACTGTCCTGATGACTGTGGCTTTGTAGTAGAGCCTGAAGTCAGGCAGGTTGATTCCTCCAGCTCCATTCTTCTTTCTCAAGATTGCTCTGGCTATTCGAGGTTTTTTGTATTTCCATACAAGCTGTGAAATTATTTGTTCTAGCTCTGTGAAAAATACCATTGGTAGCTTGATAGGGATTGCACTGAATCTATAGATTGCTTTGGGTAGTATACTCATTTTCACTATATTGATTCTTCTGATCCATGAACATGGTATATTTCTCCATCCATTAGTGTCCTCTTTGATTTCTTTCACCAGTGTTTTATAGTTTTCTATATATAGGTCTTTAGTTTCTTTAGGTAGATATATTCCTAAGTATTTTATTCTTTCGGTTGCAATGGTGAATGGAATTGTTTCCTTAATTTCTATTTTCTCATTATTTGTGTATAGGAATGCAAGGGATTTCTGTGTGTTGATTTTGTATCCTGCAACTTTACTATATTCATTGATTAGCTCTAGTAATTTTCTGGTGGAGTCTTTAGGGTTTTCTATGTAGAGGATCATGTCATCTGCAAACAGTGAGAGTTTTACTTCTTCTTTTCCAATCTGGATTCCTTTTATTTCTTTTTCTGCTCTGATTGCTGTGGCAAAAACTTCCAAAATTATGATGAATGGCAGTGGTGAGAGTGGGCACCCTTGTCTTGTTCCTGACTTTAGGGGAAATGCTTTCAATTTTTCACCATTGAGGATAATGTTTGCTGTGGGTTTGTCATATACAGCTTTTATTATGCTGATGTATGTTCCTTCTATTCCTGCTTTCTGGAGAGTTTTTATCATAAATGGATGTTGAATTTTGTCAAAGGCTTTCTCTGCATCTATTGAGATAATCATATGGCTTTTATTTTTTCAATTTGTTAATGTCATGTATTACATTGATTGATTTGTGGATATTGAGGAATACTTGCATCCCTGGATAAAGCCCACTTGGTCATGGTGTATGATCTTTTTAATGTGTTGTTGGATTCTGATTGCTAAAAGTTTGTTAAGGATTTTTGCATCTATGTTCATCAGCGATATTGGCCTGTAGTTTTCTTTTTTTGTGGCATCTTTGTCAGGCTTTGGTATTAGGGTGATGGTGGCCTCATAGAATGAGTTTGGAAGTTTACCTTCCTCTGCAATTTTCTGGAAGAGTTTGAGTAAGATAGGTGTCAGCTCTTCTCTAAATTTTTGGTAGAATTCAGCTGTGAAGCCGTCTGGACCTGGGCTTTTATTTGCTGGAAGATTTCTGATTACAGTTTCAATTTCCGTGCTTGTGATGGGTCTGTTAAGATTTTCTATTTCTTCTTGGTTCCGTTTTGGAAAGTTGTACTTTTCTAAGAATTTGTCCATTTCCTCCACGTTGTCCATTTTATTGGCATATAATTGCTGATAGTAGTCTCCTATGATTCTTTGTATTTGTGTGTTGCCTGTTGTGATCTCTCCATTTTCATTTCTAATTTTATTGATTTGATTTTTCTCCCTTTGTTTCTTGATGAGTCTGGCTAATGGTTTGTCAATTTTATTTATCCTTTCAAAGAACCAGCTTTTGGCTGTATTGATTTTTCCTATGGTCTCCTTTGTTTCTTTTGCATTTATTTCTGCCCGAATTTTTAAGATTTCTTTTCTTCTACTAACCCTGGGGTTCTTCATTTCTTCCTTTTCTAGTTGCTTTAGGTGTAGAGTTAGGTTATTTATTTGACTTTTTTCTTGTTTCTTGAGGTATGCTTGTATTGCTATGAACTTTCCCCTTAGCACTGCTTTTACAGTGTCCCATAGATTTTGTACAGGAGAAGGCAATGGTAACCCATTCCAGTACTCTTGCCTGGAAAATCCCATGGACAGAGGAACCTGGTAGGCTGCAGTCCATGGGGGTCACACAGAGTCGGACATGACTGAAGCGACTTAGCAGCATAGGTTTTGGGTTGTTGTGTTTTCATTTTCACTCATTTCTATGCATATTTTGATTTCTTTTTTTATTTCTTCTGTGATTTGTTGGTTATTCAGCAGCGTGTTGCTCTTTTCAAGTGCCCATATGATATATCTCTAGAATATATGATATATTTCTAGAATATATCACATGCTTGTCCACAAATCAAGTCTAAGTAAATTTAGCAGGATAGAAATTATGTCAAGTACCTTTTCCTACAACAAATTTACAAAACTAGAAAGAAATTATAGGAAGAAAAATGGGGGGAAAAAAAACTCAAACACATGGAGAGTAAACAACATGATATTTAAAAAAAAAAAAGTGGGTCAATAAAGAAATCAAAGAGGAAATTGTAAAATATTCTCAAGACAAAAAAAAAAAAAAAAAACTAACATGCAACTCTCCATAATCTATGAGACATAACAAAAGCAGTTTCAAGAGGGAAGTTTATAGTGATACAAGCCTATATAGATAAATGAGAAAAATCTCAAAGAAACAACACAACCTACTATCTAAATTTTTTTTAAAAAAGCAAAGCACTATGTGAGGGAGGAAATAATATAAATCACAGTGGAAATAAAATAAAGATAAAATAATATAAAAGATCAATGAAATCAAGCTGTTTTTTGTTTTACTTTGCATTTTTTTAATGGTCATTTTCTGTATGCTGCTGCTGCTGCTAAGTCGCTTCAGTTGTGTCCGACTCTGTGCGACCCCATAGATGGCAGCCCACCAGGCTCCCCCATCCCTGGGATTCTCCAGGCAAGAACACTGGAGTGGGTTGCCATTTCCTTCTCCAATGCATGAAAGTGAAAAGTGAAAGTGAAGTCACTCAGTTGTGTTCGAGTCTTAGCGACCCCATGGACTGCAGCCTACCAGACTCCTCTGTCCATGGGATTTTCCAAGCAAGAGTACTGGAGTGGGGTGCCATTGCCTTCTCCCATTTTCTGTATACAGTCTCCTTTATCATAAACATCCATATAACTTGTGGAACTTAATTTTACACACTGATTAGAAGAAAATACTTATTTCTAGAGATGAAAATTACTATTGTTTAATTTATATTTGCTAAAATTTTGAATCATGAGAAAAAATAGAGCAATAATTGATCATACTATAATTTTATAAAGAGAACACCATTGTGCTCTGAGGACACCACTGCACAGTCATTGATCCATGAAGACAGAACAGACCAGACATCTTTTCCAATATCAGTTTGACAGTGTTACAACTTATGGAAAACATTCCCATTTTACTTTCCTAAATGAAATTAGGTTTTCCAAATTGCTCTTCATTCTTTCTGAATATATGCTAAATTCAGCTTTTTAATTTTGAAGACATTTTGCCATACAGATGCAGGAAAAATTGCTAAAAGTTTTTAAAGCTCAAAAATAAGCTAGTATTTTTACATAAAACTATAAAAATATGATTTGAGACATATATCATTATATACTATTATCAAGTAAAAACATTTACATTAAAATTTTGAGTGATATAATAGATTATAAAACAGAATGAAAGATAAGTGTGTGGGATTCAGTGTTAAGTATTGAGGGAAGATGTGCTTAAAGGCTCAGAAATTTCATTTTCAAATGTCTTATTAATAATAATACTTGAAACAAATCACTGTTTCTTATTTTACACAGAAGTATTATTTTATGATAATAAATGTGTATATTTTATGTCTGTAAGAGTAATTGATGAACATTACAGAAAATTCAGGAAATTCAACACATTGAAAATATCATTAGTAAGTGTAGTTTCCTTTATTCCACTTCATTACCTTATTTTAAAAAAGAAGACATTTTCTCCCTCTTATCATTACAAAAAAAAAGGCAATAAGCAGAACTTGTCTTTAATCTCCCTTTTATGAAGTAAACTGTTTGAAAAATATGAAGTATATCTAATCATTTATCCTATGTTTGGGGGAGTACTCAAATGATATTCTCGGTGTCAAAGAGAAAAAAAATCTGGAAACATTTGAAAACCTTGCAGTGCTGATCATGTGTGTAGCTCGGTGGGCTATGCATTCTTACAATGCTCCCACTTCTTTCCAAGGTATTGAAATAGATCAAAATTTCTAAATGATATAAATGTATAGCTCCCATATACTCATTCATAAAATTATTATTTTGCTTTCATGAAAATAAAGTAAAATTAGTTATTTTTTGTCCTCACAAGTACAGACTTATGGAATCACTACCATGTCAAAACATAGAGTAGTTCTATGACTCCCAGAAAAGCACCCTCCCACTAAGCCTTTGTAGCTTACACCCCATTTCCTCAACCCTAGCAACTTCTGTCTCTATATTTTAGCCTTTTTTCATAATATCATACAATGGAATCACAAAGTACACAGATTTTAGAGTCTAGTATTCTTTCACTAATATATTATTCTCAAGATTAGTCCATGTTGTTGTATCTATCAGCGGTTTGTTCCTTGTTACTGCTCAACAGTATTCTATGGCATGAATGTACCAGTTTGTCCATTTACTCATTAAAAAAACATTTATGTTGTTTCTGACAATTATATGTTAGCTCTTACAAGTACTTATTATAGGATTTTGTGTGAATATATGTTCACATTTCTCTGGAGAAATGGCACTGATTGATCGTATGAATAGTGTGTATTTAACTTTATTTAAAAATAACAGAAATAGTTTCCAAAGTGGCTATAACATTTTCTATGGCAACTTGAGATTTCCAGATCTTGGCATCCTTATCCACACGCAACACTGTCAACAATTTTCATTTTAGCCATCTTAAAAAGTGTGTACAGATATCACTTTGTGGTTGTAATTTGCACATTCTTGGTATCTAATGCTGTCAGGCACCATTGCACATGCTTAGTTTTCATCTGTGTATCGTTTTTGGTCTGTTCAAGATGCCAATTTTTTTTTAAATTTTGTTTATCTCCTTGTTAAATTTTAGAAGTTCTTTAAATACTTTGGTTATAAGCTTTTTATCTAATGTGAGCTACTCTGTGGATTTTTGTTTCATTCTTTCAATGGTGTCTTTCACAAATCAAAGTTCTTTTAGTTTAATTTTATAAAATTTAATTGTTTTTTCCTTCTTTAATTTTGCCTTAGTGTAGCAGCTTACAACTGTTGCCTAACCTAAGGACACAATTTTATCACATAGGTTATGATTTGTGTTAATTTTATATAAATTGTAAGATGTGGATTTAAATTTACCATCTTGGGTATCAATACATGGTTGCTTTATCACCATTTGTTTAGAGATTATTCTTTTTCCCTTAAGTTGTCTTTGTTCTTTTGTTAAAAATTGATTAATCCTTTCTGTACAGGTCTATTTTTAGACTTTCTACTTTTTCATTTAGCTATGTATCTATCTGTTCACCAATATCACGGTGCCTTGATCATTAAAGTTCTATACCTAGTATTGAAATCAGGTAGTATGAGTCCAGCTATGTACTTTAGTGAGTAAATATCATGAAAAATCATGTATTTTGTTGTTTTTAAATTGCTAAGTCATGTCTGACTCTCTAAGACCCAGTGGACTACATCTCATCAGGATTTCTTGTCCTTCACAATCTCCCAAGATTTGCTCAAACTCATGTCCTTTGAGTCAGTGATGTCATCCAACCGTCTCATTCTCTGTCATCCCCTTCTTCTCCTGCCCTCAGTCTTTCCCAGCATCAGGGTCTTTTGCAAAAATTCAGCTCTTCCCATCACCTGGCCAAAGTATTGGAGCTTCAGCTTAGCATCAGTCCTTCCAACGAATATTCAGGGTTGGTTTCCTTTAGAACTGACTGGTTTGATCTCCTTGCAGTCTAAGGAACTCTCAAGCATCTTCTACAGCACCACAATTTGAAAGCATCGTTTCTTCAGTGCTCAGCCTTCTTTATGGTCCAACTCTCACATCCATATATAGGGCTTTTATCTGTAGGGCTTCTTTGGTGATTCAAACGGTAAAGAATCTGCCAGCAATGTGGGAAATCTGGGTTCAGTCTCTGGGTTGGGAAGATGCCCTGGAGAAGGGAATGGCTACGCACTCCAGTATTTTGTCCATGGACAGAGGAGCCTAACAGGCTGTAGTCCATGGGGTTGCAAAGAGTCAGACATGACTGAGTGACTCTCACTTCACTTTACTCACGTCCATACACAAGTACTGGAAAAACCATAGCTTTGACTATATGGATTTTTGTCAGCAAACTAATGTCTTTTCTCTTTAATACATTGTCTATGTTTGTCATGGCTTTCTTTCCAGGGAGCAACCATCTTTTACTTTCATGGCTCTGATCAACATCTACAGTGATTTTGGAGCCCAAGGGGGAAAAAAAAAATCTCTCACTGATTCCCATTTTTCCCCTTCTATTTGCCATTAGGTGATGGAACAAGATGCTATTATCTTAGTTTTATGAATATTGAGTTTTAAGCCAGGTTTTTTCACTCTCCTCTTCACCCTCATCAAGAGGCTCTACAGTTCCTCTTCATTTTCTGCCATTAGAGTGGTATTATCTGCATATTTGAGGTTGTCGATATTTCTCCCGGCAATCTTTTCTTTTAATTTCCCTCCCAGCAATCTTGATTCCAGCTTGTGATTCTTCCAGCCTGACATTTCATATGATGTAGTCTTCATAGAACGTAAATTAACAGGGTGACAGTTTACAGCCTTGTACTCCTTCCCCAAATTTGAACCAGTCCATTGTTCCATGTAAGATTCTAAATGTTGCTTCTTGATCTGCATATAAGTTTCTCAGGAGACAGGTAAAGTGGTTGTTATTCCCACCTCTTTTAGAGTTTTCCACAGTTTGTTGTGATCCACACAGTCAAAGGCTTTCACATAGTCAATGATGCTTAATTATTGAAAATGGAAATAGGAAATCATGTAGGTAATGCCAAATTACCTTCTAAAAATATTGTACCAATATACACTAGCCACAGTGGTTTGTCAATCTATGTGGAGGGATTTAAAACAGTGTAAAGATTACGTCAAACTGAAGACACTTGAGATTCAGCAGAGGAAGAAATAAGCCTTTTAAGAGATTCCCTTCCCTAAATGAGGCAGACCCTTTGGAGAGTTAACCTGCTGTATCCCTTCTGGGGAAGCTTCCAGCCAGAACAGAGGCTGACCTAAACATTACCACAGACTACAGCTCTTTATTTGTTCCCTTATAAACCCAATTGTGTCCTTAAAAATCTTATTTTTATGTCATAGTAGTCCAGCCTTGCCCCTTCCTCTGTTAAATTGTCATATAAATCCTCATTGCTGGCTGTTCAAAAAGTCTTTTCAGCCAAATGTTGTCACACCCTTAATATACTTCTGTTTGTCTATTTTGAAATCCACATAAGTAGAGAAAGGGCATATGTATTTGAAGGTAAGTTTGCAAGACTTAATAAATAAACATAAGCACACAAAGTTTTGTTTTGTTTTTTAGGACAAACAAGACAGGTACAATATATGAAATATACTAAAAATTTAGAAAGAGTTGTTAATGTGAAATTCAAATTTAACTAGCATTCTGTATTTGAAATGCTAGATGGTAAAGCATCTGCCTGCAATGCAGGAGACCCGGGTTCGATCCCTGGGTTTCGAAGATCCTCTGGAGAAGGAAATGGCAACCCACTCCAGTACTCTTGCCTGGAAAGTTCCATAGATTGAGGAACCAGGTAGGCCACAGTCCATGGGGTCACAAAAAGTCCAACAGGACTGAGTGATTTCACTTTTCACTGTATTTGGATCCTAATTTTAAGACATCAGAAATCCAATCTTCTAGGAGGAAGTATTAGTAAATAGTAAAAAGCCAAAGCTTTCCATATTAGTGTATTAAATATTTGGAAAATATAAGATCATAATGAAAGTATACATTTTAATTATCTTACAACTGTTAATTTCAAGGAGCAGCTAAGGATTAGGACAATAGAGTCAGACTCAACATCTGATGCACATTAATGAGTTGTTTTACAGATATGATAGCTAATACCAGAGAGGGGAAAAAAAAAAAAAAAAAAAGCTAACTGCAAGATGACCATACTGAAGTCATGACATTAGGTGCTCCATCTTGAGAAGCACTAAATCTATGGCTAACACAATTCCAAGAATTGACTTCAAGAGAAGAGGGTTAACATTATAAATTATAACAATGTATATTTCTATAAGAATAAAAATAATCATAGCTTCCTCTAAAATTGCCAGCAAAGACATGCTACAGACCCATATTTATGTCTTCTGCAGTGAAAATATGGCTCCCTGTATCAGCATGAAGAAGTTACAGAAGATGGACCCTCACCCAAATCTCATAGAAATGAAATGGTATTTATCAGTGGGGAATCAAAAGCAACTCTTTTGCCCCTTTCCTATTTGTCCATTTCTGTTCCCCTCTTACCTTAAAGAGATCATTAGGCAGTTTAACCTAACTCCTAAACTATGTGGTCCTAAATATATGCTATGCCTTGTCTAACCTGCTAATTCTTTACTTAAGCAAGAAGTAAGAATAAATAATTAAGCAGTTAAATAATGACTAGTTCTCTCCCTTGACAGCCTCCTTAGCAAACCTACAGATCACTCAGGCAAAATACCACCTGAAGAACAAGTAAGTCAGTTTGTACACAATGGAGAAGGATGCAGAACCCAGCTTTTTGCCTCAATAATTCACTGAGATTCCCTTCCCACCTTTTCCCTTTGAAAACTGTCATGGCTGAGCAATATCTTTGAAGTTGGTCACAGAACACGAGTCCTCCTTCTCCCATGATTGCCCACTTTTCTGATTAAAGTATCTTTCCTCTCTACTGACATTTGCCTCTTGAATCATGGGCTTTTGAGCAGAAAGAAGCTGAGCCTGAGTTTGGCAACAGGTTCTCAATGATTTAACAAGCAAGTTTTAAAACAATAAATATTTTTTTATAATATTTAAAACTAAGATGACCTAATTTGCTTTACACACTGATTTTGCATTTTTCTTTCCTTTCAGAATGTGGATATTACCAAATTTTACAAGAGAACAACAATATGAATAAAATAATTTAAATGTTATATATAAAAAGAACTATCCTAGATGGTAGGCAATTGTGTCAAGGATATTGAAATTAAATCCATAAAAATGGCAAAAAACAAATTTTGTCATTTTTTAACATATAAAATTTCACAAAGCTATATGAGTACCACTTAAAAAATCTTGGAAACATGAATCTAATGTGTTAAAAGGTAAATTGAGGCAAATTAAAATTGTTGAGTTTAAGCAAAAATTGATTCTAACTTGGCAGCATCTAATCTTACAGATAGAAAGGAGGCCCAAAGAGTTGTACAAAATGAAAAATTTTTATAGGCAGAAGGGAGCATTAAAAAGCAAGTTATTCTAGATGAAAAAGAGTTGGTCCTTGTAGAGTTACTTTCCTTCTGGTAGTGACAGGGATCTATCAGGCAAATGGCTTCGCTTATCCTGACCAGGTGATTCCTGATTTACTGGCTTAAGTTTCTTTCTGCTATGGGAAACCAAACTGCAGTTACATTAAATCTGGGTTTGGTGACCAATGGCTTAGCATAAATGACTTCATTTGAGTCCTGCTGTCTTGTTTTTTAACAGTTATCATGGCAAAAGTTAGTGTTTAATCTGTAATAATTGTCCAGTTCACCAAGAATTATCCTCCACATAAAGATCCGACAAATGGGGATCTCTAAATGCTGAGGAACCTAAAGCTTTCTATATGGGTAATTATACAACCAGTTCTACCTACCTTATTATGAAAAAGCATGTTGCCATTTTTCCCCCCATTGAGTGTCTGTTTTGTATTATTAAACAGGCAAAAAGGACTGGATTTCATATACAGAAAAGTCTTCTAATAACACTTCATTCCTTGTAAAGGCCCAGATTTCCTTCCACAAATCTTGATTCATTTGAAACTTCAAACAAATCAGAAATGGATAAGATCAATGCACCATTTGACAAATAAATGCTGCTGCTGCTGCTGCTGCTGCCAAGTCGCTTCAGTCCGACTCTGTGCGACACCAGAGACAGCAGCCCACCAGGCTTCCCTGTCCCTGGGATTCTCCAGGCAAGAACACTGGAGTGGGTTGCCATTTCCTTCTCCAATGCATAAAAGTGGAAAGTGAAAGTGAAGTCACTCAGTCGTGTCTGACTCTTAGGGACCCCATGGACTGCAGCCTACCAGGCTCCTCTGTCCATGGATTTTCCAGACAAGAGTACTGGAGTGGGATGCCATTGCCTTCTCCGAAATAAATGCTAGTTTTATAATAAACTAATTCAGCCTTAAAAATACATTTTATCTCTTACAAAGACTATTATGCCTGATGCCTGTTATTTTTTGAAAACCACTTCAGTATATGTATATATATATATATATATATTTTTTTTTAATTTCCATATTCAAAAATTAGTTTTATTGAATATTACAATATACATTTTTCACTATTGAAAACAATTGACCCAAACTTACATTGATAATTAAAACAGTAAAAGGTATGATTTTTTATAATTTTTGTAAAACAATAAATGCGTATACATTAAAACAATGCTCATGTTACATTTTAGAGAATATTGCTAAGATATTTAAAGGATTTGTGTATGTGTGTGTGTGTGTGTGTGTAATTAATGTAATTGCCAGCATTTTATTAAATCATATGCTAAAAAAGTAATGTAACTGAAGGAATGGGGCCTTCCTGGAACAGACTCCTCTATATGTTTGCTTTAGCTTCTCTCTGAAGCATAGATAACAGTAGCTGATTGTTTCCTGAGTTGTTTTAGAGATGTCAAAACCCCACCAAATGGAAAAAATTAACTACTAGTTTACCTTAAGCACATAGCTCCCAGTCCTATTGGCACTGGAAGATTGATAATGTAAACCCCATTACACCCCTGTTATGTCATTATCAACCAACCAGATAATTGTTCATGAACTGATCACAAACCCTGGGATGCCCTGCCCTCACTTTGTCTTGAAAATGCTTCCATAGACCCATCAGAGGGTTCTGGTATTTTGAGCACTAGCTGCTTGGACTTCTTGCCAACAAAAGCTGTACTTTTCTTCTCACCACAGTGCAATGTCAGTAGATTGACTTCACTATGTGCAGGTTCAGTTCAGTTGCTCAGTGGTGTCTGACTCTTTTCGACCCCATGAATCACAGCATGCCAGGCCTCCCTGTCCATCACCAACTCCCGGAGTTCACTCAAACTCACGTCCATTGAGTCAGTGATGCCATCCAGCCATCTCATCCTCTGTCGTCGCCTTCTCCTCCTGCCCCCGATCCCTCCCAGCATCAGAGTCTTTTCCAATGAGTCAACTCTTTGCATGAGGTGGCCAAAGTACTGGAGTTTCAGCTTTAGCATCATTCCTTCCAAAGAAATCCCAGGGCTGATCTCCTTCAGAATGGACTGGTTGGATCTCCTTGCAGTCCAAGGGATTCTCAAGAGTCTTCTCCAACACCACAGTTCAAAAGCATCAATTCTTTGGCACTCAGCCTTCTTCACAGTCCAACTCTCACATCCATACATGACCACAGGAAAAACCATAGCCTGGACTAGACATCAGGTAGCCAAAATATCGGAGTTTCAGCTTCAGCATTAGTCCTTCCAATGAGTATTCAGGACTGATCTCCTTTAGGATGGACTTGTTGGATCTCCTTGCTGTCCAAGGGACTCTTAAGAGTCTTCTTCAACACCACAGTTCAAAAGCATCAGTTCTTCGGAGCTCAACTTTCTTTATAGTCCAACCCTCACATCCACACATGACTACTGGAAAAACCATAGCTTTGACTAGATGGACCTTTGTTGGCAAACTCATGTCTCTCCTTTTTAATATACTGTCTAGGATGGTCATAACTTTTCTTCCAAGGAGCAAGAATCTTTTAATTTCATGGCTGCAGTCACCATCTGCAGTAATTTTGGAGCCCCCCAAAATAAAGTCTCTCACTGTTCCCACTGTTTCCCATCTATTTGCCATGAAGTGATGGGACCAGATGCCATGATCTTAGTTTTCTGAATGTTGAGTTTTAAGCCAACATTTTCAATCTCATCTTTCAGTTTCATCAAGAGACTCTTTAGTTATTCTTCACTTTCTGCCATCAGAGTGGTGTCATCTGCATATCTGAGGTGATTGATATTTCTCCTGGCAATCTTGATTTCAGCTGTGCTTCATCCAATCCAGCATGTCTCATGATGTACTTTGAATATTGTTAAAAAAGCAAGTTGACAATATTCAGCCTTGACGTACTCCTTTCCAGATTTGAAAACAGTCTGTTGTTCCATGTCCAGTTCTAACTTTTGCTTCTTGACCTGCACACAGATTTCCCAGGAGGCAGATCAGGTGGTCTGTGAGGGTGAGTGGGCCCAAGTTTAGTTTGGTAACCAGAATAGGGAGCACTGTGTTTTTAAAATCTGATCAAAGTCCCCTGAAATACCAATACAAATGCTCATGATCAGCTGAAGCTCAAAATCCATCTGGGAAGCACAGTCCTATTTAAAATTTTAAATTCTAAGACAAAGTAATTCAAGATCAATTAAGAAAAAGATTTATAAGGTGGCACCGTGCCACACATATAACATAGCAAATGACTGATTTAAACATTTATTTTTAAGTGCTCATGATAAACTTATCACAAAATCTCTGGGAAAAATATTTTATAATTGGTGCTGTGTGACCTGGACTTTTGGTCTCTAAGGATGTGCTATAGCTTATGTGTTCTCAGCTTCCCTGGAATTTGTATGTGAGATTAGAGGAAAGCTGAGTAGTGACATACTCTAGACATTAGTATTGATGGTAAATAAGTTTGTTACCTTTAGATTTTGCTGTGGATGGGAAAAAAAAAATCATTTTCTGTGGAATTTTAAGAAACAGTTTGAAGGCATATTTGTATGTAAAATTAGGACATGGAATTGCTTTTACTAGTTTTATTTTAAAATTATTTTTCTATAAATTATTCAAAAGAATGGAAAATGTATTTACAATATGTATGTGTGTGTGTGTGTATATATATATATATATATATATATAATTTAAAAATGTACTTGGTTTCTAGCAAATTTTCAAAAGGTCAGAAACTAGGTTAAAAGGGAAATATGTTTTCAGTCCTTCTGTGTTTGTCTTGGGAGAAGGCAATGGCACCCCACTCCAGTACTGTTGCCAGGAAAATCCCATGGACGGAGGAGCCTGGTAGGCTGCAATCCATGGGGTCGTGAAGAGTCAGACACGACTGAGTGACTTCACTTTCACTTTCCACTTTTATGCATTGGAGAAGGAAATGGCAACCCACTCCAGTGTTCTTGCCTGGAGAATCCCAGGGATGGAGAAGCCTGGTGGGCTGCAGTCCATGGGGTCCGCACAAAGACACGACTGAATTGACTTGGCAGGCAGGCAGCAGCAGTTTGTCTTACATTGAAACTGAATTTTTTTTCCTATAGGTTTTCTTTTCCTCTTCTCTACCACTTTTGAAATTTGAAAAGGAATTTAATTTTTCCTGTTATACATTTTTTGAAAAAAAAAAGGTTTTATCATGACTCAAACATAATTCTAGGAAATTGTTAACTATATTAATATCTTTTTATATATAACTCTGGTGCATGCTCAGTCACTCAGTCATTTCTAACTCTTTGTAACCCCAGGGACTGTAGCCCACCAGGCTCCTCTGTCCATGGAATTTTCCAGCCAAGAATACTGAGTGGGTTGCCATTTTCTCCTGCAGGGCATCTACCAGACCCAGGGGTTGAACCTGTGTGTCTTGCATCTCCTGTATTGGCAGGCGAATTCTTTACCACTGCTCCACCTGAGAAGCCTATATATATGTATATATGCTTGGTCTTAGTGGCAGACTGTGAGAGCTGGTTCCCCAACCAAAGACCAAACCTGGGCCCGCTGCATTGGAAGCACAAAGTCTAAGCCACTGGACCACTGGGGAATAAGTGTTACCTTTTCATTAATTTAAGAATTTTAATTGCATTAAATATATTAGGGAAATATTAAAAACACAATGATAAATAGAAAGATGTCTCCATGCTTTTAAAATAAGTATTACAACAAAAGCTATGATTATCAGAGTTAAAACACCCAATTAGATATATATTTTAAAGACATATTGGAAATTTTGGAATAAGCTTAGGAAAAAAAAATCCAAAACAAAGCATAGCTTAAATTTCATATTTTAAAGCTCATTTTGGACTAGTAATTTTTAAAAATAATTGTATATTGTTTTCTAAAAGCTTATATTATAAAAATGTGCTCACAATAGATGTTGAACTGTGACATAAATATGACTTAACTCTCAGGAATCTGGAAGAGAGATGTAGAATGACTGTCCTAAGGCCAACAAATTGTTGTTAGAGTGACTATATCATGTTCTTTTGTACAAATAAGTTGATCATAAATATGATAACTTGAATAGTCCTATCAGTTAAGGAGACTGATGCAATCAAAAGTCGACAGTGGGAAGGTTTTGCTTTATATTTCATCTGTTTCTCCAAATGTACAATGTCAATGCCCTTCTAATATATGTAAGCCTTGCTCTCACATTTGTCCTTGATGTGCCTGTGTTTAATCCTGGCACTGTAAGGAATGTAGTTTGGAAAGCAACAAATTATGGTGAGAATTGCCTTGAATTTTGAAGGCTAAAATGCCATAATGCTGCTGAGCTTTATCGAGAGTCTGCTAAAAAATATTTTCTTACTTTTTGTTTCCTACAGTATGCAAGAGTCAATTCTGTTATATCTCAGGCTTGTTTAGTCTGACAGCTGCCTATCCGCCTCCATTATGGTACACAGTCCCATCACTGTCTTATTCATAGCCTTTGCTGTCTTTAAAAACTATTTCATACCAAACTGCATTCTATGACACTTCCTCATCCTGCTATCTCCTGGCTGCCTTGTTTCTTGTATTCTTCCTTGGCATCCTTGTTTTCTTATATCATGTTTCCAGCTTTGTAATTGTCTCAGGCATCTGATACCTGATATTACATTTCTAGCACTGACTTGAGGTCTCTAACTTCTTCTGTGAAACATTCTTAGAAATAACTTGTACCATCCATAGAAGCACAAGGTGATATCTAGTCCCCTTGGTGTAACTCATACCACTTTGGTCTGAACTCTCATAATAATATGTTCTTTTACTTATTTTTTGTGTCACTTGCTGGGCAAACCACTTATATGTATAATATTATTTAACCTTCATAAATGCTATCATTATGTTAATCTTATTTAAATTCAGGAAAGCTCAGGCTGGACAACCTAAGTAACTTTCATGGGGTCATAAACTGATGGGTAGCATAGCAAAGACTCAAGCCTCAGTTACTCTGACTCTAAAACTCTGATCATTAGATCATTGTTTGCCATCTAGAACTCACATCCTTATATAGGGGGTAGACTCTGTGAAAGGAAAACAGAAGATAGGTTGTAAAGTGGAACACAGAGGATCTTCAGCAAAGCAAAAGAAATCACAGGAATGAATCAGTCTACCAAGCTTCTTTCTCTTTGTTTTTTTTTGATCCTGGAGTAAACTTTAAGATAAAAGAGAATGATGAGGACAAGCCAAGGAGTTTAGCTTGAAGTAGAATACAGCTAGCAAAAAATTTCTTTGGGGTTGCATGTTCTGAAAAGTATTTATGCATTTCAGTCACCTTGACATCACATGGAGAGACCTTGATTTGTAAAGATATAGAAATAGACATACTTTCCCAAGTAACCAAGTGGATAGGCCATGTTTATACATTTTTTTTAATACCACATTTGAGTGCATCTCAAAAGCTCTTAGGTGATTGTCAGAATTGTTGGGATTTTGGACCTCTAGATTTCTGAGTGCACGTTCATCCACAATTTAAGGCTCATTTGTTTTTTTCTGTGCAATGAGGTATTAGGATCAGATTATTACAAAGAAAATTAGCTCTCAATTCTGGACTGTGTGATTATGTAGTCAATCGTTTATTGTCATATAAGTCTATCAATTAGTAGATATTATTTATTAGCTCCCAGATTTTCTTAAACTACCTAGTGAAGTATTATACACTAGAGCTAGAAAAGAGCATAAACTCAGAACTTACTCTAGACTCCAAGGCTTCTTAGCAGTTCTCACCAAATACTTGTTCCCCTGGGCCCGTCCAGACACTGATGTGTTTTAAATGTAAAATGGCTTCATGAACTAGAGTTGAGCTAGAAGGAACTATGGAGAAGCTCTAAACAGTCAGCAAAAACAAGACCAGGAGCTGACTGTGGCTCAGATCATGAACTCCTCATTGCCAAATTCAAACTTAAATTGAAGAAAGTAGGGAAAACCACTAGACCATTCAGGTATGACCTAAATCAAATCCCTTACGATTATACAGTGGGAGTGACAAACAGATTCAAGGGATTAGATCTGATAGGGTGCCTGAAAAACTATGGACAGAGGTTCATAACACTGTACTGGAGGTGGTGATCAAAACCATCTCCAAGAAAAAGAAATGCAAAAAGGCAAAGTGGTTGTCTAAGAAGGCCTTGCAAATAGCTGAAAAAAAGAAGAAAACTGAAAGGCAAAGGAAAGATATATTTACCAAAATGAAGAGTTCCAAAGAATAACAAGGAGAGAGAAGAAAAACTTTCTAAGTTATCAACAGGGAAAACAATAGAATGCGAAGGACTAGCTGTGTCCTCAAGAAAATTGGAGATACCAAGGAAACATTTCATGCAAAGATGGGCTCAATAAAAGACAGAAATTCTTTGGACCTAACAGAAGCAGAAGATATTAAGACACAGTGGCAAGAATACATAGAAGAACTATACTAAAAAGATCTTCATGATCAAGATAATCACGATGGTGTGATCACGGACCTAGAGCCAGACATCCTGGAATGTGAAGGCAAGTGGACCTTAGGAATCATCACTACAAACAAAGCTAGTGGAGGTAATGGAATTCCAGTTGAGCTATTTCAAATCCTACAAGATGAGTGAAAGTGCTGCACTCAATATGCCAGCAAATTTGGAAAACTCAGCAGTGGCCACTGGACAGTAAAAGGTCAGTTTTCATCCCAATCCCAGAGAAAGGCAATGGAAAAGAATGTTCAAACTACCACACAATTGCACTCATCTCACACACTAGCAAAGTAATGCCCCAAATTCTCCCAACTAGGCTTCAACAGTACATGAACCAAGAACTTCCAGATGTTCAAGCTGGATTTAGAAAAGTCAGAGGAACCAGAGATCAAATACCAACATCTCCTGGATCAAAGAAAAAGCAACAGAGTGCCAGAAGAACATCTACTTCTGCTTCATTGACTACGCTAAAGCCTTTGACTGTGTGGATAATAACTAACTGTGGCAAATTCTTCAAGACATAGGATACCAGACTAGCTCTCCTGCCTCCTGAGAATCTATGTGCTGGTCAAGAAGCAACAGCTAGAACTGGACATAGTACAATAGACTGATTCCAAATTGGAAGAGGAGTACAGCAAGACTGTATATAGTCCCCCTGCTTATTTAACTTATATGCAGAATACATCATGAAAAATGCTGGGCTGGATGAAGCACAGATTGGAATCAAGATTGCCAGGAGAAATATCAATAAGCTCAGATAAGCAGATCACTCCACCCTTATGGCAGAAAGTAAAGAGGATCTGAAAAACCTCTTGATGGATGTGATAGAGGAGAGTGAAAACGTTGGCTTAAAACTCAATATTCAAAAAACTAAGATCATGGCATCTGGTTCCATCACTTTATGGAAAATAGGTGGGGAAACAATAGAAACAGTGAGAGATTTGTTTTCTTGGGCTCCAAAATCACTGATGATGTTGAATTCAGAAATGAAATTAAAAGACCCTGGCTCCTTGGAAGGAAAACTATAACAAACCTAGACAACATATTAAAAACAGAGACATTACTTAGCGGAAAAAGATCTGTATAGTCAAAGCTATGGCTTTTTCAGTAGTCATGTATGGATGTGAGAGTTGGACTATAAAGAAAGCTGAGCACCTTAGAATTGATGCTTTTGAACTGTGGTGCTAGAGAAGGCTGTTGAGAGTCCCTTGGACTGCAAGGAGATGCAACCAGTCCATCCTAAAGGAAATCAGTCCAGAATACTCATTGGAAGGACTGATGCTGAAACTCCAATACTTTGGCCACCTGATGTGAAGAACTGACACATTGGAAAAGACCCTGATGCTGGGAAAAATTGAAGGCAGGAGGATAAGGGGATGACAGAGGATGGGCTGTTTGAATGGCATCACTGACTCAATGGACATGAGTTTGAGTAAACTCCAAGTGTTGGCCATGGACAGGGAAGCCTGGGATACTGCAATCCATGAAGTAGCAAAGAGTCATACATGACTGAGCAACTGAACTGAACTGAACTGGACTGTAGCCTGCCAGGGATTTCCCAGACAAGAATAATGGAGTGGATTGCCATTTCCTTCTCAGAGGATCTTCCTGACCTAGGGATTGAACCTGAGTTTCCTGCTTGGCACATGGATTCTTTACCACTGAGCCACCAGAAAAGTCCAGTGTTTAGTTAAACAGTCACTTATGGCCTGCCTCGTGCTTCAAGAAAGGCATTATCTGTTTTCCAAGGCTCTTCACTCTCTACCTACACACATCCTTGTGAAATTAGGCGGGAAAAAAGACAATAACAGGTTCTGCTGAAAATTTGTGCAGAAATGCACGGCCCCGTGGAAAATTCTCTGTCAGTACTGTTAATAGATTTTAATCAAATTACTGCACAAATACAGACTTTCAGTTTTGTAATAAGTAGTAGGAAACTATAAGAAGGGTACTGTTCACAGATGTACCTGGTACAAGACTGGGAAACACTGTTAGGTGACTTAACTATACGCAAAATTAAAGTTCACTGTTAAGTCCCTCTAATGAGCCCATAGTTCATTATTAATTCAAATCTCACATCAATACCTCTCATAATCATTTGTGAAAGTATTATTCCTATTATGTTACTGCAAGAATGACATTCGTTTAACTGTATCTTTCCCAGCAGTATATGTTTAAAATCTTATACAAATCATTTTTCCTCTTTACAAATTTTGATTGATTTTTTTCATTTGATTATACTATTGTACTAGTCTTTCCTCTAAAGGACTGATTTCCTTGAGGGGAATCATGTCTTTATTATAGTTAGAGCTGAGAACTTGATTACTGATTTCAGCTTTCACAATTCAAGTTGGGAGCTAAAGATTAACCAGAAATTTTGTGCATAAGTGGCCTATTCTTTTCTTTTTTGATCCATGGGCTTTAAAAGTTATCAACTGTAGAATTTTGAGTTGATTTGCTAAAAACTTTCTTGTTTTGAAAAATCTGCTTTTACTATATGGTTATATTTTGAATATCTGCCAAAATATTTTATGTAAGCACATTAACTATAAAACAATGAGGTTTAGGGTTCTGCTTGATTTATTCATTATATCAATTTCTATGAATTTTTAACTTTTCAAGTGCCAGTTATCTGTAGGCACAAGAGATGTGGGTTCAGTCCCTGGGTAGGGAAGATTCCCTGGAGGAGCAAATGGCAAGCCAGTTCATTATTCTTGCCAGGATAATCCCATGGACAGAGGAGCCTGACAGTCCTTGGGGTTGCAAAGAGTCAGACACAACTGAGCATGCAAGAATATACCTGTATGTTTAATAGATATGATCAGACCATACTTTCTGATGCTGTGGACCATGAATCACAAAAGGGAGACACTCAGGTCAAGGAAGCTAAAATGGAGTTGGGGCAGAAATCAGGAAACTTTCTCATGCTCACCCAGGATGCAGTATAAGCTTGACCCAGACATCCTGGGACCACTTGGAACTTGTTTTTTTGTTTTTTGGTTTTTTTGTTTATGCCCCAGAGACCACAGCTTAGCAACAGCCACTGACAAACCTGGTTGAATGCCTACAGGTGTATATCATAGATCTGTAAAAAGTAACCGGTGCAACTTCTCTGAACTGTCTTCCTCCACTGCTTTTCCAACTCCTCATCTTTTGTTTTGCTCACAGCATCTTTGAGTTTCTATTCAATTCAGTGCTTCCTGAATCACAGTCCTTAAGACTCCAAACAGACTCTTTTCCTTATTTGTTGCCTTCTGCATTTGTTGGTCAAAAATATTGACAGAGATGGTGTGTTAATTTTCTTTGTCATGAAGCCACTGCTTTTGTACTCTCTGCCCAGAAGTTGCAGGCAGTAATGATTCCTGTAGAAGGAAAAGACTTGTTCATCCCAGTGGTGTCATATAGGAGACTTCTCTTCTAAATATATAAAAGTTACGTATTCCTATTTTATTAGCAAACATACACGTTTTACTGATTTTTGATACTGGATTTTCACATACATTTTTAGTATGTAAACTTCTCATAATTTACAATAAGACAATCAGGTTTAATTGGAATATTTTCCATGGAGTGAGAGTTGAACACTTCCCTCTTACTTTCTGCCTGCAGTGTAGGAGACCCAGGTTTGATTCCTAGGTTGGAAAGATCCTCTAGAGAAGGGAATGGCAACCCACTCCAGTATTCTTGCCTGGAGAATCCCATGGTCAGAGGAGCCTTGTGGGCTACAGTCTGTGGAGTCGCAAAGAGTCAGACACAACTTAGCGACTAACACTTTGTCGCTTGGTTGCCCATTTTCATTCTACTCTTTTATAGTTTTATTCAATTAGACTAATCAAGCTTGCTTCAGAAGAATCCATGGCTCTTCACTTTCTTTTTGTCTTCTCTGCAGTTTGCCTGGTGCATGAACCCCACCACTGACAATGCTACTATTAAATGATTCCACAGTCTCTGTCCATATGATATCTCTCTGTCATCTGTTAGTGGCTGATTCCCCCACTAATCCACCTCCCTCCACACAAATGTTTATTCATTATCTTAAGGTACCTGTTGCCTTCCCAGACACAAGAAGTGAGAATTGTTATTATTCATTCCTCTTGACTCCTGTGACCCCATCTTCTTATCTTTCTTTATTATAACCACTCTCAGATTCCTTAGGTGGTGCCCCTCCCCACATTAAATGTTGCTGTTATTATAGATACATCCTCCGCCTCAGCCTGAAAGCTGCCTTTGTCTCCTTTCTTATTTGCCTATTTCTTTTCTAACCTGAAAACTATCTAATCACAGGAATGAGATCACTAGGCAATTTAACCTAACTCCTGACTCTTCTGAATGTACACCATGCCTTGCCTAAACTTTTTCTTAGACAAAAACAATTAAGCATGAATAAATAAGTGGTTAAAGAATAAATGGGCTTCCCTGGTGGCTCAGATGGTAAAGCTTCTGCCTGCAATGTGGGAGACCTGGGTTTGATTCCTGGGTCAGGAAGATCCCCTGGAGAAGGAAATGGCAATCCACTCCAGTACCCTTGCCTGGAAAATCCCATGGACAGAGGAGCCTGATAGGCTACAGTCCATGGGGTCGCAAAGAGTCGGACACGACTGAGCGACTTCACTTTCACTTTCACTTTCATTTTAAAGAATAAATAAGTGATTAAAGAATGATAATCTCCCATTACCCCCAACAGCCTCCTAAAGAATCCTGCAGGCAGATCATGCAGATTAGAAAACATCTCAAGAGAGAATCAGTTAGTCTGCACTCAGTGAAGAATGATGTAGAACACACTCTCCTGCCTTGATGATTCCCTGATATTATTCCCACTTTTTCCCTTTAAAAATTGTCATGGCTGACAAGAACTGGTATGGGGACATCAGTCCACCTTTTCCTCAGATTACTGGATTTTCTGATTAAAGCATCTTTCCTCTCTACTGACATGTTCCTTTCAACTATTGGCTTTTGAGCAGTGAGCAGCCAAACCTGAGTTTTGTCGTATGCCTTTAACCTATATATTCTCCCCAAAGATTTTATTCATTCTGCAATACTCATTCATTCATTTCATTTGTAATCTAGTCACAAAAGACTTCTTCATTTGTGTTATCAAAGGAAATGTTCTGCTAATCTACTGATATTAATTTTCAAAATTTCTACTCAGTTCAGAGGTTTACAATTTTTCTAATCCATTTAATAAATTTCCCAAATTAACTCCTTCTTAGCTTCTTCTTAATTTTCTATCTTTATTAATTATTTTGCCAAATTCTAGTTGCTGTAATTGGAAATTAGCAACATTCAATGCCATATTTTCCCCTCATCATCATATGAGTACAAATGTGTTCAGTTGCTTAGTAGTATCCAATTTTTTGTGACCACATGGACTGTAGCCTGGCAGGATTCTCTATCCATGTGATTTTCCATGCAAAAATACTGGAGTAGGTTACCATCTCCTTCTCCAGGGGATCTTCCCAATCCAGAGATCAAACCCATGTCTCCTGCATTGGCAGGCAGGTTCTTTACCACTGAACTGCCGGGGATGCCCCATCATTGTTGTGTAGGGAAGCAAACTTTGCTGCCCTCAAACGTCTCTTTGGCATGAGGATTCATTTAAGCTGATTATTTTTTAAGAAACAGAAGGTTTGGGAAGTTTGTCTAGTTACTGTCCCCTTAACTGCCTAAAAGAATTTAGATAATGGCCTTATTTCTAGAATTAGAGCTACCTGCAAAAAAAAAAAAAAAAAAAAATGTGAGCTGGGTGTTGTGGAGGAGGCTTGGCAGGGCCTAGGGATCAGAGTCCCTTCTAGTTTGCCCTGCCTCTGAGGGAATAGAAAATGTTTGTTCACCAATTATTTGCTGTCAATCTCCATGTGAATTGCCTTTCTCCCCTTCAAAGTCCCAAACCACTTCCCCCAACATTCTGTTTTGTCTTTAGCTGAATATGGTATTCAAAGTGAGGGCCTTGGCCATTTTGGCAAGTTACTCAGTCTTCCTTGGTTTCCTCCTTGCAGATGTTTCGGAGAAAGTCAAACTTTCGCTTGACTTTCCTCTGTTAATATGCCTCATGTCAATTAAACTCTTAGGCCATCCAGAAGAACCTAGACAGGCATTGGAAAATCCTTCTCTGGACAGACCCAGAGGAACCAGTGTCTTGCACTCTCACACTTCCTCCAAAGTTCTCTGCCTGCCTGTGGTTCCTGGAAGTCTCCCCCAAGCTACAGGCCATGTCCTGGCTCCACAGCCACTGTCTTCTGCTAGGTCCTCCACTGCCCAGCTCCAAGGACACATGGAATGGTACTATCCATGTAGGGGGACCCCTTCTCCATGGCTTTCTTATTTGGTATGCTTTCCCTAAATTCCAGCTGCCTCCATTTCACTGAATTTGGATTTGTGTGCCCTTTACTCCATGGTCAGGCTCTACATCCTGCCGACTAAAAAAAGTGTACAACTTGAGAGTTGTGAGTTAAGTTTTATTTGGGGTAAAATGAGGACTGCAGTCCAAGAGGCAGCATCTCATGTAGCTCTGAGAGATTGTTCCAAAGCAGCAGTGGAGGAAAGTCAATATATATAAGGTTTTGGTGAAGGGGAAGTTCAATGCCATGAAGCACTCATTTTACAAAAGGTTTTTGTTAGTCATGAGGATCTGATGTCACCATGCAGGGATTTAGTACTTCTCTAGATATGAGGGGATGCAAGGATTGAGATAATAAAATCTGTTTCTAAAAATATCTAACTATCTAAAGACCTGCCCCACCAGACTCCCTGGAGCACAGAGTGCTTCACTCCACCCTGAACTCCCTCAGGGGTTATTGAAGGTCAACAGCTATAGCAGCATTGTGTTCAGTCTCCATAAAGGCAGATGGCAAATGTCTTTGTTTTTCAGTTGTTGACAATGCTGTTAGTAAGTGCCAATTTGTAGTTGACACCTGGCTGCCAAGGAGAAAGCTGGGGTAGCAAGCAAGGGGCTCACCTGCAGGCATCATGGCCTTGCACGTTTTGTCATTTAATGCCCAAAATAATTGTTTGATATATTTTTCTAGCTTCTATAACTAATTATGGCAGGAGGAAAAGTCTGATTTCAGCTCTTCTGTTATTGAAACAGGAGGGAAGGGAACAGGGCACAACCTTTAAAAGAATTACATAGACTGGGGACCCAGTATGAACTGATTAGAACAAAATAGATCCAAGATGGTGGATGAGTGGACTTTCACTAGACCTTGAGTCTCAGTATATCTCATCATAAAACATCAGCAAGCTAATGGCATGCTCACCAGCACCATGACAGTTCCAAGGCCAAACATAAGGGTCAAAATGTGGGTGGTGGCCTAATTCCTAGAATTCCCCACCCCTTCCCCAAAATAGTTGGAATAACCCTCCCACTCATTAGCCTAAGAAATTGTTGTTGTTCAGTTTCTAAATCATGTCCAACTCTTTGTGAACTCATGGACCACAGCACACCAGGCTTCCTGGTTCTTCACTATATCCTTGAATTTACTCAAACTCATGTCCATTGTTTCAATGATGCCATCCAACCATCTCATTCTCTGTCACCCCCTTCTCCTCCTGCCCTCAAGCTTTCCCAGAATCTGAATCTTTTTCAGTGAGTAAGCTCTTTGCATCAGGTGGCCAAAGTATTGGAGCTTCAACTTCAGCATCAGTCCTTCCAGTGAATATTCAGGGTTTATTTCCTTTAGAATCAATTGGGTTAATCTCCTTGCTGTCCAAGGGACTCTCAAGAGTTTTCTTCAGCACACTACAGTTCAAAAACATAATTATTTTGTGCTCAGCCTTCTTTATGGTCCAGCTCTCATATTCATACATGGTTACTGGAAAAACCATAGATTTGACTATATGGACCTTTGTCAGCAAAGTAATGTCTTTGCTTTTTAATACGCTAAGTTTGCCTTAGCTTTCCTTTAAATTACCTAGCCCATAAAAACTAACCACCCCATATTCAGAGGTCAGTCTCACCTCTGAGATGGCCCAAACACTGTCTGCAGAGTGTGTTTCCCTCTAAATAAATCCACTTCTTACTTATCACTTTGTCTCTCATTGAATTCTTTCTGTGATGAGACAACAAGAACCTGAGCTTCATTAAGTCCTGAAACCAGGTGTGATCTCAGTTAAGACAGTATGGTACTGGCACAAAGACAGAAATATTGATCAATGGAATAAAATAGAAAGCCCAGAGATAAATCCACGCACATATGGACACCTTATCTTCGACAAAGGAGGCAAGAATATACAATGGATTAAAGACAATCTCTTTAACAAGTGGTGTTGGGAAATCTGGTCAACCACTTGTAAAAGAATGAAACTGGACCACTTTCTAACAGTATACACAAAAATAAACTCAAAATGGATTAAAGATCTAAACGTAAGACCAGAAACTATAAAACTCCTAGAGGAGAACATAGGCAAAACACTCTCCGACATACATCACAGCAGGATCCTCTATGACCCACCTCCCAGAATATTGGAAATAAAAGCAAAAATAAACAAATGGGACCTAATTAACCTTAAAAGCTTCTGCACATCAAAGGAAACTATTAGCAAGGTGAAAAGACAGCCTTCAGAATGGGAGAAAATAATAGCAAATGAAGCAACCGACAAACAACTAATCTCAAAAATATACAAGCAACTCCTACAGCTCAACTCCAGAAAAATAAACGACCCAATCAAAAAATGGGCCAAAGAACTAAATAGACATTTCTCCAAAAAAGACATACAGATGGCTAACAAACACATGAAAAGATGCTCAACATCACTCACTATCAGAGAAATGCAAATCAAAACCACTATGAGGTACCATTTCACACCAGTCAGAATGGCTGCGATCCAAAAGTCTACAAATAATAAATGTTGGAGAGGCTGTGGAGAAAAGGGAACCCTCTTACACTGTTGGTGGGAATGCAAACTAGTACAGCCACTATGGAGAACAGTGTGGAGATTCCTTAAAAAACTGGAAATAGAACTGCCTTATGATCCAGCAACCCCACTGCTGGGCATACACACTGAGGAAACCAGAAGGGAAAGAGACACGTGTACCCCAATGTTCATCGCAGCACTGTTTATAATAGCCAAGACATGGAAGCAACCTAGATGTCCATCAGCAGATGAATGGATAAGAAAGCAGTGGTACATATACACAATGGAGTATTACTCAGCCATTAAAAAGAATACATTTGAATCAGTTCTAATGAGGTGGATGAAACTGGAGCCTATTATACAGAGTGAAGTAAGCCAGAAGGAAAAACATAAATACAGTATACTAATGCATATATATGGAATTTAGAAAGATGGTAACAATAACCCGGTGTATGAGACAGCAAAAGAGACACTGATGTATAGAACAGTCTTATGGACTCTGTGGGAGAGGGAGAGGGTGGGAAGATTTGGGAGAATGGCAATGAAACAGGTAAAATATCATGTAGGAAACGAGTTGCCAGTCCAGGTTCGATGCATGATGCTGGATGCTTGGGGCTGGTGCACTGGGACGACCCAGAGGGATGGTATGGGGAGGGAGGAGGGAGGAGGGTTCGGGATGGGGAACACATGTATACCTGTGGCGGATTCATTTTGATATTTGGCAAAACTAATACAATTATGTAAAGTTTAAAAATAAAATAAAATTAGAGGAAAAAAAAAAAAAAAAACTATTGATTCAAGTCCCAATGTGAGTTACAGTTTCATTATTACTAGACCTGGAAGCAGCAACTGCTTTCTACTTTTTAAAAATAATTTGACTTAATAATAAAAATACATCTAAGTAAAATGAATCTACTGATATTACTAGATTGCTGCCACTGCTGCTGTTTAGTTGCTTCAGTATTGTCTTGCTTCAGTAGTGTCTGACTCTGTGTGACCCTAAGGACTGTAGCCTGCCAGACTCCTCTGTCCTTAGAATTCCCTGGGCAAGAGTACTAGAGTGGATTGCCATGTCCTCCTCAGGAGATCTTTCCTTATCTAGGGGTCAAATTCACGTCTCCAGCATTTCAGGCAGATTCTTTACCACCAGGGAAGCCCCATTACCAGATTCAGTTCAGTTCAGTTCAGTTGCTTAGTCGTATCTGACTCTTTGCGACCCCATGAATCACAGCACACCAGGTATCCCTGTCCATCACCAACTCCTGGAGCTTACCCAAACTCATGTCCATTGAGTCGGTGATGCCATCCAGCCATCTCATCCTCTGTTGTCCCCTTCTCTTCCTGCCCCCAATCCCTCCCAGCATCAGGGTCTTTTCCAATGAGTCAACTCTTTGCGTGAGGTGGCCAAAGTATTGGAGTTTCAGCTTCAACATCAGTCCTTACAATGAACACCCAAGACTGATCTCCTTTAGAATGGACTGGTTGGATCTCCTTGCAGTCCAAGGGACTCTCAAGAGTCTTCTCCAACACCACAGTTCAAAAGCATCAATTCTTTGGCACTCAGCTTTCTTCACAGTCCAACTCTCACATCCATATGTGACCACTGGAAAAACCATAGCCTTGACTAGATGGACCTTTGTTAGCAAAGTAATGTCTCTTCTTTTTAATATGCTATCTAGGTTGGTCATGACTTTCCTTGATTAGTACATTGTAAATATTATCAATTAATTATTTTCCCTGGAAAATGAAGGTATGGTTCTATTATACCTCATTTTATATGTACAGTTCTTTCTTGTTGTACAACTTTAGCTTTTCAGCCGTCACTTTATATGCTGATAATTGGTCATCTGGACCTGAGATGGGGTACTAGGTCAGGTTGAGACCCCTAGTCTCATCCAGAGAGGTTCTTTTACCCATCAAATTTGCACAGACATGAATGAAACCAATGCTGGGATTGGAACAGCTGTAGCTTTATTCAATGGCCAAAGAATGGGAAAGCATGAACCCAGTCTACAAACCAACTTCACAACCCAGTTCAGGCAGAGACGCCAAATTTGTAAGAGGATTGAGGTAAAAAGGAGGGATTTGGAAAGTGTGAGAGATATTCATTATTTATCTGAGAACAGGGGTGTTGTTCAAACCTGGAACTGATGGAATTCTCTTTTTCAGTCTTTGTATGAGCTTTTCCAGTTGTTGTCATGGCAACTGTCAACTGTTTGAAGGGTGTGCCAATTAGCTAATGCATTACAAGGAGCATGCAATGAGGTCCAAGGTCCACAGAAAGTCAAATCTGCCACCTTTGCTCCAGCTGGTGCTAACCTTCCTTATTTCTTTCTCTTTGCAGCTCTCTTCTGGAACTTAGATAAGAGTGATGGGTTTCTGTTCAAGGGAGGGGGAAGGATATGATTCTGAAACAAGTCTTGATGACAATATTTTATCTCCTTTTTTGTACATTGATTTGTCTTGGATGTAACATTCACATGTTTTAAATCTGACTTGTAGTTCCCGTAGTTGTAGCTCATTCACTCATTCACCTTCAAATTTATAGTAAACCTCCTCTTAAGGTGGGAGTGTACATTCTGTTTCTTGGGAAACTTCTTCCTTGGTTCCTCTTGCACTGCTGTGGGGCAGCCTGCCCTCTTCCCTGCTGCACAACACCTCTGTTATTCTCTTTGCAGGATCTTTCTCCCAGGTCTGTCTTCATGTTAGTCTGCTTCAATCTTTCCAAGGTTTGGTGAGGAAGATAAGTGGAGTGCCAACTCGTTGAGCCCTAACATGTCTCAAAATTCTAACCTCACTCTTGACTGATAATTCAAAAATAATTTTCCATTAAAATTTTGAAAGAATGAATTCATTGTCTACTGGCTTCCAGTGCTGGCATCCTACCTTTTGGTGTTAATTTGATTGCTAGTTCATCCTCAGTGATTTATTTTATCTTTGTATATCTGAGCAACATCTCAATCTCTTTCTATTCCCTTTTTTCTTTCAGAGGACACTCTTTGAAATTAGTATATTTCTTTAAATGTTTGTGAATTCTTATCTATTAGTATTTAAAGAGTGAAGTATGTGTATAGCTGATTGGAGGTAAAGACAGATCTTCATAAGGCTGACAAATAAAAGTATGGGAGATAAATCCAGTCATATGTGGGAAGCCTACATGTGAGTATCTAGAGTATTTACTTTGACCTGGTCAGTGTTCCCAGTTTTCTACCTGGGATCATAATCAGGATCCTACCAGGTAGGCATTCTGGAAACTGAAAGGGACATAGAGAGGGAAGGATCCTACTTTCAGCCTCCAAACATTTCAGCCCCACATTCTCACTTCTACACATGAGTTTGTCTGATGTCCTCATTACACAATCTCTTCCCCAGACCTTTCCTGAAAATGCCTGTATAATTCATGTTAAATTCTGGTAAGTAACAATCAGTATAAATGGCAGCAAGCCATAAAATGAAACAAAACACTCGGGTACAGTTTGAATTCAGACATGGTGGCAACAGACACTTCTATGTCAGAGACATCCATTCTCTCTCCTGATCTCACACATTTTCTCCAGAGCAGACACAGTAGCATGACCACCAGGCATCAAAGACTCATATTCTATCAGATCAGAAATCCTTACAAAAGAAGGATCCTATCTCCAGATTTCTTGAAGCTCTCAGTAAAATATTTTTTTTATTTTTATTTTTTTACTATATCTATGAATTTTTTTTATTTTTTTATTTTATTTTTAAACTTTACAATATTGTATTAGTTTTGCCAAATATCGAAATGAATCCGCCACAGGTATACCTGTGTTCCCCATCCTGAACCCTCCTCCCTCCTCCCTCCCCATACCCTCCCTCTGGGTCGTCCCAGTGCACCAGCCCCAAGCATCCAGTATCGTGCATCAAACCTGGACTGGCGACTCATTTCATACATGATATTATACATGTTTCAATGCCATTCTCCCATATCTCTCCATGTATAGATCAGTAAAATATTTTAAAATGGCCTTTTTCAGGACATGTGTCAATCCTTGTTGCTCTGCTTGGGGAGATGGTTTTCTGATAGATCAGGTATCATTTCCTGGCTACCTCTGTGGTAAGGGATAGAGAGACACAGAGAGAGTGCTATCAAGACTGATCTGCATCCCTTTTCCCAACATGAAACCTCAAACGTCTCCTGCTCATAAAAAAGTAAATTTAATATATGCGAATGTGTATGTATTTTCCCTCTGTGTGCTAGGCAGTCTTTAATTCCACATGCTACCTCTTGTGGTCTGGCAATTAAAGCAAACAGTACATTTAACTACCACTGCAAGCACATTCAGAATGCAGTATAGAAGGGACATGGGAGAGATGCAGTTTAAAACAAACAAACAAACAACAACAACAACAAAAAACCAATAAAACAAAAACCATTGCTTGTGAATTGCAGAAAGAGGAGTCAACACACTGCATTGCCTCTTCTGCAAACACTGATGACTTACAGAACAAGGATTTCAATGGCTCCCTTGGTCAATCAATGTGGCTTGTTCTAGAGCTGGCCCCTGAAAATATACATTTGGGAGATTTTGTCTGCAAGCAACAGAAGATTCTGCTCAGACTTAGTGAGTAAAGTCCAATGTAAGATACTCACAGGAGTCATTTGATCACTGGCTGTGCCTGGTCTTTTTGAGAGCCAGCTTTAGCTCGGGCTGCCACCTACTTATTTGAGGAAGCTTTCACTCTGAGACTACAAGGCCAAAGAGTGCAGCTCCTTTTTCTTCAGTCATCACAGAAAATGGCATGTGCCCAGTGGTTCCCTCCAGCATCTGGGAACAGCACTCTAAGTTGGAGGAAATCGTTGCTGTTGTCATTGAGAGATGGCTTGGGGTCATAGGGTCCCAAGTTCTGCACCATCACCAGAATTCCAAGAGCCCCAGCTGTGCTTCTTCACCTCCCCTACCTCTGTGGGAATTTACTTTAGATTTTGAGAAGTAGTTTTTAATTTGTGGAATCACAAAGGGGAGGGGGGAACATGTAATTATGTTTTTTAATCATTTTATTTAAAAAAATGAACACACCCAAAAATACAGACAGCATTAAACTTTTCACCACATAATCATCAGCCAGACCCCAAAACTCAATTCACTACTGTACTTGCTTCTTCTTGCCTCATTTTTCTCCCCTTCATCCCACCTCTATAATGTTTGGATAAGTATTTTAAAGTAAATCAAAGACATCATGTAATTTCATTCATTTTTTTTTTTTTGCTTTTCTTGCTTTTTCTGCATAAAATTGATTTATTTTTAATAATTCCATTGGTCCTTTATCCTGTCATTATTTAAAGGATATTTTTAGAAAATTTTCTAGTATTTTTATAAATCTTAACTTATGATAGTGTTTCTTCAGAAAATATACAATTTCACCTGTAGTGTGAGAAACAAATTTTATACTTTTATTCTGTCTCTCTATCTTTTGTACTGTTTTATTTCTTCATATGTTATGCAGTTCATAAATTTATATTTCTACATATGTCACAATTTTTTTTTCTTTAAACAATCATCTTTTATTTATTTTTATTGTATTTTATTATATTATTATTATTATTATTATTTTTTTACTTTACAATATTGTATTGGTTTTGCCATACATCGACATGCATCCACCACGGGTGTACATGTGTTCCCCATCCTGAAGGATACAGGAAACTATCATCATTTCTCATTTTAAAATGAGAAAGAAATAAATTTTTCATATATTACCCATATTTGCAAATTTTATATTTGATAAGAGACTTTCATTTTGACAATATATAAACTCTTACAAGTAAATAATAAAAATATAAAAAAATAGAAGTTGGTCAAAGAATCTGATCAGATATTTCCTGAAAGCAGATAAACAAATGGCCAATAAGCACATAAGAAAATGTTCAACATCATTAGGGAAATTCAAGTCAAAACCATGAGATATCACTTCATAAACACAAAGATGCCTATAAGACAGATAATAATAAATGTTGAAGAATATGTGAAGAAGAAAGGACTCTTCTATGTTACTCATGAAGATGTAAAACATTGCAGCTTCTTTGGAAAGAAATTTGTCAGTTCTTCAAAAGATGAAATGGGATTACAATATGACATAGCAATTCCACACCTAGTTATCTGTCCAAGAGAAGTGAAAAAACATGCCCCACAAAGGCTTGTGTGTGAATGTTCATACAGTGTTACTTCTAGTAGGCAAAAAAATAAGACAACTCAAACATCCACCAGTTGATACATGGATAAATAAAAATGTAGATATAAAGTACTGACATACACTATATCCAAGGTGACTTGAAACATGACTCCATTTCTATGAAATGACCAGAATTAGCAAGTCAATAGAAATGGAAAGTATATTCGTTTTTTAGTTTTTTTTCCCTAGGTCTGGCCTGTGAAATGAGTTAGAGAGAGATGGGGCTTGCCTGCTAGTAGGTATGAAGATTTTCAGGGGAGGGATGATGAAAAATTTCTAAATGAGATTATGGTTATGGTTGTATGACTGTAAATATATTGGCATATACTTGTATACAGGGAATCACAGACTTTAATGTGCAGATCATACATTAAATGAATCATTTCCAAAAAGAGCTGTTTAAAAAAAAAAAAGAAAGAAGTTATTAAATGATGGCACTGAGTACTCAATAATGGAACAAAACTGAACAAAATAGGTAAAAATTCATGTAGATGTTTTGCCACTGCAAAGCATGAATTTGCAGTTATTTAGTTGAAAATAGAAACATTGTCAGGGACTACCTTCAACACAGCCAATGTCATATGGGTGACATTCCTTGTTTACAGTTACTTCTGTTAGAAGACTCTCTTTGTTACAAATAGCACAAATCTAATTCAAACTAGTCTACAAAAGAATGAAAATTCCTCTGCATAGGTAAATAGAAATAAAATCAACAGAGGTATAAATGGCCTTGACCTGAGTTCATGAAGATTGTGCTGCTTTCCCTTTCTCTCAGATAAGCTCTGCTCCACAGAAAACCACATTTCCTAATCTCCTGGCATGGCAGTAGTAGAAAGATTGTTTTCTACCCAAATGCTCTGGTAAATAAGTTTCTAGTGGGGCTTTATATGATTATATACCCAGACCTCAATCAGAAAATTTTAATATAAGGGATTCAACAAAGAGAGGAGACATATCTTTGTCAAATAATGAGATTTAGAAATCTCAATTACTTACATTCCTCTCTCTTCTATTAGCTTGGAATCAAGTAGAAAGTAAGGTATAGGAATCATAAAAATGGAACAAGGTGTCAGCTTAATTAAAATTACAACTAGTTGGACAGTGGGGCTTAGGTCTCCAGCCAAACAATCTTTATATTATTAATACTACATCTAGGACAAATGCCAGCTGAACAGACAGGTCATTTCCATGTAGAAAGGGATGTCAAACTTTCCAAAAGAGAACTCCCAGGGTCCCTCCTTCATCTCATCAATCTTCATCTTCACCAACCTTGTCCATCTCTGCAGAGGGCTGAGAGAGGAAGCAAAATTCAAGATAATTTTCCTTCTACATTTATTTTCTGAGGAGGGAGAAAAGGTGTACAGGCCTGGTAAGTCCATCCCACCCCAAGTATCCAGAACAGATAGAAATAAGCACATTTATTCAAAACTTGGTCTAAGCTAAGGGACACAAAAGCATGAATGTGCATGTACACACACACACACACACACACACACACACAAGACTGCCACTAGATGTTTCATTCTTGCTGTACTTAAATAGAAAAATGATAGACTTTCACTACAGACAACAATTTGAGTGAGCTTCCTTGGTGGCTCAGGGATAAAGAATCTGCCTGCCATGAGGGAGACCTGGGTTTGATCCCTAGGTTGGGAAGATACCCTGGAGAATGGAATAGCTACCCACTCCAGTATTCTGGCCTGGAGAATTCCATGGACTGTATAGTCCTTGGGGTCTCAAAGAATCAGACACGACTGAGACACTTTCACTTACACCCATTTGAGTGGTTATTCTGGAGGAAATGTTTGAATTTCACACAAATAGCTAATGTTGAGTGAAGAATTTTATTAATTATGTTGATGGTGTTTTGGTATATATTGCTATATATTAAACCCATGGCTCAGACTTTAATTTGGATAAGTCAAATAATCATGCAGAGAAGGCAATGGCACCCCACTCCAGTACTCTTGCCTGGAAAATCCCATGGACGGAGGAGCCTGGTAGGCTGCAGTCCATTGGGTCGCTGAGGGTCGGACACGACTGAGCGACTTCACTTTCACTTTTCACTTTCATGCATTGGAGAAGGAAATGGCAACCCACTCCAGTGTTCTTGCCTGGAGAATCCCAGGGACGGGGGAGCCTGGCGGGCTGCTGTCTATGGGGTTGCACAGAGTCGGACATGACTGAAGCGATTTAGCAGCAGCAGCAGCAGCAGCAAATAATTATGATGAGGTGACCAAGTGTCACTGTATCATAGTTCAAGTGATAACTGATATAAATGGAATTATAGAGATGTCAGAACTAAAACTCAACTGAGTTGCAATATTTTTAAAAAGTGATTAACTTTTAATGATTTCCCAATTAAAGATCTCTTTAAATAGTTTGACATTGAAATTAAAATACATTTTCCACTTAATAAACAACAAATTCTTTCAATATTATT
Organism: Bos indicus x Bos taurus; assembly: GCF_003369695.1. Taxonomy (NCBI): domain Eukaryota; kingdom Metazoa; phylum Chordata; class Mammalia; order Artiodactyla; family Bovidae; genus Bos; species Bos indicus x Bos taurus. Next base: position 118,463,911 of record NC_040079.1, read on the forward strand.
AATTATAAACTAGCCATTAATGAAAAATGAACAGTGCATTAAAGATGCTAATGTCTTCATTGTTATTATTATTTTGTATCACTGATGTCTCAAATGTATTTAAATACTTTAACAGTGATTTCCCTCATCTTTCAAAGTGCATAAAATACAAAAGAGCTATGAGAAATAAATGAACAGGTATAAAGACATAGATTTCATAAGCACATTTAATGAATTATTTCTCAATAGAGCTATTAAAAGAAAAAACTATTTCACAATAACACTGAGTACTCAATACTAGCACAAAACTGAGTAATAATTAAGTAAGTAAATTAACATTACTTACTTAAAAAAGTAAGTAATAATTCATGCTACTATTTTGCCACTGAATAACATGAATTTTCAATTATTTGGGGCCCCAATTTAATGTTTCAATAAAAATTTTCATCTATACAGTTTCTGTGACTCCACACCTTAAGATTTTAATTTATAAGTGGTCATACCTGTAAGCAATCAACATAAAGAAAATTAATAAAGACATGCCTGTGGCCTGTTCAAAAAATCCATAATTCATTGTGAAGGCTATTTGATGCCAATTATCAAAAAAACAGTGATCAAGGGAAACATATTATCAGTTTCACATCACAAATATTTGCAAAGTGGAATGAAATTAAACTTTTTAAATTTGAGAAGCTGCAAAAATATTTTAAATGTGACTCGTGATATTAGAAGAACCTTATTGAAATTTTTGTCAAAATGCCAACTGGTGACATATAAACACTATAAAAATATTCTAACTTTCACTATCAATTCATGCCACTATTGACTCTTCTTGGCTTGTTTATCATTGACTTATTTTAATTACTAAAGAAGGATGGATAGTCTATTGCCAAATGTTAATAACATAATGGGCTAAATCAATGGCATACAGTCTCAGTATATGCAATGTATTTCTTCTTTCAGTTTTCAATGTGCTGCTTTCATTTCTCCTTTCCTATCTTTGCTTCTTATATCAACTATATATTACCAAGTAATAACAATAACAGGATGTTTATATTTCCCATTTATATAGTGCTTTAAGGCAGTTTACATTGTTTTATCATTTATACAGCATGTTATATTAGAAAATAATTATAATTTTAGTAGAATAAACTATAGGTCAAAAAATCTTATTACATTGTACTAGAAATTTGGGGGTTGATTATATTTGAACCCACATTTACTGTTCTTTCCAAGATGAGACCTGTCTTTCCTTCTTAAATTTGAAACTTTGTGACATTTAAACCTAAAAGTGCATACTTTTCTTTTTTTAATATAAATTTATTTATATTAATTGGAGGTTAATTACTTTTCTAGTTTAACTAAATTCAGCAAATAAACCGACTATAAGGGTGACAAGGGGAAATAATGACTGTTTTAGGTATAATTGCAGCAATGCCTGAAAAATACATGACTTGGGGTTTGTTCCATTGATAAACAACTGAGAAAATGAGGGTCAGTGTCTAGGGTTATTCTCAGAGACAAATAGAAAAGAGCATTATTTAAAAAGCAAACAAACAACAAACAAAAACTTTGAGATGTTGGGGAGGTGAAGAGAATTTTAGTAACACACATAGCTATTTTGAATGCCTACTAAAGTATATGGATACGTATTCAAGTTACCCAAATAATTTGAAAATGAGTTCATGAGCACACACTTGAAAACACTTGAGGAAAGTGGTGAAACTTAGAAGTACTACAGGTTTGACGGTTGACAAATAATGATTATACTTCAAAAAGTTGTACAAAGATTCTGCTTACTACTGCCTGTAGCATAACACTGCCTGACTTTCTAAGGAACACATCGTTAAAGTTGAAAGATGATTCCTTAGAGAAGGAGGTGAATATAGACCCACAAGGAACAAATCATGTCAGACTAGGCATTTGTGGACAAGATTTAGAAAAGTGTAAGATCAAAATGATGGATTAGTAGCTGATTGAAAAACTCAACCCAAAGAGATGATTAATAGATAAGTGTCAATGTGTAAAGGTGGCTTCCAGTAGGCGCCACTGGCCTTATCCTTGGCTATGTCCTTTTCAAAATTTCATCAATCATGTGGATAAAAATATAAATGCATGTCTAGTATTAATAGCAAGGATATATAACAATTATGTTAAATTAGTTAAAAGGTAGGTGATTTAGATAATCTCTTTAAAAATCAGTTCAGGAATGCAGCTGGAAAAAACATGAATGTGTAATTGTCAAAATAAGGAAGAAAAATTATTTAAAATGAGGGCATTTATGGAGATCCAAGCATGCCTAGAAAGTTGTATTTAGTTGCTAATACATACTTTAAAGTGTCCCCCAGGTAGTGCTAGTGGTAAAGAATCCCGCTGACAATGCAGAGGATATAAGAGATGTGGATTTGATCCCTGGGTTGGGAAGATTCCCTGAAAAGGGGCATGGCAACCCACCCCAGTACTTCTTGCCTGGAGAAGAGGACATGGACAGAGAAGCCTGGTGATCTATAGTCCATAGGGTAACAAAGAGTCAGATACCACTGAAGTGACTTTGCACATATACACTTTAAAATGTCAAATTACATAGAACATGCTTAAAGAACAATGAGGGAAATTATATTATATGAAAATATAGTTTCAGGAAGTAAATGTTTTTCAGGCACTATGACTGGCTCACAGTAAGGAGGTATATTGACTGGTGGGTGATGGCTTATAAGATGGCTTAGAAATGTTGTTTGCTGATAAGTAGACAGAAGGAAGAGCAGTGTGTGGGATCTAATGGAATATTGATTCACCTTCTAGCAGCTGATGAGTAAAAAAGTCAGTGAGCAGATTGACTAGGCCATGAGATACCATTCATTATTTATGTTCATCTGTACAAGTGACCATTTGGTAAGAAATAGTGTCTATGGGAAACCTCAACTGCACAATTTGATTTCTAAATGCTTTTCAAATGTTATGTCATATAAAATGAAAGACAAAAGACAGGTAGAAGTAGCTCTTAAGTTTATCAGAGGCTATATGTAAAACAAATAACTACATAAAATCCATATGTGTGTGTGTGTGTGTGTGGTAATTCTAATAGTCATCAGTACTGTCCCAAAGAGAGTTTGACTATTCCAAATGTAGAACAAATATTAGATCTCCAAACTTCTAAACACAAGGAGCAGAATGAGTGGTCTATCTTAGACCCCAGAGAAGGCATTTTATCAACGTCCTTCTCAAAGTAAGATGGTGAAAAAGGAAGGACATCTCAAAAAGTAGAACCAATAGCCATGCAGGTAGGGCAAGGGGCAGACTTGGAGACAAAATATACAATGACAGCCTAAACAACATCTCCCACCCTTAGAATAGGAACCCTCAAAACACTGCCCAACAGGTTTGGGGGATCACAGACCAGTGAAGGCTGGTTTCTTCCAAATAGGAGCTTTTATTGTAGTTATGTTTCTGAACACAAAGAGTGGATGAGGCACCTAACTTGGATTTAGTTCATAGGTCTCTCTAGTAAAGGACATAGTTCCAGACGATGTAGAGACTGACATGTGAGTATTTTGGCTTGATACCCTTAATGAGGGATGTGAATGCTTCCTTCTGGATTACAGTGAGAGACATAGAATTCATATCTTGAAAGACAGACTCTAGACCATCATTATACCAAAAATATACCTTCCTCATCTCACTGACACAAGTCATAGCCTTCCCGACTTGTTCTGGCCAATGTAAAGAACAGGCAATGCTTTCTTCCTAGCAAACCTTAATGAGTGCTATTTTTTCACTGCTACAGACTGAGGCTTCTTCATCAGCCTGGGTGTCAGAACACAGAGCAAAGTGGCAGTTGATTGGTTAGAGATACTTACTAGGACTGAGAAACAATGTTTTGTTGAAAGGAGCTGAGGTTTTTGAGTCATTTGTTACCACGGTATAACATTGGCTGTTCTGACCATTGCAGTCTCTGAAAAAGAGATCTGATGCTGAGAGGTGGCTATATTTATATTTGTTGATTTATGGGAAGTAGGAACATTGTTCTTAAGCTTATGCTCTGTTGCCTACTATAAGACATAGTTATCTGTGCTGGATTCACTTAACACATAAAGTAGTAAGAGTCAATGCTTGCAAAACTGTTTCAATTAAGAGATTACCTTCACCCATATGACATGGAGATCTCTATATACATGAAGTGAATATTTTTATAGTATATTTTACATGAAAATAGTAAGGCATAAAATATAGACAGAAAGAGAAAGGAGAATGATCATGGAATTTTATGGAATAAAAACCTTGTTGTGGAAATTAGAGCTTGTTTAATTGTTGGAGAATTTGAGGAAATAGAAAACTACGGAGGATTGGAGATGATACCTACCAGCCCTGACAAGGAAGAACTGACTGAAACTTGCTGGACAGTAAGTATTCTCTGCTGCTGTTAAAGGAGCTGGGGTGGCTCTTTCCTCTCTGAGTTCAAAGAATGGTGATTGGCCTGGACATTCAGCATCAGGTCAAACTCAAGAAGAGCTGGACGGGGTGCTAGAGAAATGGGGACAAAACAAGACCCCCTCTGCATCTGTCTCTCATGGCATCTATCCAATTACAACCTTCAGAATATTGTCATGATGCTTCTATCTCTCAATCTCTGAAAATTCCCTTTTAGGCCAAACCTGAGCTCTGTCCATGGAGGGAACGGAATTCCGGGAAATGTAATTCTAGTTTACTTTCTCTTTCTCATGGATAACCTTTTATTTGTCAAATCATCATATTTGATTTGGCATAGATAGCCTAGTAAAATCTGATCATCTAAATCCTCCCAGTATTCTATTGAAACACTGAAGTTTGTAATTTAACTTCAAAAACAGTATTATAAGGAAAATTTTGTTTATTCAAAATATATTCATCCCTAGGGTAAGAGAAACAGCTTTACAGAGAAACTGAACCTATTTTTTTTAACATTTTTATATTTAAACAATGTTATTTGTGAATACTATACTCATAATTATTAGTTAAATGAGAATTTTGGAGAGTTATCTTTCTCTTCTGACTTTTAAAACTTAGAGTTCATCCATCAAATGAAATCTTATCTCTTATCTACAAGCAAGAAGAGAAACAGGTTTAAATATCCAAATATTTATTTCATTGATCTCTTAGTTCCCTGAGTATTTCTTGTTGCTTATCAAACTAAAAATGTTGTTATATTTTCTAGTCTTCCTTGTGTCTAGCCAAGAGAGGGGTAAATTTTCTGTGCAGTTTCCAGAAACTGCTCTCAGGGCTACTTGGGCTTCTAGGATGAAGATGAAGCTCCACAGGGAACTGGTAGAATGTGGCCCAAATTCAAAGCAGGGTGGAAAAGAAAGTGGGAAGAAATTGAGGATCCTGGCTCCCTGCATAATTCATGGAGCAAAAGCACCAAACCAGCCCTAAATTGATTCTTCTCAAATTGTACATAGAGGGAAATTAACTTCCATATTTGTCTGGAATTTTGGTCATACCAGGTATATCTAATGCAAACATATATTTCTGTCTTAGTCTGTTTGGGTTTTTTTTTTTTTTTAATTTTATTTTATTTTTAAACTTTACAATATTGTATTAGTTTTGCCAAATATCGAAATGAATCCGCCACAGGTATACCCACGTTCCCCATCCTGAACCCTCCTCCCTCCTCCCTCCCCTACCCTCCCTCTGGGTCGACCCAGTGCACCAGCCCCAAGCATCCAATACCGTGCATCGAACCTGGACTGGCGACTCGTTTCATACATGATATTATACATGTTTCAATGCTATTCTCCCAAATCTCCCCACCCTCTCCCTCTCCCACAGAGTCCATAAGACTGATCTATACATTGGTGTCTCTTTGCTGTCTCGTACACAGGGTTATTGTTAGCATCTTTCTAAATTCCATGTATTGGTGTTTTTCTTTCTGGCTTACTTCACTCTGTATAATAGGTTCCAGTTTTTTCCTGTCTTGTTTGGGTTTTTAAAACAAGGTAACAGAAACTGGGTGCCTAAACAACAGACATCTATGTCTCACAGTTCTGATGGCTGGGAAGTGGAAGGTCAGGCTCTGGCAAATTCCATGTCTGGTGAGACCCCTTTATCTGGTTCACGGATAAGTGTCTTATTGGAGTATCAGAACATAGTGGAATGGGCTGGGGAGCTGTCTGGGATCTCTTCTGTTTAAGGGCACTAATTCTATTGATGGGGGATTTCCCCCTTTCCTCCCTGTTACCCCATGACCTATTCACCACTCACAGGCCTCACATTCAAATACCATCATATTGGGGATTAAGATTTAATACATGAACTTGTGAGAGGACGGGCTTAATGATTCATTCTATTGAAGCTTCTTAAAAGTGGAATTTCTTTGAAAAATTGCTCAGATTATTTTAAGTAAATCTGAAGGTAGGGAAACTGATCTAAGTCCTAGCTTTTGCTTAATAAAAAAATAAATTAAAAAACTTGTACTACTGCTTTTGTTTTTGTTGAACATTAATCAACAAAAATACATTTATTCTAAAATTTTTTTTAGAATAAATGCATTAGTTTTTAATGCTTTAGCCATATTTTCAATATATTCATCCCTGCAGAAGTCAATTTTAGTTTCTTCAGGAAAAATCATTATGCAGATTCACAGTTTGTTGCTTTAGTAATATTTAAGATAATTCCTAAATACTTCAAGTCAACTGAATGTGTGTGTCTGTAGATCCAATTCATTAATATTTTCCTTCCTTGAACTAAACTAACATCTGTGGTTATAAATAACAAGGTGACGACCTTCCTCAGGGCCATTCTGTTTACGCCAATAAAATTCATAATTTCCCCCACATTTCTAATTTCCCTTGTCTCTTTTGCATTATCAACTCTTGGTGTTGTTTGTACTAACTTTTAAGTTATAACTCATGAATTTAATTAGAGCAACAGATTATTCTTTGAGATCGAGAAGATACTGCTTTGGCCTCATTCCAGCATTATTGTTATAGACTCCCCCACCTCAAAACAAAACTGCACCCAACTGTTTTGTTTTCCAAAGCTAATAGTCGTCATTAAGAAATATTGTATTTGGATTGCTCCTTTAATAAGCATCTTATTAATTTATTAGGTTTTTGAAGTGTGTATATTTTAAGGAAATTTGTAAAATATTTTATGATTGTATTATTCTAAGAATGCTAAGTCACTTCAGGTGTGTCTAACTCTGTGCAACCCCATAGATGGCAGCCCACCAGGCTCCTCTGTCCATGGGATTCTCCAGGCAAGACTACTGGAGTGGGTTGCCATTTCCTTCTCCATTTTCCCGCATGGTAGAGGCTAATTGATGAAAAATGATGAAATAATATCTATGATGATGAAACAGAAAAATGTTTTGAGATGCAAGAAAAGTAAGATCACTGAAATTCTAAAATGTACTTTAGATTTAGGAAAGGGTCCAGTGGGCCAATACAGGTAATGCTAGGACAAAATAACTTTTCTTCTCTTTTAAAGCAAGTTCTCTCTGCTCCTTGGAAGATCTCTTGTTTTTTTTTCAGGTGTTTCTACAAAATAAGGCATTCTTTTCACAGTTTCTCTTAACTCTTGTTTCAAGGCAAGCACATAATTTTCACTCTCTCCTGTTTTTAGTGGCACTGGTTAATAGTCTGTATCAGGAAATAGTGGGGGTGGTTTCAATACAACATCAGGTAACTTTTCACCTCTGCTAAATCCAACTGCTTCAATGTTAAAGGTATAAGCAGCACGTCCTCTTCCTTTATTCCCAGCCACTGGAACTGCTGGCTAAGTCTCGAGGCTCAGGGAAAGAGTGCAGCTGAAGTGCCGGCCGGCAACCAAGGGGTGCAGACCGAAGGTTCTAGTGCTCCAGGGTCTACTGGTTCCACTTCTGGAGAAGGTGCGCTCCTTCTAGAGTATTCTATAATATTCCTTCTAAAGTATTCTAAGAATACTTTAGTGCTATAATTAGAAATGTGCTAACTTCTGTAATGGAGAAGGCAATGGCACCCCACTCCAGTACTCTTGCCTGGAAAATCCCATGGACGGAGGAGCCTGGTGGGCTGCAGTCCATGGGGTAGCTAAGAGTCGGGCACAACTGAGCGACTTCACTTTCACTTTTCATTTTAATGCATTGGAGAAGTAAATGGCAACCCACTCCAGGGTTCTTGTCTGGAGAATCACAGGGACGGCGGAGCCTGGTGGGCTGCCGTCTATGGGGTCGCACAGAGTCGGACACGACTGAAGCGACTTAGCAGCAGCAGCAGCAGCAACTTCTGTAAGTGATAGCAAAGACACATTAGAATAGTTCATGAATCATATTCAGGCTAACCTTAGCATAGGAGGAAATCAGAATTTTTTATAATGTCATTGAAAGTAGGATCTTACTTTCAATAATGGCAAGTGTTGTTTAAATATATGTTTTAATCTATGTATTTGAGAGATAGTCATTCTTCTGAATTTGAATCCCCAAAAAAGTCATAAAAATAATTCATCTTAGATAAGTTTTTATGGTTTGGTTGAAAAGAACTGTAGAGACACTAACAAAAGCTAGAAACACAAATTATAAGTAAAGATAATGACATTTAGGTAGGAAAAGAGGTAGAGATATAGAAAATAGTAGTACACTCCAGTTGATCATAAGGCTCTTCCATGCTCACCCTGTCCAGCAATCCTTCACTCTCCTCATCCAGTGGACAATATTACACCCCAGTCAGACCAATTATGGAAGGATGGTGTCTACTCTAAGGCTGAGGGAGTTGTGTTCACCACCTCCCCACAGGGACAGCACCGCCTTCTTGAAGAAGGACCATCTGTCTGATGCTTTTCTGCCTCCTCTTCTGCCCAGACTCTGAGACAAGTGACTTTCCTCAAGATCCTGCCCCTGATTGCCAGCTCCACTGCAAAGGTCACCCAGTGGAGAGCCGGGGTGGAATACAGGGGCTGAGCTCCATCACTGCAGTGCGTATCCTTTGTTCACTGTTAAGTCACTAAGTTGCGTCCACTCTTCGTGACTCCATAAACTGTAGCAAGTTAGGCTTCCCTGTCCTTCACCATTTCCCAAAGTTTGCTCAAACTCATGTCCATTAGTCCATTAATGCCATCCAACCATCTTATTCTCTGTCTCTCCCTTCTATTTTTGCCCTCAGTCTTTCCCAGCATCAGGGTCTTTTCCAATAAGTCAGTTCTTTGCATCAGGTGGCCAAATTGGTGGAGCTTCAGCTTTAGCATCAGTCCTTTAGTGAATATTCAATGTTGATTTCCTTTAGGACTGACTGGTTTGATCTCTTTGCTGTCCAAGGAACTCTCAAGAGTCTTTTTCAGAACCACAGTTCAAAAGCATCAATTCTTTGGTGCTCAGCCTTGTTTATGGTCCAACTCTCACATCCATACATGCCTACTGGAAAACCATAGCTTTGACTGTATAGACCTTTGTCAGCAAAGTCATTTTGCTGCTTTTTAATACACTGTCTAGGTTTGCCATAACTTTTCTTATAAGGAGCAAGTGTCTTTTAATTTTGTGGCTGTGGTCACTGTCCACAGTGATTTTGCAGTCCAAGAAAATGAAATCTGTCACTGTTTCTACTTTTTCCCCATCTATTTGCCATGAAGTGATGGGACCAGATGCCATAACCTTAGTTTTTTGAATGTCAAGTTTTAAGTCAGCTTTGTCACTCTCCTCTTTCCCTTTCATCAAGAGACTCTATTTCCTCTTCACTTTCTGCCACTGAGGTGTATCATCTGTATATCTGAGGTGATTGATATTTCTCCCAGCAATATTGATTCCAGCTTATGCGTCATCCAGCCCAATATTTAGTATAATGTTCTCTGCATATAAGTTAAATAAGCAGGGGGATAACATACAGCCTTGATGTACTCCTTTCCGAATTTGGAACTGGTCTGTTGGTCCATGTCCAGTTCTAACTGTTACTTCTTGTACTTCATGCAGGTTTGTCATGAGGCAGGTAAGGTGGTTTGGTACTCCCATCTCTTCAAGAATATTTCACAGTTTGTTGTGACCCACACAGTCAGTGTATCCTTGCCCTGAACTATATCTTCTCTGAGCAAAATACCTTCTCTAATTCCCACAGGAGAATCTTGTGGGGGTTCTGGCCAGCCTTCTGCACTTCCATCTGTTACCCACTACCCTCTTTGTGGGCTCCCGCCCCAGGAACAAAAGGCACCCTACTTCCTCCTGCCTTAATGTTGGACACACTGCAGTTTCACTCCTGTGTTCATCCCAGATTCTCTGCTTTGACTATGTAAAACCATAAATGTACCACTTTAGATTTTTCATTCCTGAAATTATTGGATGTGCCATCCAGCTGTCCAACTTTGGAGAAATGACCTAAACACTGTGTAACCACTTCAGTTTTGCCTCAGGAGAATGGGAAAATTCATTCTTATCTCACAAGGTATTTGTCAGGTTTAAACTATTTAGTTACAGTATAGAACAGTGGCTGATCCTTAATGAGCATTCAGTTATTGGGTTATACCTTGCCACCACCAACATCATTGTCGTCACCATCACTGTTATCCTTGCCTGAAATTTATGTCTATGAATCTCTGTATTCACCTGTTTGCCTAGGGTTATTTCTATGGGCTATTACTGATTAAGAGTATTTATCTGGTTCAATTCAATTTTAAAACAAGCAACATATAAATGTGAAAGTATCAGAACAATTATGTTGGTGGAAAATGAGGATCATGGCATCTGGTCCCATCACTTCATGGGAAATAGATGGGTAAACAGTTGAAACAGTGTCAGACTTTATTTTTTTGGTCTCCAAAATCACTGTAGATGGTGACTGCAGCCATGAAATTAAAGGCGCTTGCTCCTTGGAAGGGAAGTTATGACCAACCTAGATAGCATATTGAAAAGCAGAGACATTACTTTGCCAACAAAGGTCCGTCTAGTCAAGGCTATGGTTTTTCCAATGGTCATGTATGGATGTGAGTGTTGGACTGTGAAGAAAGCTGAGCACCAAAGAATTGATGCTTTTTTTTTTCTAATAAACTTAACACATAGTTTAATTCTAGGAAATCCATAACTTTAAAACCAGCATATTAATAGACTAATAACTACAAATGCTAAAACATCATTTAATAAAATTCAACAAACATTTCTGAATAAATGGGGAAACTCCTAATAAAATAGGAATAGATGGATACTTCCTTTATATGGAAAAACACACACATACACATATCTCAAACCAAAAAACCTCCCTCATGCTTGATAGTAAAACTTAATAAGTATCTTCATAAAAATGCAGCTGAATTTATTAGGTTAAGAGCAAAGAGATGAGGAATTCCCAAGGGATCCATGGGTCATGACACCAGGCTTCCAGTGCAGAGGGAAATAAGATCCTGTATGCAGCTTGGTGCAGCCAAAGAGAGAGGGACAGAAGTCCACCAGTCTTACCCTGGTTTACTTAGGAGCCACAGTTTCTGAGCTACATCTTTTCCTCACATGAGAAAGACAGTTCACTGAATGGCTACTAGAGTCTTTAGGGCTTAAAGGGCAACATGATCAAGTGTTTCCCAAAAAAGCAATTCAAAAGTCAAATAAGGGGAAAGTATCTTCAAGTTCTGTAATAAAGAACTGATTTATTTATTATTTAAAGAGTTCTTATGATCAATAAGAAAAAGATCAGAAACTCAATAGGAAAATATACAAATATATAATGTGGATAATTCACACACACAAAAGAATTACAATTATTATACATACTCAACCATACTCTTAAATAAAAATGGAATGCCATTATCACCTATCAGATTGGCAAAGATTCAGATTCAAAAGGTTTACAAATACAATATTGGCAGGTGAGTGTGTAAACCAGTGCATCCTCTTTGGAAAGCAATGTTACAATGACTATTAAAAGCACTTTAAGGTTAAATGTAATATTCTTAGACTTTGACCACTCTACCAAAAACATCCACCATTTCTGGCTCTAGCCCCTTCTTTTCTTCATAGCATACTACAATTTATAATTATTTGTCTGTAAACTATTTAAAGTCTGTCTCCCCGAGTTAGCATATAAAATTCTATGATGGCAGGTATCAAGCTTAATTTGCTTTTTGGTTTATCCCTAATATCTGCTATATTGCCTAGTACATGGAAAGCACTTGTATTAGTAAATACCTTCCCTTTGATCCAATAATTCCACTTCTAGGTGGCCCTTTTTAGATGACACATTCTTTTTCACCCAATAATTAATTCTATTTTTAGATGAGCATGCTACAGATGATAACCCTCATACATCCACAAAGATTTTCACTACAAGTATTGTATAATAGCAAAATACAGAAAACATCTTAAACATCAGATATAATATGGTTCATCCATAGATTGGAATACTATAGTCATTAAAAAGATATATTTATATGCATTGATATAAAACATCTCCAAGCCATGTAGATTCTTCTGTATAGTGTGGTATAAATGGAAATATACATACCTAACAAGAGGGCTTTCACCCAACTCTCTCTGGGAAAATCTCAAGCTAGTGTGATCCAATGTCAAGCTAGTGTGATCTAGGGTAAAAGTTCCTCTCTACATCAACTCTGCCCTGCCAGATTCTAGAGCCACATCCTTTCACTTTCAGCTCTGTGGGCTTTCCAGGGTCTTGTGGCTTGAAAAGGGGCTTATCCAAATTAGATAGTTTTCATTTGTACTGAAAGTCTAAGTTTGGTCAGATATCACTATATGACAATAAGATCTTATCATAGACCACAAGTGGAGCTTGCTCTAAATGTCTTTCCAGCACTGGTGCTAACCAGTGTCTTCAGGTTAACTCTCTTGTCCACATGGTCCTTCCTGATCTAATCTTTTCATGAGCTCTACCAACCATCTCTTTATACCTCCTCCTTTTGCTCTTTCTCTTCCTCGTCTAGCTGGCACCTAATCTACTCGTTGGAATACCCAAGCACTCTGGGTCGTTATCTTTTTAATGTCTATTTTTATGGGTAAACCCCAGGACCCTTTCAATCACGTCCTTGGCTTCTGATAGTCAAAGCCAAGTTTTTCAAAAAAATGTTGGCTTTCAGCACATGTACTATATATATATTTTTAAAGTCATTCAGAACTGTAGTGGGCACCTGTTGATTGCCTACCCCTGCCTTCCTAACATTACTCTAATATGGATACTCAGGTATCGATTCCTTACCCACATAGTCCATAAGGTGAGCAACTCGGCAGATCAGGAGTAAGTCATTCTATTTCCGGGGCAATGATATATCCGGATGGGGCGGGGCGGGGCGGGGCGGGGGGCTGGGGCGCGGGGGGCGGCGCGGGCAGCAGTGGGGCATGTGACCTAAGCTAATCTAATTAGTCTGTATTTCCTGGTACACTTATGAAAAGAGAAGGAAAATTTTTGTCTTGGCATTCCAAATAAGACTACTGAGACTCAGCCTAATTAGAATTGATGCTTTTGAATTGTGGTGTTGGAGAAGACTCTTGAGAGTCCCTTGGACTGCAAGGAGATCAAACCAGTCCATTCTAAAGGAGATCAGCCCTGGATGTTGTTTGGAAGGAATGATGCTAAAGCTGAAACTCAAAACTTTGGCCACCTCATGCTAAGAGTTGACTCATTGGAAAAGATCTGATGCTGGGAAGGATTAGGGGCAGGAGGAAAAGGGGACGACAGAGGATGAGATGGCTGGATGGCATCACCGACTGGATGGACATGAGTTTGAGCAAACTCCGGGAGTTGGTGATGGACAGGGAGGCATGGCGTGCTGCAATTCATGGGGTCGCAAAGAGTCGGACACGACTGAGCGACTGAAGTGAACTGACTGATACATGGCGAACTTCACCCAACAAATCAACTTGTACATTTTGTCATCAAATATGTTAAAGCAAAATGTTAAGAGCTTTTTGTATGAAAAGAAGCATTTTATTTTCAATATTTGCTACCAAAATATTCATTATTTATGTGTACTTAAAGGAAAAAAATATTTGCATACTTTAAGCTACTAATTTGGCATATTTTTTAGATTCTTTTTCTCAACCTCGTTTTTTTTTTTTTTTTTTCTTTTTATAATTGAAATATAGCTGGTTTACCATGTTTTGGGTGTATAGCAAAGTGATTCAGTTTATAATGTACATGTATATATATATATGTGTATATATATACACATACATATTTTTTGTTAATTGGCATATTTTCAAATTGTCTTTTAACACCAACTTGAAAATTGAATTCCTTTTTTATTCAATTTATTTATTTTAATTGGAGGATGACTACTTTACAATATTGTGATGTTTTTGTATCTTTAGTAATAATACTTTACAATTTTAAAATAACAATATTTTACAATATTCTTTTTTCTTGAATTCTTTTTTCTTGAATCAATAATGTATTCATATTGCTTTCCTTGCTGTTTGACTGAATAATGCACCACTGTCTAAAGAGCCCATTATCCAAATACAAGAAAAGCCCAGAGTTTATTTTCAGTGCTTCTTTTAGCCTGTCTCTTACTATGATATGTGCAAGGAAATAGGAGAGAACTGACAGCAATTTAGGTGGAGTAGAACACCAGGTGGTCAGGGGCTGACTTTTTTAAATAGCTCTGTAATAGGAAAATGCAGGCCAGCACAGAGAAATAGGACCCATGATCACTGTCTTCACTCCAAAATGGAAAAATAAAATGTGAGAGATAGGGAAGATTGTCTTCAGAGACTCAAAACAGAGTAGAAGTTTTTAAGACTCTATTATTTGTGCTTCTGAACCTAAGAATTAGAAGCATTCAAAACTCTAACCAGTGGGACACATAGTGAGTACCAAGGAACACATAGTGAGTACTAAGGAACACCACTGCCCAGTCGTTGGCCCGCAGGCACTAGATGGAGGTGTGGACATAATCTCCCACTATAATCTCCTCGGGGATGAAATGGCTGTGTGTGGCAAGAAGACAAGACAACAACTCAGGCTCAGAAATTGAAAAAAGGGATCAGTCTCCAAAAATAGGTTCAATTTATGGATCGTGTTTTCCAAGTAAGGCAGGGATTGTTGCAGAATTTTGAAAGGGACATGTATTAAGATAAATCAATAACAAAGCCCATATTCTGGCTAGATTTCCTTGAAGACTGTTCCTATAGTATAGTGGCATTTGATACTAAGGTGAGTCTCTCTCATGGGGACAGCAAGAAACTCCACAGGAATCCCATGATGCTGAATCTTGGGAGCACTTGACTATTTGCAAATTCACAGAATTCTCTCAGTGATTTTTTGCTATTCTGTGTCTTTGCACAGTTTCTATAAATTCATCTTCAGATATCCTAGTAAGAGGTTTTGCATTCTGAAAAGAATGACCCTACTCTATCCTAGATGTTACTTCTTAAATTTTACATGATTTTCCCATTTAACAAAATAATCTTATTTAAAAATGTAACTGGTTCTCAATCTCACTTTTTATTTCCTAATTCAAATTTTTAAGGTTGCACTGAAAATATTTTGGAAAGCTTTGGGATTTAGATAGACATTTTTGAAATACTAATAATATACTCATTTATTCATAAAATGAATAGCAGTTATACTCTAAGATAAACATAGAATTGTATCTTTCAATATATTTATATTACATATTTATAACTGAGTGAGTCTTTAGTCTGATGTACTTTTCTTATGCTTTTAATTCTGATTATTTGATTTAGTCATATGTGTCCACTGTCCACTATCATGGGATACAGTCCTATGAACACTGTACTCACAGTGTTCATTCCCCCTGTGCTCACTGACATGTGCATGTGAAAATAAATCTACTCTAGTCCACGCTTTCCCTGTCAGCATCTCTTCCTAACAATGGCTAGGACTAAAGGAGAAAAATGGGGGAAAATGCACATTCTTACATTCTACAATGTTCTTGTCAAGGATAAGTTTGAACAAAAAATATATTTGGTTATTTGGATTCAAAATGTGCACAAATGTTACATATCCAAATGGTTTTATTTATCACACTATTTTCTTTGAAATACGAATGGCTTAGTGTATGATCAGGTTTGTATTTTAAAGTAGCATTTATTGAACAGCAATGCATTATCAGCAAAGGCCATTTGAGGATAAGAAGTTAAATATGCTGAAATGTGGCCTTAACTTTTTTTTTTTTTTAACAAAGATTCAGTGTTTTTTTATTTGAATGCTGATTCAATTTTAATTCTTATCCACAGTAATATTGAACATTAAACATAATTATCTCTCTCAAAAAAAAATTTAAATATGCACAAAGAAGAAAATACCTATGAACTCAACTCTTCATCTTGATTATCAACTTGGTTTACAAAATGCCTACTTGTCCTTATGCATGTATATACATATACGGGAAACTCAGTGTTCGTCTCGAGTGGGGATGAGTATCTCGGGAAACTTCTTGAGTTTCACAAAGAGTGTCAAGTACCCTTTCGAGTTTCAAGAGGGAACGTGGGATTTCTTTTGAAACGCTGCAGCGTAAAAGGGCCTCATCTCACATGGAGGGGAGAATTTTGTGGATTCTGTCAAGTTGTATATACATATGTATACACACACATATATACATACATGTATGTGTATGTACATATATGTATGTACATACATGTATGTATACACATATACACATATGTGTATATACATATGTGTGTGTATATACATATACATATATATATATATATGCAGCCCATGGAGTCAAAAAGAGTTGGACATGACTGAGAGAGGCAGCAGGCAGCATGGTACTTTTATTACTTTTACTGCATGTGATGATCCAATATTCACTTTGTTCTGTGCTATGCTAAGGTGCTTCAGTCATGTCCAACTCTTTCTGACTCAATGGACCTTAGCCCACCAGGCCCCTCTGTCCATGGGATTATCTGGGCAAGAATACTGGAATAGGTAGCCATGTTCTCCTCCAGGGGATCTTCCCGACCCAGGGATCAAACCCAAGACTTATGTCTCCTGCACTGGCAGGAGGATTCTTTACCACTAGCACCACCTGGAAAGCCCCAATATTCACTTTATCATTCACTGAGTAGCCTGATTTCCTTCCAAAGTCAATATTTATAGAACATAAACTGTCTTAGAATGAGGGTTTTTTTTTTTTTTTTTTAAGAATTTAAACTTCTAAAGAATGAGATCAAGATGTTAAGGACTAGAGTCTGCTGCTGCTGCTGCTAAGTCGCTTCAGTCATGTCCGACTCTGTGTGACCCCATAGATGGCAGCCCACCAGGCTCCACCATCACTGGGATTCTCCAGGCAACAACATTGGAGTGGGTTGCCATTTCCTTCTCCAATGCATGAAAGTGAAAAGTGAAAGTGAAGTCGCTCAGTCGTGTCTGACTTTTCACGACCCCATGGACTGCAGCCTACCAGGCTCCTCTGTCCATGGGATTTGCCAGGCAAGAGTACTGGAGTGGGGTGCCATTGCCTTCTCCAGAGTCTACTAGGGACCTTAAAGGATGATGAGTCACTTATATAGCTTCTGTTTCACTCACATATAGGAAAATGTCAGTAAGAATATTTAAACCACTTTTATAGAAGCTACTATAATTTTTTTGAGAAATTTCATTAAATAGATATTTTACTAAGTTGCAGAATTTAACATGAGGATAAAACATTAGATAAGAGAATGTTTTCTCTAGAAAGTCACAAAGCTGAACTTACTTGGAATGAAACATTTATTCTTCTTTTCCTGTAATCTTTGAAAACTGACAGGTACAGAATTATACCATATTGCTACTGAGAGTTAGAATTAGATGAATTTATAAAATTCATAAGACTGTAAGTTACTTCCTTTAGATGCATGGATGCAAGTGAAATAAGATTTCAAGTGTTTACATAAACTATAGTGGATTCTAACAGTGAGAATAAAGAAATGAGGGAAGAAAAGAAAGAAGGCAGGGAGAGAAGGAAAAATAGTAGGATGGCATGGAGATGGAAAGTGTGAAGGACTGTCACCATGTCTATTAGAATCTTACCCTCTTGTGTAACTAATTTTTGGCAGTCCAAATCTTTGTATTCCATGGAGATGACTGACATCACCATGTTTTGGTACAATCAAGTGGTCCCACTTAACCTTAAGTATGTGACAGCAGAATTGTAAAGTGATGGCTAGGAAAACAGACACCACCAGAGCATCACCTCATATACCAAGGAGTATGAAATCCTGCATACCAAGGAGCCTCTAGCAGCACTCATGTCCGTGCCGAGCTCTTAATATCTGCTTCCAGGTTCCATCATTATGAACAACACACAGGGACACATCAAGTCTGACAGATAAATTGGAAAAAAATTTGACTTAACAAAATACCTGCTCAAATTTAATATAAATTACCTGAACACAGTCAACTTATTTATATATCAGTACTCTCATTTTCTTGAAAAATATAAATGCTTAATATTTTTTGTATTAGTGCAAATGTTCCCTCTCAAAATTAACTGGAGGGTTATTTAGGAGACTGTATCACTTTATTTTATTATTTTTATATTTTTCAGATATATATTCTTATCTTTACAGGAGTAATACCCACTTTTATTAATGCTGCTAGGTATATTGAGCAACATAATTTTTGTGTTTATAATGTTTGAAATTGAATGTTGTTCTTGGGAAATGATTCATTTTGTAACTGTCTCGAGAATTCAGGTGAAATTTAATATCTCAGCTTTAAGTGTGTATTTTTTGTTAAATACTTGGTAAATCAATAGAATTAATTAGCTGGTATTTTGTTTTATCATCCATTGGTGCCACATAGGAATAACATCTGACATTACATTGGCATTTGAGTCAATATTTATACACAGTGAAAAAATGATGTTGTGTTGTATATTTAATATCCTACTTGCAGATAATTAAATTTTCATTGCAGACTCTATCTTATCAATATAAAACAACATTTGCATCCATTTTGATTTTCATTCACCTTGAATCTTTCTCAGTCAGATATTAACATTGACATCTTTTCTTCATTTCTCTTTTCATGCCCAGGAAAATTTTGGTATTTGGTAATACATTGAGTAAGAAGTATACACCTTTATTGCCACCTTATATTAACACATACTTTTTAGTTAGTTTTTGATAGAAATTGTCAATGTTTTCAATGACTGGCAAATAAAAATTTTCAAAATCAATACTGTTAAAACCTAAAAAGTTAATGAAAGCAGGAGAAGGGGACAACAGAGGATGAAATGGTTGAATGGCATCACCAAATCGATGGTCGTGAGTTTGAGCAAGATCCAGGAGTTGGTGATGGACAGGGAAGCCTGGCATGCTGTAGGCTGAACAACTGAACTGAAAAAGTTAAAGGGAAAGATGAATTCTAAAGAGTGATATCTGTTTGCAGTTAATCAGGAGCTGCTCAGTGTTCTTTATCACAGCTTTCCATTAACACTCTACTAACAAGACTGCTGATATAACACAATATATAAATGGACACATAATCCGAGAGAAATGTGGAAATGTGCAGTATGACTTAAACATTTGAAAATGACTTACTCTACTTGTAGGAATATAGTTTAAAAATAAAGGACGTAGTTTACAGTTTGTTGTACAAAAAAATGACAAGATATTTAAACAATTTTGTTTATTTATCAAAATGCATGTTAAGAAGATAAGATCATGATGTTAGACAAATGTTTGTATATAGTATTGTATATGAGAACAATTTTCAAAAGCTATATTATTGCACAGATAAATATTTAGACTGAATTTTTTCTTGTTTTCATTTTTACTCTTAAATTTTTGTTTAAATATAGTTTATTTACAATATTTTGTTAGTATCAGCTGTATAGCAAAATGATTGTTTCATGTATATATATATATATATATATATATATATATATATACATGTATATATATATATATATATTATTTTTTTTACATTCTTCTCCATTATGGTTTACCAAAAGATATTAAGTATAGTTTTCTGGGCTATACAACAGGTCCCTCTTATTTATTTTATATATAGGAGTGTGTATGTGCTAATCCCAAACAGAACTATATGAAAAAGATCTTCATGACTCAGATAGACATGATCATGTGATCACTCACCTAGAGCCAGACATCCTGAAGTGTGAAGTAAAGTGGGCCTTAGGAACCATCACTACGAACAAAAGCTAGTGGAGATGATGGAATTCCAGCTGAGCTATTTCAAATCCTCAAAGATGATGCTGTTAAAATGCTACATTCAATATGCCAGCAAATTGGGAAAACTCAGCAGTGGCCACAGGACTGGAAAAGGAGTTTTCATTCTAATCCCAAAGAAAGGCAATGCCAAAGACTGTTCAAATACCACACAATTGCACTAATCTCATTCACTGGTAAACTAATGCTTAAAATTCTCCAAGCTAGGCTTCAACTGTACATAAACCAAGAACTTTGAGATGTTCAAGTTGGATTTAGAAAAGGCAGAGGAAACAGAGATTAAGTTGGATCATAGAAAAAGCAAGAGAATTCCAGAAAAATATCTACTTCTGCTTCATTGACTATGGAAAAGCCTTTGACTGTGTGGATCACAACAAACTGTGGAAAATTCTTAAAGAGATGGGAATACCAGACCACATGACCTGCCTCTTGAGAAATCTGTATGCAGGTCAAGAACATTAGAAAATCACACTGCAAATTCTCCTAAAAGCATAAAAGGACAAATAAATAGAAAATACCATTTATAGAAGTAGTATTGCAAGACTCCAATTGCCAGTTAGCCAAATCCTTCATAGTAAAAGCGTTTAAAAAAAAAGAAAGAAAGAAAAGAAAATCAAGGAATGGGAAATATTCAAATAGATTGTGAAGCTAAACTTTTTTTGAAATAAAGAAAAATTAAAACATTCAAATTGAAAAACTCTATGGCGTGCTAAAGTGTGAGAAGAAAAGAAACCAAAAGTCAACATACTA
The DNA here is from genome assembly GCF_003369695.1 of Bos indicus x Bos taurus. NCBI lineage: Eukaryota > Metazoa > Chordata > Mammalia > Artiodactyla > Bovidae > Bos > Bos indicus x Bos taurus. The sequence goes on from NC_040079.1 coordinate 118,484,714, forward strand.
TAACAAAATGTAATAATTGCATGGGAAAAAGAGAAAAGTATTGAATCACCATAGAGAAAAAATGGATTATCAACAAAAGAAAGAGAATTGTATTAATATCAGGCTTCTCAGTACCAGTAAAGGGATTAGAATATAATGGAGTTATTTTTTAAAATCAATTTTAATGGGTTATGATTTATACACTACAAACCAATACAGTACAAATCCATTTAGACTGCAACACTTAACACGTCTTTAAAAAAATATACATGCATTAACCTCTTGTCAAAAAGTAAGATGCAGAACATTTCCATCATCCCAAAGATGCTCCTTGACCCTTTACTGTCCATCACTTCTGTAGAACTGACCCCAACCACCAATCTGCTTTTAGTCAGTATACCTTTGTTGGAATTTTCTAGAATTCTATACAAATGGCATCACAGAGTATATACTTTATTGGGTCTGGCTTCTATTACTTAACATAGATTTTAAGATTTATCCATGTTGTTGCTTGTATTAGTAGGTTATTTTTGGTACTGTTAAAACTGGTCATGGAAAGAAAAAAGAAAAAGAAAAAAGGAGGGGAGAAGGAAAGAGATGCACACAGAAAATGAGATAATTTCTAACAGAGACGAGCAACAAGAGCAGAGCAATATTATCAAGAATTGAATGCTAATACATTTGAAAACCTAGATAAAATGAGCAGGCTTCACCCTCTTCTCCTTCTTCCCTCAATCTTCCCCAGCATCAGGGACTTTTCCAGTGAGTCAGCTGTTCACATCCGATGACCAAAATACTGGAGTTTCAGCTTCAGCATTAGTCCTTTCAAAGAGTATTCAGGGTTGATTTCCACTGGTTTGATCTCCATGCTGTCTAAGGGACCCTCAGGAGTCTTCTCCAGCACCACACTTTGGAGGTATCAATCCCTTAGGGTTCAGCCTTTTTACTGTCCAGCTCTCACAACCATATGTGACCACTGGGAAGACCATGGCCTTGACTCTATGGACTTCTGTCAGCACAATGATGTCTTTGCTGTTCAACACATCATCTAGGTTTGTCGTAGCTTGTTTAAGATTTAGTTTTAAGCATGTTTAAGATTTAGTTTTAAGCAGGCTCTTTCACTGTCCTCCTTCACCTTCATCAAGAGGCTCTTTAGTTCCTCTTTTCTTTCTGCCATTAAAGTGGTATCAAACACTTATCTGAAGTTGTTGATGTTTCTCCTGCCTATCTTGATTCCAGCTTGTAACTCATCCAGCCCAGCATGTCACATGATGTGCGCATCATATAGATTAAACAAACAGGGTGACAGAAGACAGTCCTGTAGTATTCCTTTCTCAATCTTGAACCAGTTAGCTGTTCCATACAGAGGTTTAACTGTTGTTTCTTGACCCGCATACAGGCTTCTCATGAGACAGGTAATATGGTCTAGTATTCCCATATCTTTAAGAGTTTTCCACAGTTTATTATGATCCACATAGTCAAAAGCTTTGGCATAGTGGATGAAACAGAGGTAGGTGTTTTTTTGGAATTCCCTAGCTTTCTCTATGATCCACCAAATGTTGGCAATTTAATCTCTGGCTCCTCTTCCTTTTCTAAACCCAACTTGGATATCTGGAGGTTCTTGGTTCACATAATGCTAAAGCCTAGCATGCAAGATTTTAAGCATGACCGTACTAGCATGGGAGATGAGTGCAATTTTCTGATGGCTAGTATATTCTTTAGTACTACCCTTCTTGGGAATTTGGATGAGGACTGATCTTTTCCAGTCCTGTGGCCACTGCTAGGTCTTCCAGATTTGTTAACATTTTGAAGGTAGCACCTTGATGGCATCATCCTTTAGAGTTTTGAATAGTTCTACTGAAATTCTGTCTCATCCATTAGCTTTATTACCAGTAGTGCTTCCAAAGGCCCACTTGACTTCACTCTCCAGAATGTCTGGTTCTGGGTGGCTCACCACCCTTTAGTAGTAATCTGGTTCATCTGGATTTTTTTAGTGCAGTTCTTCCATATATCCTTTCCATCACTTTTTGATCACTTCAGCATCTGCGAGGTCTCTACTATTTATGTCCTTTATAGAGTACCTCAATAAACTTTACATATACTGATATGCTTAATTGTATACAGTGTATATATAGTATTAACAGCATAAATATACAATAGGTCCCCAAGTACCTATTTGGTCTGGAAGAGATTAGTGAAAATGAGAGTACATAAGTTATTTAAAATGCATTTCATGCAAATCAAAACCACAATGAGGTACCATTTCATGCCAGTCAGAATGGCTGTGATCCAAAAGTCTACAAGCAATAAATGCTGGAGATGATGTGGAGAAAAGGGAACCCTCTTACACTGTTGGTGGGGATGCAAACTAGTACAGCCACTATGGAGAACAGTGTGGAGATTCCTTAAAAAACTGGAAATAGAACTGCCATATGACCCAGCAACCCCACTGCTGGGCATACACACTGAGGAAACCAGAATTGATGGAGACACATGTACCCCAATGTTCATTGCAGCACTGTTTCTAATAGCCAGGACATGCAAGCAACCTAGATGTCCATCAGCAGATGAATGGATAAGAAAGCTGTGGTACATATACACAATGGAGTATTACTCAGCCATTAAAAAGAATACATTTGAATCAGTTCTAATGAGGTGGATGAAACTGGAGCCTATTATACAGAGTGAAGTAAGCCAGAAAGAAAAACACCAATACAGTATACTAACACATATATATGGAATTTAGAAAGATGGGAACGACAACCCTGTATGCGAGACAGCAAAAGAGACACAGATGTATAGAACCGTCTTTTGGACTCTGTGGGAGAGGGTGGGGGGATGATTTGGGAGAATGGCATTAAAACATGAACAATATCATATAAGAAACGAATCACCAGTCCAGGTTTGATACAGGATGGAAGCTTGGGGCTGGTGCACTGGGATGACCCAGAAGGATGGTATGGGTAGGGAGGTGGGAGGGGGGTTCAGAATGGGGAACACGTGCACACCTGTGTGGATGCATGCTGATGTATGGCAAAACCAATACAATATTGTAAAGTAATAAAATAAAATAAAATAAAAAAATAATAAATAAAAAAGTAAAATAAAATAAAATCCATTTTGATTTATAGCATTAAAATGCTTTATCATTGGAACAAAAAAATATGTGGAAAAAACAGATATTTCAGAGAAAATCAAAATAAGAGCTAACAGAGATGCAAGTCTAGTGTACATGAAAATAATATACTTTGAGGATAATATTACATTTCAAGAGGGGCAGATATACTAGTAAATAGCTTTGAGAAAATCTGGAAAATTAAAATTGAATTTCTATCTCTGTGTCTTATTGATTTTTACTTTGACATGATTAAAAAATTGAAAGTGAAAGGTAAAACCTGTTCAGAATGTAAACCTCCATTTTTATGTTAGAGACTTGGTGGCAATATCTGGCTTCAGGGAGTAGAGGGTGGGAGTAGGGTGGGGTGTGGGATTTCAGTACTTTCAGTGAATCCTTGAAAACTTCCTCTATAGCCCTTCCTGCTGAGGAGATCAAGGAAATGGCAAACCACTCCAATATTCTTGCCTTGTGCCTTCCTGCTGTCCACCTATTGAGCTACATTTATTTGGGTTCGCCCTCTACAAAAACTCAGGTTTCAGCTGTTCCTGTACTGAAATTACCTCTTTTCAATCTGTTTTCTCATATCTAAAATTATTTTGATAGATATTGATAACCCTTCTCTATTGACATGAAATTATTCATCTAAATGTTTTTAATTGATTATAAAATAACTTCTTATAAAATATTAAAAAAAATTGCCAGGCTTAGATAGATTATTTTAAACTATTATGAATGAAAAAAATTCAGTATTATCTGTAATGTGTTAGATATTTTCATTTGAATCCAATTATAATAACTTTTTTTTTCTGAAATCCAAAGTAAGATAAGCCAATCTCCTTTTTCCTATTATTGAATTTACCAGAATATTAAAGTGCACTAAAACAGCTTGGGTAATCAGAACAGACAGTGTGCCCTTATCAAATAACATATCCTGAGCTGATTTACTTAGCAGTGTCAACTTCATCTAAAAATATCTGTCCCACTTTTTCATTGTAATAATCCTATATGACAGATACGCCTGACAAAGTAAAATGTCTCTCTATAAGGTTGCACCATTATTATGAATATGTAATAATATAAACTAATTCTTAAGCTGGCTTCCTGATTGACACCAAAGTCACTTAGAAGACTGTTCATGATTTAAAAAGCATAATTAGTGTCAGGGACTTTCACCATTATTAAATATAGCTTTAAGGTATTACATAAAGCAGGCGGAAAAGTCAGATAACTGAAGTTATGGAACAGGTATGCTTTCAAATTGGAATGTTTTTAATTATTCTTTAGGGGCTTCCCTGGTAGCTCAGTGGTAACGAATCTGCCTGCGAAATGGGAGAAATAGGTTCAATCTCTCAATCAGGAAGATCCCCTGGAGAAGGAAATGGAAACCCATTCCAGTATTCTTGCCTCGGAAATCACATGGACAGGGGAACTTGGTAAACAGGTATCACAGAGAGTTAGTGACTGAACAGCAACAACAATTATTCTTTGACAAAGAACTAAGCAAGATCATTGACTCACTGCCTAACAGTGATAAATGTTGCTCTGTGTTAGAGCAAAATATCCTGCTGTAAACTTTTCTTACATTCCTTTGTGGCTGTTTCTCCTCTAATATAAGCAACCGACAAACAACTAATCTCAAAAATATACAAGCAACTCCTACAGCTCAACTCCAGAAAAATAAACGACCCAATCAAAAAATGGGCCAAAGATCTAAATAGACATTTCTCCAAAGAAGACATACAGATGGCTAACAAACACATGAAAAGATGCTCAACATCACTCATTATCAGAGAAATGCAAATCAAAACCACTATGAGGTACCACTTCACACCAGTCAGAATGGCTGCGATCCAAAAGTCTACAAATAATAAATGCTGGAGAGGGTGTGGAGAAAAGGGAACCCTCTTACACTGTTGGTGGGAATGCAAACTAGTACAGTCACTATGGAGAACAGTGTGGAGATTCCTTAAAAAACTGGAAATAGAACTGCCTTATGATCCAGCAATCCCACTGCTAGGCATACACACTGAGGAAACCAGAAGGGAAAGAGACACATGTACCCCAATGTTCATCGCAGCACTGTTTATAATAGCCAAGACATGGAAGCAACCTAGATGTCCATCAGCAGATGAATGGATAAGAAAGCTGTGGTACATATACACAATGGAGTATTACTCAGCCATTAAAAAGAATACATTTGAATCAGTTCTAATGAGGTGGATGAAACTGGAGCCTATTACACAGAATGAAGTAAGCCAGAAGGAAAAACAAATACAGTATACTAACGCATATATATGGAATTTAGAAAGATGGTAACAATAACCCGGTGTACGAGACAGCAAAAGAGACACTGATGTATAGAACAGTCTTATGGACTCTGTGGGAGAGGGAGAGGGTGGAAAGATTTGGGAGAGTGGCATTGAAACATGTAAAATATCATGTAGGAAACGAGTTGCCAGTCCAGGTTCGATGCACGATGCTGGATGCTTGGGGCTGGTGCACTGGGACGGCCCAGAGGGATGGTATGGGGAGGGAGGAGGGAGGAGGGTTCGGGATGGGGAACACATGTATACCTGTGGCGGATTTATTTTGATATTTGGCAAAACTAATACAATTATGTAAAGTTTAAAAATAAAATAAAATTAGAAAATAAATAGTTTGGCAAAAACTGACATTAAACACCAGTGTTCATGGTATTTGGGATCCAGTTTTTCTACTTATTCTTTGGAAAATGGAGGAAATTTATTATGATATCAAGACTATTTCTGAGGAGTTACTTTAATGCTGAGTTTTGGAAGTTTTAGTATTCTAGTCTATGGCCTCAAAAGTTTTATCTTATCAACCACATTCCTTGATTCTAAGTGTGTAGCGGAAACAACAACAACAACAACAAAAAAAAAACATATTATAAAATGTAACAAGAAACTCCTTTGTTATTGCTGTCATGTAAGGCCTTGCATTCAATCTTTCCTCCTCAGTCAACTTCATACTTAAATGGCACAGAAGTAGGTAAAATAAATTGCTCTCACTTGATAGACATAGTTGCTGAGTCTACATAAGTTATTTTTGACCAAAAATTCACAGAGCAAGTCAATGTCATACCAGGTCTTAGACAGTAATTTATATGCCCTGGAATGATTGATTTGTACACTAACCTAGCCTTTTGCTAATTACAACTACTTTGAATGAACTTATTTACTGCTAATACTGCTAGCAATGGTGATATTATGATTCCTTGTGATATATTAATACATATTTGTACACATACACATATATACACAGGCATTCATGTATGTACAATTTATTACAGAATATGTTATAAACATATGTGATATACACTGTCAGCAAAGTATTTGTCTGAAAGGCTACTGCACAATTGCACTCATTTCACATACTAGTAATGTTATGCTCAAAATCCTTCAAACTAGGCTTCAACAGTACATGAACTGAGAAATTCCAGATGTACAAGTTGGATTTAGAAAAGGCAGAGGAACCAGATATCAAACTGCCAACATCTGTTGGATCATAAGATCATAGGAAAAGCAAGAGAACTCCAAAAGAACATCTACTTCTGCTTCATTGACTACTCTAAATCTTTGTCTGTGTGGATCACAACACATTGTGGAAATTCTTAAAGAGATGGAAATACCAGACCACCTTACCTTGCCTCCTGAGAAACTTGTATGCAAATCAAAAGTAACAGATAGAACCAGACCTGGAGCAATAGACTGGTTCAGAATTGGGAAAGGAGTATGTTAAGGCTGTATATCATCACCCTGCTTATTTAATTTATATGCAAAGCACATCATGCAAAATGCCAGGCTGGATGAAACACAAGCTGGAGTCAAGAGTGCCAGGAGAAGCATCAATAACCTCAAATATGCAGATGACATCACTCTAGAGCAGAAAGTGAAGAGGAATTAAAGAGCTTTTTGATGAAGGTGAAAGAAGGGAGTGAAAAGCTGGTTTAAAACTTAATATTCAAAAAATGAAGATCATGGCATCTGGTCCTATCACTTTGTAAAAGAGAGATGGGGGAAAAAAAATGGAAATGTTGACAGACTTTATTTTATTGGGCTCCAAAATTACTGTGGATGGTGATTGCAGCCATGAAACGAAAAGATGCTTGCTCCTTTGGAAAAAAAAAAAAGCTATGACAAACATAGCATATTAAAAAGCAGAAACATGGCTTTGTTGACAAAGGTCCGTATACTAAAAACTCTGGTTTTTCCAATAATCATATATGGATGTCAGTGTTGGACCATAAGGAGCATTGAGCACTGAAGAATTGATGCTTTTGGATAAGAAAACTGGTACGTATACACAATGGAGTATTACTCAGCCATTAAAAAGAATGCATTTGAATCAGTTCTAATGAGGTGGATTAAACTAGAGCCTATTATACAGAGTGAAGTAAGCCAGAAAGAAAAACACCAATACAGTATACTAATGCATATATCGGAGAAGGCAATGGTACCCCACTCCAGTACTTTTGCCTAGAAAATCCCATGGACGGAGAAGCCTGGTAGGCTGCAGTCCATGGGCTCACTAGAGTCAGACATGACTGAGCGACTTCCCTTTCACTTTTCACTTTCATGCATTGGAGAAGGAAATGTCAACCCACTCCAGTGTTCTTGCCTGGAGAATCCCAGGGACAGGAAGCCTGGTGGGCTGCTGTCTATGGGGTCGCACAGAGTCGGACACGACTGAAGCGACTTAACAGCAGCAGCAGCAAGGCATATATATGGAATTTAGAAAGATGGTAACAATAACCCTGTATACGAGACAGCAAAAGAGACACTGATGTATAGAACAGTCTTTTGGACTCTATGGGAGGGGGAGAGGGTGGGATGATTTGGGAGAATGGCATTGAAACATGTATAATATCATATATGAAACGAGTCAGCAGTACAGATTCAATGCACGATACTGGATGCTTGGGGCTGGTGCACTGGGATGACCCAGAGTGATGGTACGGGGAGGAAGGAGGGAGGAGGGTTCAGGATGGGGAGCACATGTATACCTGTCATGGATTCATGTTGATATATGGCGAAACCAATACAATATTGTAAAGTTAAAAAAAAAAAAAGATATATGGCGAAATTCATATTGTATGGTGAAACCAATACAATATTGTAAAGTTAAAAAAAAAAAAAAAGAATTGATGCGTTTGAACTGCAGTGCTGGACAAAACTCTTGAGAGTCCATTGAACAGCATGAAGATCAAACCAGTCAATCCTAAAGGAAATCAACCTTGAATTTTCACTGAAGGACTGATGCTGAAGCTACAATATTTTGGTTACCTGATATGAAGAGCCAACTCACTGGATAAGACTCTGATGCTGGGAAAGATTGAGGGCTGGAAAAGAAGAGGGTGACAGAGGATGAGATGATTGGATGGAATCTTCAATTCAGTAGACATGAGTTTTAGCAATCTCAGGGAGATAAGTAAGAACAGGAAATCCTTTCATGCTGCAGTCCATGGGGTCACAAATTGTTGGACATAAGTGGGCAACTGAACAACAAAAAGGAGCAGATAGTCCTGTTTTAATAACCCTACTCCCCATCAACATACACAGTTTCCCTGTCAAATTCCTGCAGTACATTTCTTGCAATTAATGACCCAATATTAGCATATTAACTAAAGTCCATAATTTATTCAGATCATATAACTTATTTTTATCACTCTCTTAATGGCCAGAAATAAATCTGACACAATATTTTGAAGACATATTTTTACTTATTGACATATTTGACTCAAAGGTCATCTAATCATTTTTTTTTATACCACACAAGTGTCCTTTAAAAATATTACTGGAAAATGGCACATCCAAATATTCATCATCACCATGGAATTAGAGGCATTCTGGCATTTGTGCTTCATCCCCTATTTATCTTTGCACTGCTCAGTCTCACGTCTATTTCTCTAACACAGAACTAATTTTCTGTTCTTAACATCATGGTTTTATTATCAAATCACATGCTGCTGTACTTAAACTTCCACAGTAGCTTGTTAATTTGTCTCCTTGACCATCAGACATCCATATACTAGTGCAATAATCATATTTCATCATATGTACATATATTATGATATTAAATTTTAGTTGAATACATAAGCTATTCATTCATCTATTTTCTGGGTTCCCTGATAGTTCAGTTGGTAAAATATCCACCTGCAATGAGGGAGACCTGGGTTCAGTCCTTGGTTTGGGATGATCCCCTGAAGAAGGGAAAGGCTACCAACTCCAGTATTCTGGCCTGGAGAATTCCATGGACTGTATAGTTCATGGGGTCACAAAGAATTGAACATGACTGAGTGACTTTCACTTTCACATAAGTTATTAATCTCTTTTCTGTTAAATAATTACTTTATAGATCAAGTAAATCGCCTATTTGAAAAGAAGCTCTATTCAGTTCCCAATGTCCCAAAGGTAACAAGTTTGGCATCTATTTCTTCAGACTGAAAATAAATTTTATCTTGATATATACTGTTTTGCTATAATACAGTGTGGTAATTTAAAAAGTATAAAAAACCCAAAGCTAATATTTTGTTAGTTAATGCAATGGTTAATCCATTTTTAGTTCTGAAACATAACTATTAATGTAAAATTTATTAGTGATTATTTTTATATACAAAGAAATGCAATATTCCATATAATGCTTGGCATATATATATATATATATATATATGTAAACATATATGTAAACATATATATGTATATACATATGGGAGTTATCCTGTAGTTTTCTTTATTAAATTTTTTGAAGATTTTTTTTAATGTGGACCATTTTGAAGGTTTTTGTTTAATTTGTTGCAATATTATTTCTGTTTTATTTTTATTTTTTTAGTTTTTTTTTGTTTTTTTGGCCATGAAGCATGTGAGATCTTGACTCCTAATATCACACCCATGCATTAGAAGGCAAAGTCTCCACCATTAGACCACCAGGGAAATCCCAATCCTGTAATTTTCTTTTCCTAAATTGTCTTACTCTGAATTTGATAACTGAGTTACTCTAGACTCTTCATATGATTTTGGTACATCATTTCCTGTATCTTGGAGACACTTTCAGTGGGAATTTATCTGTTCTTTTTAAAGTATAGATGTTCAATGTCTCATGAAATTTGCCTGGTGCTCTTTTTTTGATGGTAGATGTTCTTTAGTGGTACTTGAGCTATTTGAGATTTTTACTCTAACCAGAAAATTTTGGTGTCACTTTTAAGGTAACAGAGAATCTCTCTTAAGTCAAAATCCACTTATTTTATTCCAAAATAAGATTTTTCAAATTGACCTTATATCCTCACTTAAGATATTTCATATCCTACCCTCTCTACCTTCCTCCAACTTTGTTAATGATAATACAAGATATTTCCATTTCTCATTGTTGTAAGTCATTTGTTTTGACAAAACTGCCTTCTTTAGGCAATACTATATTTTACTTATTTCTTAGATCATCACTGATATGTGCATTTCCCTTATTGTGTATAGATTTGCTATTTTTCTCTGATGAAGTACATCTTCAGTACTTCTTTCAAAGATAATCTGGGTGTGACAAACTCCTTGAGTCTTTAAATGTCTGAAAGATCTTCATTTCATCTTCGAGTCAAATGATTGTTTCACTCTCCCGGGCCAAACGTGACTTTCTTCAGTATTTCTCTAATAGTGCTTTATGATACTATTACAGCTAGTGTCACTAGCAATATCAGAAAATAACAATCATAACAAACCGGTGCTAAGTACCAGACACTGTTCTAGTTATTTTATAAAGATCAACTAAATTAATATTCTGTCTAATAAGGCAAGTAATTACTATATTCATTTTACAGACAAGAAATCTGGAGCCCAGAAAGTTGAGTAAACCACCCAGTGGTGCACAGGTGGTGAGCCAGGTCCATTTCAGCACTCACATTCTCCATCACCGGGTTGTGCAGCCTTGCCATGTCAATGCGATCCCTGCTCTTTAGATGTATACTCATTTCATCACTGTTGGAGCTTAGAATACTTCTTTATAATTGACATTTTGAAGCTTATTTACAGTTTGTCTATGTATGAGTTTCGGAGAAGGCAATGGCACCCCACTCCAGTACTCTTGCCTGGAAAATCCCATGGACGGAGGAGCCTGGTAGGCTGCAGTCCATGGGGTCGCGAAGAGTTGGACACGACTGAGCGACTTCACTTTCACTTTTCACTTTCATGCATTGGAGAAGGAAATGGCAACCCACTCCAGTGTTCTTGCCTGGAGAATCCCAGGGATGGGGGAGCCTGGTGGGCTGCCGTCTCTTGGGTTGCACAGAGTCGGACAGGACTGAAGCAACTTAGCATGTATGTGTTTCTTCTAATTTATTCTGTACTGCAACTGTTAATCTCCTTCTAAATTGTTCTGATGAATTATTAGATATCATTTCATGTTGTTGTTCACTCAGTTATGTCCAACTCTTTGCAACCCCATGGACTGCAGCACACCAGGCTTTCCCGTCCTTTACAATCTCCAGGAGCTTGCTCAAACTCATGTCCATTGAGTCAGTGATGCCATCCAACCATCTTATCCTCTATCATCCCCTTCTCCTCCTGCCTTCAACCTTTCCCAGTATCAGGGTCTTTTCTAATGAGTCAGCTCTTTGCATCAGGTGGCCAAAGTATCGGAGCTTCAGCTTCAGCATCAGTCCTTCTAATGAATATCCAGGATTGATTTCTTTCCAGGAATCACTCTTCCCATTAATCACTCTGTTTTTGTCTTTGGAAATTCCCTTATAGTCTTATGAATTTTTCTTCCATATTTTACAACTTTCAACCTTTGTACTATATTCTGAGACAGTTAATCCATTTCATATTTGAACTTAGCATTGGGTTAGCCAAAAAGTTTCTTTGGTTTCTATGTAAGGATAAGATACATTTTTCATTTTCACCAAGAACTTGATTGAACAACATATTATCACCATTTTGTTTCACTACTTTCTTCCATTTTTCAAGCAATTTCTTATTTCCATGTTCCCCAAACTCTTAAAACTGTTAAAAAACCCAAAATTTTTTTTATAGTCTTCCAGGAAATTGATTTTTTTCCATTAAGAGAATATTGTAAAGACTGAAATAAATGGAAATCTGAAGGTGTAATATCTAATGAGTATGGTGGATAAATCAGAGTTTCTCAGCCAAGCTGTAACAGTTTTTGCCTGGTCATTAAAGAAACATGTGGTCTTGCATTATCCTGATGGAAGATTATACATTTTATATTGATTAATTCCAGATGATTTTCATCTAGTGCTGCTTTAATTTGGTCTAATTGGGGGCAGTACTTGTTGGGATTGATCATTTGGTTTCCCAGAAGCTCATAATAGAGGAGTCTCTTCCAATCCCACCATATACACAACATCTTCTTTGGATGAAGACCAGCTTTTGTTGTGGTTAGTCCATAATCTCTTCCATTCCACATCATTTTTCAGTATCCACTTTTCATCACTCATCAAAATTTGTTGTGAAGTGGAACATTTTCACTATGTTTAAGTAGTGAATTGCATGCAGAAATATGATCAAAAGGTTTTCTGTTTTTGTTTTGTTTTCACTTAACTTATGTGGAACCCAAACATCAAAGTGATGAACCTAGACAAGATGGTGCAAATGATTGTCAGTGGTTTACTTGTATATTTTGAGTATGTTGGCTATCTCCAAACATTGATTGTTCTCAATTAATGTCTTGGTTTGATTGCTATCAACTTCAGTTGATCCACCAAACTGTGAAACATCCTCCAGCTAGAAATCTCTAACATGAAATTTCACAAACCACTTTTTATACACTCAATCAGTTATAGCACCTAAACCATACACTGCAGAAATTATTTTACCTGTTTCAGTTGTGTTTTTACCTTTCTTAAAATAGTAAAACATATTATGCTGAAATGTTGCTTTTTTTCTTCCATCTCCAGTATTAAAATGGTCACACAAGCATTTCACCAATTTTGATAAGTTTTTAAAATGTATGATGATATGACAGCTGTCACAGTACAATCTTAAAAATTGTTAAAGACAAGAATTGCTGTTCTTCAGTGTCCAGACTCCTATTCAGAAAACCTATTGTTTTTCAATAAATATTTTATTTTTAGATTACATTCATTTGTATTTCTTTTCCTTACTCCCTGTTCTTGACCTTAATATCCTATTACAGACATATAGATGAGATGAATATCCTCATATCTTAGGGTGGATTCACAGTTCTGGAAACTTTATCCAATTGTTACATTAAAGTTATTTATAAAGGATAAGACTTTATACTATATTTGTTGAATTGCTGCATATTCTTTATGGTGTAGATAACCTTAAATGTGGGTGCATCTGCAGTTCAAATTTTCCTGAAGCTCTTCACTGTCTTTAAGCCTGCAGTCCTCCAAATCTTGGAGAGGAAAGTAGAAGGAGTTTGCTTTCCAGTCTGTTCAGCAGGAGTTTGGAGATATTGCAGCTAGTGTCCTCTGATCATTGAGAATGAGCTCTATTTTTATTTGAACTCAAAGTTCTCAACAATAATGACTTATTTGGAAAGATGATAAGAGAGATCTTTAGTCATCTTTAAGTCCAAACATATGACCTGGTTACTCTTCATTGACAGTCATGCAGGATGTAACATCACTTACAATATTTTCTTCCTCCTTTGGAAAACAATGTTAAGCTTTTCTGTTTGCAGAAATGAAAGTACAAAGAAGATATAAATTCTCAGGGTAAAGACCAACATATCTCCATTAGCAGAAGAATTCTTACTTCCCTCTTTTTCTGTTACTGCTTCTTTTGGCACTGGAATGGCTGGCACTTGTAAATATATTATACAAGATTAATGAGAATTGAACAAGAACACATTTTTCCAGCAGATGCAAACTTCTTAAAAAGTTATTGCCAAGAATCTTGATTAGAGTGGCAGGGATTTCCCAGAGTCTCATGATGCAAGAGAATTATCTTTCTAAAGTTCACTTCTCCTTTAATTGGCCCACAGAGTAAGAATAAGCCTTCACCTTTCACTATTGGCTGACATAACCTGGCAGATTTTTCCCCTGCTGAAGTTTTAGTTGCACCTTGCCTCCATCATGTCATGTAACCTTGCTCCAGACACATAAAATAGTTTCCATCAATATTTCCTAAACTTCCCGAACTCCCCACTTTCCACAGCTTGTTACCTCTACCTTGACTGTTTCATCTATATTTTTAGTTTATAAGTACTCCATCATCCAGAATTCACATAAGCATAATATATTTGCAAGCATATTTTCACTCATGTATTTTTTGGACAATTTTCTCTATATTTCAAAAACTCATAAACAATATAGGTTAAGTATAGTCCTATTATAAGACTTATCACTGTGTTTTGTTATATGGTGACTTTTTTCTGTGTCTCCTAATAAATTGTCCATTTCTTTAAAGTATTAATACATTTTTCAACTTTAAAAATATATAAAGATGCCTATAATAACACACTAAAAGTTTACATACACACTTTAAAGAATTTACTGTTTTTCCTACTGTATCACTTTCAGATATTTTTCTTTAATCTTTCTAAAAATTGTTATCTCCTTTGTTCACCCTCTCAATTAAATATACCTGTCTCTTAGCAGAGGCAAATGTATCCTGGATTTAGTGTATCCTTCCATTCAAAAGCAGAGACATTACTTTGTCAACAAAGGTTCGTCTAGTCAAAGCTATGGTTTTTCCTGTGGTCATCTATGGATGTGAGAGTTGGACTGTGAAGAAAGCTGAGCGCCGAAGAATTGATGCTGTTGAACTGTGGTGTTGGAGAAGACTCTTGAGAGTCCCTTGGACTGCAAGGAGATCCAACCAGTCCTTTCTGAAGGAGATCAGCCCTGGGATTTCTTTGGAAGGAATGATGCTAAAGCTGAAACTCCAGTACTTTGGCCACCTTATGCGAAGAGTTGACTCATTGGAAAAGACTCTGATGCTGGGAGGGATTGGGGGCAGGAGGAGAAGGGGACAACAGAGGATGAGATGGCTGGATTGCATCACTGACTCGATGGACGTGAGTCTCAGTGAACTCCGGGAACTGGTGATGGACAGGGAGGCCTGGCGTGCTGCGATTCATGGGGTCGCAGAGAGTCGGACACGACTGAGCGACTGATCTGATCTGATCTGATCCATACAGAAATAATTTCATGTATTTATGTGTTTACACACACAGATATTCCTGGGTGTAAGCTTTAGGTAAACTTTTGCTCACAGATGTAGAAGGATGTATACCTTAGTGATATTTGCAAGGGCAAAACTTTTTATAAACTTGATGGTTTTATCTAAGTGTATGGACCACTAAAATGTTGTATATACATACACTGAAATACCACTCAGTGGAATGAACTAGACAGTAGTTTACTTGCTAAGTTGTAACCAACTCTTGTGACCCCATGGAGTCACCAGCCTCCTCTGTCAATGGGATTTCCCAGGAAAGAATATTGGAGTGGATTGTCATTTCCTTCTTCAGTGGATCTTCCCAACACCAGGGATTGAACCCCAGTCTCCTGCATTGCACTACATATAAGTATAGAAATAATCTTTAAAATACACTATTGAAAATAAAACTCATAAGTAGGATGACTAACATAAATTTAAAACACATAACACAGTGATAGACATTCTAAGTGGATAAACATAGTAAAAATGTATGGTAGATGAATTGAAATTACACACATTGAAAATGCAAAAATGACAACAATGAAGAATGGGTGATGCAGTTGTGTTACTTGAAAATGATTTTTTTTCATTCCAGAAAAGACCACAGGACACCAGATTAAAGGAGTGCAGGCCCTGCACACACTGTAATCTTATAAGCAACCCCAGGCTTGAACCACTGCCATAAAACTCCTCATCAAATCCTCCCAGTTTGGGATACACACTTTTGAGATGCAGGAGCCCAGTGTTTCCCTCTTTGCCTGGCAAAGTAATTCCTGCACATACTGATGAGTTCCATTCTGTTTGTAAATCCAGTTTGTTCATAAATCCGGTGAAATTAGCCGAGATATCCAACTAACACAATGTCTATATAATACTATACACTAATGGGTTTATAATACTTTTCACACAAATAATACATAAAAGACAAACATAGAAAGTAAAGGAAATATTTTTAATCTTACAGTACAGTACCTTGAAAAGTACAGTAGCACACTATAACAACTGGTGTGCAGGGGGGGCATTGAGTAAATGGGTAAGAAGAGTTACTGACTAGAGGAGGGAGAGGATGTGGGAGATGGTAGAGCTGAAGGATCATCAGCAATAAGAGATGGAGGGAAAGTTGTAATTTCACTCACACCTGATGTTGATGGCACAGGTTCTGGCTCCTTGCTGGACTCAATTCTACCAACGCTTTTGAAGAAAATGACCCAGCGATGTCTGGGTAGTAGCTCTTTTTTCTTGTCATAGATGACATGATAGCACTGGATTACTACATCAACACTGCTTTTATGCTTGCTTTCACACATCCTGGGTTTGAAATAAAGATACCATACTCCATGCAGTACTGTAAAGTACACAAAAGCACAACTACTTTTAGAGCACACACACATGATAATGTATACCAGACACGTGAACTAACTTATGTGAATAGACAATTGCTTCTTTGAGAGTTCACAACTTGAAGACTTATGTGTAGGAGACTTACTGTAAAGCTATTCTTTTCTACTTTGCACAAAACTCTGTTTCTAGGATTCAATTCAGCACCGATTCACAAAGGCTGAGCTTTTGGCATCAGTATCAATAAGCTAAATAAGGAAACTGATATGATCACATTAATAGGTGGAGAGTAAATATTTGACAAAATCCAACATCCATTCATAATAAAAACTCAAGGCAAGCTAGAAAGAGAGAGGCACTTCTTCAACTTGATAAAGAACATCTACATGAAACTTATATCTAATGTCATACTTATTGCTGAGAAGCTACACGCTTTCCCCATAGGATCAGGAATTCAGCAAAAATGTCCTTTCTCACATCTTTTCATCATTATGCTGGAAATCTTAGATAATGCAATAAGAAAAGTAAATAAAATTAAATAAATAAAATTTAAAAATGAATAAAAGGAAATAAAAGGAAGAAATAAATTTTTTTCATAGATGACATATTTGTCTATATAGAAGAATACCAAAGAATAAAGAAAAAAAAACAGACAAACTCCTGGAAGTAATGAATGATTATGCAAGGTTGTGAGATACAAGGTTAATATGCATAAGTTAATTGGTTTCCTTCATATCTACAATTAATAGTCAGAATTCATAAAACTATAATATCACTTACATTAACACCAAAAGAAAGGCTAAGTAAATGTTACAGCATACATTTAACAAAATATATATGTGAACTATATTAGAAAAAGTACAACACTCTGATGAAACAAATAAGTCTAAATAAATGGGCAAGTATTCCACGTTCATAAGAAAGGCAATCAATAATATTAGGATACCAGTCCTTACCAGCTTGATCCATAAATTTAAGTCAATATAAATCATAATCCAAGTAAGCAATTTTATGGATGTTAACAAATTCATTTACATGGAAAGGCAAAAGATACAGACTAGCAACACAATATTGAAGAACAAAGTCAGAAAATTAAAAAAATCTGACTTCAAGATGCATTCTAAAGCAACAGCAATGATAACAATGAAATGTGTTATTAGTGAAAGAATAAATAAATACAGCAGAGTAGAAAGCTAAAACTCAGTTCAGTTCAGTTCAGTTGCTCAGTCGTGTCCGACCCTTTGTGACCCCATGAATGTAAAACTAGAACCATACAAATGTAGGCCTGAGATTTAAATGTAAACTCCAGTTTAACAAAGGAGCAAAGGCAGTTAAAATAGATAAAGGCGTTTTCAACAAATGGTCCTGAAACAATTGAATATCTATAAATTAAAAAAAAAATCTAGATATTAACCTTACACTTTTCACACACACACACACACACGCATACACACATACTCACACACAAATAAATCAAAGTGATCGTACATAAAACTGTCAACTGAAAAAAATGTAAATGCAATGTGAGTCATAAGTAAAGTTTTATTTTGGGGAAAATGAGGACTGAAACCTAGAAGCATCTCAGATGGGCTCCGAGAAACTGCTCCAAAAAGGTGGGCTGGAAGGTCAGTGTATACATCAGTTTAGTGAAGAAGGACACATGCAGTCAAGCACACAAACACACATTTTTGCAAAAGGTTGCTGCTAGTTATGAGGACAGGTGTCTCCACAAACAATTTTAGTACTTTTCTAGATATGAGGAGATGTAAGAATTTGGGCTCATAAAATCTCCTCCTGAAGATGTCTAACTATCTGAAGTTCTGCTAGTTTTTCCCAGAGCACAAGAGGGTCCCATTTTTGCTCTCCACTCCGGATGCCTTTCAAGGTGTGTTGAAGGTCAGCAACTGCAGTGGCTAATGACTTCATCCTTGTAAAGGCATATGGCAAGTGCCAATTTTTAGTTGGCAGATTTACATGTAAAATGCTAAACTATAACACTTCTAGAATATAATGTTGCAGAAAATAGAGGTGAGCCTGGGCTGAAGACAAATATTTAATACACTATCAAAAGTATAATTCATGAAAAAATGATATAATAACTTCATTATAGATTAAAAACTTCAGTTCTGTGAAAACACTGTAAAGAGAATTAGAAAACAAACTGCAGCCTGGAAGAAAATATCTGCAAAATGTACATTTAAAGGACTGTATCCAAAACAGTCAAATGGCTCAGCAATAAGAAAACAAACAACTCTATGAAAAAATGGGAAAAATATCTTAGCAGACTCCTTGCCAAAGAAGACAAATGGATGGAAAAATAAACATATTGAAATATGCTCAGCATCATATGTTGTTAGGAATTACAATATAAAATAACAATGAGATACTACTACCTGCATATTAGAATGGCTAGAAGCCAAATTACTGACAACACCAAATTCAAGTGAGGATGTGGAATGACAAGGAACTCTGACTCATGATGGTGTGAATACAAATGGTACAGCCATTTTAGAAAACACTTTGGCAATTTATTGAAAATCTAAATTTAGTCTTAACCAAATAACTCAGCACATTATTCCTAGATATTTACCCAATGAGTTAAAAATATATGTCAATACAAAAACAGGCATCTGACTATTAACATCTGCTTTATTGATCATCATCAAAAATTGAAAGAGGCCAATATGCCCTGAAGTATCTGCATGGATAAGCTAACTGGAGTTCATACAATGAAATATTATTCAGTGATAAAAAGTAATGAGATATCACACCATTAAAACACATGAAGGAAACTTAAAAGCATACTGCTATGTAAAAGAAGCAAGCCTGAAAATATTGCATATTCAGTTCAGTTCAGTTCAGTCACTCAGTCCGACTCTGCGACCCCATGAATCATAGCACGCCAGGCCTCCCTGTCCATCACCAACTCCCGGAGTTCACTCAGACTCACGTCCATCGAGTCAGTGATTCCATACAGCCATCTCATCCTCTGTCGTCCCCTTCTCCTCCTGCCCCCAATCCCTCCCAGCATCAGAGTCTTTTCCAATGAGTCAACTCTTCACATGAAGTGGCCAAAGTACTGGAGTTTCAGCTTTAGCATCATTCCTTCCAAAGAAATCCCAGGGCTGATCTCCTTCAGAATGGACTGGTTGGATTTCCTTGCAGTCAAAGAGACTCTCAAGAGTCTTCTCCAGCACCACAGTTCAAAAGCATCAATTCTTCGGCACTCAGCCTTCTTCACAGTCCAACTCTCACATTCATACATGACCACAGGAAAAAACATAGCCTAGACTAGGTGAACCTTTGTTGGCAAAGTAATGTCTCTGCTTTTGAATGTGCTATCTAGGTTGGTCATAACTTTCCTTCCAAGGAGTAAGCGTCTTTTAATTTCATGGCTATTATATTATATGGCTCTAATTATATGAGGGAAAAAGCAAAACTATGAAGGGAGTAAATGGTTGGAGGATATCAAGGACTTGGGCATGAATAGATGAAGTACAAAGGATTTTCAGGACAGTGAAATGGTTCTGCATGATTCCATAATGATGGATACATGACATTATACATTTATCAAAACCTATGGAGCTACACAACATAAAGAGTGAATCCTAATGTAAAATATGGACTGCAATTAAAATGTAATTTGAAAATATCAGTTCATCAATTGTAACAAATGCACCACACTAGGGTAAACTAATTACAAAAGGGGGGGATTTGTGAGGGAAAATGAAGGTATGTGAGAACTTTCTGCTCAGTTTTCCTGTAAAACTAAATGTGCTGTAAAAGTATGTATTGACTTGAAAAATTAAAATTAAGAACTCAAACTATGATATGACTAGTTTGTTAACTTTCTAAAGGCCATGTAGGAGTTGGAAAACAGGTTCCTACCTGCTTCATTAGCTAAGCTGAAAGCTAAGAGCTCAGGACTCAGGCTACAGAATTCCATATTCCTCACACCTTTCACTTTAGCTTCAGTCATTCTTAGTTCCCAATGATCTCTTGCTTTTAGGGCAAAGCATCACACTGTATTTCAGTGACCCATGTCCTTTTTTCTGAAGAATGAATTCTTGCTTAATAGTAAGCCCAGAGTATCATTTCTGCTGACTCTAGGGCTCCTCATCTTCATAAGTTTCTCTAGCAGAATAGAACCACTTCCTAAAGAACACATATTTGTAAGAGGACTCACCCATTTGAAAGCATCATCTATCTGCCTATTCCAACTTTCATGTGGAGCTGGATCTAATTATTCTTGTTTCTAGGCTTGACCCAACTTCAAGGCTTTCCAAAGTATCCTAAAAATGTATAACTATCCTGAAAATGTTTAACAATGTATAAATTGCTAAGATCTATTCAATTCAATTAATATTTGAGAAGTAAAAATAAAATTGCCCACTCTTCCCTATCTACTCCTCACACACACAAGTAGAAAGATAGATACATGACAGATAGACAAGAGATAGATGAGAGACTGATAGAAACACAACATTGCTACATTGCTGCTATTGTATGTGATCTTTTTATTTGTAGGTATTTTGCACATGGTAACTGACAGGTATCCCCAACTAGTACAAAAGAAAAATCTAAGATGCAAAAATAGAGCAGTGGACCATCACCTCTACTCCCATGAACAGCTCCCAGAACTATGTGATGTGTGTATGTTTTGGGGAGGCACCAAGGACACCCACAAGAAAAAGAAAGCTAATGTGACAGAGAGGGTTTGAACTGGATCATGGCATCTGGTCCCAACACTTTATGGCAAATAGATGGGGAAACAATGGGAACAGTGACAGACTTTATTTTCTTGGGCTCCAAAATCACTGCAGATGGTGACTGCAGCCATGAAATAAAAGACACTTGCTCCTTGGAAGAAAAGTTATGACCGACCTAGACAGCATATTAAAAAGCAGAGACATTACTTTGCCAAAAAAGGTCCATATAGTCAAAGCTATGTTTTTTCTAGTGGTCATGTGTGGATGTGAGAGTTAAATCATAATGAAGGCTTAGCACTGAAGATTGATACTTTTGAACTGTGGTGTTAGAGAAGATTCAAGAGTCCCTTGGACTGCCAGGAGATCAAACCAGTTAATCCTAAGGAAAATCAGTACTGGATATTCATTGGAAGGACTGATGCTGGAGCTGAAGCTCCAATATTTTGCCACCTGATTTTGCGAAAGATTGAAGGCAAGGGGAGATTTTGCCACCTGATTTTGGGAAAGATTGAAGGCAAGGGGAGAAGCGGATGATAGAGGATAAGATGGTTAGATGGCATCATTGACTCAATGGACATGAATTTGAGCAAGCTTTGGGAGATGGTGAAGGACTTGGAAGCCTGGCGTGGTGCAGTCCATGGACTCGCAAAGGGTCAGACATGACTGAGTGAATAAACAACAAGAGTATTGGAGAGGCTTACTGGACATATAAGAGTAAAGGAAGTTTCAGGAAGCCTCAGGGACTGTGATCATAAACACAAAGTTCAGAGGAACCCCTGGACTATTTGCCCAGAGCAGACATGGCACCCTCTGAGAGGTTAGGTTTCCCTGAGGAAAGAGAACTCTGAATGATTCCTAATAGAATAAAGTAATGAAACAGGTTTTAACAGTGGCAGAATATCCAGATACAAGAATTTTGAAGAAAATCCAGCAAACAATTAAAGTTTAATTCAAAAAGACTGCAATATAAAGGGTAAATCTTCAGAAGATTCTCACTGTGACAACTGAATACTGTTAAATATCTTTCACGTCAAATCTATAAACTAGGAGGACAATGGAAAATGTTCAAATAGAATACATTGTGGAAAATAGTGTTTGAATTTAGGGCTGAGAGAATCATAAGATAGTCAAGAGTTGGATATTCTGTCTTATTTTTGTGTTCATATTTAACCTTTACTGAAGTTTTCAGAAAATAAAACTATTTATGAATGTTTAAATTTAATATCCATAAGGCAAAATTATTTAAAGGAAGATATTTAAAGTGATGTACAATTTCAGAGGTACAAAGGTAAGTGACACCTGAGTAAATGAAAGCAATCTATTCATATTATAAATATGTGAAATCTCACATAGGCTATACTAACACATGATGATAAATTTGCTAAACAATCTGAATGTTGTAAAATATTAACTTCTGCAGTTGTATTGATGGATGTGTACTAAAGAGATGGCATTCTATTCCTTCACACCAGTTTGCATGGATTCATATACACAGATACCACCTACAACTTGGAATCAAAAAATTGATGTCCTTCTGATAGTTAACAACAGAACATCCAAATAATTGGATCATGAATATTTACACTTAGTTTATGAAGACAATGTAGTTTAGAAGCCAGAGTAAGACTAGCACATAATCTAACTGACAAATGTAGAGGAATGATATGCCAGTTAGAAGCAAGAATATTGTGAGTTTGGAAATCACAAAATAATTGTCATAGAGAAAACCCAAAAAAGCCCCCTCTTGGGAAGATGCTGATATTGAAAATTAGACAAAATATTCTCTTTGCTCCAATATTCATGTTGAGGATATAGTTGCAGCAGATTTTCACAATTCAATGCTGTGAGTCTTTAAATCATGTAAACATAACCTGCTTTGCTTAGAGTCCATACTCATCAATTAAATCCACAACTGATTGTCCCTGTATATTATAGTTACAAGGAGGGATTGTATTGGCCAGATCACTATAAAGATGCTTACCTGTTTATCTTTTTCAACTTCATTGAAAAACTAATAAATCACCATCAAAGTTATATGATTTTATTTAAAGGAATTTCAGCAGTATAAATCATGAATTCACTGAAATGACAGACATGAAGTCAGACGATATTACTACAAGTAGCTCACCTAAATCACTCTGTCTCTAAATATCATCAATTACCATTGGGTGTTTCTATATCTGATAGGTTGATTAGGATTATCAGGTCATCACAGACAATTGAGTAGAAAATTGTCCGAAGGGAATTGAATTCAAATGTAACTTCATGAGTAAAATGCACTAATAAACTATGGCATATATTTCATCAAGTTCTGATAAAATCTCTGCAATATCAGATGCAACATGAAAAATGTAGCCCATCATCCATTCAAGTTCACTAATTCGAAGACCCACATAGAGATAGGGATTTGATCAATAACGCTTGTGGAGCCCAAGAAGGAATATTAAATCTAATGTTATTCTGTAGATTTCATCTTGATGACATACTTGGGAAATGTGTTTTATTTAATATTAATAATCCCCTCAAATATTTGCTCTTTCAAGAACTTATATTACTTTTTCTTATCAGACTATTCAGGGAGAAAAATATATTAAGATTAAAGATAAGCTGGAAGTAATAACATTTTCATAAGTCTGATTTATAAATCTCATAAAAACTTGGAAATAGCCCCTTAGTTTTTGCCATATCACTTACAGATAACTGATATTTTGAATAAAACTTATATTGTCTCATTTCTTTTTCTTTTTTAATCAATAATACTGAGTTGTAAAATTTCATTTTTATACATGACTCTATTAGTATCTAATGTACCTCTGAAAATCCATTTCAGATATTAGCACTTGGTATTTCCTAGAATTTGTTTGTGCCTTTTATACATTGAAATTTAAAACTACAGTTTTGTCTGTTGGAAAGCACCAAACACCAAGGAGAAAAATGACTAGCAGAGAGAATGATTATTCAGAAGTCACCGTCTCAACTGTTTTTTCAGGACCCTTTGCTTGCTGTTTTAGACTTCCTTCGTATGTTCCTTACACTTGAGCTATTGCCCTTTGTGCATCCATGCGTTCAATTGATATGAACTTTTGGTCTATACCCACTAGTGTGTGTATACATCACACTGCAAAATGAGCAGTTAGCTTTTCATAAACTAACATTTGTTGAAAATGATATTCTTTGTCATGTATTGTTATAGAGGCCGGGGATACCAAAATCACAGAGAGAGACCTCTCTCCTTTGTTCAGAGAGCAGACAGGATGGTGGCATAGATGCCATGCCTAAAAATAAAGTACAAAAGTTGAGATTTTCAAGGATAAAAGTAAATCTAGCAAGCACAAAATCTGGGTAAATTTCTATGTTCTTCCTAGAAATAAATGAGCAAAAATATAAACAAAACAAACAAATAAAAAGGTCCCTAGGAATTTATAAGAAGGTAATATTCTGAGGCTCAAATACCCTCCATGGGGTCAAAAACACTATGTCCAACTTAAAGTGTAGAAATAAGGAAAAGAAAAGCAGATAAACTTCTGCCCAAATCAAATAAGTGAAATAAAATATATTACCTCTGTAATAAATATAAGCTATGAGAGAAAAAATACAAATCTTAAAAGATAAAGAGGGAAGCTCTTCGTCATGGGAATTATCTGAGTAAGCAATAGACCAGTAGAAAGAATAAACTAGTGAGATAAATAAGGACATATATGTGTGTCTCTGAAGGCCTCGTGCTGTAGACTTGAAAATTAATTCACCTAATAATTCCACAATCAGTGAGTAAAACCCAAAACTTTGAATTTCAACCTTAATGGAAAAAGAAGTCCAGTAAATATTCAGGTATAAATAAGCAAATATATGTTAAAATAAGTTTCCGTTTTGTTAAATGATAAATAACATTCAGTTATTTATGCAAACATTCAGTTATGCAAACATTCATTTTGCATTAAATGATAAATATAATGAAGTATACATAAAGCCTTGTATAGAGTAGGCTGTTATCAAATATTTTTATAGGTTAAGTTGCTAACAGTAAGAAGAGTAAGAAAGAAAACTATATATCTAATGCTCATAGAAAAATTCTTCTCACATACTCACATGTTTACATATCTGCACTTAAACTTAGCTGACAGGTAGATGGATCAGATAAGAACTCACAAATATGAAAGATGTGCTCAGTCATGAATACATTAGCTATAGAAGGTTAAATCTAAGTGAATATTTAATATTCTTTCATAGAGAGGTAAATGTCAAAATAAAATATTAATAAAAAATAACAATATTAAAATGTAGATTTAAATGCTGGTTATGTTTGTATATGAATTTTTGAATTCTGTGTGAGAAATAAAGAAGACAGTAAAAGCAAATTAAATTTGGATTTTATAGATGCAAATATAATAGATACCATTATCTTGTATATGCTAATAACTGGGGGGAAACAAGAGGTTATAAAGAGCTAGTAGAATAAAGCCACGACATAATAGATTCAAATCACTGGAAAAAGACAAACAGGTGAATGGTCTTGTGTGCAGATCTCTTGTCTCAGAGATGTCTGACAAGGCTCTGTTTTACATGCAGAAGGCACCCACACAAGGAAGGAGCCTGAACCATGCTCCCCCAAGACATGTCTGGAGGCTGACATCACTGTAATTATGTGATGTGCAGTGATCATTCTACCATTTCAGAAGTTATTGTATAAGAGTGGACCATGCAAAATTAAAAATAATAGATTAGTAATGAATAAAAATAGATAAGAAACCTATACTATTTGCATAAATCAGGTAACTGAGAAAGTCAGAAGAAGGTCCTAAAACAGGTGGGACATGCACCTCAGGAAGTCAAGGCTGGTTCTGAACCTTCACACTTGCTCCCCAGCTGTTGTCTGAAGGAAGACTTCTGCATGTGTGATCTTACAAAACCTGAAGTTAGAAAGTCTGAGCTTCAGGATATAATCAGTTAAGGCATGTTCTTCATTCAACCATCGCAAGAGATACAAGAAGAAACCAGGTAAAATTCAGAAAAAAATATTAAAGAAATATACTTGCATCAGAATATATACACTTTGCTATCAGAAAACAGAAGCTCACCTACTAAAGACATAATCCCAATACTTGTTGACAAGTAACATAAGAGCATATAAGTGTGTCTAATACAACATTAAGGAAGGAAACATGCATAATTCAATGATAAAATATTATAAAACATATATATTCTGATCTCGATTATAAAGATTACACATATGCTTATTTCCTAATATAGATGTGTATATATACACATATATTAATATATATAGCCATATGTACCTACAATTTGGTTAAAGAAAAAATAAGTTTTCAATCCTCAGTGAGATTCACAAAGGAATATTTCCTTATGACCTTTGATAATTAATTGAACTCAAGTCCTCTTCAACCGGAGGGAGTTCAGCTTCTCATTCATCTAGACAGCACCATTTACATACCACAGTCCTCAGGTGGCTTTGACAAAGGAAAGCCAATCGTTGGGCACATATTGGTCTCTGGGCACCAATATGAAAAGGAATATCATTTATAAGATACATCACAAGAGAAATATGCAAGTTTACATTTTTTTCAAGCTGACCTCATACTACCCATCATTAGAAACAACCCTTGAACATGAACAGTGAGAGCAGAGTTTTAGGGGCTCAGTTCCTTAAGAGAGATGCTCTTTTCTCTGGAACATCATGCATCCTTCTCAAGTCAGGCATGACAGCCCAGCTGAAATGGACGTTTTTCTCACCACTCTGGCTTTCTAAAGCAGCCGTGACAGAAGTCTGCTCCTCACCTCCTGCAGCTCCCAGCTGGACACTAAGGTTCAAGACTATACAGGAGTGGGCTTAGAATCCACAAAAATGTCCAAAGTTATCAGATCATTGATTTCAGTTGCCTCCGCTAATATCCCTCAGTGTTAAGTGGAGTTAGAAGACATCATCAGAGCTCAATTAAGCTTCTCCCAGGTGCTCACCTGGCACAGGCAGAGCTGAATTCTATATGCCAGTCTCCAGGCTCCATCCAGTTTCCTATGGTTCTTGATTTTCATGTCACCATATAGTATTTCTTGGCATATGCCCTCTCTTGGCGACCCTGCCACAGCTACTGTTTGCAGTGTCTAGCCCCAAGACATAAAACAAATGTAAAGAAAGGCTTTGGGAGAGTTAATTTTTAGATAGATTGATAAGAAGTCCCAGCTACCCGAGGAGGAGAAAGGGGTCTGGGGCTCTCCAGGATGATAAAAGGATAATATTTTTGTCCTACATTCCTTAGTCTTAGTCACATAAAACTTTTTTTTTTTTTTTCTTTAAGCTCAGCTGCTGCTGCTGCTACTAAGTCACTTCAGTTGTGCCCGACTCCGTGTGACCCCAGAGATGGAAGTCCACCAGGCTCCCCCATCCCTGGGATTCTCCAAGTAAGAACACTGGAGTGGGCTGCCATTTCCTTCTCCAATGCATGAAAGTGAAAAGTGAAAGTGAAGTCACTTAGTCGTGTCCGACTCCTAGTGACCCCATGGACTGCAGCCTACCAGGCTCCACCATCCATGGGATTTGCCAGGCAAGAGTACTAGAGTGGGTTGCCATTGCCTTCTCAGAGGTAATGGTTAAAGGTTGTTTTCCCTTAAGCCCTGAACTAATGATTATATAACAACAACGTATCTTGCTTGAGAACATGTTTCTCCTTCTTAACAGGAACCTCCTGACTAATCTAGTTATGTTAAGATCAGTGTTGTAAGACTTGTAAGCATTCTGGTAAGACCTTTTTATTGTTAGTTCTAATCTTGCTAATTTAGGATATACCTTATGGGAATGGGTCTCTTAAAAGTATATAAGGCCTTGCTAAGACTAGAGTGTGGAGCACTCTCCACCCCCCTTCTGATGTCTATGTCAGAAGCTTTATCTGACATTTTTCACTGTAGTAAAAGTTCTGCCATGCAAAATCTATGAGTAATCAAGCCTGATCCCTGATCCTGAAGCTAAATCTTCTTTGGAGATCACAAATCCAACACCATTCAGCTATCAGCTTCATGTACAGCAGAAAGGAGTGGGGATGCGTCTCAACCAAATCTAGACCTAAAAATTTAGCCTCTTATTAGCCCTGTGATTTTAGACAAGTTACTTAAATATTTGGGGCTGTTTCCTCAACTGTGAAAAGCAAATAATACTAATAGTAGACCCTGTAAATATCCTGCCCAAGGTCATCTCCATGTACATAGATCCCTCTGGCGTCCTGTTTTCTCCATCAGAGGACATCTGGGAAGCAGATCTGCTTCATCTTGGGCAGGGCCGGCTAAGAGCACTGTGGAGCCAGTGCTCCAGCAGTGAGTCTCAGAACCTAAGATAGTAACTGGCAGGTGAGCGGCTAACTCTTGCCATTCACAGCTCTGAGCCTGCCCCATGTGCCCTCAGCACAGCAGCCCCAGCAGGCTCAGTCCCAAGTGCCCTTGGAAGTGACACATCACTCAGCCCCACATTCCTGGCCAGATTCCCGTCTTTCCTCCCCGTGTCTTCAGAGAACTTCCTGGGTCCCTTCCCAAATCAACTACTACATTTAAATTCTTTCTCAGGACCTGAATAGGGAAAAGCATAAATAACAAGTAATAAAGTTCCAGAGATCAAATAAACAACGCTCATATAAACTGTGCAGTACAGCACTTGATACCAAACAGGATTTTAATAAACATCACTTCCCCTCATCCTTACCACATCCTTCCTTAGGCTTTCTGTTAGACACAGTTGTTTTTGTGCCAAAGATAAAAACATAATAAAAAGGACAAAGAAGTCCAAACGATGGAGGTTAAATGTGATCTCTATTAATGTTAGAAGTGCTGTAACATGGTTTAAGCCTGTAGCTAAAAATGGTTTTCAAAACAGGAACCTGGAATTAGGTCCACTAACCTACTGACAACACTGAAAAACAGAAGTCCTTCAATTCGGGGGTTGAGCTTAGTGATTCTAAGTGTGGAATAATGCAGGGGAAAGAGTGGGACAATGGTATGTCTTCCCAGTTCTTCTTCCTCTATAAAAACTTGATGCCTCCCAAGGGGGAAAAATGAAAAAAACAAGAGAGATGTAAGTCAGGGTTGTCCATAGAAACATAGGGAGAGGGAGAAGGGGGAGAGAGAGAGAGAGAGAGGGAGAGAGTGAGAGAGCGAGAGAGGGAGGGAGTTCCTATGACTACTGAGGCTGAGAGGTCCCGCAGAGTACTGTTCACTTGCAGATTGGAGGCCCAGGAATGCAGATCATACAAGATAGTCTGAGTCTGAAGGCCTGAGAGGTAGGGCAGCTGATGATGTAGATCCCAATCTGAGGGCAGAAAAAGTGAGAAGACATGTTCCAGCTCAAACAGGGAGGCAGGAGAAAAGGTGGCAGATTCACCTTCTTCTGCCTTTCCTTCTCTTCAGGCCCTTGACGATGGGATGGTGTCCACCCACCTGAGGAGGGCAATCGACCACTTCAAATGCTAATCTAATCCCAAACCATCCTCACAAATGCACTCACAAATAATGGTTTATCTAGGCTCTCTATGGCCAGTTAAGTTTAACCTTGAAAGGGGGAAAAAGGATTAAAAAATGCAACTCTAATGGATCTCAAAATAGAAAATATAACTCTAATGGATCTCAAGCAATGAAATCTCAAGCATCTTAAAACATAAAGTCCAAAAATTGCTCTGTCGAGGAGCATTTCGCAAAGCTCTTGAGCTGCACAGTGGCTAAATTAACTTCCAAGTCTGAAGTTGACTTGGAAAAGTCATTGCTTTTCTATTTCCCATCCCAACTATGGTCAGCTATATTGTCTAATATCAGAAATTCAGCAATAATATTGCATGATAATATAAAGCTATCCCAATAAAAAATGCTAACAACATGGAGATAGCCTAAATTTAAATACACTCCTTTTATCAATTTTAAGGAAAACATAAAGGTTAAAAACTGTGTCCTTTAAATTAGGGTGAAGCCCAAAGATTAAAAAAATAATAAGAACTGAAGTCAATACCATATGCCCTGTCTATAAAAAAATAACGAGAACTAGAGTCACTACCTGTCTATATGGGTTATTAGGATATTGAATCCTCCTCAATTGCTTAATCTCATTCTTAGCCAAACAAATCCTTCATGGTAGGGGTAGGGTTCCACCCACAGCTGTCACTTGGGCTGTTTCCCAGAAGGCTGGTGTATGGTGTCTCCAAAGCAGAGACATTACTTTGTTGACAAAGGTCCACCTAGTCAAAGCTATGGATTTTCCAGTAGTCATGTATAGATGTGAGAGTTGGACTATAAAGAAAGCTGAGTGCCAAAGAACTGATGCTTTTGAACTGTGGTGTTTGAGA
The DNA here is from genome assembly GCF_003369695.1 of Bos indicus x Bos taurus. Lineage (NCBI taxonomy): Eukaryota > Metazoa > Chordata > Mammalia > Artiodactyla > Bovidae > Bos > Bos indicus x Bos taurus. Next base: position 118,515,339 of record NC_040079.1, read on the forward strand.
AGACTCTTGAGAGTCCCTTGGATTGCCAGGAGATCAAACCAGTCCATCGTAAAGAAAATCAGTCCTGAATATTCATTGGAAGGACTGATGCTGAAGCTGAAGCTGAAGCTCCAGGACTTTGCCACCTGATGTGAAGAACTGACTCATTAGAAAAGACCCTAATGCTGGCAAAAATTGAAGGCAAGAGGAGAAGGGGATGACAGAGGATGGGAGGCTTGGATGGCATCACTGACTCAACTGACATTTGTTTGAGCAAGCTCTGGGAGTTGGTGATGGACAGGGAAGCCTGGCATGCTGCAGTCCATGAGGTCGCAAAGAGTCAGACATGACTGAGGGACTGAAGAGAACTGAACTGATGGTATCTCCATAATTTATTGTTATGGATATTTAGGTTGAAGAAACTCTCCCATATGGTCTTGGGTTGATTTATACATCAGTTTTTCCATGCATGAGTTTGACAAAGAGTGAACTTGATTGTAGGTAAATTTAAAATATCTATCAGAAGACTGGGGGATTCCAAGATATAAAGCAGACCCTGACAGTTAAGTCAAGTATATTACAAATGTGGAACAGAACTTCACTGAAGGTAGTGGAAGAAAGGAGTTATCTAAATAACTCTAGAAAACAGTGTTTCAGTTGAATGCTTGAAGGCCAAAGATGACCTTACTCTAACTGGCAGGTGTGTTTTTCCCAAAGACATCAGTAAGCAGTCCTGAAACTACTCAATCTGTATTTAAGGGTTGTACAAATAAATAAATAAATCATGGTTAATGGAAAACCAGGTTTCTCACTGTCAAAGAAACAAGAGTGCAGGTATGGTAAGCCTTGTGATGCTAGATTAGAGCAGGAGGTATCAGTATAGGAGAGTGTGTGCATGCTCAGCTGTGGCCAACACTTTGTGACCTCATAGACTGCAGCCCACAAGAATCCTCTATCCATGGGATTTTTACAGGCAAGAATACTGAAATGGGTTGCCATTTCTTCCTCCAGAGGATCTTCCCAACTGATTGAATGAACCTTCGTCTCTTGCATTTCCTGCATTGGCAGACAGATTCTTTACCACTGAGCCACCTGAGAATCCCATTAGTATAAACTCCTTTCATTTTAATGGAAAGATGGAGAGTTAAAATGCAGACATGTAGGTAGACAGATGATAGGAAAGTAGGTAGGTAAGTAGATAGCTAGACAAGATATTAGAGTCCTGTGTGTGTGTGTGCATGCTTTAGCATACAGGAATAATTGCTAGGTCTTCTACTGGGAGGGCCTAGAAATAATCCCACTACATCAGCAAGGAGCACAACCAGAGCCTGTATTGATTGAATCCCTCTAACCAAAGAAACCAGAGCTCCCTTCATACATGACTGATGAAAAAGTGAAAGCAAAAGCCACTCAGTCATGTCCGACTCTTTGCAACCCCCTGGAGCGTAGTCCATGGAATTCTCCAAGCCAGAATACTGGAGTGGGTAGCCTTTCCCTTCGCCAGGGGATCTTCCCAACCCAGGGATTGAAGCCAGGTCTTCCACATTGCAGGCAGATTCTTTACCAGCTGAACCACAAGGGAAGACCACAAGATGAAGTACGTCATCTTGAAGTGTCAGAAAATAATAAAATGCTTTGAAAATAATGAGAAGATGTGGGCTTGTCAAAAGGTGACAGGAATCCATGTGAAAGAGCTTCCAATGATCAAAGCTGGAACAACTGTCCCATAAAGAAATAATGATAGTGTTGTTTTATGTACCAGAGGATAAAAGAAGTATCCTTGATTCCATATTAATATAAATAAATGATTAACTATATGAATAAATGGAAGTTAAGGACCAAATTCTTACAGAAAATTCCAAGTAATCAATATAGAAAAGTAAGGGGAAGAGTCAACTCATGCGAAGAGTTGACTCATTGGAAAAGACTCTGATGCTGGGAGGGATTGGGGGCAGGAGGAGAAGGGGACAATAGAGGATGAGATGGCTGGATGGCATCATGGACTTGATGGACGTGAGTTTGAGTGAATTCTGGGAGTTGGTGATGCACAGGGAGGCCTGGCGTGCTGTGATTCATGGGGTTGCAAAGAGTCGGACATGACTGAGTGACTGAAATGAACTGAACTGAGAAGCAATATAATAAAAATATATATGTGTATATATATATATATAAATTACTAGGGTGGTTTTATTATATTGCCATAAATTCCTTGAGTGAAAGCCTTAGTGATTTACACCTAAAAGAATGTAGAATGAGAATAAATAGTTACTTTACAGTGGAGAAATCTAGAAGACTCCACCGTAACCAAGGGATAAAAGTTAATGCCCTATACCCCAGATAAGATGGGGTGAGAAGGGCGCACACCTTAGTAGAATTCTTCCGCTCAATAAAACATAGCTTTAGTCTAATCTTGGAAAACATCATGCAAATTCCAGTTAAGGAACATTTTACAAAATATTTAAGCAGACTTCTCGAATGTATGGGTCATGGAATGTTCAGAGACCATCACTACCTAGCAGAGAGGAAGGAGATGGGGTCACTCCTGGATAGGGTGATAAATAGGGAAAAAAAAAAAAAGTGGAAAATTAGTGAATACAAATAAAATCTCTAGTTAAATTTAATATAAGAACTTTTTTCGAGAAAGGAAAATCTTTGACATCCTTGCTTTCAAACCTGTCTATAAACTAGTTTGCAGTTTATTCCTTGTGTTAAAGACCTCAAGATCAAACTTGGAAATAAAAAATAAATCCTCCTTAAAAAATTCTAGAGTTAAAAGTATTCACAACATTGACCTCACACACTGCTGCTGCTAAGTCACTTCAGTCGTGTCCAACTCTGCGCGACCCCGTAGATGGCAGCCCACCAGGCTCTCCTGTCCCTGGGATTCTCCAGGCAAGAACATTGGAGTGGGTTGCCATTTCCTTCTCCAATGCATGCAAGTGAAAAGTGAAAGTGAAGTCGCTCAGTCGTGTCTGACTCTTAGCGACCCCGTGGACTGCAGCCTACCAGGCTCCTCCATCCATGGGATTTTCCAAGCAAGAGTACTGGAGTCAGGTGCCATTGCCTTCTCCGATCTCACACACACACACTGGGAAATGCATCAGCACCTGTTCCTAAAGTGGGAGCCGAGAGCAGTATCTGTTCTCTGAACACCATCCCTGGTACTGGCACAGACCACTGTCACAGCTAAACAGCATCTGAACAACTTTGCTGTATAGCAAAAATGAAACACAACATTTCAAATCAAGATATATGTATGTATGTATGTGTATGTGGTTATTGTGGTTCATTGAAACTTGTATATCTGGAAGGGAAAATGACACTTTGTAATTTTTTTTTTCTAATATATTTTTTTCTCATTAGAGTCTCCTCTCTTCCTGTGTCCAGCAAAAGGTTTGGATTAGGTAACATTTCAGTATTCTTAAAGCTCTGGCATTCTTGATTCTTAGAAATTGGTATTAGGGAAATCCATATGATTTTTCACCATACTAAATTTTGGTAGTAATTTCATGTGTCATGTGAAATTTTATTTAAATGGCATTTTGAATTTGTATGATACATACAAGCATTTTAATATTCAGCTTATACTAGAGAAAACATTTAAAAATTCTCTCAATAAATAAAATAGCATCTAAAGGAATACAGGTGAGCCCTCTTCCTTTCCCCCTTAACTCTGAATATGGCTAGTCTGAGGACACTTACCTGTCTCTATGCTGTAATACAGGGGTCCCCAACCTTCGGGATCTAATACCTGATGATCTGATAGGTGGAAGTGAAGGTGGAGCTGACATAATAATAATAATACTAGAGATAAATTGTACAATAAATGTAATGTGCTTGAATCACCACAAACCATCCCCTCACCCCCAGTCCATGGAACAATTGTCTGCCACTAAACCGGTCCCTGGTACCAAAAAGGTTAGGGACCACTGCTATAATAGGCTGAAGGTACAACCTAAGATTACTGTGCAGTGGATGGAAAATCCAGTGGCATTGGATTGTAAAGACATAAAATGTTGCTTTACACATTGATGTCTAAAGAGCTGTACGCAATATTCTATCTCATACTTGCTTGCAGTGTGAAGCCATGCTGCTGCCCTTCCATGGTTCAAGTTCAGCTTGCAGCCCTCTGTGTCCTAGAGCCACTGTCTTCTGGCTGAGGGAGCCTCAGCTCCACACCCCTGCCACTCACATTTCGACAAAGCTGCATGAACTGCAGGACCTGCTGAGACCAAAAGCACAAGAGCCCTAAAGTTTCAAAGCCAGAGTCCCATGCAGAACAGATGTCCTCCTAGTCTTTCCTGGCCCATAGTGGCAATCAGCGACTACTTTCCTTAAGGAATTCCAATCCGACTTTGTATTGGTCTTGTCCACATACTGGATAGCACACAAATTAATGTAAAGAACTGTTAAAGGCTGATAATAATACAAAAGTGATGATAGGATATAAGAGAACCATGTGTCCTCTAGGGCTGAAGGGGACTAGCTAGGTTGGACAAACCTGGGGAGAAGACATATCCCAAGGTTTATTGAGGAAAGTGTGCTGAGCCCCTGGGCAGCAAGGAGTATGCAGATTTGCCCAGACCAGAGCTCGTCTGCAAGTCACTGAGCAGTGGAAATGCAACCCTCATAGTTCAGGGCCCACACCCAGGTCACTGGCAGGCCATGACATGGGCTTGGAGACTCGGGCCATATAGGAACCAGCAGCTGGGATGCAGCAATGCAGTCAGGGACATTCACGGTCCTGGCTTCCATGTAGTGAGGCTGCAGGAAGGTCATTGTCAGGCTAGGTGGAGGCTGAAAATTCACTGACCATTCTGGGTCCACTGGCCTCCTCCCAACACTCTGACCTCAAACAGTGGAGTGCCCACTGCCCCCAGAATTAGCATTATGTTCATCCTAAAGGGGTGATGCTTACAGAATTCTGTCCATGGTGGCAGGGCAAATGTTGAAATGGTAAATTGATAACAGGCAGATTTTTCTTCTAAATGTTCATCCTGATGTCCCAGACTTTAACATCATCCTGGATTGACAAGACATTGAGATGGACAACCTTTAAAAACAAAACTTCATTTCTTCTTACTGAGGAGAAGGGACTGAAGTGGAAAGACAAATTCTTCCTCCTGGAGCGAATGTAGGGGGAGGAAGTGGGCGGGGGGCGGTGGGGGGGGGGCGGAATAAAGGATTGTCTCTCTAATGAGTATCCCTCCTGAGAATCATGAAGCCAAAAAAAAAAAGGAATACTGACCCACACAGTTGGCACTGAAGTGTTTGTTTTAGTGGAAAGAACGACTACAGACAAGTGCTCCTCAGAGCTTGCAGGGTCCCTAGTGCCAGGGACCACTGACCACTGTAAAGGGAAATGGTCATATTTTAGTTGGTGTTCCATCCTTCTCCCCATTCCCCTTCTTTCAGACCTCAGGCTCCCATCTCACTACTATTTCATTCTTTGAGATTTGTGCCATCCATACTATCTGTATCTTTATGGCCTGTGGCGGCATCTTCCAGATTCAAGGCATTACTTTTAGACAAGTTCATATTATCACAGATGATTAGCACTTATTAGAAGTGAAAGTGTTATGATTTGCTTCATGAATTTAACATGGAAATTTTATTTCATTTATTTTATGTCTTCATTTAATTGCTTTAGCCTTCATATATGATGTACTAGCAGGAAGCCTGATACTATAGTCTTGATACATGTCCTACAAATTATCCAATGATCCTAAGAATTGACTCATTCTCAAGGAAGATGACAATCATCAAAAGCCAAAAGGTAAAACTATGTTTTGGTGATTCAAAACTATTGCTGCTTGTTGATATTTTTTTAAGATTGATCCTTTGTGATTTAAATTTTATTTACCACTAGGTACTGCTTCTGGTCCTTACACCTGCCTAGGCAGCAGTGCTATCCAGCACTGGATCCCACAGCCTCCACTGTTACCTCCCTCTCCACATGGATGCTCTTTGATTAATGGCTTGTGACCCTAACTTTTCCCAAATACAACCATCTTTCCATCACTGGCAGATCCAGAGGACCCTCAGCATCAGTTACATGTATATACATCCTGAACTCCCACCCCATAGGTTGAACACAAGTTTACTAGCCTTGATCTCTTGATAAACACCTGTTTGGAGTTCAAGGTTCACAAGTCTCTGACTTCCTAGTGCTCCACACTCTGATTTCCAAGGGGAGAAGCACCTTTGCTAATTCAGCTTCATAAAATAGTCTTACTACAGTTTAGACTGGGATAACAGAACTCTCTTTGTCTTAATTTTTTGCTCAAGAAAGGACAGCTCTTCAAAGAACTCTTTTACTAATGAAAGAGTATCTATCTTCTCATGTTGTCGCTCTGCCTGAACTAGAAAACTACTTACATCAAAATAATAATAATAATAAAACACAACAGACCACAAAAAATTAACACCGACAACACAGAAAGAGACCACTAAAAGAACTAGTATTCAAAATATAGCATCCACTCAGGTGAGGAGGCGCACCTTGCTTTCATTGTTAATTTCTTTCTTCTCTTATCCTTTATTCCCTCCCCCGCCTTCCTCCCCCCACATTCGCTCCAGTGGCTCTTATCCTCTGCACTCTTTACTCTTAACAACTTTCTTTGTCTATACTTTCTACTTCTTTTACTCCCTCCTGTCCTTACTGAGGATGGAAAAACTGTACCTTTGTTCTTGTTTTTTTCATGGTTATATACACCTCATGCAATCTTTTAGTGACATGCTGGTCTCTAAACTATCTTTAAGCTGTTTTCTTGGTCTTTATAAGTCTCAAATTTAAACTCAATTAAAATTTATTTGACCCAAAGAGTGAGCACTCCAGCTGACAGAGATTTTATATCAGTTCCACATTTCATCTCACAGGGCACTGACCACCCCACGGATGTGTGTGCTGGTTCAAGTGTTCCCCGCAGTCCATTTAATTCTGGCCAAAGCTGTGGGTTGCACTGCAGATTCTCTGTTCAGAAGCATCCATAAGCATACAGACGTGGGTGTCCAGAATATCCTTTCTCTCCTGGATCATTTTCTACTCACATTCTTCTTTCTTAATTCACAGTGTCACCTGTGATATGTGTTTACTATGTCATTTAAGACTAATCACTTCACTTATAAAGAAGAAAGTGAAAAAAGAGGGGTGGATAAAACCCACAAAATATTAAATCTACTGAGAGTAGGTGAGCATCTAGTTTGTGAAACATGTTAGAGACAAATTGAGAAGTGAGCATGTGAGCTAAAAATATACAGGAAGGTGGATGAGGGGGACAACCAAGTAGCACATATTTCTGAGGCACCAACTACTTATGACAAGCATTGCTTCCATAAATCCCATCATGCACAGTCATGCTCAGAATGGTCTCCAGTGTGCTTACATACATGTCTCAAGACATGCATATGAAAGTCACAGCTGATGGGGGGCAGGTTTTGGTGACAACTGCAGCCAGATGTTCTCACACCTGGATCCCTTTATTACAGCAAGGATATATTGGATTTGTTTGCTGGACACCACTGTTCCTGGAGAAGGCCAATGCAGCCAGGAGGAAAGCAGGCCATCAGTGATTATGTGTACTTGCATGCTAAGTTTCTTCAGTCATGTCCAACTCTTTGTGACACACACACCCTCCACCCCCCGCACCCCACCCCACCCCTACCACCATGGACTGTAGTCTGCAGGTTCCTCTGTCCATGGGATTCTCCAAGCAAGAATACTGGAGTGGTTGCCATTTCCTTCTCCAGAGGATCTTCCTGATCCAGGGGTCAAAACTGTGTCTCTTACGTTTCCTGCCTTGGCAGTCAGGTTCTTTACTACTGGAACCATCTAGGAAAGCTATCAATGATTATACATACCAACAAAATGTTATAAAGTTACATGAAGCATCTCTAAAATTATAGTTACTTGCTTTTATAAACAACAGGAATAATTCAACCAGGAATTAACCAACTGTTCAGCTTTCCTCCAGAGGAATGCCAGAGTCAAATAGTGTTTCCCTTCCACCTCACTGGCCCCCAGACTTTGAAATATTCCTCTTTTCTTTTCCTCTGTCTGTTTTATGTTTTATTCTGAATTGGTAAGCCTATGTTTGGAGACTTTAATTTTGTCCCAAAAACTGCTGCTGCAAGTCTCCTGAGGTGGTTTGTCTGGAAACAACACAGCCCCCCTCCCAATCTTGTCCAGATCACTCAAAACTTTCCCTCTTTCTTCTATCTTCCTTGTTAGCTAAGATCTGTTTCCTCCCCTTCATCCTTAAAGTCATGCATCTTTCCCTGAATGACAGCCTATGTCTCGTTCTCTTGTGGTATTTAGTAATGCTCTTTAGATCCTATGGACCTTTTGTAACAGTTCATTATGTAAACTGTACATCAGTCATTTTACACACACACATACACACACACACATACACACACACACACCAGATTAATATGTCATCTGTGCAAGTCAGGAAACAATATGAATCAGGAATGTTTAAGCAACTGACACATAATTTGAACCAGAACTTAACCACCTTTTTGCTTCTCTTTAGTGGTAAATGAGATTTTAGTAATTTAAACTTATTCAAGGGTAGACGTTTAAAATGACTGCAAGGATGGCCTCCTTGCAAACATAAATGCTTTGAAATTAGCTTTAGTATTTCAGCAATTGTAAAGTCTGCATACTACATCTTCTTTTGTTCAATCATCTCTATGAGACTGCAAGTATCCCAGGGGTGTATCTACACAACCTAAGTGTGCCTATCTTTCAATTTCCAATGTTTATGTGCTGCAAATAGGCAATTTAGGGAGAACTACATCAAGCCACTGAGATTCTGGATGAACACTTATAAAGACTTATTTGCAAATCAGTTGCATGCCAATAATTTTAAATTGCCCTAAGCAACAGTTCCTAACATTTGCCTTACCCTATCCTTTTGAGATACAACATTATAAGCTATATTCAGAAAAATAGAAAATACAGGTTGGCTATTTTCAATGAGAAAGAGAAACATAATATTACATACACATTTGAAAAGGATAACAGTAAATCAATGAATTAAATAGAGAAATCAAGAGGTGAGATGAGCTTATATTTTAATTTTATCATTTTTGGTTCACCATGAGGATTGCTGTAACTATACATGTTGGCAGTGAAGCTGCTAGAATTTGTCCTAGATTTGCTGAAGAAATATAAGTCAAACATCCCTCATCTGCTGGCTGAAGTACTATATTGCAGAACACACAGGAAAGGCATAGTGAGCCCAGTTCATTTAGCCCAGCTGCACCTCTCTGAGAGATACTCCCTTCTAATAGAAGTAGAAATCCTTACAACCATAGAGTCTACAGTTTTACAGGAAATTTATATGAAAACTAAGTCTTTCTTGTATTTTTAATTTTCTAATAGTAAAAGTCAAAATGTGCACTGTACTATAGACAAAAAAAGTAAGAATCTCCACAAACTGATCCTTCAAAGAAAAACACTCATGTGATTGGTAAATAAATCATCAGACAAATATGACTCTTACTCAACCGAATATTAATTTTGTCCTTATTGTGAATGTGCCAGACCCTGTTCTCTGGTTTTAGTGATAAATGATGGACAATGACAGGCATGAGATTTTCTCCTCAGAATGTTTATAGTCCTATGGAGCTGCCAGATACTATCAAGTAATTACACACTGTTTTCTGCTTGTTTGGTTGGTTTTGTTTTGTTTTGTTTTGCTTTTTTGTTTTCTTTTAATCGAAAAATAGTTGATTTACAATGCCATGATAGTTTCAAGTGTACATTAAAGTGATTCAGGTATATATATACATTCAGATTCTTTTCCCTTTTAGGTTACTATACAACATGGCCATAAAAACTATAGCAAGAGATTAGTCCTCTATGAAAGTGTGAAGATGGAGCTGCAATGTAATCTGAGAAATAAGACATTTCATTATTTACTTACTTGCATGTTGAAGATGGAAAGTTGCCTGAGCCCTGAGAGTGAAGGGTAGATTCTGACACCTGCTTGGGAGAGCAGTGGGGTAGTGGAGACAAGGCAGATAGAAAGAACAGTTTGGACCGTCAAAGTGTAGACAAAAGAGGAGTTCTGTTTTGTAATGAATCTGGAAGTCTGGGTGGGAGCCAGAGCACATAGGGAAGTGCAGATTATGACAAGTATCATCTTCATTATCTGAAAAAGGAGAAGTCATTCCAGCATTGTAAGAGGGGAGGTGACAAGATAAGATATTTTTATACTTTGAGTACCTACTGGTAAGAGTAGAGATGAGAGACATGGTGACAAGTTTCATTATTATGTATAATTTATTTGCAAATCAGTCTCATAGCAAAATACCATGTACTGAAAATTGCTTTTGTACTTAATAAAATATTGTAGATACCTTTTCTTATGAGAGCATATTGTTCTACACTTTTCATAGTGTCACATTATTCATTGTATGAATGTGACATGCTTTTAATAAATCTATATTTTTACCTTTTTTCAAAATTTCAAATACTGTTAGGAACAATATCCTTTAAGTTATATCTTTGAAGTGTATGGAAATATTTACTTGTAAGAAATTAATTTAAGGCTAAGTCCATTTTATAAATTCACAAGCTACCCAATAAAATACTATGACAATTTACTCTCACTTCCAACAGTGAAAATATCCTGGCTTGTCATCACATTTATCAATGATGTGTGATTTTTTTCAGATCAACTCAGCTTCAGAATGCTGTCATCAATGGGATTACATATTCCTAATGTTTTAAATGCCAAAATTTCATGCTCTGACTCCTACTACTATTATTATATATGTATTATTCTTAATATAATTTTTAGGCAATGAAATGAAAAAACTAAAAAAAAGAAAGAAAGAAAGAAAGAAAAAGGTAGTAATTTGTTATTTTGATTAACAATATTTAAGCCTCTACTAAATGCCAGTTCTGGGCTCAGCAGTGGAGATTCAAGAATGAGAAAGAGGTATGTGATCTGGCCCCTCCTCACTCATAGAGTCTCTCAAAATATATTAATAATTAAACAGGATTGATATTAAAGCTTACTCTGTACTATGTAAGGGAAAGTTCAAGGTTCAGTGTAAAAGTTAATACTGAGACAGAATCTCTTCCTAGAGAGTTGGAGAAGACCCACCAGAGCAAGTGAGAGTAGGTGGAAAGCCAGACCAACCATAAGCTAGACAGTACATAGAAATGGTTTTCCCAGAGGAGACAGGGGTATGATGAGCCCCCACAGCAGAAGAGAATATTTTGAGGCAGTACATCATGAGTTGTATTAACTGAGTAGAAGAATCCTCCATAAGATCTTTGCAGTGAGTGTGACTTCCTTTTTAACCTAAAGACAAGTGGAGAGGAGCTGCATGTTTTCAGGAAAGGGATTGTAATGTTAAATGTGGTTGCATTTTAAAGAATCACTGACTACCATATGGATTACCTACTGGAAGGAGAAAAACCAGAGGTAAAACTGATAATGAAGGCTTTGGAATAAATAATAAGAAGATTGTGGTAGGTCAGACTTGGTTTGCAGATACAGATATAAAGAGGAAAACAAAAATCAGATTTGAGAAATACTCAACTGGTCAGCTGGATCATCGAAAAATCAAGAGAGTTCCAGAAAACCATCTATTTCTGCTTTATTTACTATGCCAAAGCCTTTGACGGTGTGGATCAATATAAACTGTGGAAACTTCTCAAAGAGATGGGAATACCAGACCACCTGACTTCCCTCTTGAGAAACCTGAATGCAGGTCAGGAAGCAAAAGTTAGAACTGGACAAGGAACAATAGACTGGTTCCAAATAGGAAAAGGAATACATCAAGGCTGTATATTGTCAACCTGATTATTTAACTTATATGCAGCGTACATCATGAGAAATGTTGGGCTGGATGAAGCACAACCTGGAATCAAGATTGCTGGGAGAAATATCAATAACTTCAGATATGCAGATGACACCACCCTTATGGCAGAAAGTGAAGAAGAACTAAAGAGCCTCTTGATGAAAGTGAAAGAGGAGAGTGAAAAAGTTGACATAAAGCTCAAGATTCACAAAACTAAGATCATGGCATCTGGTCCCATCACTTCATGGCAAGTAGATGGGGAAACAGTGGAAACAGTGGCTGACTTTATTTTTTGGGGGGTCCAAAATTACTGCAGATTGTGACTGCAGCCATGAAATTAAAGACACTTGCTCCTTGGAAGAAAAGCTATGACCAACCTAGACAGCATATTCAAAAGCAGTCATTACTTTGCCAACAAAGGTCCATCTAGTCAAGGCTATGGTTTTTCCAGTGGTCATGTATGGATGTGAGAGTTGGACTGTGAAGAAGGCTGAGCACTGAAGAATTGATGCCTTTGAACTGTGGTGTTGGAGAAGACTCTTGAGAGTCCCTTGGACTGCAAGGAGATCCAACCAGTCCATCCTAAAGGAGATTTGTCCTGAGTGTTTATTGGAAGGACTCATGCTGAAGCTCAAACTCCAACACTTTGGCCACCTGATGCAAAGAGCTGACTCATTTGAAAAGACCCTGATGCTGAGAAAGATTGAAAGCAGGAGGAGAAGGGGACAACAGAGGATGGGATGGTTGGATGGCATCACTGACTCAATGGACATGAGTTTGGCTAAGCTCTGGGAGTTGGTGATGGTCAGGGAGGCCTGGCATAATGCAGTCCATGGGGTTTCAGAGAAGGACAGAACTGAGCAACTGAACTGAACTGAACTGAAAATGGCAGAACTTGGTGATTGTTGGGTTATGGAAGAGGAGAAAGAAAAGTCAGATGGTGGAACTGTCCATTGTAAAGGAAACATTTTTAGGAAGCAAGGAGGGATGAGTATGTTAATGGACTTACTGAATTCGAAGTATGACTTGTAACTGAGCAGAACTATATGGGGCCATCCCAAGACAGAACTATCTTCCTTATCTACAATTTTAGCTCCTCTATGAAGAACCTAGATAATAATATCTGATGTACATTTCCTGAGTTATTTTGCAGATGCTAAAACCATCATGAAATGGAAGAAATTAACCTGATGACTGTGACCACATAGTCCACAGGTCTATTGGAGGCTGAGGATTGATAATGTGACACTGCCCTGTTACCTCACCATCAACCAATCCAAAAACAGTATACAAGCTGATCACATGCTGTGACTCTCCTTCACCTGGCTTTTCAATTTAGTTCAGTTGCTTGACTGTGTACAACTCTGCAACCCCATGGAGTGCAGCATGCCAGGCTTCCCAGTCCATCATCAACTCCTGGAGTTTTCTCAAACTCATGTCCATTGAGTTGTTGATGCCTTCCAACCATCTCATCCTCTGTCATCTCCTTATTCTCCTGCCTTCAATCTTTCCTAACATAAAGTATGTTAGGACTTTTTTTGAATGACTCTTTTTCAATGAGTCATTTCTTTGCATCAGGTGGCCGAAGTATTGGAGCTTCAGCATCAGTCCTTCCAATGAATATTCAGGACTGATTTCCCTTAGGATGGATTGGTTGGATTACCTTACAGTCCAAGGGCCTCTCAAGAGTCTTCTCCAACACTACAGTTTTGAAACATTGATTCTTCGATGCTCAGCTTTCTTTATGGTCCAGTTCTCACATCCATACATGACCTGGGCTTTAACAATGTTTTTGTTTTTTTTTTTTTTTTTTTCTGAAACTCATTTGCAAGTTTGACTCTTTTGAGCACTAGCTGCCCTGGACACCTTTCTTGGCACCTGTAATAGATGCTGCACTTTCCTTCACCACAACCACATGTCAGTAGGTTAGCTTTACTGTGTACAAGTAAGAGGACTCAAGTTTGGTTCAGAATACCTCAAGAGAGCTGCTCAGGACAAAATTACACTATATAGCCAAACTCAGGAATTTTTTTTGGATATAGATTTGTTATTCATAAGCATATTCATGAATGAGCATTTGTACACAGGAATGAATGAGGTAAATAATGGGTTTGCCAAATCAAGAATAGGACCTAGACAAGAACTTGAGAAACATTCAACTTTAAGTTGCATGAAGAAGAGCCTGAAATGGAGGCTGGGGAAAAGTATGAATCCAATTAGATGGGGAAGACAAGGAGAAAGTAAAGTTAAACAAACAAACAAACCATAAAAAGATGCTTTCCAAGGAGAGTGCAGTCAGGAACCTCACCTACTGGTAACACATCAATTAGGAAGGAGCTGAAAAATCATCACTTGAAATTTGTTGCTATTGTTCAGTCTCTTAGTCATGTCCTACTCTATGACTTCATGGACTGCAACACATCAGGCTCCTCTGTTCTCCATTATTGCCCAGAGTTTGCTCAAATTAATGTCCATTGATTTGGTGATGCTGTCTAGCAAGCTCATCCTCTGCCACCCTCTTTTCCTTTGGCCTTCAATCTTTCCCAGAATCATGATCTTTTCCAATGAGTTGGTCCTTCTTCTCAGGTGGTCAAAGTATTGGAGCTTCAGCTTCAGTGTCAGTCTTCCAATAAACATTCAGGGTTGATTTCCTTTGGGATTGACTGATTTGATCTTCTTAAAATCCAAGAGACTCTCGAGTCTTCAGCCCCACAATTCAAAATAATCAATTCTTCAGTGCTTAGCTTTCTTTATGATCCAACTCTCACATCTGCACATAACTACTGGAAAAAGCATCACTTTGTCAGCAAAGTGATATCTCTGCTTTTAAATGGACTGTCTAGGTTTCTCTTAGATTTCCTTCAAAGAAACAAGCTTCTTTTAATTTCATGGTTTCAGTCACTGTCCACAGTGATTTTGGAGCTCAAGTAAATAAAACCTGTCACTATTTCCACTTTTCTCCCTTGTATTTAACATCAAGTGATGGGACCTGATGCCTTGATCTTAGTTTGTTTTTAAATGTTGAGCTTCAAGCCAACTTTTTCAGTCTCCTCTTTCACCCTCATTAAGAGGCTCTTTAGTTTTTCTTCACTTTCTGCCAGTAGATTAGTATCATCTACACATTTGAGGTTGTTGATATATCTCCTGTAAATCTAGATTCCAGCTTGTGATTCATTAAGCCTGGCATTTTGCAAGATACACTCTGCATAGAAGTTACACAAGAAAGATGACAATATACACCCTTGTTGTACTCCTTTCACAATTTGGAACCAGCCAGTTGTTCCACGTACAGTTCTAATTGTTGCTTCTTGACTTGAATATGGGTTTCTCAGGAGACAGATAAGGAGGCCTGATAGCCCTATCTCTTTAAGAATCTTCCACAGTTTGTTGTGATCCAGAGTCAAAGGCTTTAGCATAGTCAACAAAGCAGAAGAAAATGTTATTCTTGAATTCTTGAATGCTTTGTCCATGATCCAATGTGTTGGCAGTTTGATCTCTTGTTCTTCTGCCTCTTTGAAATCCAGTTGGTACATCTGGAAGTTCTCAGTTTACATACTTTTGAAGTGTATCTTGACATTAAATACAAGTAAGTTGTAGACAAAAATATGGTCTGAAAGGATATATGCACACCAATGGACTATTCACAATAGCCAAGATATGAAAACAACCTAAGTGTCCATCAACAGAGGAATGAATAAAGAAGATGTGGTACATATATGTGATGGAATATTACTCAGTTACAACAAAGAACAAAAGAACACCATTTGCAGCAACAAGAATGGACTTAGAGACTATCACATTGAATGAAGTTAGACAGAGAAAGATTAATATCATATGATATCTCTTACATGTGAAATCTACAAGGAAATAATATAAATTAACTTGTTTGTGAAATAGAAGCAGTCTCACAGACTTAGAAAGTGAACTTATTGTTACCGGGGGCAGGGAAGGGGGCAGATAGAAATTCAGCAATAAAAAGTAGTTAGGGAGTTTGGTATCAAAAGGTACACACTATTATATTTAAAATGGATAACCAACAAGGTCCTACTGTATAGTACAGGGAACTCTGCTCAATGTCATGCAGCAGCCTGACAGAGCCCCTTTGCTCTCCATTTGAAACTATCACAACATTGTTAATCAGCCATACTCCAACATAAAATAAAAAGTAAAAAAAAAACAAAAAAACAAGTTGTTGATTTTGAAAACAACTGTTTTAGTATTTCAGAAGAAACAAGATACAAACTGAGGTTTGATTAATGATAAGAATATGTGAGGAGCATGAAACGTTTTATGTAGAATAGAATTACCACAACTGCAATTGCCAAGGGGTAGACAGATACGGAACTGTTAGAAGATTTAGAGGAAATTTTATTTTTAGGATGGGATAAAACTGAGACTATTTTATTGATGAACTATTGAAAATGTCCAGAAAAGGACATTAGGGAATTTTTAGAATGTTTATAGTAGTTAAACCATAAGATTGGAGGAGACTGCTTAAAGTCAAAGATACGCACAACTACAAACTGGTTCAGAGCTGTCTGAAAAAAAGTTACTGATTGATTTTACTAGTTTTACTGAGATATAATTGACTATATATTTGAAGTATTCAATCTTACAGGTTTTAACGTATGCAATACCCATGAAATGGATGTGAACTTACCTAACAACTATAGACTTGCTTTTTCTCACAATAGATTAGCTTACATTTTTTAGTCTTACATCAGTGGAATCATACAGTGGATAAACTTTTCATCTTCTTCCAATGAACACAATTATTTTGAGATTCATCAGTGCTGTTGCATGTATCAATATTCATAAATATTTATTGCTGAGTAGTTTTCCATTTTATGACTGTATCTTAAATTGTTTATTTCCTCACCTGTGGTCTTTTTCCTTTTTTTTTTTTTTACTGACATAACTGAGATATGTTTAATATATAACATTGTGTAAGTTTAATGTGTCTGATATAATGATTTGATGTATATGTATATATATTTCAAAATGACCCCTTTGCCAGCTGACAGACATCTGTATTGTACTATTCTGGGGACTATTACAAATAAAACTGCCATGAAGTTTCATATATAGGTCATTGTATGCACATATACTTTCTTTTTTCTTGGGTGAATCCGTGGGAGTAGAGTATATAGGAGTAGGAATTTAAAATAGCACAATCCTTTTGTAAAATAGTTACTATAACTATTTTACACTATAATAAAATTAGCAGTCGCCACAGGACTGGAAAAGATCAGTTTTCATTCCAATCCCAAAGAAAGGCAATGCCAAAGAATGCTCAAACTACCGCACAATTGCACTCATCTCACACGCTAGTAAAGTAACGCTCAAAATTCTCCAAGCCAGGCTTCAGCAATACATGAACCGTGAACTTCCAGATGTTCAGGCTGATTTTAGAAAAGGAAGAGGAACCAGAGATCAAATTGCCAACATCTGCTGGATCATGGAAAAAGCAAGAGAGTTCTAGAAAAACACCTATTTCTGCTTTATTGACTATGCCAAAGCCTTTGACTGTGTGGATCACAATAAACTGTGGAAAATTCTTCAAGAGATGGGAGTATCAGACCACCTGACCTGACTCTTGAGAAACCTATGTGCAGGTCAGGAAGCAACAGTTAGAACTGGACATGGAACAACAGACTGGTTCCAAATAGGAAAAGGAGTACATCAAGGCTGTATATTGTCACTCTGCTTATTTAACTTCATGTGAGGGGTTGACTCACTGGAAAAGACTCTGATGCTGGGAGGAATTGGGGGCAGGAGGAAAAGGGGACGACAGAGGATGAGATGGATGGATGGCATCACCAACTCAATGGATGTGAGTTTGAGTGAACTCAGGGAGATATTGCTGGACAGGGAGGCCTGGCGTGCTGCGATTCATGGGGTCACAAAGAGTCGGACATGACTAAGCGACTGAACTGAACTGAACCGATAACAAGTTAAACATATCTACCACAGTATCTAGCAAAGCACTTTTAATACAGTGTCCCTAAAAATGTACCAGAACACAGAGACTGTGATTTACAACTTTGCCAGACACCAGAAACTCTCTTCACCTTTAATGTGAGGGGAAGAGAAAGTTCAGTTCAAGCTGGAGAGTTAAAATCTATCACTTAGTGAGAACATCCTGTGTATCAGGATCTCTTTCTTCAGCTTGTTTACATCTTTATCCCTTTCCAATCTCACAGTAAAGTGATCTTTATTATACTACATGCTATTTGTATTATGATTTTTCATATTATGAAATTGTTCAAGGTCACATGGCCAAGAATGTGGTAAAGCAAGGATTCAAACCTAGACAATTTGACAGGGGAGTCTAAGACCATAAGCATCAGTCAATATGGAAAAGGAGGAAGAGAAATGATGTTGAGTCCACTGGTAGCCCACTTGGACTAGAGTGATGCCATATGGACAACTTACAAGAGTCACCAGACAGCTGTGTTTTAGGACTTGCTACAATGATCTAAAACATATTTTACAATTTAGACATTATTCCAAGCAAAGAAATCTGGGTTTTATTTTAGAAGGAGAGAGTCCCACAATCTGACAAGCCCAGACTCCTTATATCTTTGTACACAGAATCAGGAAACACAACAGAGAAAATCATCACTGATGACAAAGAGAAGACCTAGTCATATTTTAATCTGATTTTATCTTATTTTGCTCAGTCAGTAAGTGAATTAATTGTTTAGCTTTCTGGTTTGAAATAGTCCAATTTTTTTTACACTTTCTTAATTATACAGGATATGATTTCTGTCATAGTTTTACACAATGTTTGAACATTGAGGTGGTTTGTCCTATGTGGGCTGAACTGGGTGAGGGCCATTCTGACCAGAACCCCTTCCCTGCCTGTTTCTAACATTCAGGTTTACAGATCACCAGGGCCACTGTAGCTCAGGTACTTTTGCTCAGAGCTGCTGTGGAAACTGAGAAGGATACTGTTAGGCTCTCCTGGGTACAAATCTTTTCTGTGTTCCCTGTTTCTTGCTTGTAGGAAAAAGGTTTCACTCTCCAAGACCTTCCCTGAGTTTCAAGAGCAGGCTCAAGCAGTTACTAATTAAAGAAGAGAATGCAGAAACAAAGGAAGAGTGGACAAGAAAAAAATTGTGCAGCAATAAAGCAGTGTCCTGCCTCCTTCTCAAGGGATTCATTTCAGTTCAGTTCAGTCACTCAGTCATGTCTGACGTCAGGCCTCCCTGTCCATCACCAACTCCAGGAGTTTACTCAAATTCATGTCCATCAGGTTGGTGATGACACAACCATCTCATCCTCTGTCGTCCCTTCTCCTCCCAACTTCAATCTTTCCCAGTATCACGGTCTTTTCAAATGAGTCAGTTCTTCTCATCAGGTGGCCAACATATTGGAGTTTCAGCTTTAGCATCAAACCTTCCAATGAACATTCAGGATCGATTTCCTTTAGGATGGACTTGTTGAATCTCTTTGCAGTCCAGGGGACTCTCTAGAATCTCCTCCAACACCACAGTTCAAAAGCATCAAATCTTCAGTGCTCAGCTTTCTTTGTAGTCCAAATCTCACATCCATACATGACTACTGGAAAAACCATAGCTTTGACTATGTGGACTTTTGTTGGCAAAGTAATGTCTCTGCTTTTGAATATGCTGTCTAAGTTGGTCACAGCTTTCCTCCCAAGGAGTAAGTGTCTTTTAATTTCATGGCTGCAATCACCACCTGCAGTGATTTTGGAGCCCCCCCAAAATAAAGTCTGACACTGTTTCCACTGTTTCCCCATCTATTTCCCAAGAAGTGATGGGACCAGATGCCATGATATGAGTTTTCTGAATGTTGAGTTTTAAGCCAACTTTTTCACTCTCCTCTTTCACTTTCATCAAGAGGTTCTTTAGTAGAATGGGAAAGACTGGAGATCTCAAGAGATTATATAACAATATCTCATAGTTGGTTTTTTTGCAAGAACTAAGATCCCACCTATATGGAGGATGATGACTTCAGACTGAGCACAGAATTCCTGGAGCACCACCCTGTTATCTCACCACATTATCAGAAGAAATTCACATGTTATCAGAAGAAAATCACATACTCTGCCACCTTCACCCCAAATTTTGCCTGTGAAAAATTTTCCCCCTTAAAACATTGGGGAATTAGGGTTTTTGAGCAAACACTGCCTGTTCTTCTTGCTTTGCCCTGCAATGAATCTTCCTCTGCTTTAAACTCTGGTATTTCAGGTTGGCCTCACTGTGTGTCTGGCATACACACTTGAATTTGACAACACTAGTTCTCTCTGCAGACCCAGCACGTGGTCTGTGTCTCCTGTTTTGTTTTCACTTTTCTGTAACCCTGAACAGCTAATCCTGTAGGCTCTGTACATGACTGAGACTGGCACTGACTTTGACAGGCATGAGTATGCTTTGTCCTTAATTTTCCAGGCTGTGCTTACTCTCTATCTCTACACTAATCTTTTCTTCCTTTTCTTACTGACTACTGGTCCCCGTGACGCCAGGCTTATCAATAAATGCAGAAACAGCAGCTTTCCACAGCCTTCTTTGCCTGCTCCCCACTGTGTAATAGTAATGGCTAAACCCTGTAATGAACATTTTATGACCTGTCACTTAAGCACTGGCTTTCCTAAGTGTCCCAAACTGCTGCAAGGGCCAACGGATTCACTTCAGAGTTTCCTGTTACTCAGCTTTTTAAAGTGAGATGCATGAATTTATTTAATGTTTCCTCTTCTCTAAAACAGGCTGTGCTGATTTTGTCTATTCTTAGGGAGAGAGTGTAGCAAGTGCTGTGCTCCACAGAGAGCTCACACTTCAAGAGGAAAGACAGGAGAGATGGCTCAGCAAGGAGAGAGGACTTGTAGACCTGAGATGGGAGGGAAATCAGGAGACAATACATCACAGAAGACAAGAAAGATGCATTTCAAGTAGGAAAAACATATGGCTGCTTCCGTTCAAAGACAGTACCTACTGGTTTTCATTTGATTTTATAGTTAAAGTTATAGCATAATATGTCTTAAAAATACAAAATATTTTCCTTGAACATAATTTTAAATAGAATTAATGGGGTTATATTAGACTTTCTTTAAATAAGAAAACTTATTATTTATGATTATTTTCAGTACCTTTAGTTAGGAAAACCTTAATAAATATATTTAAACTTTCTTCTTCTTTAGTTAGGAAAACCTTTTCTTACATAGCAGTGTAATATTTTTCCTAAGAAACAATTTTAGAAGTGAATTTTCATAAAATTTGAATTTTGAGGTATGTCAAATTATCTCCTAAAATACATAAAGCCCTGGTAGGTCACTAGTAACAGGGCTCGAAAAGACTTTGAAATGGGGATCATTAGCTCCAGATGGCATCCCCAGGCTTTTGTCTAAATCAGGTGTTCACAGTACTAGCGTTCAGGAGCCTGTAAAGGAGAGTGGGTCCACTTCCCCATGGATACCTAGGGGCACTCAGAAGAATATAGGAGAATAGGGCACAGGATCTAACCATTCTCAGAAGGAATTTGGCAGTCATATTAGTCTGTAATCCTCGCACCCAAGATCAAGGTTGAATCTAATGAGTTGGCCTATTCACCTTTCAGAAAGGAAATAAACTTATCAGATAAATACCCCTACTCTTTATGCTGGGAAAGAACACATCTATGGGGCCATTGTTATTGTTCAGTCAAACAAAGTATGCCTGAATCATTGTTACCCTATGAACTGCAGCACAGCAGACTTTTCTGTTCTTCCCTATCATCCTGAGTTATCTCAAACTCATGTCCATTGAGTCAGGGATGCCATCCACCCATCTCTTACACTGCCTGCCCTCCTTGCCCTTCTTCCCTCAATCATTCCAGCATTAGAGTATTTTTTCAATGAGCCAGCCCTTGACATCAGGTGGCCAAAGTATTGGATCTTCAGCTTCAGCATCAGTTCTTCAAATGAATATACAGGGTGGATTTTTCAGCACTCAGCTTTCTTTATTGTCCAGCTCTCAATCATACATGACTACTGGAAAAACAACAACAACAACAAATGAACAAACAAAAAAAACGTCAGTTCAGATGAATCGCTTAGTCAGGTCTGACTCTATGCACCCACATAGACTGCAGCACAACAAGCTTCTCTGTCCATCACCAACTATCAGAGCTTGCTGCTGCTGCTAAGTCACTTCAGTCATGTCCAACTCTGTGCGACCCCATAGACAGCAGCCCACCAGGCTCCCTGTCTCTGGGATTCTCCAGGCAAGAACACTTGCCATTTTCTTCTGCAATGCATGAAAGTGAAAAGTGAAAGTGAAGTCGCTCAGTCATGTTCGACTCTTTGTGACCCCATGCGAGGCTCCTCGGTCCATGGGATTTTCCAGGCAAGAGTACTAGAGTGGGGTGCCATCGCCTTCTCAAACTCATTTCCATCGAGTTGGTTATGTCATCCAACCGTCTCATCCTCTGTTGTCCCTTTTGCCCCATGTCTTCAATATTTCCCAGCATCAGGGTCTTTTCCATTGAGTTAGCTCTTTGCATCAGTTGGACAAAGTACTGGAGGTTCAGCTTCAGCATCAGTCATTCCAATGAATACTCAGGGCTGATTTCCTTTAGGATGGACTGGTTTGATCTCTTTGCAGTCCAAGGGACTCTCAAGAGTTCTCCAACACCACAGTCCAAAAGCATCAATTCTTTGGCACTCAGCTTTCTTTATAGTCCAACTCTTATATCCAGACAGGACTACTGGAAAAACCATAGCTTTGAGTAGACAGACATTTGTTGGCAAAGTAATGTCTTTCCTTTTTAATATGCTGTCTAGGTTAGTCATAGATTTTCTTCCAAGGAGCAAGCATCTTTTAATTTCAAGGCTGCAGTCACCATCTGCAGTGATTTTTGGAGCACCCCCCCCCCAAAAAAAAAAAAGTTTCCCACTTTCTCCATTGTTTCCCTATTTATTTGCCATGAAGTGATGGGACCAGATGCCATGATACTAGTTTTCTGAATTTAGAGTTTTAAGCCAACTTTTTCACTCTCCTCTGTCACATACATCAAGAGGCTCATTAGTTCTTTGCTTTCTGCCATAAGGGTGGTGTCATCTGTCTAACTGAGGTTATTGATATTTATCCTGCAATCTTGATTCCAGCTTGTGCTTTATCCAGCCTGGCATTTCACATGATGTACTCTGCATATAAGTTGAATAATCAGGGTGACAATATACAGCCTTGACCTACTCCTTTCCCAACTTGGAACCAGTCTTTTGTGTCATGTCCAGTTCTAACTGTTGCTTTTTAACCTGCATACAGATTTCTCAGGAGCCAGGTAAGATGATCTGGTGTTCCCACCTCTTGAAGAATTTTCCACAGTTTGTTGTGATCCACACAATCAAAGGCTTTGGTGTAGTCAATAATGCAGCAGTAGATGTTTTTCTGCAACTCTCTTGTTCTTTCTATGACCCAATGGATGTTGGCATAGAACAACTCTGGTTCCTCTGCTTTTCTAAAACCAGCTTGAACATCTGGAAGTTCACAGTTAACATACTTTTGAAGCCTGGCTTGGAGAATTTTAAGCACTACTTTGCTAGTGTGTGAGATGAGTGCAACTCTCTGGTAGTTTGAATATTCTTTTGCATTGCCTTTCTTTTGGATTGGAATGAAAACTGACCTTTTCTCATCCTGTGGCCACTGCTGAGTTTTCCAAATCCCTGACATACTGAGTGCAGCATTTTCACAGCATCATCTTTTAGGACTTGAAATAGCTCAAGTCCTTGGAATTACATCACCTCCATTATCTTTGTTCATAGTGATATTTCATAAGGCCCACTTGATTTCACATTCCAGGATGGCTGGCTCTAGGTGAGTGATCACACCATCATCGTTATCTGGGTTATTAAGATCTTTTTTGTATATTTTTTCTGTGTATTGTTGCTACCTCTTCTTAATATTGTCTGCTTCTAAGTCCATACCATTTCTGTCCTTTATTGTGCCCATCTTTGCATGAAATGTTCCCCTGGTATCTCTTATTTTCTTCAAGAGATCTCTAGTCCTTCCCATTCTACTGTTTTTCTCTATTTCTTTGCACTGATCATGGAGGAAGACTTCCTTATCTCTCCTTGCTATTCTTTAGAACGCTGCATTCAAATGGGTATATCTTTCCTTCTCTCCTTTGCCTTTCACTTCTCTTATTTTCTCAGCCACTTATAAGGGCTCGTCAGACAACCATTTTGCCTTTTTGCTTTTCTTTTCTTGGGGATGGTCTTGATCACTGCCTACTGTGCAATGTCACAAAACTCTGTCCATAGTTCTTCAGGCACTCAGTCTATCAAATCTAATCCTGTGAATTTATTTGTCACTTTTGCTGTATAATTGTAAGGGATTTGATTTAGATCATATGTGAATGGTCTAGTGGTTTCCCTACTTTCTTCAATTTCAGTGTGAATTTGGCAATAAGGAGTTCATGATCTGAGCCACAGTCAGCTCCAGATCTTGTTTTTGCTGACTGTATAGTGTTTCTCCTTATTTGACTGCAAAGAATATAATCAGTCTGATTTTGCTATTGACCATCTGATGATATACATGTGTTGAGTCTTCTTTTGCATTGTTGGAAGTGGGTGTTTGCTATAATCAGTGAGATCTCTTGGCAAAACTCGGTTAACCATTGCCCTGATTCATTTTGTACTCCAAGGACAAATTTGCCTGTTACTCCAGGTATCTCTTGACTTCCAACTTCTGCATTCCAATCCCCTATAATGAAAAGCATATCTTTTTTGGGTGTTAGTTCTATAGCTTTGATTATATGAACCTTTGTCAGCAGAGTGGTGCCTCTGCTTTTTAGGGTCTCCAGGTTTGTCATCACTTTTCTTCCAACTTCCAAGTGTCGTTTAATTTCATGGCTGCAGTCAACATCCACAGTGATTTTGGAGAACAAAAAAATAAACTCTGTCTCTGTTTCCATTTTTTTTTTAAGTTTTTTTTTTTAATTAATTTTATTTTATTTTTAAACTTTACACAATTGTATTAGTTTTGCCAAATATCAAAATGAATCCAATTTTTGTCCAACTATTTGCCATGAAGTAATGGGACCAGATGCCATGATCTTTGTTTTTCAAATGCTGAGTTTCAAGCTAGCTTTTTCACTCTCATCTTCCACCCTCATCAAGAGGCTTTTTAGTTCCTCTTCACTTTCCGCCATTAAAGTGGTATCATCTGCATATCTGTCAGTCAGTCAGTTCAGTCGCTCAGTCGTGTCCGACTCTTTGCGACCCCATGAATCTCAGCACCCCAGGACTCCCTGTCCATCACCAACTCCCGGAGTTCACTCAGACTCACGTCCATAGTGTCAGTGATGCCATCCAGCCAACTCATCCTCTGTCGTCCCCTTCTCCTCCTGCCCCCAATCCCTCCCAGCATCAGAGTCTTTTCCAATGAGTCAACCCCTCACATGAGGTGGCCAAAGTACTGGAGTTTCAGCTTTAGCATCATTCCTTCCAAAGCAATCCCAGGGTTCATCTCCTTCAGAATGGACAGGTTGGATCTCCTTGCAGTCCAAGGGAATCTCAAGAGTCTTCTCCAACACCACAGTTCAAAGGCATCAATTCTCCGGCACTCAGCCTTCTTCACAATCCAACTATCACATCCATACATGACCACAGGAAAAACCAAAGCCTTGACTAGACGGACCTTTGTTGGCAAAGTAATGTCTCTGCTTTGGAATATGCTATCTAGGTTGGTCATAACTTTTCTCCCAAGGAGTAAGCGTCTTTTAATTTCATGGCTGCAGTCACCATCTGCAGTGATTTTGGAGCCCCCCAAAATAAAGTCTGATACTGTTTCCACTGTCCCTCCATTTGCCATGAATTGATGGGACCAGATGCCATGATCTTTGTTTCCTGAATGTTGAGCTTTAAGCCAACTATTTCACTCTTCACTTTCACTTTCATCAAGAGGCTTTTTAGTTCCTCTTCACTTTCTGCCATAAGGGTGGTGTCATCTGCATATCTGAGGTTATTGGTATTTCTCCAGGCAATCTTGATTCCAGCTTGTGCTTCTTCCAGTCCAGCGTTTCTCATGATGTACTCTGCATAGAAGTTAAATAAGCAGGGTGACAATGAACAGCTTTGATGTACTCCTTTTCCTATTTGGAACCAGTCTGTTGTTCCATGTTTCTCCCAACAATCTTGATTCCAGCTTGAGCCATCCAACCCAACAGTTTGCACGAGGTACTTTGCATATAAGCGAGATAAGCAGTGTGCTCCATGTCCGGTTCTAGCATTTGTTTCTTGTCCTGCTTACCTTACCTCAGGAGACAAGTAAGATCATCTGTTATTCCTATCTCTTGAAGAATTTTCCAGTTTGTTGTGATGCACACAGTCAAAGGCTTTAGCATAGTCAGTGAAGCAGAAGTAGACTTTTGGAATTGCCTTGTTTTTTCTATGATCCAATGGATGTTGGCAATTTAATTACTGCTTCCTCTGCCTTTTCTAAATCTAGCATGTACATCTAGAAGTTCTCAGTTCAACTACTGCTGAAGCCTTGTTTGAAGCATTTTGAGCATTACCTTGATAACATGGGGATTGAGCAAAATTGCATGGTAGTTTGAACATTCTTTGGAATTGCCCTTCTTTGGGACTGGAATGAAAACTGTCCTTTTCCAGTCCTGTGGCCACTGTTGAGTTTTCCTGGCATTATTGCATATTGCATTTCCTGGCATATTTCCTGGTAATTTGCTGGCATACTGACTGCAGCACTTTGACAGCATTATCTTTTAGGATTTCAAATAGCTCAGCTGGAATTCCATCACCTCCACTAACAAGGCTCGTAGTAATGCTTCCTAAGGCCCACTTGACTTCATACTCCAGGATGTCTGTCTCTAGCTGACTGACCACACCATTGTAGTTACCCAGGACATTAGGTCCTTTTCTGTATAGTTCTTCTGTGTCTTCTTGCCACCTCTTGTTAATCTCTTCTGCATCTGTTAAATCCAGGCTGTTTTTGTCCTTTATGGTGCCCATTTTTGCATGAAATATTTCCATGATATCTCCAATTTTCTTGGAGAGATCTCTAGTCTTTCCCATTCTATTTTTTCCTCTTTTTATTTGCATTGTTCACTTAAGAAGGCTTTCTTATCTCTCCTTGCTATTTTCTGGAACTCTGCATTCAGATGGGCATATCTTTTCCTTTCTCCTTTGCCTTTAACTTCTCTTCTTTTCTCAGCTATTTGTAAGGCCTCTTCAGACTACAATTTTGCCTTCTTTCATTTATTTTTCTTGGGGTTATTTTTGGTCACTGTCTCCTGTACAATGTTATAAACCTCCATCCATAGTTCTTTGGTCATTCTCTCTACCAGATCTAATCCATTCAATTTATTCATCACCTCCACTGTATATTCATAATGGATTTTATTTAGGTCATACCTGAATGGCCTAGTTGTTTTCCCTACTGTCTTCAACTTAAGCCTTAATGTCACAATATGGAACTCATAATCTGAACCACAGTCAGTTCCAGGTCTTGTTTTTGCTGACTCTATAGAGCTTCTCCATCTTTAGCTGCAAAGAATATAATCAGTCTAATTTCGCTATTGACCATCTTTAGTGAATCTGTAGAGTCATCTCTTATGTTGTTAAAAGGATGTTGCTATGATCAGTGCATTCTTTTGGCAAAACTCTGTTAGCCTTTACCCTGCTTCATTTGATAACTCCAAGACAAAATTTGCCTGTTACTCCAGATATCTCTTGACTTCCTAGTTTTGCATTTCAATCCCCCAAGATTGAAAGGTACTTCTTTTTTTTTGCTGTTCTCGAAGGTCTTGTAGGTCTTTATAGAAATAGTCAACTTCAGCTTCTTCTGCATCAGTGATTGGGGTATAGACTTGAATTACTCTGATGTTGAATGGTTTGCCTTCGAAATGAACTGAACTCATTTTGTCATTTTTGAGATTGAACCCAAGTACTACATTTCAGACTCTTTTGTTGACTATGAGGGCTATTTCCCTAGTGGCTTAGCTGGTAAACAGTCTGCTGGCAATGAGGGAGACCTGGGTTTGATCTCTGAGTTAGGAAGATCCCCTGGAGAAGGGAAAGGTTACCCACTCCAATCTTCTGGCCTGGGTATTCCATGGATTGTATAGTCCATGGGGTCACAAAGAGTTGAACACGACTGAGCGACTTTCACTTTCAGTTATTTTCATGAGGGCCACTCCATTTCTTCTAAGGGGTATTTTGCCCACAGTAGTAGATATAATGATCATCTGAATTAAATTCACCCATTCCCATCCATTTTAGTTCACTGATTCCTAAGATGTTGATGTTCACTCTTGCCATCTCCTGCTTGACCAAGCCCAATTTGCATTGATTCATGGACCTAATATTCTAGGTTCCTATACATGACTGTTCTTTACAGCATTGGATTTTACTTTCACCACCAGACACACACCACGACTGAGTGACATTTTTGCATTGGTCCAGCTTCTCCATTCTTTCTGAAACTGTTTCTCCACTCTTCCTCAGTGGCATATTGGACACTTACCACCCTGGGGGACTCATCTTCTGGTGTCATATCTTTTTGCCTTTTCATACTGTTCATGGGTTTCTTGAGCATCGAAGAATTGATGCTTTTGAACTGTGGTGTTGGAGAAGACTTTTGAGAGTCCCTGGGACTGCAAGGAGATCCAACCTGTCCATTCTGAAGAAGATGAGCCCTGGGATTTCTTTGGAAGGGATGATACTAAAGCTGAAACTCCAGTACTTAGGCCACCTCATACGAAGAGTTGACTCCTTGGAAAAGACTCTGATGCGGGGAGGGGTTGGGAGCAGGAGGAGAAGGGGACGACAGAGGATGAGATGGCTGGATGGCATCACTGACTCGATGGACATGAGTCTGAGTGAACTCTGGGTGTTGGTGATGGACAGGGAGTCCTGACGTGCTGCAATTCATGGGGTCACAAAGAGTCAGACACAACTGAGTGACTGAACTGAACTGAACTGAACTGTTCATGGGTTTCTTGAGTCAAGAATACTGAAGGGGTTTGTCATTCCCTTCTCCGATAAGCCATGTTTTGTCAGAACTTTCCACCATGACCCGTTCATCTTGGGTGGCCCTGCATGACATGGCTCATAGCTTCCTTGAGTTGCACAAGGCTGTGATCCATGTGATCATTTGGGGTGGCTTCCTGTGATTGTGTTTTTTTGTTGTTGTTGTTTGTTTGTTTTCCTGGAGACTGGAGATTATAGTTCTTGCTTCCTGATGGGAGGGACTGGCTGTAGGATAAACTGGGTCTTGCTTTTGTGGGCAGAATCATGCTCAGTAAATCTTTAATGTAATTGTCTGCTGATGAGTGGGACTTTGCTCCTTCCTAGTTAGTTTTTTGGCCTGAGGTGACTCAGTCTTGGAGTCAGCAGGTTCTATGGTAGGGCTACATGCAACCTCCAGAAATGACTTATGCAACATGCACATTTCAGGATTGCTGCTGCCAGTGTTCTTGTCCCCACGATGGGCCATTGCCAACCCTGGGCCTCTGCAAGAGATCCTCAAGCGTGGTCAAATGGGTCCATAGATATGTGATTTTTATCTTTCACTGACTGCAGGATTCACACCATTAAAGATACTCCAACTCATCAGTTGTGAACTCAAGGGAGCCACAAAATGATAATAATATCATCAAATATGATAGATTATTTGAGGCTCTTCAGAAGCTTGAATGATGACAATAGATGTCAACAATCAGAACACAAACCTAGCTTGTCTCTGCTTTGGAGACTCCTGGACACCTGAATTAATAATGATGTTGATGGTGATGATGACAGCACAGTAAATGCAAATGCAGAAAGCAAAATAAGACTTTCTGAGGTTTAATTAACTTTTCAAACTAAAAACAAAAGAAAACAAATACTTTTAAAGATATATTTTAGGTAAATTGAAGGAGAAGGCAATACTTTAAGCACCCAGCACCTTTTTCCTTGGAATATCAGTTGCTCAATTGCATTTCCCAGTCCCCTTCACAGTAAGTATACAGATGTGACCTACGTCCCACCAACATGTTACCTGCAGGCACAGTGATTATTTGAATGTGAACGCATGATGAAAATTATGTTTTAAACTGGCTTTCAGTTCTGGCAGCTGATACCCTGGGATTTTACCTGTTTCCAAAGCCAGACTCCTAATGGAAATCTTCTGGTATGAGACCAATTGCAACAGACATCATTTTCTGGCATTTTATGCCCAGCTGCACATGTCTGTGTGTGTGACCTGGGTTGCATTGTATCTAAAATCTTAAACTCAGGACTTCTAATTAGCTTTCTCTATAATTCTGTAACTTACCTTATAATCACTATTTGTTTAACTCTGTTAAAAATCCCTTTACAGTTTAATTATGACAAACTTAGCATATTAAAAAGCAGAAACATCATTTTGTCAACAAAGGTCCATATAGTCAAATCTATGGTTTTACCAGTAGTCATAATCAGATGTGAGAGTTGGACCATAAAAAGTCTGAGCACTGAAGAAATGATGCTTTCAAATTGTGGTTCTGGAGAAGACTTGAGGGTCCCTTGGACTACAAGGAGGTTAAACCAGTCAATTCTAAAGAAAATCAGCCTGAATATTCATTAGAAGGACTGATGCTAAAGCAGAAGCTCCAATACTTTGGTCACCTTCTTCGAAGAGCTGACTCATTGGGAAAGACCCTGATGCTGGGAAAAATTGAAGGTAAAAGGAGAAGACGGAAGAAGATGAGATGATTAGATAGCATCACCAGCTCAATGGACATGAATTTGAGCAAACTCTGGGAGGGCAGAGGAGGCTGGCATGCTGCAGTCCATAGGGTGACAAGAGTCAGATATGACTAACAACCAAACAACAAGAAAAATAGCATATTTTATATTGAAATAAATTTATCTTGGGCACTAAAATAACTTTGGGCATAACTTATGAATGACTTGTAAATTGTCAAGACTTTGGCATAATAGTGAGATCCTCCAAAAGTCCTCATACATATCAATAGTTCATGCATTTGTGTAAAATACTTCAACAAACACAAGACTGAATAACAAGACAATTACATATGTAAACCTAGTAAGCAACAGAGCAACCTAACAGCAACTATAGGACTCGAATCAGAGAACAGAAGCCAGTAAAATGCAGTTCTATTGAGGACTGAGGAATTACAGCATCTAATGTATGCAGCTGTAGAAATGAATCCCACATTCATTTCCACAGAGGAGCATGCAGCAGCAGCCCCAAGTATGTGTGCTAAGTCTCTTCAGTCATGCCCAGCTCTTTGCAACCCTATGGACTGTGTATATGTAACCCACCAGGCTCTTCTGTCCATGGGATTCTCCAGGCAAGAATACTGGAGTGGGCTGTCATTTCTTTCTCCAGAGAATCTTTTTGACTCAGGGATCAAATCCGCATCTCTTATGCCTCCTGCACTTGGCAGGTGGGAACTTTACCACTTGTGTCACCTGGAAGCCTGGGTGAATGAAACAGAGGAGCATGCAGCCTCAGCCCCACCTATGAATAAATCTGAGAGTGTTGGTCAGGGCACACCAGCTACTAGAAGAAATAATACTTAAATTACAGTACCGGAAAATAACAAAATTTCAATTCTGTCTTATGTCAAATAGGATGAAGATTGATGCTTACAAGAGTCTTCTCCATATAGTCACCTCTAGACCCCGGATCCTTATAACAGTGACTCAATCACTCTCTTGTCCTTAGATGACTTTATTGTTCTGAACCCAGATGACCAATGAGTGATGAAAAATTTTGTCAGACTATTTTAGGAAAATATAGAGGCCAGGCCTGCAAATAGCAACTACTATCTCTACTCCTGTTCCATTGACTGGAACTCAGTCTTATGGCCACATCTATTTGTTGCATTTTTCTATTTCTCAGTATTTGTGCAAATAGTATTCTTTTTCATTTTTACCTTGGCTATTTTTGGGTTTTATATTGCCACATAATTTTAATTAATAGTATATATGTTTTTATGTTTAGATTTGGACAATAAGGATTTGCTATTTTCAGATGTAGGTGATTTGCCCTCACCTGCAAAGACTTATTTAGGCACTGGATTTCATGGGAGCTTGGTGGTAAGGAATCTGCCCACCAATGCAGGAGACATGGGTTAAATCCCCAGATCATGAAGACCCCCTGGAAGAGGACATGCCACCCAACTCCAGTGTTCTTGCCTGGGAAATCCCATGGACAGAAGAGCCTGGTGGGCTATAGTGCATGGGTCAAAGAGTCAGACATGTCTTAGCAACTAAACAACAACAATCAATATCTACAACCTGATGATTTCATATATGTGCATTTTATTCACTACAAACTATTCACCATATCCATCACCTCACACCTTTTCCTTTTTTTTTTTCTTCTGTCTCTCTTATTTTTTTTTTAGATCTATCTTCTAATCAAACTTTAATAATACAAAATAATATTAACTATTATCATATTGCTATAAATTAAATCTCCAGAACTTATTCATCCTATACATCTGAAACTCTGTACCCCTTGACCAACATATACCATTTTCTCTAACCCTCAGAATCTGGACCTACTGTTCTACTCTCTGCTTCTATGAGCTTGGTATTTTTTAGATCCCACATATATGTGAGATTATACAGTATTTGTCTTTCTGTATCTGGCTCATTCCACTTAGCAGAATGGGCCCCTGAACATGGATCATCCATGTTGCTGCAAATGGTAGAATCTTCTTTCTCAAATCTGCATCTTATATATGTATATAAAATATGAAAATACATATATAAAATGCAGATTTAAAAAAGAAGATTTATGCATATTATTTATCCATTCCTCCAAGGATGTACATTTAGGTTGCCAGCTATTTTGAGTAATGCTGAAATGAACAAAGCAGATATTGCTTTGATATTCTTATTAAAGGATATACTTATATATCCTTCTGGACATTAAAACAAAAGGGAATTCCTGAATCATAAGGTAGTTCTGAAATGCTGAATCATAAGGAAGTGCGGCGGCTGCAACAGCAGTGCAGAAGGGCACTTGAGAGGAGCTGCCCCATGTCCAAGGCAGGGGCAGCAGCTGTGCTTTGCTGAAGCAGCCATGAAGAGATACCACATGTCCAAGGTAAGAGAAACCCAAGTAAGATATAGGCACTCAGAGAGGGCACCAGAGGGCAGACAGACTGAAACCAAAATCACAGACAACTAGCCAATCTGATCACACGGACCACAGCCTTGTCTAACTCAATGAAACTAAGCTATGCCATGTGGGGCCACCCAGACCGACAGGTCATGGTGGAGAGGTCTGACAGACTGTGGTCCACTGGAGAAGACAATAGCAAACCACTTCAGTATTCCTGCCTTGAGAACCCATGAACAGTATGAAAAGGCAAAAAGATAGGACACTGAAAGATGAACTCCCCAGGTCGTTGGGTGCCCAAAATGCTACTGGAGATCAGTGGAGAAATAGCTTCAGAAAGAATGAAGGGATGGAGCCAAAGAAAAACAACACCCAGTTGTGGATGGGACTGGTGATAGAAGCAAGGCTTGATGCTGTAAAAGGGTGTTATTACATAGGAACCTGGAATTTAGGTCCATGAATCAAGGCAAATTGGAAGTGGTCAAACAGAAGACCACAAGAGCGAACATCGACATTCTAGGAGTCAGCAAACTAAGATGGACTGGAATGGGTGAACTTAACTCAGATGACCATTATATCTACTACTGTGGGCAGGAACCCTTAGAACAAATGGAGTAGTCATAATAGTCAACAAAAGAGTCTGAAATGCAGTACTTGGATGCAATCTCAAAAATAACAGATTGATCTCTGTTTGTTTCCAAGGCAAACCATTCAGTATCACGGTAATTCAAGTCTATGCCCCAACCAGGAATGCTGAAGAAGCTGAATTTGAACAGTTCTATGAAGACCTACAAGACCTTTTAAAACTAACATCCCCAAAAGATGTCCTTTTCATTAATGGGGACTGGAATGCAAAAGTAGGAAGTCAAGAAACACCTGGAGTAACAGGCAAATTTGGCCTTGGAGTACACAATGAACCAGGGCAAAGGCTAATAGAGTTTTGCTAAGAAAATGCACTGGTCATAGCAAACACCTTCTTCCAGCAACACAAGAGAAGACTCTACACATGGACATTACCAGATGTTCAACACCGAAATCAGATTTATTATATTATTTGCAGCCAAAGATGGATAAGCTCTACATAGTCAGCAAAAACAAGACCAGAAGCTGATTGTAGCTTGGATCATGAACTCCTTATTGCCAAATTTAGACTGAACTTGAAGAAAGTGGAGAAAACCACCAGACCATTCAGGTATGACCTAAATCAAATACCTTATGCTTATACAGTGGAAGTGAGAAATAGATTTAAGGGACTAGATCTGATAGACAGAGTGTCCGATGAACTATGGATGGAGGTTCTTGACATTGTACAGGAGACAGGAATCAAGACCATCTCCAGGAAAAAGAAACGCAAAAAATCAAAATGGCTGTCTGAGGAGGCCTTCCAAATAGCTGTGAAAAGAAGGGAAGCAAAAAATATAGGAGAAAGGGAAAGATATAACCATTTGAATGCAGAGTTCCAAAGAATAGCAAGGAGAGATAAGAAAGCCTTCCTCAGCGATCAATGCAAAGAAATAGAGGAAAACAATAGAATGGGAAAGACTAAAGATCTCTTAAAGAAAATTAGAGATACCAAGGGAATATTTCATGCAAAGATGGGCTCAATAAAGGACAAAAATGGTATGGACCTAACAGAAGCAGAAGATATTAAGAAGAGGTGGCAATAATACACAGAAGAACTGTACAAAAAAGATCTTCACAACCCAGATAATCACGATGGTGTGATCACTCACCTAGAGCCAGACATTCTGGAATGTGAAGTCAAATAGGCCTTAGGAAGCATCACAACGAGCAAAGCTAATGGAGGTGATGGAATTCCAGTTGAGCTATTTCAAATCTTGAAAGATGATGCTGTGGAAGTGCTGCACTCAATATGCCAGCAGATTTGGAAAACTCAGAAGTAACCACAGGACTGGAAAAGGTGAGTTTTTACTCTAATCCAAAACAAATGCAGTGCCAAAGAATGTTCAAACCACCACATAATTGCACTCATCTTACATGCTAGTAAAGTGATGATTAAAATTCTCCATGCCAGGCTTCAACAATACTTGAACCATGAACTTCCAGATGTCAAGCTAGTTTTAGAAAAGGCAGAGGAACCAGAGATCAAATTGCCAACATCCACTGGATCATCAAAAAAGAAAAAGAGTTCCAGAAAAACATCAATTTCTGCTTTATTGACTATGCCAAAATCTTTGGCTGCTTGTATCACAATAAACTGTGGATAATTCTGAAAGAGATGGGCATACTAGACCACCTGACCTGCCTCTTGAGAAATCTGTATCGAGGTCAGGAAGCAATAGTTAGAACTGGACATGGAACAACAGACTGGTTCCAAATAGGAAAAGGAGTACCTCAAGGCTATATATTGTCACCATGCTTATTTAACTTCTATGCAGAGTACATCATGAGAAACACTGGGCTGGAGGAAGCACAGGCTGGAATCAAGACTGCCAGGAGAAATATCAATAACCTCAGATATGCAGATGAGACCACCCTTATGGTAGAAAGTGAAGAAAAACTAAAGAGACTCTTGATGAAGGTGAAAGAGGAGAGTGAAAAAGTGGGCTCAAAGCTCAGCATTCAGAAAGCTAAGATGATGGCATCTGGTCCCATCACTTCATGGAAAATAGATGGGGAAACAGTGGAAACAGTGTCAGACTTTATTTTTGGGGGTTCCAAAATCATTGCAGATGGTGCTTGCAGCCATGAAATTTAAAGATGCTTACTCCTTGGAAGGAAAGTTATGACCGATCTAGAAAGCATATTCAAAAGCAGAGACATTACTTTGCCAACAAAGGTCCATCTGGTCAAGGCTATGATTTTTCCAGTAGTCATGTGTGGATGTGAGAGTTGGACTATAAAGAAAACTGAGCTCCAAAGAATTGATGCTTTTGAACTGTGGTGATGGAGAAGACTTCTGAGAGTCCCTTGGACTGCAAGGTGATTCAACCAGTCCATCCTAAAGGAAATCAGGATATTCAATGAACCTGAATATTCATTGGAAGAACTAACGCTGAAGCTGAAACTCTAATACTTCGGCCACTTGATGTGAAGAACTGACTCATTTGAAAAGACCCTGATGCTGGGAAAGATTGAGGGCAGGAGGAGAAGGGGATGACAGAGGATAAGATGGTTGGATGGCATCACCGACTCAATAGACATGGGTTTAGGTGAACTCCGGGAGTCCGTGATGGATGGGGAGGCCTGGCGTGCTGCGATTCGTGAGGTAGCAAAGAGTCGGACACAATTGAGTGACTGAACTGACTGAAGGTATTTCTGTTTTTAATTTTTTGAGGATGTTCCTCACTGCTTTCCATATGGTTGTATCAATTTACATTCCCACTAACAATGTTCAAAGATTGCCTTTTCTCCACGCCCTCATCAATGTTTATCTCTTGTGCTTTTTATAATAACCATGCTGCTACTGCTGCTGCTGCCAAGTTGCTTCAGTCGTGTTTGTCTCTGTGCGACCCCATAGATGGCAGCCCACCAGGTTCCCCGTCCCTGGGATTCTCCAGGCAAGAATACTGGAGTAGGTTGCCATTTCCTTCTCCAATACAGGAAAGTGAAAAGTGAAAGTGAAGTCTCTCAGTCGTGTCCGACTCCTAGCAACCCCATGGACAGCAGCCTACCAGGCTCCTCCATCCATGGGATTTTCCAGGCAAGAGTACTGTAGTGGGTTTCCATTGCCTTCTCCAATAACCATGCTAAGAGGTAGGAATTACATCTTTATAATGTCAATTTGCATTTCTCTGATGATGTATGAAGCTGATCATCTCTTTGTGTACATGTTGGCCATTTGTACATTGTTTTTTATTGTTTTCTAGCTTACTAACCTGATTGTTTGCTATGTCTGTTTGACTCTTAGACCCACTTGATAATTTTTCAATTTTTAATAGCATTTATTTTTCTATACTAATAAATAAATTAGCATTTATTTCAACTTGATTTTATAGATTCAAAATTATAGCTGAAATTCCTTATCTAATTTTCCTCTCTTTCTTCTAACTTTTGAACCTATTAAGCATTATCATGTAAAAGTATTTCCTGGTAACTCATTATCTACATTACCTTTGGATATTTTTATATTATTTGCTTTGAAAGTGCCACTGAAAGTCACTCAGTCGTGTCCAGCTCTTTGCAACCCCATAGACCATATAGTCCATGGAATTCTCTGGCCAGAATACTGGGTTGGGTAACTTTTCCCTTATCCAAAGATTCTTCCCAATCCAGGGAATGAATCCAGGTCTCCAGCATTCCAGGAAAGATTCTTTACCAGATGAGCCACAAGGGAAGTCCATTGCTTGCTTTACTTGTTGAATTTTCTGTTACTTGGTGTTGTCTCATGTCATGCTTGCTTATTTCTCAGTGTGTTCTGAAAGAAACTTGCAAAAACCCCGGAAGTACTTTCTCCTAATAAATAATGCTTACCCTTTTACTTTTCTAGGCAGATAGACTGGGGTCACATCATCTTAGTTCAATCAGTAACCTTCCAGACTTCATAGTTTGAGCAATTTCGGCAAATCTCCATTCATTTCTAATTTGTTCTTGCTCCTGAGATGTCATTTTCTGTATATATCAATTGATAATTTGTAGTTTTCACTGGGATCTTATTCTCCTTTTTTATGCTGATTTTGACTAATTTTCCAAAATAATGTTTACTGTCTTTCTGATATTCCTTAAAAATTCTGTTATCTTTAAAATTTAGTGTTATTTCATTTTAATGTCTAAAGATCGGCAGGTTTGTTGTTGTGTGTGAACATCTATTTTTCAGGAAGATAATCTGAGAATCTTCAAGATTCCCCTTTCTAATTAAGTAAATTTCTTCCAAGCCATAAGTATTCATATCATTTTGTGCTTTCTTTTTATTTTTCCTTCTGGAATGTTTTCAGTATTCTTTAAATCCCATGTTTATTCCTTTTATAAGTTTATTTCTACTTTTGCTGGAATAAATGCCACATATTTTCAGAAAGTATATTACAAAAATATAGAATCACAATTTCTGTTCTTGTATGACTGAAAATGTATTGGTTTCTTCACTTGATTTTGAACTTGATTGAATAAAGAAATATATCTTCAGAATTATTTCCCTCAAGTTGCAAAGTATATTATTCTGCTGTTTCATGACTGTGAGGTTGATACTGATTAATCTGACAACAATCTTCCTTGCAATTACTTGATACTTTTATATGTTAGTCCCTGGAAGCTTTTCAGATTTCTATTCTGTTTTTGGTTTTGTGAGATTTTATCAGGTTATTTTTAGAGGTGTGTGTGTGTGTGTGTGTGTGTGTGTGTGCTGCATATATTGATTGAGCCTCCTGGTAATGTATGTGTTGTTTTATTGCGAAAATACACATTCTACTAAAACACTATCCTTCATTTCTGTTTTATTTTCCCCAACTTTTAAATAATAACTTTGTGTTCTGTATTTTGCAAAAGCCAAAAAAAGTTATATTTTTCTCTCTTTTACTTGACAAAGCTTTTTAAAGGTCAAAAGTGAAAGTGTAAGTTGCTCATTCATGTCCAAATCTTTGCAATCTTAAGGGCTGTAGCCCACATGCTTCTCTATGAGATTCTTCAGGCAAGAATACTGGAGTGCGTTGCCATTTCCTTCTCCGGGGATCTTCCAGATCCAGGGATAGAACCCAGATCTCCCGCATTGCAGGCAGAGACTACCTGAGACACCAGGAAATATTCTAAAATTTTATTTGTTTTCTTTGTTTCTTCTTCATACTAAGTTATTACCATGTTTTTACAGATAATATCATTGTGATCTGTCCTGGGGACACAATAGAATTTTTAATGTTTTCTTCACTAACATATTCATGTTCCTGAGTCATTATTTTTCCTTTTCATTTTCCTCAAATATCTGTTAATCTTTGTCCATTCATACAGGAAAATTAGAAACTATTTTGATTAAGATAGGTGGCACAGTTTCCCCTGGGTATGGTGCTTCTTTCCATAAGATCAAATTCTAAATAATAAGGATGTCACTGGATACTGTTACCACAACCATCCAACTTCCCTTAAAGAAGATAAGCAGGGAGAGATACGTAGGCTCCCCAACCCCACATGGAAGTCAACCTGGTGAGTCTTTTCACTTTCTTGGAATAAAGAAAATCTAAGAAGGAATGATCTGTGTCACAGCCTGTATTTATTTTATTATTTTAAAAGTGTTACTTAACTTGTGAATGCTTATTGATTTCAATATAAACAATATTTCAATATAAACCATTGTTCTGTCTCTCCCTCAACAGCCAGCATTCTAATTAGTACTTCTTTCAAAATATTCTTTTTATTTTTTATTTTCATTTGTTTGTTGGTTGGTTTTGGGGGGGGGAACAAAGAAGAAATTCTTTTGAAAAGCAGGAAAGGTGAAGATGAAGAGCTGAACAGACTGATAGCTAAAGAGACTCCCTCTCAATTTACCACATGATTATTATACATTCACTTTGGTTTCCATACCTGATGAAAGAGGTTTGGTTTCTATACCTGAGAGAGTCAGCCACCATTTGCATTCGGCAGATACTTTTGCATCAGGCAGAGAGTGTTACTTAACTTGTGAATGTTTATTGATCTCAATATTTATAGTTTTAAAAAAGGGAGAGGGAGAGCCTTCAGGTTGTTCTTCACTCTTTTCAGAAGTTGTTGTACTTCAGTAAAACTGGGGAAAAATGACTACAAATAAAAAAAGACTTACAAGAAAATCTGC
The DNA here is from genome assembly GCF_003369695.1 of Bos indicus x Bos taurus. Classification (NCBI taxonomy): domain Eukaryota; kingdom Metazoa; phylum Chordata; class Mammalia; order Artiodactyla; family Bovidae; genus Bos; species Bos indicus x Bos taurus. The sequence continues at coordinate 118,554,936 of NC_040079.1, forward strand.
ATAAATGAGTGAAAGTCGCTCAGTCATGTCTGACTCTTTTTGACCCCATGGACTGTACAGTTCATGGAATTCCCCAAGCTAGAATACTGGAGTAGGTAGCCTTTCCCTTCTCCAGGGATATTCCTAACCCAGGGATCAAACCCAGGTTTCCTGCATTGAGGGCAGATATTTTACCAGCTGAGCCACAAGGAAAGCCCAACAAATGAGTAATGACTTATAAGAAAATCTGCATGAAAGGCAATAAATAACTCAGAAAACTTAGATGAAATATGCTATTTTTTCAGAAAATTTAAATCTATGAAGTTAACTTAAGAAATGGAAAAATACAATAAGAAAAATTATCATAGAATAATTTTTTTTAACAAATATCTGTACCTGAAAAAAAAAATCAGAACCAAACATTAAGAACAAATACTTTTTAATGGATGTATTTCACCATGGGCTTTCCTGGTGGCTCAGTGGTAAAAAATCTGCCTGTTAATGCAGGAGGCATGAGTTTGATCCCTTTATTGGGAAGATTCCCTGGGGAAGGAAATATAATCCACTGCAGTATTCTTGTTGGGGAAATCCCATGGAGAGAGGAACTTGGCTGGCTATAGTCCAGAAAAGAGTCAGACATGACTTAGCCACTAAACAACCACATTTCACCACACCTTCAGAGATCAAGCAATGTCTATGGCATGTAAACTCTTCCACACAGAAATATGGAAAGTTTTTAAATTTATTTTTTGAGACTAACCCAAACTAAAAACACAATCAAACAAGGATATCATCAAAAAGGAAACTAGCTGCTAGTCAATTATCACAAGTAAAATATTGCTAATAGACATTACCTTAACAATCAAGTTTTATTGACCAAATAAAATATTTAATCCAAGAATGTGAGTGTCTCCAAAATGAGAAAATTTGTTTCTGTACATCTTTACTGTGCATGCATGCATGCTAAGTCGCTTCAGTCATATCCAACTCTTTATGATCCCATGACCTGCAGCCCACAAAACTCCTCTATCCATGGGATTCTTCAGGAAAGAATACTGTGCCTTCATCCAGGGGATCTTCCTGACCCAAGGATTGATTCTTAGTCACTTATGACTCCTGCACTGTCAGGTGGGTTCTTTAACACTAGCACCAACTGGAAAGCCCACATCTTTACTATAACTCATTAAATGAGGAAAACCATATGATTATTGTATTTGATGCTTAAAAAGCTTTTGGTAATACCTTACTAAAATCTGCCTGTAATTCAGGAGACCCGGGTTCAATTCTTGGGTCAGGAAGATCCCTTGGAGAAGGGAATGGCAACCCACTCCATTACTCTTGCCTGGAGAATCCCATGGACAAAGGAACCTGGAGGGCTACAGTCCACGGGGTCACAAAGGGTCGGACATGATTGAGTGACTACTGCTACTACTACTACTGAAATATAGTGTGCTAACAAAAGAAATATATACTTTAGCAGGAGAAAAGCTGTTATAGGAATATAAAATCAATAACTTCTGTGTTACTAGAAATACTATGATTAAAGTATATATAATTGGCAAGTCGAAAATGTATATTGCAGGAAGGACAAATTTAGACAGAGCACCTCTAAATGAATGAGAAATGGGAAAATATGTCAAATGATACTGGAAAAGCTGTAAAAAAGCAATTAATTAAAACTCATTAATAAAATAATAGAAAAAAAAATGTAACTGCACCAAGAGTCAGAAATTTTCAGCCTTAAATGGCGGGGGTGGGGAGGGGGGTCACAATTTTCACTCATTAGACTGATAAAAATAAAAAGATTGGAAATGACTGGTTTTCAAAGAGTGATGGGAAAAACATTTTCATTAATTGTTAGTGTAATTTAAATTTTAGAGCACACTATAGCAAAATTCATTGTTAGTATGGGGAAGCTGGAGGTGAGCTAACAAAAGACAAGTCACATTTGTGATTAGTCTGGTGATGTATTTGGCTTTAGCTGGTTGATTCTGAGATAAACAAGGACAAAATATAGGGCAGCTGTCAGTCACTGACCAAGTTCTGACTAGTTTTTATCAGTCGCTGGAGATTGTAGTTTACATTGCAGCTGGTTGCCACAACATGTTAGTCAGAGTTCTGTGTCACATATCTTCTAGACATTTCATAACCAGTCTCTCAAATTTTATTAGCATTTCTTTTCTAGGAAATCTTCAAAGTCTCTGATTTGAATATAACACCCTCTTCTTTTCAGTGATGCTTTGGACTTACTAATAATTGCCTACTTTTATCATAACTTCACTGGCATCATGGAATTATGATAGGAAATGTATTAGTTTACTTATATTTTTAGTTAAAGACTAGATGAGAACATGTTCTTCATATTATATAATCTAATTAAGAATATATTTATATAATCTATATAAATTTATGTATATAACTTTAAAATATTTAAATTGACAAAACAAATAATATTTTGCATCATTATGTTATCAATCAAGGTGGAGAGGGAGATGAGAGGGAGATTCAGGAGGGAGGGGACACATATATGACTATGGCCAATTTATATTGATATATGGCAAAAAATGTTGCAATATTGTAATGTAATTATCCTCCAATTAAAATAAATAACAATTTTAAAAGATCCCTTACATTTTTCAAAGTTTGATTAATTTTAAATTATTTTTCCTTTTTGTATTTCTAAGATTTAATATGTTTACAAATGACTGTAATTTTTTCAGAATTTATTTCATTTTGCCTTATTTATTTATTTATTTGTATGATCTTTGAAATATAGTTAAGAACATGATTTAATATCTGTGCAATGGTGCCAAGTAATTTTTACATAATGGAGTTTTTCACATTCTCAGTGATTTTCAATATCAACTCCTACACCCATAATTTTAAAATTCTAATATTTGATAGCATAAAAGTAGTACCTTTCATTTCTTTATCTCTTTCTAAATTTATAAGTTTCAGTCAAGCTATGTGAGTGAGTACCAGAGGCCTGTGGTACAACCTTGGATCTTTAGTCAACAATATTTGTTGTATACCTAAAAATAAGTTAAGAGCATAATTATAAATATATATGCACCCAACATAGGAGTACCACAATATGTAAGACAAATGCTAACAAGTATGAAAAGGGAAATTAACAATAACACAATAATAGTGGGAGACTTTAATACCCCACTCACACCTATGGATAGATCAACTAAACAGAAAATTAACAAAAAAACACAAACTTTAAATGATACAATAGACCAGTTAGACCTAATTGATATCTATAGGACATTTCACCCCAAAACAATGAATTTCATCTTTTTCTGAAGTGCACGGAAACTTCTCTAGGATAGTTCACATCCTGGGCCATAAATCTAGCCTGGGTAAATTCAAAAAAATTGAAATCATTCCAAGCGTCTTTTCTGACCATGCAGTAAGATCAGATCTCAATTACAGGAGAAAAACTATTAAAAATTGCAAAATATGGAGGCTGAAAAACATGCTGCTGAATAACCAACAAATCACAGAAGAAATCAAAAAAGAAATCAAAATATGCATAGAAATGAATAAAAATGAAAACACAACAACACAGAACCTTTGGGATACTGTAAAAGCAGAGCTAAGGGGAAAGTTCATAGCAATACAGGCATACCTTAAGAAACAAGGAAAAAAGTCAAATAAATAACCTAACTCTACACCTAAAGCAACTAGAAAAAGAATAAATGAAGAACCCCAGGGTTAGTAGAAGGAAAGAAATCTTAAAAATTAGGACAGAAATAAATGCAAAAGAAACAAAAAAGACTGTAACAAAAGTCAACAAAGCCCAAAGCTGGTTCTTTGGAAGGATAAATAAAATTGGCAAACCATTAGCCAGACTCATCAAGAAACAAAGGGAGAAAAATCAAATCAATAAAATTAGAAATGAAAATGGAGAGATCACAACAGACAACACAGAAATACAAAGGATCATAAGAGACTACTATCAGCAATTACATGCCAATAAAATGGACAACATGGAAGAAATGGACAAATTCTTAGAAAAGTACAACTTTCCAAAACTGAACCAGGAAGAAATAGAAAATCTTAACAGACCCATCACAAGCACAGAAATTGAAACTGTAATCAGAAATCTTCCAGCAAACAAAAGCCCAGGTACAGACGGCTTCAAAGCTGAATTGTACCAAAGATTTAGAGAAGAGCTGACACCTATCCTACTCAAACTCTTCCAGAAAATTGCAGAGGAAGGTAAACTTCCAAACTCATTCTATGAGGCCATTATCACCCTAATACCAAAGCCTGACAAAGATGCCACAAAAAAAGAAAACTACAGGCCAATATCACTGATGAACATAGATGCAAAAATCCTTAACAAAATTCTAGCAATCAGAATCCAACAACACATTAAAAACATCATACACCATGACCACGTGGGCTTTATCCAGGGATGCAAGTATTCTTCAATATCCACAAATTAATCAATGTAATACACCACATTAACAAATTGAAAAATAAAAGCCATATGATTGTCTCAATAGATGCAGAGAAAGCCTTTGACAAAATTCAACATCCATTTATGATAAAAACTCTCCAGAAAGCAGGAATAGAAGGAACATATCTCAACATAATAAAAGCTGTATATGACAAACTCACAGCAAACATTATCCTCAATGGTGAAAAATCGAAAGCATTTCCCCTAAAGTCAGGAACAAGACAAGGGTGCCCACTCTCACCACTACTATTCAACATAGTTTTGGAAGTTTTGGCCACAGCACTCAGAGCAGAAAAAGAAATAAAAGGAATCCAAATTGGAAAAGAAGAAGTAAAACTCTCACTCTTTGCACATGACATGATCCTCTCCATAGAAAACCTTAAAAACTCCACCAGAAAATTACTAGAGCTAATCAATGAATAAAGTTTCAGGATATAAAATCAACACACAGAAATCCATTGCATTCCTATACACTAATAATGAGAAAATAGAAAGAGAAATTAAGGAAACAATTCCATTCACCATTGCAACAAAAAGAATAAAATACTTAGGAATATATCTACCTAAAGAAACTAAAGACCTATATATAGAAAACTATAAAACACTGGTGAAAGAAATCAAAGAGGACACTAATAGATGGAGAAATATACCATGTTCATGGATTGGAAGACTCAATATAGCTAAAATGAGTATACTACCCAAAGAAATCTATAGATTCAGTGCAATCTCTATCAAGCTACTGACAGTAATTTTCACAGAGCTAGAACAAATAATTTCACAATTTGTATGGAAATACAAAAAACCTCAAATAGCCAAAGCAATCTTGTGAAAGAAGAATGGAGCTGGAGGAATCAACCTACCTGACTTCAGGCTCTACTACAAAACCACAGTTATCAAGACAGTATGGTACTGGCACAAAGACAGAAATATAGATCAATGGAACAAAATAGAAAGCCCAGAGATAAACCCATGCACCTATGGACACCTTATCTTTGACAAAGGAGGCAAGGATATACAATGGAGAAAAGGCAATCTCTTTAACAAGTGGTGCTGGGAAAACTGGTCAACCACTTGTAAAAGAATGAAACTAGTACACTTTCTAACACCATACACAAAAATAAACTCAAAATGGATTAAATATCTAAACATAAGACCAGAAACTATACAACTCTTAGAAGAGAAAATAGACAAAACACTCTCCGACATAAATCACATCAGGATCCTCTATGACCCACCTCCCAGAATATTGGAAATAAAAGCAAAAATAAACAAATGGGACCTAATTAAAATTAAAAGCTTCTGAACAACAAAGGAAACTATAAGCAAGGTGAAAAGACAGTCTTCAGGATGGGAGAAAATAATAGCGACTGAAGCAACTGACAAAGAACTAATCTCAAAAATATACAAGCAACTCCTGCAGGTCAATTCCAGAAAAATAAATGACCCAATCAAAAAGTGGGCCAAAGAACTAAACAGACATTTCTCCAAAGAAAACATACAGATGGCTAACAAACACATGAAAAGATGCTCAACATTGCTCATTATCAGAGAAATGCAAATCAAAACCACAGTGAGGTACCATCTCATGCCAGTCAGAATGGCTGCTATCAAAAAGTATACAAACAATAAATGCTGGAGAGGGTGTGGAGAAAACAGAACCCTCTTACACTGTTGGTGGGAATGCAAACTAGTACAGCCACTATGGAGAACAGTGTGGAGATTCCTTAAAAAACTGGAAATAGAACTGCCTTATGACCCAGCAATCCCACTGCTGGGCATACACACCAAGGAAACCAGAATTGAAAGATACACATGTACCCCAATGTTCATCACAGCACTGTTTATAGTAGCCAGGACATGGAAGCAATCTAGATGTCCATCAGCAGATGAATGGATAAGAAAGCTGTGATACATATACACAATGGAGTATTACACAGCCATTAAAAAGAATACATTTGAATCAGTTCTAACAAGGTGGATGAAACTGGAGCCTATTACACAGAGTGAAGTAAGCCAGAAAGAAAAACACCAATACAGTATACTAATGCATATATATGGAATTTAGAAAGATGGTAACAATAACCCTGTATGCGAGATACCAAAAGAGATACAGATGTATAGAACAGTCTTTTGGACTCTATGGGAGAGGAAGAGGGTAGGACAATTTGGGGGAATGACACTGAAACATGTATATTATCATATAAGAAATGAATCGCCAGTCCAGGTGCGATACAGGATGCTTGGGGCTGGTGTACTGGGATGACTCGGAGTGATGGTACAGGGAGGGAGGTGGGAGGAGGGTTCAGGATGGGGAACACGCATACGCCCGTGGCGGATTCATGTTGATGTGTGGCAGAACCAATACAATATTGTAAAGTAAAAAAAAAAAAAAAAAAATTAATTTAAAAATAAATAAAAAGGTCATTTCAACATTAAAAAACAATGTGGTTAATCCAATAAAATAAAAAATTTAAAAATTGTTACAAGCATAATAAAGCGAAAAAACATAGTGAAGAATAAAAGCTTGAGTGTGCTAAAGCAAACGAAAAAAGATGAATGCTTGGTGGTGACAAAAAGAAACAGAAACTTTATTTCAGACAGAGATCAGGTCTATGTGGGTACTCACATTGGCCACAGTAGACTTTTGATTTTATCTTTGCTATTTGTCTTTTGTTGTTCTTGTTCAGTCAGTAGTGTCCAACTCTTTGTGACCCCATGGATTGCAGGCATGCCAGGCTACCCTGTCCTTCACTGTTTTCTGAAGCTTGCTCAAACTAATTGTCCATTGAGTCAGTGATATGATCTAACTATCTCATCCTCTGTTATCCCTTCCTCCTCTTGCCTTCAATCTTTCCCAGCATTAGGGTCCAATGAGTCGAGTCCAACCTTCGAATCAGGTGGCCAAAATACTGGAGCTTCAGCTTCAACATCAGTCCTTCCAATGAATCCTCAGGGTTGATTTCCTTTTGGAGAGACTGGTTTGATCTCCTTGCTATCCAAGGGAGCCTCAAGAGTCTTCCTTGGCACTCAACCTTCTTCATGGTCCAACTCTCACACCCATACATGACTACTGGAAAAACCATAGCTTTGACTATACAGACTTTCATGAGCAAAGTAATGTCTCTGCTTTTTAATATGCTGTTTAAGTTGCTCATAGCTTTTCTTCCAAGAAGCAAGTGTCTTTTCATTTTATGGCTGCAGTGATTTTGGAGCCCAAGAAAATAAAATCTGTCACTGTTTCCTTTCTTTCCCCATCTATTTGCCATGAAGTGATAGGGCCAGATGTCAGGTTCTTAGATTTTGAAAGTTGAGTTCTAACTTAGCCAGATTTCTCTTGCTCCTCTTTCACCTTAATCAAGAGGCTCTTTAAGTCCACTTAGTTTTCTGCCATTAGGGTGGTGTCATCTGCATATCTGAGGTTATTGATATTTCTCCTGGCAATCCAGCCCTGCATTTCACATGAGGTATTTTGCATGTCACAGCATGGGCGGCTGTGACTGGCGCACATAGCGCGGCTGAGAGGAGCTGCTCCACATCTGAGGTCAGGGGCAGAAGCCGGGAGGACCCCCATGCCTGAGGGGCAGCGGCCAAGAGGAGTTACCCCAATTCCGAGATCAGGGACAGTGGCTGAGAGTGCCAAGCTGCGACGGCACAGGGGCAGCCAAGAGGAACTACTCCACGTCCGAGGTCAGAGGCGGTGGCTGAGAGTGCTAGGCTGCAATAGCATAGGAGTAGCCTAGAGGAGCTACCCCCTGACTGAGACAGGGGGCAGCAGCCGGGAGGAGCTACCCCATGTCCAAGGTACGGTGACTGCGCAGGCAAGGAGGACATAGAGGAGCTATTCCACGTTCAAGGTCAGGAAGGGCACAGTGAGGAGATACTCCTTGTCCAAGATAAGGAGCAGTGGTTGAGCTTTGATGGAGCAGCCATGAAGAGACACCCCACATCCAAGGTAAGAGAAACCCAATTAAGATGGTAGGTGTTGCAAGAGGGCATCAGAGGGCAAACACACTGAAACCATAATCACAGAAAACTAGTCAATTTAATCACACTAGGACCACAGCCTTGTCTAACTCAATGAAACTAAGCCATGCCTGTGGGGCCACCCAAGACAGGCGGGTCATGCTGGAGAGGGCTGACAGAATGTGGTCCCCTGGAGAAGGGAATGGCAAACCACTTCAGTATTCTTGTCTTGAGAACCCCACGAACAGTATGAAAAGGTTCAACAATGACAGAATGATCTCTGTTCGTTTCTAAGGCAAACCATTCAATATCACAGTAATCCAAGTCTATGCCCCAACCAGTAACGCTGAAGAAGGTGAAGTTGAACAGTTCTATGAAGACATACAAGACCTTTTAGAACTAACACCCCAAAAAGATGTCATTTTCACTATAGGGAAATGGAATGCAAAAGTAGGAAGTCAAGAAACACCTAGAGTAACAGGCAAACTTGGCCTTGGAATACGGAATGAAGGGCAAAGACTAATAGAGTTTTGCCAAGAAAATGCACTGGTCATAGCAAACACCCTCTTCCAACAACACAAGAGAAGACTCTACACATGGACATCACCAGATGGTCAACACCGAAATCAGATCGATTATATTCTTTGCAGCCAAAGGTGGAGAAGCTCTATACAGTCAACAAAAACAAGACAAGGAGCTGACTGTGGCTCAGATCATGAACTCTTTATTGCTAAATTCAGACTGAAATTGAAAAAGTAGGGAAAACCACTAGATCATTCAGGTATGACCTAAATCAAATCCCTTATGATTATACAGTGGAAGTGAGAAATAGATTTAAGGGCCTAGATCTGATAGATAGAGTGCTGACGAACTAAGGATGGAGGTTCATGACATTGTACAGGAGACAGGGATCAAGACCATCCCCATGGAAAAGAAATGCAGAAAAGCAAAACGGCTATCTGAGGAGGCCTTACAAATAGCTGTGAAAAGAAGAGAAGCGAAAAGCAAAGGAGAAAAGAAAAAATATAAGAATTTGAATGCAAAGTTGCAAAGAATAGCAAGAAGAGATAAGAAAGCTTTCCTCAGCCATCAGTGTAAAGAAATAGAGGAAAACCACAGAATGGAAAGACTAGAGATCTCTTCAAGAAAATTAGAGATACCAAGGGAAAATTTCATGCAAAGATGGGCTCGATAAAGGACAGAAATGGTATGGACCTAACAGAAACAGAAGATATTAAGAAGAGGTGGCAGGAATACTCAGAAGAACTGTACAAAAAAGATCTTCACAACCCAGATAATCACGATGGTGTGATCACTCACCTAGAGCCAGATATCCTGGAATGTGAAGTCAAGTGGGCCTTAGAAAGCATCACTACAAACAAAGCTAGTGGAGGTGATGGAATTCCAGTTGAGCTCTTTCAAATCCTGAAAGATGATGCTGTGAAAATGCTGCACTCAATATGCCAGCAAATTTGGAAAACTCAGCAGTGGCCACAGGACTGGAAAAGGTCTGTTTTCCCTCCAATCCCAAAGAAAGGCAATGCCAAAGAATGTGGAAACCACTGCACAATTGAACTCATCTCACATGCTAGTAAAGTGATGCTCAAAATTCTCCAAGCCAGGCTTCAGCAATATGTGAACTGTAAACTTCCAGATGTTCAAGCCGGTTTTAGAAAAGGCAGAGGAACCAGAGATCAAATTGCCAACATCCGCTGGATCATCGAAAAAGCAAGAGAGTTTCAGAAAAACATCTATTTCTTCTTTATTGACTATGCCAAGGCCTTTGACTGCCTTTGACAATAAACTCTTTAAAATTCTTCAAGAGATGGGAATACCAGACCACCTGACCTGCCTCTTGAGAAACCTATATGCAGGTCATGCAGGAAGCAACACTGAGAACTGGACATGGAACAGCAGACTGGTTCCAAATAGGAAAAGGAGTACATCAAGGCTGTGTATTGTCACCCTGCTTATTTAACTTCTATGCAGAGTACATCATGAGAAACCCTGGGCTGGAAGAGGCACAAGCTGGAATGAGTATTTCTGGGAGAAATCTCAATAGCCTTAGATATGCAGATGACACCACCCTTATGGCAGGAAGTGAAGAGGAACTAAAAAGCCTCTTGATGAAAGTAAAAGTGGAGAGTGAATAAGTTTGCTTAAAGCTCAATATTCAGAAAACCATGGCATCTAGTCCCATCACTTCATGGAAAATAAATGGGGAAAAAGTGGAAACAGTGTCAGACTTTATTTTTGGGGGCTCCAAAATCACTGCAGATGGTGACTGCAGCCATGAAATTAAAAGACACTTACTCCTTGGAAGGAAAGTTATGACCAACCAGATAGCATATTCAAAAGCAGAGACATTCCTTTTCCAACAAATATCCATCTAGTCAAGGCTATGGTTTATCCAGTGGTTATGTATGGATGTGAGAGTTGGACTGTGAAGAAAGCTGAGCACTGAAGAATTGATGCTTTTGAACTGTGGTGTTGGAGAAGACTCTTGAGAGTCCCTTGGACTGCGGGGAGATCCAACCAGTCCATTCTGAAGGAGATCAACCCTGGGATTTCCTTGGAAGGAATGATGCTAAAGCTGAAACTCCAGTACTTTGGCCACCACATGTGAAGAGTTGACTCATTGGAAAAGACTCTGATGCTTGGCGGGATTGTGGGCAGGAAGAGAAGGGGACAACAGAGGATGAAATGGCTGGAGAGCATCACTGACTCGATGGACGTGAGTCTGAGTGAACTCCGGGAGTTGGTGTTGGACAGGGATGCCTGGCGTGCTGCGATCTATGGGGTCGCAAAGAGTCGGACACGACTGAGTGACTGAACTCAACTGATTCTGCATGTTTGTATTATGCCGATTTTAAGATTGTAGGCAGTTTACTTACCAAGAAGAAATTTCATTTCATTAGGTTGGTGCCTTTTCAACAAAATTGACTACAGCCAACCAGGAGAACAACCCATAATTATGAGTTCCTTTGACTGCCTCAGACCTTCACAGGTATTCACAGAATAAGCTGCACAGAGCAAGAATGCAGTGGCGGTTAGCCCCAAAGCAGTGTGCTGACTCTAAGCAGCAACAGTTAAAGCATTCTTAAAACTTTCCCACAATATCTGAAATTCATTTGATCAAACTAATTTGATCAAATAAAGTGTCAATGAGTTGAAGAATAATACTGTTATCACAGATCACTTGATGTTTTATTTGATCCAATTAAACCTGCTTGAAATCTTGTTTGATTCCTGAAATACTCTTGTTTAATTGACAGTGGATTCAACATGCAAGGGAACCCATTTTGTTAAGACTGCATCTAAAGGACACACATCTACATCAATCTGTCAGGGCTACTTTTTCCTATTGGACTGCTAGCTAGCTTATTTGTAAGCTTCTCTTATTTTACATTTTTTTTAAATTAATTTTATTTTATTTTTAAACTTTACATAATTGTATTAGTTTTGCCAAATATCAAAATGAATCCACCACAGGTATACATGTGTTCCCCATCCTGAACCCTCCTCCCTCCTCCCTCCCCATACCATCCCTCTGGGTCGTCCCAGTGCACCAGCCCCAAGCATCCAGTATCGTGCATTGAACCTGGACTGGCATCTCGTTTTATACATGATATTTTACATGTTTCAATGCCATTCTCCCAAATCTTCCCACCCTCTCCCTCTCCCACAGAGTCCATAAGACTGTTCTATACATCAGTGTCTCTTTTGCTGTCTCGTATACAGGGTTATCGTTACCATCTTTCTAAATTCCATATATATGCGTTAGTATACTGTATTGGTGTTTTTCCTTCTGGCTTACTTCACTCTGTATAATAGGCTCCAGTTTCATTACATTTTTGATTGGCCAGTTATTCTTATGTGAAATGGAGACAGTTTGTCTTGGCAAGAACGACATAATGAAAATAATGCTGAATAGAAAACATGGCTCAAATGAGGAATACAGATAATACTAACACCAGTGAGGGTGGGAAGAGATTGGAATCCTCTAGTGCTGCTGATAGAAGTATAAAAGGTAGTAACCAAAGTAAAAATGTGTTCAACAATATCAACTAATACAAATATAAGTATACTGCATGGCCTGAAATAAATGCAGAATGTGTTTAAAAACAAAAATAGCTATAGAGATAACCATAATATCACATTTATTATAATTCTAAATCTGAAGTATGCAATGTATGTCAAAATAAATAAGTGAACTATGATATGCTATTTTAATTCAGCAACTAGGGAAAGAAACTATATTTGTTATGCTCACCAATATGGTAAAACTCATAATGTAAACTTGAGGAAAAGAAACTAGATGCCAAAAAAAAAAAAAAGGAGCCATTTCTGTATTATTCCATGCACACTCTTTTCTCTATCCAATAAAACTATGTTTAAACATGTTGAAATAAGCCATAGCTTCACAATTCCTAAAATAAGATTTATTCAGCAATCAACTTAGAAGATGTAACTGAAGTATTTGTCTTGAAGCTGTAATTTTAAAGCAATTTACATAAACTTGAAAAATAACCAATTTTCTATTTTAAAGAAAGGGTATTGGTGGTAAAGCCTGCAGAGGGGAGCTAAGGAAACCCACAGCAAGCTAAAGCTTGCCTTCCACCCTCTGGCTTCACTGACTGCACCTCATTTAAATAGGCCTAGGAATATCTGTAACTGTGGGTTCACCTTGGGAAAACAAAATAAAGAACAGCAAATCTTTGCTATTTGTCTTTCATCAAAGACTGTATTCTTTACAATTTTTGGTACTACATCCAAGTATGATGAGTTATTAATTTTGAAATGTATGTATACATGCTTTAGGATTGGAGCAGGCTTTTTTTTTTTTTTTTTAACCAACCTAAAATACCCAAATTTCACCATTCATCAAGAACTGTTAAAAGACTGATATGATATAATTATGATAATTAAATCAAATATTAAACAAATGTCAGTGTACCTGCTATTCCACAGAGAGTAATTAATCCCCCCTGGAATACATGACTGTGTAGAACATGATTTGTTCCTTCTTTGTTTGGAATAGAAGCCTGGCCCTCAGTGGGGCACACGATGGCCTATATACAGACCACATATTCTCTGTGTCTCCTTCCCTGTCAGCTGGGATCTCATGTAAGTCATATCAGCCAATGAGATGTGAATGACAATGAGTAGCAGCTTCCCACAAACCACCTAACCATACAGCGGGCCCACACTCTGCCCTTTTCCTCCTGCCCCTGCCTTCACAGTTGCCCTAAATGGGGAGATGTGGAGAAGAAGGGCCAGGTCAAGGGCTCACAGGGCACAGTGCTCTGCCGAGGTCCAGCCCCGGCTGATCCAGGGTATTCGAAGGGGAGACAGCGTCAGTGACCTATTCAAATGGTAATTAGAGATATAAAGAGTAATAGAATGAGGATAGCTCAGTAGGAAAATTCAGTGGAGAAAAGAGGCTGAGTAGCTTGGTTTATGTGGAAAATCAATATAACCCGTGACACCAGGTTAGCTCTGACCACGGAGGCCGCAGGCGCCCTCTCGAATAGCGGAAGGTGCCCCACCTTAGACACCTTCTCGAGTGGGTCTTAGAAGCCCAGGCAAATAAATGGTCGCAGAGGATATCCGTGCTCCAGATGGAGACTTCAGCCAGAAGTTAAGGAGAAGAATGACATGGGGAGACCAACTGTTGGTGAGCAAGGCCCGTAGCTTTATTTTTAACAGGGGTTTATATACCCTAAGTTACACATAGAGGATAATAGGAGATGCAAAGTCAGCAGTTTTTGATCCTTATCAAAAACCAGGGTTTCTTTCCTGCAAATTTATCGTATACAAATGGTTTAGGTGATTTACATCATCTTCTGGCCAGAAGGCCTATTAACATTTTATGACTCTTGACAAGGACTTATCAACAAAGACTTATTTTCTCTAAGAGTAATTATTTTAAGGTTTGGCGCCATCTTCTGAAGATAAAATTGCATTCCTATAGGGCGGATGTGTAATGGGTTTACAACAAAGGAAAGAATTTATTACCTTAAGGGTCTAAAGTTACTAACACCAAGGCCACTACTTATTTTTTCTACATACCAACTATATTAATTAATACACATTCAAGGATACAGTTCAGGGGATGTGAAAACTTGGCAACAAGCATTGGCTCATCAATGAAATCCTTTACTAGTTTATTCTGACAGTTTCTAACTCTCTGAGAGGCTCTAAACTATTTGAATATCTTAAGCTTCCCGTGCCTCTCGAGGCTGGGAGACTGTAAACAATCGTATGCATAGCTGTAGGAGTCCAGGTAAACTTGTCAGGCGAGTTAGAGAGCCATCTGAGGGGTTTGGATTTAAACACTCCTAAATGCCCAGGAACTTTATTAATTGGAGCTGTAAGTTAACTCTTTGACAGAGAGAGAGATGGTGGTGGGGGGCAGCCCTCAGTAAAGTCAGAGGTGAGAGCACAAAGCAATAAAGTAGGCAGACTCTGGTTTTTTGGGGGATGATGCTCGAGAATATCTGGGGAGACTCCTGAGGCTCGATCCCGCCTTTGCGTATGCCGAGCCTCCTTCCTCATGACCTTTGTCACGAGCGGAATGTCTCTCGCCGGCTCCCGGCAGTGCTCCAAGAACCTGAACACTTGGTGACCTCGAGGAACCCCATCAGCATGACTTCATACTTCCAGATTCCCAGATTGCCCCCCCAACTTGCAATATATTCTTATTTTCATTTCTGTTTTCTTTTTTGTTTATTGGAGCATAATTGTTTCAATGTGTTGTGTTAGCTTCTGCTGTACAATGAAATGAATCAACTATTAGTATACATATATACCTTCCCTTTTGAGGCTCCCTCACACTCCTCCCTTAGATCATCATTGAGCATGAAGTTGAGCTCCCTGTGCTATACAGCAGCTCCCCATTAGCTATCTATTTTACACATGATACTGTATATTGTTGTTGTTGTTCAGTCACTCAGTCATGTCCAACTCATTATGACCCTATGAACTGCAACATGCCAAGCTTCCCTGTCCTTCACTATCTTCCAGAGTTTGCTCAAACTCATGTCCATTGAATCAATGATGCCATCCAACCATCTCATCCAGTGTTGTCCCCTTCTCCTCCTGCACTCAGTCTCCCCCATAACCAGGTTCTTTTCCAGTGAGTTGGCTCTTTGCATCAGGTGGTTAAAGTATTGGAGCTTCAGCTTCAGCATCAGTCCTTCCAAAAAACACTAGGATTGATTTTCTTTAGGATTGACTGGTTTGATCTCCTTGCTATAAAAGAGGCTCCCAAGAGTCTTCTCCACCACCAGAGTTTGAAAGCACTAATTCCTTGGCACTCAGCCTTCTTTACAGTCCAACTCTCACATCCATACATGACTACTGGAAAAAATATAGCTTTGACTATATGGACCTTTGTTAGCAAAGAGATGTCTCTGCTTTTGAATATGCTATCTAGGTTTGTCATAACTTTTCTCCCAAGGAGCAAGCATTTTTTAATTTTATGGCTGCAGTCACTCTCTGCATTGATTTTCAAGCCCAAGAAAATAGTCTGTCACTGTTTCCATTGTTTCCCCATCTATTTGCCATGAAGTGATGGGACCGGATGCCATACTCTTTGTTTTCTGAATGTTGAGTTTTAAGCCAGCATTTTAATTCTCCTCTTTCAATTTCAGCAAGAGGCACTTTACTTCCTCTTTGCTTTCTGCCATAAGGGTGGTGTCATCTGCTTATCTGAGTTTATTGATATTTCTCTTGTACTTCATCCAGCCTGACATTTTGCATGATGTTCTCTGCATATAAGTTAAATAAGCAGGGGAACAATATACAGCCTTGACATACTCCTTTCCCAGTTTAGAACAAGTCTGTTGCTTTATATCTTGTTCTAACTGTTGCTTCTTGACCTGCATACAGGTTTCTCAGGAGGCAGGTAAGGTAGTCTGGTGTTCCAAATAGGAATTTTAAGAATTTTCCAGTCTGTTGTGATCCACATTTGAAGGCTTTAGCATAATCAATGAAGTAGAAGTATATTTTTCAGATATTCGTCTGCTTTTTCTATGATCCAATGAATGTTGGAAATTTGACCTCTGGTTCCTATATCTTTTCTAAATCCAGCTTGTATATCTGGAATTTCTCAATTTACATACTATTGAAGCCTAACTTGAATGACTATTTATATAGGTCAAACCTAATCTCCCAATTCATCTAACCCCTTTCCCCTCTGCCAAATGACCCAACATTCCTACTATTGGGCATATACACTGAGAAAAATCATAATAGGAAAAGACACATGTACCCCAGTGTTTATTGTAGCACTACTTATAATAGCCAAGACACAGAAACAGCTTATGTCTATTGACAGATGAATCCATAAAGACGTAGTGTATATATGCAATGGAATGCCACTAAGCCATTACAAAGAATGAAATTAGGTCATTTGTAAAGATGTGGATAAAAAATTTTGTCTTCTGCTTAGAGAATTTGAAAAGTAAGTACCATCCTTTGCTGAATTCCTTATTGACAGGTTTGGGCATCACTTCATTCCTGACCCTATGACACTCACATACTCTCTGGAGTTAGGCATGAATCTGCTGGCAACAAGGGGACAGCAGGGTGCTGCATTCCTGCAGCAGCTCCCAGGATTCTTTCTCCAGTTTATGGGAGACCAGAAGCAATTGTGGGCTTGTCCAGTTTCTTGCATGACTTCCCAATCCGTAGATCAGAGCCTTGGGTGGCCAGTCCCAGCCCTATGTGCCCTGAGGATGCTGTGGGTCAGGAGGACTCCTGAGGGCATCAAAGGCAAAAGCACTCCAGCTTGGCGACCTCTGAGTTGCTCCCAGCCTGGTAACAGTGCCTTCTTCCCTCCACTGACTTGGTAATAATCCAATCCCTTGAATAAAATAATTTCTGCTTTAGAATGTTTATCCTTCCCTGCTCTGAGCTCTTACAGAGAGGATTTATGTTCTGCATGTGTTGATGTTCATCTTATTTAGACCACTGCTCTTTAGGGCTTTCTGTCACTTGAAACCAATACAGTTCTAACTCATAAATCACCAGATCACTAAACTGGAAGGGATTTTCACAAAATTGAAAGATTATTTTTCAAAGTAAAACCTTAATTTTCTACTCATGGGCTTTTAAAAAAAGCTGTTTAATATAATGTGAAAAATTATTAACACAAACAAGTACAAAGTTTTAATTGTTTCATGAGCTTTTAAATTAAGTGCCTGGGTATAAGTTCCATTCAATAATTTCAATGGAGCAAGTGTGAGTTGAGCACTCTGATAGGGGCACCAGGATGCAGAATAATGCAGCATAATCTACGTTGTGCACAGTTTACTATTCAAAGACTTCATAGGCAACTTTCAAATGACCCATACGAAAGCCCTTTTTTTTTTTGTTGATTTAAACAACCCAGTTTGTGGTTCAGATCAGATCAGTCGCTCAGTCGTGTCTGACTCTTTGCGACCCCATGAATCGCAGCACACCAGGCCTCCCTGTCCATCACCAACTCCCAGAGTTCACTCAGACTCACGTCCATCGAGTCAGTGGTGCCATCCAGCCATCTCATCCTCTGTCGTCCCCTTCTCCTCCGGCCCCCAATCCCTCCCAGCATCAGAATCTTTTCCAATGAGTCAACTCTTCACATGAGGTGGCCAAAGTACTGGAGTTTCAGCTTTAGCATCATTCCTTCCAAAGAACACCCACGGCTGATCTCCTTCAGAATGGACTGGTTGGGTTTCCTTGCAGTCCAAGGGACTTGCAAGAGTCTTCTTCAGCACCAGAGTTCAAAAGCATCAATTCTTCAGTGCTCAACTTTCTTCACAGTCCAACTCTCACATCCATACATGACCACTGGAAAAACCAAAGCCTTGACTAGATGGACCTTTGTTGGCAAAGTAATGTCTCTACTTTTTAATATGTTATCTAGGTTGGTCATAACTTTTCTTCCAAGGAGTAAGCGTCTTTTAATTTCATGGCAGCAGTCACCATCTACAGTGATTTTGGAGCCCCAAAAAATAAAGTCTGACGCTGTTTCCACTGTTTCCCATCTATTTGCCATGAAGTGATGGGACCAGATGCCATGATCTTTGTTTTCTGAACGTTGAGCTTTAAGCCAACTTTTCACTCTCCTCCTTAGAATTGAGCAAAGTCATCTGTAACACCCCTGGAACATTTGGCTGTTTCTACATTTAATGTCGTATTTTGTATGTTTACCATCCTTCCTCTTTTTCTTTAGTTAACTAACAAAATAACAATTTAGGTATTTTCCTCAAAGAAACTACTCCTGAATTATTAGTTATGTTTTCCTTTTTTCTTATTTATTTGTTTTCTTTGTTGCTTACTTTTGAGTCCCTTGAGTATTATTTTCATTGTTCTATCTGTTTGAATTGGGTGATTAAGTTTATTTATTTATTTTGTTCTATCTTATTAATTTGGGCTTTTCATCTGATAACTGAATATCTGTGACTTTTATATTAAAATATATTATGTAGTATCCCTGCATAAGAGGCAGAAACCCATAACTGTCTATGTACTGAACAATTTACATTTTTGTGATTCGTTTTTACTCTAATACTGTTTGAGAAAGATCAGGAAAACATCCCAGATGGTAGGATATTTGCTTAAACTATCTTTAATATCCAATTTTGATGTGATCTACAATGTTATGTGTAGTCTTATTCAAGTTTTTTTTTTTTTTAAATGATACCAAATGCACATAAGCTTAGTATGAACCCCTAACATTCTTGCCAACCAGGTCAACTTGGTAAGAATGTTGTATTCTCAGAAATATTTTTTTTTGGTAGCTGTATTTGACATTGGGGTGGATATATTTTGTACTTTGACTCTGGTAAATGTATTGAAATTTATTATTTGTAAAGAAACCCTTATTTGTTTTCAATTTTCTTCTTTAAAAAAAAGGATAACATTTCAACATTAAATTACCTTTGAAAGAACACCATTTTTTTTTAATAGCAGTTGTGAAGAGCAATGCCCCTCCCATGTAAAAGAGGGTAATGGATAAGAGGTAGAACATGGGGGACAAAGATGAAAGGAGAAAAAAGAGGGTGACACTGAGCAAGGGAACTGGTACTTTGTTGGGAGATGGAAAGGAGGCAGGAGGGAAAGGCATCCAGCATAGTGTCTGTTCCTTCTGCATTCAAGAAAAATGCACTATTGTGAATTTTGATGCTGTTCAAAAGTTGATTAAACTTAGGTTATCAATAAAACATTCTTAATTGGCACAAAACAACAACAACAAATACCAAAACCTATAAACTCCCAGAGAAGATATTTGGCATGGAGTTTTCTGACAAGATGATTTCCTAGTTGTTGCATTTGACAGCTACTATATTTTAAGAGGACTTCCCTGGTGGCTCAGATGGTAAATTGTCTGCCTACAATGCAGGAGACTTGGGTTCAGTCGCTGGGTTGGGAAGATCTCCTGGAGAAGGGGATGTCAACCCACTCCAGTATTCTTGTATTTCCCCCTCCCCCTCAAAAGAGGAAAGATATAAGCATCTGAATGCAGAGTTCCAAAGAATATCAAGGAGAGATAAGAAAGCCTTTCTCAGCGATCAATGCAAAGAAATAGAGGAAAACAACAGAATGGCAAAGACTAGAGATCTCTTCAAGAAAATTAAAGATACCAAGGGAATATTTCGTGCAAACATGGGCTCGATAAAGGACAGAAATGGTATGGACTTAACAGAAGCAGAAGATATTAAGAAGAGGTGGCAAGAATACACAGAAGAACTGTACAAAAAAAGAGCTTCACGACCAAGATAATCACGATGGTGTGATCACTCACCTAGACCCAGACATCCTGGAATGTGAAGTCAAGTGGACCTTAGAAAGCATCACTGTGAACAAAGCTAGTGGAGGTGATGGAATTCCAATTGACCTCTTTCAAATCCTGAAAGATAATGCTGTGAAAGTACTGCACTGAATATTACCAGCAAATTTGGAAAACTCAGCAGTGGCCACAGGACTGGAAAAGGTCAGTTTTCATTCCAATCCCAAAGAAAGGCAATGCCAAAGAATGCTCAAACTACTGCACGGTTGCACTCTTCTCACATGCTAGTAAAGTAATGCTCAAAATTCTCCAAGCCAGGCTTCAGCAATATGTGAACTTCCAGATGTTCAAGCTGGTTTTAGCAAAAGCAGAGGAACCAGAGATCAAATTGCCAACATCCACTGGATCATGGAAAAAGCAAGAGAGTTCCAGAAAAACATCTATTTCTGCTTTATTGACTATGCCAAAGCCTTTGACTGTGTGGATCACAATAAACTGTGGAAAATTCTTCAAAAGATGGAAATACCAGACCACCTGACCTGCCTCTTGAGAAGCCTATATGCAGGTCAGGAAACAACAGTTAGAACTGGACATGAACAACCGACTGGTTCCAAATAGGAAAAGGAGTACGTCAAGGCTGTATATGTGTCACCCTGCTTATTTAACTTCTATGCAGAGTACATCATGAGAAACCCTGGGCTGGAAGAAGCTCAAGCTGGGATCAAGATTGCTGGGAGAAATATCCATAGCCTTAGATATGCAGATGACACCACCCTTATGGCAGAAAGTGAAGAGGAACTAAAAAGCCTCTTGATGAAAGTGAAAGAGGAGAGTGAAAAAGTTGGCTTAAAGCTCAACATTCAGAAAACTAAGATCATGGCATCTGGTCCCATCACTTCATGGGAAATAGATGGGGAAACAGTGGAAACAGTGTCAGACTTTATTTTGGGGGGCTCCAAAATCACTGCAGATGGTGACTGCTGCCATGAAATTAAAAGATGCTTACTCCTTGGAAGGAAAGTTACAACCAACCTTGATAGTATATTGAAAAGCAGAGATATTACTTTGCCAACAAATGTCATCTAGTCAAGGCTATGGTTTTTCCAGTGGTCATGTATGAATGTGAGAGTTTGACTGTGAAGAAAGCTGAGTGCCAAAGAATTGATGCTTTTAAACTGTGGGGTTGCAGACGACTCTTGAGAGTCCCTTGGACCCAAGGAGATCCAACCAGTCCATCCTAAAAGAGATCAGTCCTGGATGTTGATTAGAAGGACTGAAGCTTAAGCTGAAACTCTAATGCTTTAGCCACTTCATGCTTAGAGTTGACTCATTGAAAAAGACCTTGATGCTGGGAGGGATTGGGGGCAGGAGAAGGGGATGACAGAGGATGAGAGGGCTGGATGGCATCACCGACTTGATGGACACGAGTTTGAATGAACTCCGGGTTTTGGCATTGGACAGGGAGGCCTGGCGTGCTGTGATTCATGGGGTCGCAAAGAATCGGACACGACTGAGTGACTGAACTGAACTGATATGTTAAAAGAGTTGCTGGCATATTGAATTGAAAAGTTATGTGAGTTACACACTTTGACAGCCTCTAACCTGATCTCATAAAATGATTTAAAAAGGAAGAGACTGACAGTATCATTGCAGTCTTTAGAAATGTGTGTGTCTTGGAAGATCTACTGCAGAAGGGAACAATTTGCATGTAAACAGTGTTTACTGATGAGAATTTTTATTAGCTTGCATTTGCAAAAGTCAAATATGGCTACCAATCCACAGAGTAGTCACCAGCTTAGAAAGTTGATAAAAGTTGTCCAGCTCACTCCACTTTCAACTCTACTGACTTCACAGAGAATAATTACAAGTATGTAAAATTATGAACTATATATACTTCAATTATGTTTACTTACATTAAAAAAACAAATATCATCCTTAGATTCTCTTGTTGCCTGCATCTCTCAAAGTTCAACTGCCTGTCCCCCTCATTCATCATCTCTGTTTAGCACCTTGCCTGAAAGAGCCCCTGCAAGGAGGGTACCTGCTGCATACATTCAGGTTCTGACTCACCCATCACTTCAATATTTAAATGATACATTCCATTACTGGGTGGGGAGTTGAGGATGAAGGTATCACTTCTTGAGAAACAGCCAAGCAGTCAAACATTTCATTATGGTAAGGCAGAAACATAATTCCAATGGGACCACTCAATACTGACCAGTGCAAATATGGGACAGAACATGCCAGGTGGATTAATTTCTCCTCCTTCCTCCTCTTGTAGGACTTTTCTCAGGCATAGTTCCTCTGCTCAGTCCAACTAGAGATGTCCTGCATGGTTTTGGGTGTGTCCTAGAGAAACCATGTTCTCTCTGTGTCCTATTGCTGAGCAGTGGTCACCTTGCTAAAATATTACCTTACATTACCTTTCTCTTCTCAGGTCCTGGAATCACCTCAAGATAAGGCAGTAGTTTTTAATCTCTTCCTTGGTCTCTGTTTTCTATAGGACATAGCTAAGACAGCTACTGATTGAGTAAGACATAATAATTATAGGGTTAACATTTTGCATCTCTATTACTCTAACCTTTCAGGCACAAAGAGAAATGCAGGGAAATGTAAACTAGATTTAGAACAAAGGAGACTTCTGAAGTGTGTCTTGGATTATTGTCACTAGATTATAATGATTTATAGATGAGATTATCCATAAAATAATAGGAGAAGGATTGTATTTGGAGGAAGCGAAGGAACTTACCTCAAATTTGAGACTGGAAAATGAAAAATTATTTCCAAATAATATTTTTCATGATGCCAGCTTACAACATTAGATGCCTGAAAAGCCAGCCAATGTAACATATATATATTTTTTAATTTCCCTTAAGTCATACTGTATCTTTTACATAAACTGTATCTTTTAATTTAAAATCAGGGCTCTTATTCTCAGAGTTACAGCTAAAGATTGGAACTGTTCCCAGTTCTTTTCAATTTAGCACTTTAATTTTGCCTAGTGTTCAAATGTAGTTTCTGCTATAACCTAAACAATATTTGGATTTGAATTTACTCTGTATAATTTATAGGACAATGGTCATGGAAAGTAAAAGGATAGAGCTGGATTACTTTAGTTAACTCTTCTACAGCCATATGCTCATTGCAATGAATTCTGCATTCTTTGTATAAGACAATTAAAAATACTGAAAAAAAAAAAAAAGAAAAGTCAAAGAATGAAGTTCGCAAGAAAAGGCACCAAAGCTCTGTTTTTATTCACTCAACCTTGTGTCCAGTGAAAAATGGCACCAGGATCAGGGATATTTTTAGGTATAAAAGTAGCTCATGCTAAGGCACATAAATAACTAATTCTGAACAAAGGCTCAATATATGATTATTCACCTTTCTTCTTAATTCAGAAATGGCCTGAGGAGTAGAGATCTGCACAATGAAATTATGTGATGAAAGTATATTTATGAGTATGAAAATGTTCACAGTTCAATGCTAATGAAAATATCATTTTGAAATCTTTTTTTATAAAACATTTAAAAACTAAAATGTATAAAATAAAATCTGATTTTATAAACTAGACATGTGCATTTCTTATAAAAATAAGAAAAACATGTCCCAAAGTTATCAAGAGTGGCAGAAATACACATTATCTTTATCTTTTGTTCTTATTTTATCTTTTATCTTATGTTCTGAATTTTGTACAGCAAACCTATTTCCCTCATGTTCTAAAGTATCACACACAGCATTCTGTTGTTTAGCCCTGACTGTGGCATTGAGGCATTCAGTAACAATCAGATCTGCAGTGGAGTGTGCAGAACAAACCTTAGAAGATCAGAAAAATGAAACAATGTATTCAAACATGCCCATACAAATCAGCAGGGGAATCAAGTGTGGAGAAAAATCATATATGACTTGCCAAGGATCTAGTGTAAACATTGGCTAAAAAACAAAATTGCTGCTTGAGCCACACAGCTCTATATCATTCATTTCCTTTATTTCTTCCAAAGCTTTTTTCTCACTTTTGATAGCCAGATAGATGAAAGGCCTAAAATTATGAATATGGAGAAAGAAATATAAAATCATTATTATGAGAGGAGACAAATATTCTAAAATTTCACATATCATAAATTTTAATAACCCTAAACACCCTAGAGCTCAACATTCAGAAAATGAAGATCATGGCATCTGGTCCCATCACTTTATGGGAAATAGATGGGGAAACAGTGGAAACCATGTCAGACTTTATTTTTTTGGGGCTCCAAAATCACTTCAGATGGTGACTGCAGCCATGAAATTAAAAGACGCTTACTCCTTGGAAGAAAAGTTATGACCAACCTAGAGAGCATATTCAAAAGCAGAGACATTACTTTGTTAACAAAGGTCTGTCTAGTCAAGGCTATGGTTTTTCCAGTGGTCATGTATGGATGTGAGAGTTGGATTGTGAAGAAAGCTGAGCACTGAAGAATTGATGTTTTTGAACTGTGGTGTTGGAGAAGACTCTTGAGAGTCCCTTGGACTGCAAGGAGATCCAACCTGTCCATTCTGAAGGAGATCAGCCCTGGAATTTCTTTGGAGGGAATGAAGCTGAAACTCCAGTACTTTGGGCACCTCATGCAAAGAGTTGACTCATTGGAAAAGACTCTGATGCTGGGAGGGATTGGGGGCAGGAGGAAAAGGGGATGACAGAGGATGAGATGGCTGGATGGCATCACTGACTCGATGGACATGAGTCTCAGTGAATTCCAGGAGTTGGTATTGGACAGGGAGGCCTGGTGTGCTGTGATTCATGGGGTTGCAAAGAGTTGGACACAACTGAGAGATTGAACTGAACTGAATTGAACTGAACTGAAACACCCTAGAAAATTAATACAATAGTGTTCTTTTGGCTAGGGCTCCACCATGCTGTATCCCTAGTAAGGCTTGTAGTAATTTAAAAATAAATTCCACAAACTTTAGTGTGTCGAAATAATTAAAAATAATTTGAAATAATTCATTGTCCTTAATGAGGATTTTTTCATACACTAGTGCTCTGTATAACATACAGCTTCATATTTCAACATGGCAGCCAAGTCCGCTAGGATCAAAGGAGGCAGATATGGAGGGTCAGCATAGCTGACTTAGAAGGGGGTCTTTTGTAAAGGCAAAACAAAGCACAAAGATTATCATTGAGGATAGAAGGTGTAGTACAATGACACTGGGTTTGAAATAAAAGAGAAAGGAAAACAGAAAACAGAATAGTTGAGAATAATTTCTCTATTGGAATGGGTTAGGTAAATTAGACCTGGTGCCTGACTCTGACTGTGAGAAGAGACAGGATTTGGGTGAATGGCATAAAAGAAAAATATGATAATCCTTTAGTAAAACACTATGTAGAATCCACGAGAATATTTGAAAGGAGACACTAAAAAAAAGTTAGGAAAGGTAAAAAAATTCCCAGTCCCTGTAGACTGATAAGTAAATTTAAGTAAGATTCATAAGTAAATCCCTCATAGGGGTCACTATTCTTTTTAGAAGGGGTCAGGATAATATTTTGAGGAATTGTTTATAATGTTAAAGTATTACAGGAAGTTCCCTGCATACAACCCTTCAGGTTGAGAACTTTCAAAGATGTGAACATGTGTTCACCTGTCTAATCACATAAGTTAGATCAGGTGTCACATACATGCATCCTCTACAAGTAGCTGTGCTTTTCTGTACTTTACTATACAGCACTGTATAGAGTACAGTAATTCAGTATCATTATTCCAAGCTCAGGATGACCAGAAGCAAACATAAAAGCAGTGGTGATGTAACTGATACTACAGTACTGTTCAAGGTATTGTACTGTAGGATTAAAAATGTTTCCTTTATTTTCATATTTTCTAATATATTATTTATGTGAAAAGTATTAAAAACCTATTACTATATAGCCAATTGTGTTACTTGGGGACCTAGGCTAACTTTGTAGGACCTATGAACAAACTGGATTTACAAGCACACTCATGGAACAGAAGTTGTTCATATGTAGGGGACTTACTATATTTTACCAAAATACAAGACAAACGTCATAAAGTATACACATGATAAATGCTTGTCTCTGAGTTTTCACAAGGTAAATATGCCCATGTAACCAGATAAAGAATAGATTTTAGCACCCTAGAAAGTCTCCTGATACCTGCTTCCCTCCATTTCTTCAGGTCACCATGATTCTGCTGTTTTCATGAATCAGATTTGCTTCTTTTGGTACTCGATATAAATGGAAAAACACAGTAAAGGGACTCTGGCTGTGTGACATAAACCTTTTGCTGATGATGTTTGTGAGATTTATTCGTATTGCCTAATACAGAAGTAGACTGAATATTATTGTTATTACAGAATATTCAACTGTATGCTTATTCCACAGTTTGTCCATTCTGCTGTCATGACACATTGGAATTTTTTCCTAGATTTTAGCCAATATGAGTTGAGCTACTACAAACATTTTTGTACATTCACGTTTTTATAGCAGTTCTGTTAGGTATGCAGCTAGGATACAGATTTTCAGCTTTAGCAGAAACTGTCAAGTATTTTCCCAAAATATCTGTGACAATTTACACTCCTAGCAGCTGTATGCAAGAGTTCTAGTTGCTTCACCAATCAATACATGATCAGGCCAGGGTCCCTCATTTAGCCATTCGAATGAATGTATAGTGATATCACTTTGTGGTTTTAATATCCATCTGATGTCTACTGAACTGAGCATCCCTCAAATGATTTGGGTTATTTGCTCACCCTCTTTGGTCAAGGGGGCACTCAAATTGTTTTGTCCTTTGGTTTATCAGATTGTCTATCACTCTCTGATTTGTCGAAGTCAAATGTAAAATTGAACAGCCCTTACTTTGAACTTACCATCTAAGGGTGGCTCAGATGGTAAAGAATCCACCTGCAATGGAGGAGACACAAGTTTGATCCTGGGGTCAGGAAAATCCCCTGGAGAAGGGAATGGCAACCCACTTAAGTATTTTTGCCTGGAGAATCCCATGGACAGAAGAACCTGGTGAGCTACAGTCCATGGGTTTTCAAAGTCAGACACAACTGAGAGATCAACATTTCACTTTGAACTTACATTGCAATATTTTACAACTGTAAGCCTTATTGTGATGACAGTTAACAGAAGGCCTTAATTCATGGAGTCTGATTGATCTATTCACCCCCTTATGTTTCTAAGGTCTTGTTAAAATAAACACTTTCATAACTCAGTACAAGGAAAACAATTTCCTATGTTTCCTTATTAATTAACGCCTTGTTGCCTTATTTTCCCATTTTGATCTATATCTATGGAATTGATATTTGAATATAGTCTGAGATAGATATATCAGTTTTCTCCTGGGTCAATATCCAGTTGATCCAGGATTACTTAATGAAAGAACATGCAGTATCTACCTAGTCATATATTAGGTGACCACATAGGCATAGGTCTATTTCTGGATCTTCTATTCTGTTTCCTTGGTCTATTTCCCTATGCCTGCATTAATACAATCCTAATGTGTTTTTTAATTTCACATTATTTTTGATATATATAATATATTATTCATAATAATATAAATATATATATATATATAATTGACTCATTGCTTACTCATCAAGAGTCAGCAATCAATACAAAAATCAGTAGGTGAACATTAGAGGAGTAAGAAGGAATTTATAGCCTCAAAGTATTTCCCCCAAAAGACGCAGGAATTAGAGGAAAAACAGTGGTATATTTAAGATTAAAACACTAATAGGGCACGCATTAACCAAGTAATTCAAGAAAAACCCAAGGGGGAGCACACCAACATAAACACAGTAATCAAGCTGACAAAAATTAAAGACAAAGATAAAATATTTAAAACAACAAGAAAAAAAAGACAAATAACATACAAAGGAACTCCCAAAAGGCTATCAGCTGATTTTTCAACAGAAGTTCTACAAGTCTGAAGGGAATGGCATGATATATTTGTACTCAAAATGATAAAATGGGAGAACCTAAAATATAGAGTACTCTACCTTGCAAAACTCTCATTGAGATCTGATGGAGAAATCACAAACTTCACAGATAAGCAAAAGTTAAGAGAATCCAGCAGCACTGAAGCAGCCTTATGACAAATGCTAAAGGAACTACTCAAAGAAGGAAACAGAGACAAGGAAAAGATTTACAAAAATTAAACCCAATACAGTTAAGAAAATGTAATAGGATCATACAAATCAATAATTACTTTAAATATAGATGGATTAAATACACCAACCAAAAGACATAGACTGACTGGTGGATGAAAGCATGTGCATGCATACACTTCCACTTACCGCATCACTCTACTTAACCCCTCCCCCAAATTGTATGTAATTATTTTATATTGTTAGGTTAACCATGTTATAATTATGGCTTGCAGTTATAATTGTCTTTTATTTTTCATCTGGCAATTGATTATGAAAACTGATAGATATCTTTTAATATTGTGATTATGTAAATACTCATTTTAGTATCATTGTATCCTGATTGGTCAATGAAAAGCATAGAATTCTATATTTCAAAAATTTCAATTTAATGGAAAGACCTGTAACTACTTTTTAAAATCCAGATGCACATTAGAATTATATTGGGAATTTTTGAAAAATACAAATACCCAGGTATTATTTTTTTCTCCGAAGCTTCAGATGTGTTTTAGTGGCAGCCATGTTTAAAAACAACTGAACTATATAATAATCTTTTAATTTATGTAGCTTTTTTCACTTTTCCTATTTCATATTAGAGTGCTTCTATTTCATTTCATTTACTATTTTCAGTTTCTCCATCTTTCTTTTTTTTTGTTTGTTTTTTCTTTCTCAAGCCTTATTCAAGTGTAGTAGAAAAGCTTATATATGTGTGTGTGTGTGTATTTATATGTATTCATATATGTGTGTGTGTTTGTGTACAGTATACATAATATATATTATAAAATTTATTAATTTTTGCTTAGCTAACAAATTGATAACATTTTGGTTCCATTCATTTGACTAAGAATGAAATCAATGCTAGATTTCTAGTTTATCTAGTTTATCACTCAAAACTTTGATATAATTCCATTTATTCTGACATCCAGTATTACTGCTAAAAGTCTAGAAATCTTATTATTTCTAGAAAAATTTTTGAATGAGGCTTCAAACTTCTAATATAATTATAAAAATATAAAGAAACTATTATGCTGTAAAAAATGAAATTAACATATGATACAGTACTATTAACTAAAGTACAAATTTTGTTCAAATTTCACCAAATTTAATGCTGCTGCTGCTACTGCTGCTAAGTCACTTCAGTCGTGTCAGACTCTATGCGACCCCATAGATGGCAGCCCACCATGTTCCCCCGTCCCTGGAATTCTCCAGGCAAGAACACTGGAGTGGGTTGCCATTTCCTTCTCCAATGCATGAAAGTGAAAAGTGAAAGTGAAGTCGCTCAGTCTAGTGTCTATTATTTGTTTTCAAACCTATTTAACATTCAGTATTGTATTTAGTAATACTGAGCAGCTTCAGCTACATGCAACAAATTCTGATACATTGTCTTTTCAGTTTTCCTCTGTTACAAATATTTTCCAATCTACCTTGCTATGTTTTCTTAGATACACCCGTCATTTAAAAGTGGATATTTAATTTCCATATACATGAGATTTTTAAATTATCTTTGCTATTAATTTCTCACTTTGCTATTAATTTCTCATTTAAATGCTTTCAATCACCCTCTGTGTGTTTGGCTAAGTCAAAGATGTGTCTTGATGCATGACACTTGAAAATACTTGGGCCATTTTCAAATTTTCCAAATATCTTTTGATATTGATTTCTGACATAATTCCACAGTGATAAGAGAACAGATTCTGTGTTATTTCGATATCTTTAGACCATGAGACTTTTATACCTTCTTTTATATCTTTGGATATGTTCTACTGTCTCCTGGCTTATAGTCTATGGGAACTTGAATAGAATTTGTATCCTGCTGTTGTGTGAAAATTCTATAAATCTTAATTATGTTGAATTAGTTCAAAGTGATTTTGGGGTGGGTCTACTACATTTTTCTGCTTTTCTATCTTTTAATTCTATTAATTTTTGAGAGTTTCATAGTTTGAAAGTCCAAATAAAAACCTTAATTTATCTACTTAAGAAATAATCAGATCTGATAGAGTGCCTGAAGAACTGTGGATGGAGGTTCATAACGCAGTACAGGAGGCCATGACTAAAACCATGCCAAAAAAAAAAAAAGAAATGCAACAAAGCAAAATGGTTGTCTGAGGAGGCCTTACAAATAGCTGAGAAAAGAAGATACATGAAAGGCAAAGGAGAAAGAGAAACATATTCCCATCTGAATTCACAGATCCAAAGAATAGCAAGGAAAGATAAAGCTTTCTTAAGGGAACAATGCAAAGAAATAGAAAAAAAAAATAAAAATAAAAGAAGCAAAAGACTAAAGATCTCTTTGAGAAAATTAGATATACCAAGGGAACATTTCATGCAAAGATGGGCACAATAAAGTAAAGAAATTCTAAGGACCAAAGAGAAGCAGAAAAGATTAAGAAGAGATGGCAAGAATACATAGAAGAACTGTACAAAAGAGGTCTTAATTACCTGGATTACCATGATAGTGTGGTCACTCACCTAGAGCCAGACATTCCAGAGTGTGAAGTCAAGTGGGACTTAGGAAGGATCACTATGAACAAAACTGGTGGAAGTGATGGAATTCCGCCTGAGCTATTTCAAATCCCCAAAGATGATGCAGTTAAAAGCTACACTCAATATGCCAGCAAATTTGGAAAACTCAGCAGTGGTCATAGGATTGAAAAAGGTCAATTTTCATTCCAATCCCAAAGAAAGGCTATGCCAAAGAAAGTTCAAACCACCACACAATGGCACTCATAGCACCTGCTAGCAAGGTATGCTCAAAATCCTTCAAGCTAGGCTCCAACAGTACGTGAACTGAGAACTTCCAACTGTGCAAGGGCTTCTGGGTTTAGAACAGGCACAGGAACAAGAGATCAAATTGCAAATATCTGTTGGATCATAGAAAAAGCAAACTAATTGCAAAAAAAGTCTATTGCATCATTGATGATGCTTAGTCCTTTGTGTGGATCACAACAACTGTGGAAAATTCTTGAAATTCCTATTTAGAATACCAGACCACCTTACCTGCCTTCTGAGACTCCAGTATGCAGGTCAAGAAGCAACAGTCAGAACTGGACATGGAACCAACAGACTGGTTCAAACTTGGGAAAGGAGTACACCAAAGCTGTATATTGTCACCTTGCTTATTTAACTTATATGCAGAGTACATCGTGCAAAATGCCAGGATGGATAAATCACAGGCTGGAATCAAGATTGCCAATAAATATCAGTAACCTCAGATATGCAGATGATACCACCCTAATGGCAGAAAGCAAGGAGCCTCTTGATGAAGGTGAAAGTGGAGAGTAAAAACTAACTTAAACTCAACATCAAAATCTAACATCATGACATCCAGTCCTATTATTTGATGGCAAATAGATGGGGTAACGGAGAAGGCAATGGCACCCCACTCCAGTACTCTTGCCTGGAAAATCCTATGGATGGAGGAGCCTGGAAGGCTGCAGTCCATGGGGTCGCTGAGGGTTGGACACGACTGAGCGACTTCACTTTGACTTTTCACTTTCATGCATTGGAGAAGGAAATGGCAACCCACTTCAGTGTTCTTGCCTGGAGAATCCCAGGGATGGGGGAGCCTGGTGAGCTGCTGTCTATGGGGTTGCACAGAGTCAGACATGACTGAAGTGACTTAGCAGCAGTAGCAGATGGGGTAAAAGTGGAAACTGATAGATTTTATTTTCTTGGGCTCCAAAATCACTGAGGATGGTGACTGCCACCATGAAATTAAAAGAAGCTTGCTTGTTGGCAAAAAAAAAAAAAACAAACAAACAAAAAACCTAGATACCATATTAAAAAGCAGAGGCATCACTTTGCTGACAGAGATCCATACAGTCAACTATGGTTTTTCAAGTAGCCATGTATGATGGTGAAAGTTGGACCACAAAGACATCTGAGTGCAGAATTGATACTTTCCAACTCTGGTGCTGGAGAAGACTCTAGAGTCCCTTGGACTGCAAAGAGATCAGATCAGTCAATCCAAAGGAAATCAACCCTGAATATTCATTGGAAGGACTGATGTTGAAACTGAAGCTCCAATACTTTGACTACCTGATGCAAAGAGCAGATTCCCTGGTAAAGACCCTGATGCTGGGAAAGACTGAAGGCATGAGGAGAAGGAGGCCACAGAGGACAAGATGGTTGGATGGCATCATGAACTTAATGGACATGAGTTTGAGCAAACTCCAGGAGTTGGGGAAGGACAAGAAAGACAGACATCTTGCAGTCCACGGGATCACACAGTCAGACACTACTTAGTGACTGAACAATAAATAATTGTAATATATATTGAAATTGAGCTTCCATGGTGGTTCAAATGACAAAGTTAGGAAACACTGGTTCCATCCCTGGGTTATGAAAATCCCCTGGAGAAGAGAATGACAACCAACTCCTGTATTCTTGACTGGAGAATTCCATGAACAGAGGAGTCTGGAAGTCTATTGTCATGGGGTCACAAGAGCAGACACAACTAAGCAACTAATTGTTTCAGTTTCATTTATTCATAAAGGAACTAATACGTAACTTTGCTCTATATTTTTCAAATCACAGGTATCACATACTTTCATAATTTAAAAAATAAAAAAGAAAGAAAAGTAAAAAAAAAAAAGTTTTCTTTCATGACCCTTTTTCTAAATGAGGGACCCAATCTTCTCATTGTTCCCAGTAAGTCATTCAAGATATGATCAATACAATCCACATAACTCATCTTTGTACTGGTTTATATTTTCAAGAATGAAACCTTTAATATGGTCAACATGAGGCTTGTAAGTAATATTTGAGAACAGAAAACCGAGACAAAGACAGAGCCATCCAAGCACTCTCAGTAACCAGTCCCTACAGGAGAGCCTGCTGACTAGTAAGAAGACTGGAGTCTAGGCTCAGACAATAACAGATTCTTCTGAACTATTTACAGGCAACCAACTTTTACATGTCTGGGTCACACTGTGTACAAAACAAGAATATTGGACTCATCAAATTCTAAAATGTTTTCTCTTTTTCTAGAATTATTTATTAGATTAGAAGACTAAATGAGGAAAAAATGGTAAGGGTCTTTGAGCCTCATAATATGTTTCCTATTTATCAAATATAAGAATTTAAGATGCAGATAGGTTTTGGAAAAGCAAGATGAGAGTTTTAAAATTTAGATGACAGGAAGAGTTCAGTGTAAAATATATTTAACATTTATTGTAAAATATACTTAAAATACATAAAAATATAAGTAAAGGATCTGAGAAAGAGGCCTAGGAGTTTTCTGACATAAAACACTAATAATAAGTAAAGTCTGATTTCTATGCAGTCACTGGCTCACTCTATTAAACTCTATGGTCTTAATTACCTGTTCTTTACAATTTTGTTTTCCCAAGATACTGGAAACTTCTAAGGTGCTAAACTACAATGATTCTGCTGTTTGTTACAAGAGTCTGAAGGTGTCATTGACCATTTCAAGTAATGAATGATCGTGGAAAATAAGTAATTTCAAAGAGCATATTGTTGAAAATTGTTTATTCAAATTCTGGGTTGAATATTTTCCTACTTGTATGTAAACTAATGTTGCAAAGATGCATTACCCTAACGTATCTTCCATTTTTTTGTTTCCTTTGTGGTTTTTCATTTCAAACAAAATTGCCCTTTGATTTCATACGATGGAAACATTTTCTGCACGATGAAATTTCAATGTTACTGAGAAAATGGCTTCAAATGAGAACATTATGTTTTACGAAATTATTCAAATCAAAATGTTTCTAATTTATTAAAGTTATTTTTTTATATATGGCAGAGGTTTATATTTTCATTTTAAACTAAATCTCACTCAGCAATCTTGAAATCCAACAGCGAATCAGGATTAGATAAAGGGTCTGATATGAAAACACAGTCCTTTAAGGGTGAATATTTTATGAAGATTGGTATCCTGGAAAGGAGAAATCTGTGTGGATTCTTGCTTAGTTTCTGTAGTAAACTCTCTTGATCAATAAAAAATAAATAAAACAAACAAACAAGCAAAAAAAAAATAGTGCATGAAAAATTATAAGAAACCTGAGATTTTATTCAATTTGCAAACTAAAAATTTAGCATGTCTCAGTTTCATGGATTATGGCAGAAGACAGGAGACTCCTTGGTTTTAGACCCAGGACACTGTTATGACAAAATAAGGTGTCAGCATTGCATAAGCAGCAATCTGACTTCCAGTTCCCACAGGGTGACAGCAGAAGCATCAGGTGACATCTGTATTGATGTGTACTGTATCATATGCAAGGAACCATGAGCTTAGGAACTCAGGTTCTTGATGAGCCTAACTGCCCTAGTTTTTCTAGAGAAGATGCTATCTCTATCAGTTCTATTAATATTATTTAAAATAGTCCAAAATAAAGATAGTGTGTGAGTGTATAAAGTGAGAGACCCGGGAAAAATGTCTCCCTACCCAGTGATGTGGGATGAGGAAGGAAGAAGCCCCATATTTACTGGTTACTATTTCCTTCAGAATTTCCATGTTGAGAAAAATTCTCTTTACACATTATATTTTTCCCTTGATTTCTGAATCCACTTACCTCATTTTCTTTTATGAAATTGGACTCAGAAAGGCTAAGATCACGCAGGATTAAAAGCCAAATGGCTCATAATCTGAACTCTGTCTCAGAGCACATTCTCTTATCCTCAAGCTGCAAACCCTGATCTGAGTCCACTGCAACCAGAATGGATTCCTCTTTTAGTAAATGGCCTCATCATCCTCTTAGTCACAAAGTCTGAACCTTGGGTGGTATCCTGGATACATAATTTCTTTTCCTCTTATTCTTTAGGTGAAAATATCAATAAACTTTCCACATTCATGAGCTTCTTTCATATGTCAATGCTACCACCTTGGTTCAGGCTTCCCTTCTATTTCAAAAGGACTTCCGTAAATAAAGCTTATTTGGAATGCTATCTTACTGCAAACCGTTTTCAGCATTTTTTTCAGAATTGAATTAATATTTCTAAAAGAAAGACAAACTAAGCTATGTCCCTGAGGAAACTGTACCATTTCTCTTAGGATGACTTCAGCTTATTTTTGACATGAAGGCACTCTGTGATGTCACATTTACTTCATTCACTAACCCCATGTCTCTGCTCTTCTGGACTCACTCTTCATTCCAGCCATTCTTATTTTCTTGCACTTACCCTGCTGCTGCTGCTGCTAAGTTGCTTCAGTCATGTCCGACTCTGTGCGACCCCATAGATGGCAGCCCACCAGGCTCCCCTGTCCCTGGGATTCTCCAGGCAAGAACACTGGAGTGGGTTGCCATTTCCTTCTTCAATGCATGAAAGTGAAAAGTCAAAGTGAAGTCGCTCAGTCGTGTCCAACCCTCAGCAACCCCATGGACTGCAGCCTTCCAGGCTCCTCCATCCATGGAATTTTCCAGGCAAGAGTACTGAAGTGGGTTGCCATTGCCTTCTCCGTAGGTTACCATAATAACTTCTACCATACTAACATACTATCATACTAACATCTGTAGATACAGATGTATCTACACATCTGGGAACAGAACTTATCTTCTATTGTCTCTCAAGTGAAATCTTATTTCCTTTTCAATGCTAAGTTCTGTGGTTGTCTTAACTAGAAAGACACTTGTGTTCAATTAGAACAGATTCCATCCCCTTTTTTCTCACTGATGCCATAACTGCATCTTCTACTTAAATTTGGCACAGAAGTTTTTATATTATTGTGAAGCCACAGACATTCCTAAAGGCCTAATAAAAATCATGTTGCTGTTCAGTAGCTCAGTTGTGTCTGACTCTTTGTGACCCCATGGACTGCAGCAGGCCAGGCTTCCCTGTCCTTCACTATTTTCCAGAGTTTGCTCATACTCATGTCCTTTGAAACAGTGATTCCATTCAACCATCTCATCCTCCATCTTCCCCTTCTCATGCCTTCAATCTTTCCCAGCACGAGAGTCTTTTCCAATGAGTTGGCTCTTCACATCAGGTGAGCAAAGTATAGGAGCTTCAGCTTCAGCATCAGTCCTTCTAATGAATATCCAGGGCTGATTTCCTTTAGGATTGACAGTTTTGATCTCCTTGCAGTCCAAGGGACTCTCAAAAGCATTCTCCAGCACCATGGTTCAAAGGCATCAATTTTTTGGCACTCAGCCTTCTTTATGATCCAATTCTCGCACCTGTACTTGACTACTGGAAAAAATATAGTTTTGGCTAGATGGACCTTTATTAGTAAAGTGGTGTCTCTAGATCTATCATAGCTCTTCTTCCAAGGAGCAAGTGTCTTTTCATTTCATGGCTGCAGTCACCATCTGCATTAATTTTGGAGCTCAAGAAAATAAAATCTCTCTCCCTGTTTCCATTTTTCTCCATCTATTTGCATTGAAGTGATGGGACCAGATACCATGATTTCAGATTTTGAATGCTGAGTTTTAAGCCAGCTTTTTCCCTCTCCTCTTTCACCTTCATCAAGAAGCTCTTTAGTTCCTCTTTGCTTTCTTCCATTAGAGTGGTGCCATCTGCATACATAAGGTTACTGATATTTCTCCCAAGTCTTTATTCCAGCTAGAGCACCATCCAACCCAGCATTTAGCATGATGTACTCTGCATATAAATTAAATAAGCAGGGTGACAATATACTGCCTTAACATACTCCTTTTCCAATTTTGAACAAACCTGTTATTCTACATCTCATTCTAACCGTTTCTTCATGACCTAATTACAGGTTTCTCAGGAGGCAGGTTAGGTGATCTGTTATTCCCATCCCTTGAAGTATTTTCCACAATTTGCTGTTATCCACACAGTCAAAGGCTTTGGCATAGTCAATGAAGCAGAAGTAGATGTTTTTCTAGAATTCCCTTGCTTTTTCTATGATCCATTAAATGTTGGCATTTTGATCTCTGGTTCCTCTACCTTTTCTAAGTCCAGCTTATACATTTGCATGTTCTCAGTTCATGTACTGTTGGAACCTAACTTGAAGGATTTTGAGCATTACCTTGCTAGCA
The DNA here is from genome assembly GCF_003369695.1 of Bos indicus x Bos taurus. Taxonomy (NCBI): domain Eukaryota; kingdom Metazoa; phylum Chordata; class Mammalia; order Artiodactyla; family Bovidae; genus Bos; species Bos indicus x Bos taurus. The sequence continues at coordinate 118,592,227 of NC_040079.1, forward strand.
TGTGAAATGAATGCAATTGTGTGGTAGTTTGAACATTCTTTGTCATTGCTCTTCTTTGGGATTGGAATGAAAACTGACCTTTTTCAGTCCTGTGGCCACTGCTGAGTTTTCCAAATTTACTGGCATATTGAGTGCAGCACTTTACCAGCATCATCTTTAAGGATTTGAAATACTTCAACTGAAATAAGTACATTGAGTCTCTGAAATCCACCTAAACAATTGAATACAAAATACAAATTGAATACTAATTTGCACAAGAATTAGGAGTTTGAACTGCAGAGTCTTCAGATTACAAATACCTGACATCCAAATAACCTCATGCTCTGTCTGCAATTGAGAATTTGCATGTTAATTTTTCAATGGCTTGAGAGCTCCTTAGCAGCAGGAGGTAGAGACGTTTATTAGATATTTTAATGGTTGTAACCTGACAGAATATTTAGCATACAGTATGGGCTCAATATATATGCTGCTGCTGCTGCTAAGTCACTTCAGTTGTGTCCGACCCCATGTGACCACATAGACAGCAGCCCACCAGGCTCTGCCGTCCCAAGACTTCTTGGATTTTCAAACAAGACCTGTTCCTTAGATGACATTCAAATTTGTCCTTTTTGTGAATATTTTTAAGAGCTGACAGCTATCATATTTTTTTAATAAGCAAAGCAGTCTAATAAGAGCTTTATATATGTGCGTGCATTCTATCAATGCGAAATGATATTAAATAACAATTGTTTTTAATCTTATTTTTAAAAGAGCATACCCTGGCATACAAGTGGCAGAGGTAAGATTTGAAATTAGAAAGTATGATCAGAATTTCCACTCTTGAAGATATTGCAATTGACTCACCCAATTTATTATTTATATACTATCTTATTACTTAAATACTATAATACTATAGTATTTAAATACTATATATATATATTATCTTTTGTTTTTTAATGTCATAATAAATTATACTACTGAATTGAAAATAAATCTAATAAAAGCAATCTTTGTAATCCAGCATGAAGTATTTCTATGTTTCAGTATATACTGGGCTACAAACTAAAAAATGGTCTGGAAAAAGAATTTTATACTGAAAGATTTTTTTTTCTACAGGCTACTTTGTTTCCATATTTTAAAATGGTATTTAAATGAGTCCCTGTTTATTCAATTATATATTAACAGATTGATAATTAAAAGTTTTATTGTGTAACTGAAGTTAGAGACACATAATTCTGACAGTACTTTCTCTAAACCATCTGTTTTGGGGGAAAATCATTGTAAATATAATTTATGTAATTTGTAAAAACTGTATTTTCATAACACATGGTATTTAAATAGTTGCAGGTATAAATATTCATATGCCAAAACAGAGAAATGTGTTGTTTGGTTTCTGTTGTTGATTTATTTGTTTTGGTGGCTGAAGCTGATTCTAGTCACAGTAGCACACAACTCCTGCAGTATATATCATACCAAGAGTTACTAGCTGAGGGTGCCCCCCTTTAGGTATGCAATTCAATCATTTTCAGAAAAACATAAGCTATTTGTTACAGATGAGAACTTCTAGTGGCTTTTGCTAGCTGGGAGTGGTATAGTAAATTAAATATTTATACATACAACTACTTTAAATGTTCTAAGACAGTATTTTTTCGGTCAAAAAAATTTTTAATTATAGAAAAATATAAAGAAGAAATATAATTCTGATATTCCTACACTGAAAATCATCATTGCAAATATTTTAGTGCATTCTGTTTCTATACATGCATTCACACACAATCACTCATAAATCTAGAGAGGTAGTCTGTTTTGAAGTCTTTAAGAAAATATTTATTATCTAATTAATTATTACTTCATTAACTACTTCATTAATCATTTAAAATATAATTAATGCTTATAGAGTAGTATATTGCGTGATTAAATTAAACACACTCTAAATGTATGAAATTGTTTTTACTAGTTTCCTATTAGAAAGATGTTAAATTAAAATAATTTTAATAATAATATTGAAATTAGACTCTGTATACTCACTATACAAATGTTATCTCAGGCTTATACTAGGATGAAATTTGTATCTTATATGAACATGAACTATTTCACTTAAGGTATCTGGAATCTCACTTGTTGAAGAAAAACCTATATAATTTTCTTGATAAGATTCTTGTTGATAATTCTAGTAGTAGCTAGATTCTTTACTATAATACCAGGAACAGCAATATAAAATCCAGAGTCTCCAATGAAATAAAATTATTCTCTGGCCCCCGAAAATGAAATTGCATAAAATTTCCCAGTGTAATTGTAAACTTTTCCAGGGATTCACTGTATAATTTAAAGTACTTCAGTTTCTGAGGTATAGTTTATAGAGTGAATGAATTTATAACTTATTCACACTTATTTGAAGTCAGGAAAATACACATTTATGTTAGTTGCTCAATCATGTCTGACTGTTTGCGACCTCATGGACTGCAGCCCACTAGACTCCTCTGTCCATGGAATTCTCCTGGCAACAATACTGGAAGGAGTTGCCATTCCCTTCTCCAGGGGATCTTCCCAACCCAGGGATTGAACCTGGGTCTCTTGTATTTGGGCAGGTTCACAGATTCTTTACTATCTAAGCCACCAAGGAAGCTGCCACCTTTAAAGCCTAAGTATTTGTCACCCAACATTAACAAACATCACTGACTATTACATAAGTGTCTCTGCTGCCAGAGCAGGGCAAACAGACTACCCTTAGATAGAGTCCTCACCTTCAAAGAGGTTTTGGTGGTTGTAATACATGGTAGTGGTAAGAAGCAAAGGAAAAATACCAGTGAGACCACACAGAATAGAATCAAAATAAATTGCACAGTTGAGAGGGAAAAAAAAAAAAAAAAAATGATGAGAACTAAAAGGAGGAAAGATAATATAAGTCATCAGAGGAGATTTTAGAGAGTTGATAAAGAAAGTAGGCTCATGAGGAAAATTTACTCCCCAAAAAGTTTTTTCCACCAAATTTAGAATTATTTTGTTAAAGTTACTTCCTTGATTGTAGAATAACTAAAGAATTCAATCATGAAGACACAAAACACTCTAACACTGAAGTTTAGTATTTGGATAAGTCTTCATCATAAGCCATTCTGTGGGCTGAGAATAGCACAGGACTAAGTACATAGGGTTCACAGTTGATGCTTCAAATTTCCATTCAGCAGCTACATCACAGTCTTACATCTTTTTTTTTTTTTTTAAAGCTAGATCAATAGATACATTGAGCTAGAAGCATTTCAGGGCACAGGAGGGGTTGAGTAGTGATGTAGTCCTCACCAGGAAGTTTTGTGATAGAAGCAATCTCGTTAGGGGTACACTCTTTCCAAATGACAGAGCCCTCAGAGATGGCTCTCTAAGATCCACATCCCATGGCTTTATGGACTCCGCTCTAATGCTTGTCCTATGTTAATCAGTAACATTTCATGCCTATTGTGGAATGTGGAAGTTACTTAAGGAAGCTTCCTGAAACACATATATAAATACCCTGAAAATGTATGCAGGTTTCTGTCTTCAAATCACTCCTTCAAAGCACGGTGTGTTTTCACTTATGCTTCTGTACTTTAATGTCCTTGTTAGGACTGTGAGCTTTTATAATGGTTGGGCTTTAACTCACACCAAGTTTGAACATTTAAGGCAACATCATCCAGCTTTTACTCTGAGATGTTGTATAAGAGGATCAAATTTAATATGTTACATATCAGTAGCTCCCACCACATCCTTCTTTTCCTCAGATCTGGTTTAGAAAGATGAAATAAACCACAAACACTGAACAGTTTTTTACTTCCCTTAACTAAACTATATGGATGCATTTTTGACAGGTTATAAAATCACCAATTGGGGCTGTATAATCATAAAATTATATGTGCCCAAAACATGGCCCTGAAACATATGAAAGAAAAACTTAGTAAATGGGATTTATATATTATTAAAAATCATTTTATTCTCAGTGTAGCATATCATTATTTTAAATCAAGTAAAATTACCTTAAATCATCACATGACAAGAATTACAGAGTATTTTGTAACGGCAACTTCTGTGATGGCAAGATTTAAGTAAGTTGCAATAACTGATTACTGGTTATTTAGCTTTTGCATAATTTGTTGCCATTAAATATAAGAAACATTTCCATGAATCTGCTTAAAGATAATCTTTGTGACAGTTGCAAAAAAGCCCTGCAGTGGAATTGCCCCATCAAATATATTAGTAAGTCAGAATTTTAAGTAGATTTGTCAAAAAACCTCTGCAAACACTATAGCAAATTACACTGAAAATAGTATGTTACCATGTGCCATTCTTCACATGAATTATAGATGAGCTTTTTTTTTTTTTTTTAATAAGCTGAGATGTTATTAATTTCTAGTTCAGTTTGGTTCAGTCACTCAGTCATGTCCAACTCTTTGCAACCCCACAGACTGCCGCACACCAGGCTTTCCAGTCCGACCCCAAGTCCTGGAGCTTGCTCAAATGCATATCCATTGAGTGATGATGCCATCCAAACATCTCATCCTCTGTTGTCCCCTTCTTCTCCCTCCTTCATCTTTTGCAGCATCAGGGTCTTTTCCAATGAGTCAGCTCTTAGCATCAGGTGGCCAAAGTATTGGAGTTTCAGCTTCAGCGTCAGTCCTTCCAATGAACTGATTGGATTGATTTCCTTTAGGATTGACTGGTTGGATCTCCTTGCAGTCCAAGGGCCTCTCAAGAGTCTCCTCTAACACCACAGTTAAAAAACATCAATTCTTTGGCACTCAGCTTTCTTTATAGTCCAACTCTCACGTATATACATGACTAGTGGAAAAACCATGGCTTTGACTAGGTGGACCTTTGTTGGCAATGTCTCTGCTTTCTAATGTGCTGTCTAGGTTGGCCATAGCTTTTCTTCCAAGGAGCAAGGGTCTCTTAATTTCATGGATGCAGTCACCACCACCGACAGTGATTTTGGAACCCCCAAAAATACAGTCTTTCATGGTTTCCATTGTTTCCCCATCAACTGGCCATGAAGTGATGGGTTGGGATGCCAAGATCTTAATTTTTGAATGTTGAGTTTCAGCCAACTTTTTCACTTTCCTCTTTCTTTCATCAAGAGATTCTTCAGTTCTTCTTCACTTTCTGCCATAAGAGCGGTGTCATCTGCATATCTGAGATTATTGATATTTCTCATGGCAATCATGATTCCAGATTTACTTCATCCAGCATGGCATTCTGCATGATGTACTCTGCATATAGGTTAAATAAGCAGGGTGAAAATATACAGCCTTGACATACTCTTTTCTCAATTTGGAACCAATCTGTTCCATGTCTGGTTTCAATGGTTGCTTTTTGACCTGCATACAGATTTCTCAAGAGGCAGGTAAGGTGGTCTAGTTTTCCCATCTCTTTAAGAATTTTCTACAGTTTGTTGTGATCCCCACTGTCAAAGGCTTTGGCATAATCAATAAAGCAGAAGAAGATCTTTTTCTGGAACTCTCTTGTTTTTTGATGATCCGACCAATGCTGGTAATTTGATCTCTGGTTCCTCTGCCTTTTCTAAATCCAGCTTGAACACCTAGAAGTTCATGGCTCACATACTGTTGAAGCCTGGCTTGGAGAATTTTGAGCATTACTTTGCTAGCCTGTGAGATAAGCAATTGTGTGGTAGTCTGAACATTCTTTGGCATTGTTTTTCTCTGGGATTAGAATGAAAACTGCCCTTTTCCAGTCCTGTAGCCACTGCTGAGTTTTCCAAATTTGTTGGCATACTGAGTGCAGCACTTTCACAGCATCACTTTTTGGGATTTTAAAAAGCTCAACTGAAATTGGACTGTAGCCTACCAGGTTCCTCCGTCCATGGAATTTTCCAGGCAAGAGTACTGGAGTGGTTTGCCATTTCCTTCTCCAGAAGATCTTCCCAACCCGGGGATTGAACCTGGGTCTCCCACACTGCAGGCAGACACTTTACCATCTGAGCCACCAGGGAAGCCCTACATTCTTTTCTTCTTTCCACTGAAATTGCTTCACCTCCAATAGGTTTGCTTGCAGTGATGCTTCCTAAGGCCCACTTGACTTCACATTCCAGGATGTCTGGCTCTAGGTCAGTGATCACACCATCATGGTTATCTGGGTCATGAAGATCTTTTTTGTACAATTCTTCTGTGTATTTTTGCCACTACTTCTTAATATCTTCTGGTTCTATTAGGTCCATACCATTTCTGTCCTTTATTGTGCCCATCTTTGCACGAAATGTTCCCTTGGTATCTCTAATTTTCTTGAAGAGATTGCTCGTTTTTCCTATTCTGCTGTTTTCCTCTATTTACATGCACTGATCACTGAGGAAGGCTTCCTTTCTTTTTTTTTTTTTAATTTAAATTTATTTATTTTAATTGGAGGCTAATTACTTTGCAATATTGTATTGGTTTTGCCATACATCAAAATGAATCCACCACCTGTGTATACGTGTTCCCCGTCCTGAAACCCCCTCTCACCCCCCTCCCTGTACCATCCCTCTGGGTCATCCCAGTGCACCAGGAATGCTTTCTTATCTCTGTTTGTTGTTCTTTAGAACTCTGCATTCAAATGGGTATATCTTTCCTTTTCTCCTTTGCCTTTAGCTTCTCTTATTTTCTCAAGATGTTTGTAAGGCCTCCCCAGACAACCATTTTGTCTTTTTGTATTTCATTTTCTTGGGAATGATCTTGATCACTGCCTCCAATACAATGTCAAGAAACTCTATCCAAAATTTTTCAGCACTGTGCCTATCGGATCTAATCCCTTGAATATATTTGTCACTTCCACTCTATAATCATTCAGTTCAGTCAGTTCAGTCACTCAGTTGTGTCTGACTCTTTGCGACTGCATGAATTGCAGCACACCAGGCCTCCCTGTCCATCACCAACTCCCAGAGTTCACTCAGACTCACGTCCATCGAGTCAGTGATGCCATCCAGCCATCTCATCCTCTGTCGTCCCCTTCTCCTCCTGTTCCCATTCCCTCCCAGCATCAGAGTCTTTTCCAATGAGTCAACTCTTCACATGAGGTGGCCAAAGTATGGGAGTTTCAGCGTTAGCATCATTTCTTCCAAAGAAATCCCAGGGCTGATCTCCTTCAGAATGGACTGGTTGGATCTCCCTGCAGTCCAAGGGACTCTCAAGAGTCTTCTCCAACACCACAGTTCAAAAGCATCAATTATTCAGCTCTCAGCCTTCTTCACAGTCCAACTCTCACATGCATACATGACCACAGGAAAAACCATAGCCTTGTCTAGATGGACCTTTGTTGGCAAAGTAATGTCTCTGCTTTTGAATATGCTGTTTAGGTTGGTCATAACTTTCCTTCCAAAGAGTAAACGTCTTTTAATTTCATGGCTGCAGTCACCATCTGCAGTGATTTTTGAGCCCCCCAAAAAATAAAGTCTGACACTGTTTCCCCATCTATTTCCCATGAAGTGATGGGACCGAATGCCATGACCTTCATTTTCTGAATGTTGAGCTTTAAGCCAACTTTTTCACTCTCCTCTTTCACCTTCATCAAGAGGCTTTTGAGTTCCTCTTCACTTTCTGCCATAAGGGTGGTGTCATCTGCATATCTGAGGTTATTGATATTTCCTCTGAAATCTTGATTCCAGCTTGTGTTTCTTCCAGTCCAGCGTTTCTCATGATACACTCTACATATAAAGTTAAATAAGCATGGTGACAATATACAGCCTTGAGGTACTCCTTTTCCTACTTGGAACCAGTCTGTTATTCCATGTTCAGTTCTAACTATTGCTTCCTGACCTGCATACAGATTTCTCAAGAGGCAGATCAGGTGGTCTGGTATTCCCATCTCTTTCAGAATTTTCCACAGTTTATTGTGATCCACACAGTCAAAGCCTTTGGCATAGTCAATAAAGCAGAAATAGATGTTTTTCTGGAATTCTCTTGCTTTTTCCATGATCCAGCAGATGTTGGCAATTTGATCTCTGGTTTCTCTGCCTTTTCTAAAACCAGCTTAAACATCTGGAAGCTCATGGTTCACATATTGCTGAAGCCTGGCTTGGAGAATTTTGAACATTATTGACTAGAGTGTGAGATGAGTGCAACTGTGCGGTAGATTGAGCATTCTTTGGCATTGCCTTTCTCTGGGATTAGAATGAAAACTGACCTTTTCCAGTCCTGTGGCCACTGCTGAGTTTTCCAAATTTGCTGGTATATTGAGTGCAGCATTTTCACAACATCATCTTTCAGGATTTGAAAGAGCTCAACTGGAATTCCATCACCCCCACTAGCTTTGTTCGTAGTGATGCTTTCTAAGGCCCACTTGACTTCACATTTCAGGATGTCTGGCTCTAGGTCAGTGATCACACCATCGTGGTTCTTTGGGTCATGAAGATCTTTTTTTGTACAGTTTTTCTGTGTATTCTTGCCACCTCTTCTTAATATCTTCTGCTTCTGTTAGGTCCATACCATTTCTATCCTTTATCGAGCCCATCTTTGCATGAAATGTTCCCTTGGTATCTCTAATTTTCTTGAAGAGATCTCTAGTCTTTCCCATTCTGTTGTTTTCCTCTATTTCTTTGCATTGATCACTGAGGAAGGCTTTCTTATCTCTTCTTGCTATTCTTTGGAACTCTGCATTCAGATGCTTATATCTTTCCTTTTCTCCTTTGCTTTTTGCTTCTCTTCTTTTCACAGCTATTTGTAATGCCTCCCCAGACAGCCATTGTGCTTTTTTTCATTTATTTGCCATGGGGATGGTCTTGATCCCTGTCTCCTCTACAATGTCATGAACCTCAGTCCATAGTTCATCAGGCACTCTATCTATCAGATCTAGGCCCTTAAATCTATTTCTCACTTCCACTGTATAATCATTAGGGATTTGGTTTACATCATACCTGAATGGTGTAGTGGTTTTCCCTATTTTCTTCAATTTAAGTCTGAATTCAGCAATAAGTTCATGATCTGAGCCACAGTTAGCTCTTGTCCTTGTTTTTGCTGACTGTATAGAGCTTCTCCATATTTGGCTGTAAAGAATATAACCAATCCCATTTCTGTATTGGCCATCTCCTGATGTCCATGTGTAGAGTCTTCTCTTTTGTCATTGGAAAAGAGTGTTTGCTATGATCAGTGTGTTCTCTTAACAAAAGTATGTTCGCCTTTGCCCTGCTGCATTTTATACTCCAATGCCAAATTTGCCTGTACTCCAGGTGTTTCTTGACTTCTTACTTTTGCATTCCAGTCCCCTATGATGAAAGGGACATCCTTTTTGGGTGTTAGTTCTAGAAGGTCTTGTAGTTCTTTATAGAACCATTCAACTTCAGCTTCTTCGGCATTACAGGTTGGAGCATAGACTGTGATATTGAACAGCTTGTCCTGGAAATGAACAGATATCATTCTGTCATTTTTGAGATTGTACTCAAGCACTGCATTTTGGACTCTTTTGTTGACTATGAGGGCTACTCCATTTTTTATAAGGGATCCTTGCCCACCATAGTAGATATAATGGTCATCTAAACTAAATTTGTCCATTACAGTCCATATTAGTGCATTGATTTCTAAAATGTTGATGTTCACTCTTGCCATCTCATGTTTGACCACTTCCAATTTACCTTGTATCATGGACCTAACATCCCAGGTGCCTGAGCAATATTGTTCTTACAGCATCAGTCCTTACTTCCATCACCAGTCACATCCACAACTGGGCATTGTTTTCACTTTGCCTCCGCCTCTTCCTTCTTTCTGGAGTTATTTCTCCAGCAGCTTATTAGGCACCTACCTACCTGGGAAATTCATCTCAGTGACCTATCCTTTTGACCTTTCATGGGGTTCTAAAGGCAAGAATACTGAAGTCGTTTCCCATTCCCTTCTCCCGTGGACCATGTTTTATCAGAACTCTCCACCATGACCTGTCCATCTTGGGTGGCCCTACATGGCATGGCTCATAGTTTCATTAAGTTAGACAAGGCTGTGGCCCATGTGATCAGTTTGATTAGTTTTCTGTGATTGTGGTTTTCATTCTGTCTGCCTGCTGACAGATAAGGATAAGAGGTTTATGAAAGCTTCCAGATGGGAGAGACTGACTATGGGGGAAACTGGATCTTGTTCTGATGGGTGCCATGCTCAGTAAATCTTTAATCCAATTTTCTGTTGATCGGAGGGGTTGTACTCCCTACCTGTTGTTTGACCTGAGACCAAACTATGGTGCAGGTAATGAAGATAATGGCAACCTACTTCAAAAGGTCCCATGCATACACTGCTGCACTCAGTGCCCCCAACCCTGCATCAGGCCACTGCTGATCCATGCCTCTGTCTGAGACTCCTGGACACTCACAAGCCAGTTTGGGTCAGTCTTTTATGGGGTCACTGCTCCTTTCTCCTAAATTCTGGTGTGCACAAGGTTTTGTTTGTGCCCTCCAAGAGTCTATTTCCCCAGTCCTGTGTGAGTTCTGCAATCAAATCCCACTGGGCTCCAAAGTCAAATTCTCTGGGAGTTCTCAGTCCCTTTGCCAGATTCCCAGGTCAGAAATCTGTTGTGGGTCCTAGAACTTTCTTAACAGTGCAAGAATTTCTTTGGTATAATTGTTCTGCAGTTTGCGGGTCTTCTGCTCGGCAGCTCTATGATGGAGCTAATGCCAACCTCCTCCAAGAGGGCTTATGCCACACATTGTGTGATCCAGTTCTGCTGCACCCAGAGCCCTGACCCTGCAGCAGGCCACTTCTGACCCATACCTCCACAGGAGACACACAAACACTCAAAGGCAGATTTGGTTCAGTCTCTGTGGGATCTCTGGCTCCTGATGCTCACAAGATTTTGTTTGAGCCCTCTGAGCATCTCTGGTGGGCATGCAGTTTGATTCTAAACGTGATTTTGCCCCTCCTGTCATCTTACTAGGGCTTCTCCTTTGCCCTTGAACAAAGAGTATCTTTTTTTGGTGGAGTCCAGCATTCTCCTGTTGATGGTTATTCAACAGCGAGTTGTAATTTTGGAGTTCTCACAGGAGAAGATGAGCACAAGTCCTTCTACTCCACCATATTAGAGGGTCATCTATTTTTAATTTTATATTTGATAATTAGCTTAAAATCTTATTGTTTTAGTGAGTTTACAATTTGCTAAAAAAAAATTACTGGTTCTCACAGAATGAGTAATTTGGAGGTAAACTTGCATTTGTGTCCATTGACTATTTTTATGGTAGTGTTCATCTTTTCTTCATTGATCTGTAATGATCCAAATATATATGGTAATCAACTATCTGCCATATATGTTTAATTTCCATCTGTTCTTCCTTACAGTTTTGCATGTGTGCATAGTTAAACAATAGAAGTTCAGAAAACTATTTTGCCTTTGAGTCAGTTTCAGTAACTTTGATTTGAAGAGAACTTGTGCCTTAAAGAGTTTATGTAGCTTTAATCTGATCCTCTTTTCCTTAACATCTGTGTAGAAAAAAAGTGTCAGATTTCGACATCAGACCCTGAGTTTTTTTGTGGAGCTGGAGCCATCACTGTAATGACAGCGCCAGGTGTTTTCAGCATGCTCATAGTCCCTTTGTTTGTTGGCCTTTGATTTTGAGCCCACCACTACCATCGAAGAGTTTGTTTCTTGTATGTGCTAAATAGAAAAATAAGACAAATATGAACATTTCACTGAGAAGACACAGGTTCTTTAGCTTTCTCCCAACTGAAAAGGCATCTCTGTAAGGCAGCCTTGAGTCAGTCATGGCATTTGGCCTGACATTATGGTACTTAAACATGCCTGTGACAAACCAAGAAGCACTGTGGCTTCCCCATGAGGCCCCTCACTTTGAATGTCATGACACTCTGCCCTTTAGTTTACAACTATTTCAAGTTTTCAAACTAGTAAAAATCCAGGTGCTCTCAGTTGGGTCTGCAGACCTGAGAACAAGGACAAGTCCCCAATAGGACATCTTTCTCTTCTTTCTCCCAGCATCTGGGACTGTTCTCAAGAGAGATGCAAAGCAGTCATCTGGATTGGCACAGAGAGGATTTACAACCAGAGGTGCCAGAATTCCATTAATAAAACCCTATTTTAGAAAGAGTATGGCTTGCTATAGTTTTCGATTTGGAGTCATTCTTCTTAATGGAATTGACTCACACTGAAAAAAGATGTTTTTGGAGACATACAGAGTGAAGTAAGCCAGAAGGAAAAACATAAATACAGTATACTAACGCATACATATGGAATTTAGAAAGATGGTAACAATAACTCTGTATACGAGACAGCAAAAGAGACACTGATGTATAGAACAGTCTTATGGACTCTGTGGGAGAGGGAGAGGGTGGGAAGATTTGGGAGAATGGCATTGAAACATGTAAAATATCATGTATAAAACGAGATGCCAGTCCAGGTTCGATGCAAGATACTGGATGCTTGGGGCTGGTGCACTGGGACGACCCAGAGGGAGGGTATGGGGAGGGAGGAGGGAGGAGGTTCCGGATGGGGAACACAGGTATACCTGTGGTGGATTCATTTTGATATTTGGCAAAACTAATACAATTATGTAAAGTTTAAAAATAAAATAAAATTAGAAAAATAAATAAATAAAAAAATAAAAAAGAAAAAAGAAAAAGAATAACACAATCTCAACTTCCTCTCTTCTTATGTCGCTTCTGCTTAATTTGTCCTGTTAATTATGTTATTTTTCTTTCTTTCTTTTGATATAATGAAAAATTCATAAGTGCATCTGATGTTAATCATTACTTTTAAAAATGTAGAAATGTTACTTGTGTTGAAATTAAAGGTTAATCACATTTTTAATTAATTAACAATATTTATGTAATTGGTGCATGATAGTTTTTTGAATCATTCAGTAGGTATTTACTATGGAGCATATCATCTTTTCATATCATTCTGTAATTTGTTAGATTGATTTACATAATGTCTAAATTAAGGTTTTATTTTCCTCCAAATATCTACAATTAAACCATAAGGTCTTACAGGCTAAAAGGTAAGCATGACCAGAGTTTTTGAGGCCCATACAGTAGAGAGAACCTGGGTTGCCAAAGCAGAGGCCAGCTGGTAGTCCAGTTCAGTTCAGTTCAGTCGCTCAGTCGTGTCCAACTCTTTGCGACCTCATGAATGACAGCACGCCAGGCCTGCCGGTCCAGCACCAACTCCCAGAGTTCACTCAAACTCACGTCCATCGAGTTGGTGATGCCATCCAGCCATCTCATCCTCTGTCGTCCCCTTCTCCTCCTGCCCCCAATCCCTCCCAGCATCAGAGTCTTTTCCAATGAGTCAACTCTTCGCATGAGGTGGCCAAAGTACTGGAGTTTCAGCTTTAGCATCATTCCTTCCAAAGAAATCCCAGGGCTGATCTCCTTCAGAATGGACTGGTTGGATCTCCCTGCAGTCCAAGGGACTCTCAAGAGTCTTCTCCAACACCACAGTTCAAAAGCATCAATTCTTCGGCGCTCAGCCTTCTTCACAGTCCAACTCTCACATCCATACATGACCACAGGAAAAACCATAGACGGACCTTTGTTGGCAAAGTAATGTCTATGCTTTTCAATATGCTATCTAGGTTGGTTATAACTTTCCTTCCAAGAAGTAAGCGTCTTTTAATTTCATGGCTGCAGTCACCATCTGCAGTGATTTTGGAGCCTAAAAAAATAGAATCTGACACTGTTTCCACTGTTTCCCCATCTATTTCCCATGAAGTGATGGGACTGGATGCCATGATCTTCATTTTCTGAATGTTGAGCTTTAAGCCAACTTTTTTACTCTCCGCTTTCACTTTCATCAAGAGGCTTTTTAGTTCCTCTTCACTTTCTGCCATAAGGGTGGTGTCATCTGCATATCTGAGGTTATTGATATTTCTCCTGGCAATCTTCATTCCAGCTTGTGCTTCTTCCAGCCCAGCATATCTCATGATGTACTCTGCATCTAAGTTAAATAAGCAGGGTGACAATATACAGCCTTGACATACTCCTTTTCCTATTTGGAACCAGTCTGTTGTTCCATGTCCAGTTCTAACTGTTGCTTCCTGACCTACCTGCCCAGAAATGCCACATAACCTGAGTCCTGAACCTTGGGACCCCAGGAAACATAACAGAAGAAATGATCTGAACTGAATGCTTTTTAGTATTTTTAAAATGGAGATCATAGTTTTAGGAAAAGAAGTGCTTTGCTAAGCTATGTAGAAAATAGCATAGTGTCATGAGGTTGTTTATTTGCTCCTCTTTATGCACAGCAAAGGTAACACAGAAAGGATCAATTTCATGATTCCACTGGCAAATCTCTGTAAGCAGAAGTGCTGAAATAGGTAATATTCAGTCACACTATTCCATCCTTTTTTCTGTACTCATGTTTCTCAAATGCATACAGTCCCTTAAATTTCCTACCGGGAAAGCATACCTGGACATCCCACCTACACTGTTGACCTAAGGTTTTCCTGATCTGCTGCTTTTAAGCAAATGTTTCCTCTTCTGTCACTTATCTTTTAAAAGAGAAATTTTAACAAGTGAATCAAGTTTTAGCCACCAGAAATAACTACATGGCAGATTGTAACCAACTTCCAAATACAGGATGGACCAGGGGATTCCCACTTGACCCATTTGAGGCAGGTCATTGGTACGTTTGGTTCCCAGACGCAGCAGGCAAACACCCTTGGATGCCCAAATCTTGGTTTATCCTAAGAAGTAGGTAGGGGCAACTCAAAGGATAAAGTCAGTTTGACTAAATCTACATAGAGTCTCCTACACCGTCACAGCCTGGCACTCTGAGCCAGGAATGGCCGAAAGGAGCTACCCCACGTCTAAGGTCAGGGGCAGCAGCCGGGAGGAGCTAGCCCACATCCGAGGTTGGAGCGGCAGCCGAGAGGAGCTACGCCACGTCCGAGGTTAGGGGTGGCGGCCGAGAGGAGCTACCCTGCATCCAAGGCCAGGGGCAACAGCTGGGATGACCTACCTCAGGCCTGACGCCAGGGGCAGTGGCCGGGAAGACCTATCCCATGCCCGAGGCCAGGGGCAGCAGCCACTAGGAGCAAACCCCACCTCCAAGGAGCGATAGCTGCCCGGGCGCAGGAGGGCCTAGAGGAGCAATTCCACGTTCAAGGTCAGAAGGGGTGGCAGTGAGGATATACCCTTCGTCAAAGGTAAGGAGCAGCAGCTGCACTTGGCTGGAGCAGCCCTGAAGAGATACCCCACGTCCAAGGTAAGAGAAACCCAAGTATGACAGTTGGTGTTGCAAGAGGGCATCAGAGGGCAGACACACTGAAACCATACTCACAGAAAACTAGTCAATCTAATCACACTAAGACCACAGCCTTGTCTAACTCAATGAAACTAAGCCATGCCCGTGGGGCCACCCAAGACAGGTGGGTCATGGTGGAGAGTTTGACAGAAGAATGTGGTCCACTGGAGAAGGGAATGACAAACCACTTCAGTATTCTTGCCTTGAGAACTCCGTGAACAGTATGAAAAGGCAAAATGCTAGGATACTGAAAGAGGAACTCCCCAGGTCAGTAGGTGCCCAATATGCTACTGGAGATCAGTGGAGAAATAACTCCAGAAAGAATGTAGGGATGGAGCCAAAGCAAAAAGAATACCCAGCTGTGGATGTGACTGGTGATAGAAGCAAGGTCCGATGCTGTAAAGAGCAATATTGCATAGGAATCTGGAATGTCAGGTCCATGAATCAAGGCAAATTGGAAGTGGTCAAGCAAGAGATGGCAAGAGTGAATGTCAACATTTTAGGAATCAGCAAACTAAAATGGACTGGAATGGGTGCATTTAACTCAGATGACCATAATATCTACTACTGTGGGCAGGAATCCCTCAGAAGAAATGGAGTAGCCATCATGGTCAACAAAAGAGTTCTAAATGCAGTACTTGGGATGCAATCTCAAAAACAACAGAATGAACTCTGTTCATTTCCAAGGCAAACCATTCAATATCCCAGTAATCCAAGTTTGTGCCCCAAGCAGTAATGCTGAAGAAGCTGAAGTTGAATGGTTCTATGAAGACCTACAAGACCTTTGAGAACTAACACCCAAAAAAGATGTCCTTTTCATTATAGGGGACTGGAATGCAAAAGTAGGAAGTCAAGAAACACCTGGAGTAACAGACAAATTTGGCCTTGGAATATGGAATGAAGGAGGGCAAAGACTAATAGAGTTTTGCCAGAAAATGCACTGGTCATAGCAAACACCCTCTTCCAACAACACAAGAGAAGACTCTACACATGGAAATCACCAGATGGTCAACACTGAAATTTGATTGATTATATTCTTTGCAGCCAAAGATGGAGAAACTCTATACAGTCAACAAAAAACAAGACCAGGAGCTGACTGTGGCTCAGATCATGAACTCCTTATTGCCAAATTCAGACTTAAATTGAAGAAAGTAGGGAAAACCACTAGACCATTCAGGTATGATCTAAATCAAATCCTTTATGACTATACAGTGGAAGTGAGAAATAGATTTAAGGGACTAGAT
This sequence comes from Bos indicus x Bos taurus, assembly GCF_003369695.1. Classification (NCBI taxonomy): domain Eukaryota; kingdom Metazoa; phylum Chordata; class Mammalia; order Artiodactyla; family Bovidae; genus Bos; species Bos indicus x Bos taurus. The sequence continues at coordinate 118,608,630 of NC_040079.1, forward strand.
CTGACAGATAGAGTGCCTGATGAACTATGGAATAAGGTTCATGACATTGTAGAGGAGACAGGGATCAAGACCATCCCCTTGGAAAATAAATGCAAAAAAGCAAAATGTCTGTCTGGGGAGGCATTACAAATAGCTGTGAAAAGAAGAGAAGTGAAAAGCAAAGGAGAAAAGGAAAGATATAAGCATTTGAATGCAGAGTTCCAAAGAATAGCAAGAAAAGATAAGAAAGCCTTCCTCAGTGATCAGTGCAAAGAAATAGAGGAAAACAACAGAATGGGAAAGACTAGAGATCTCTTCAAGAAAATTAGAGATACCAAGGGAACATTTCACACAAAGATGGGCTCGATAAAGGACAGAAATGGTATGGACCTAATAGAAGCAGAAGATATTAAGAGATGGCGAGAATACACAGATGAACTGTACAAAAAAGATCTTCATGACACAGAGAATCACGATGGTGTGATCACTGACCTAGAGCCAGACATCCTGAAATGTGAAGTCAAGTGGGCCTTAGAAAGCATCACTAAGAACAAAGCTAGTGGGGGTGATGGAATTCCAGTTGAGCTATTCCAAATCCTGAAAGATGATGCTGTGAAAGTGCTGCACTCAATATGCCAGCAAATTTGAAAACCTCACCAGTGGCCACAGGACTGGAAAAGTCAGTTTTCATTCCAATCCCAAAGAAAGACAATGCCAAAGAATGCTCAAACTACTGCACAGTTGCACTCATCTCACACTCTAGTAAAGTAATGCTCAAAATTCTCCAAGCCAGGCTTCAGCAATACGTGAACCGTGAACTTCCAGATGTTCAAGCTGGTTTTATAAAAGGCAGAGAAACCAGAGATCAAATTGCCAACATCCGCTGGATCATGGAAAAAGCAAGAGAATTCCAGAAAAACATCTATTTCTGCTTTATTGACTACGCCAAAGCCTTTGACTGTGTGGATCACAATAAACTGTGGGAAATTCTGAAAGAGATGGGAATACCAGACCACCTGACCTGCCTCTTGAGAAACCTATATGCACGTCAGGAAGCAACCGTTAGAAATGGACATGGAACAACAGATTGGTTCCAAGTAGGAAAAGGAGTACGTCAAGGCTGTATAGTGTCACCCTACTTATTTAACTTATATGCAGAGTACATCATGAGAAATGCTGGGATAGAAGAAGCACAAGCTGGAATCAAGATTGCTGGGAGAAATATCAATAACCTCAGATATGCAGATGACACCACCATTAGGGCAGAAAATGAAGAGGAACTAAAAAGCCTCTCGATGAAGGTGAAAGAGGAGAGTGAAAACGTTGGCTTAAAATGCAACATTCAGAAAACGAAGATCATGGCATCTGGTCCCATCACTTCATGGGAAATAGATGGGGAAACAGTGGAAACAGTGTCAGACTCTATTTTTGGAGGCTCCAAAATCACTGCAGATGGTGACTGCAACCATGAAATTAAAAGACGCTTGCTCCTTGGAAGAAAAGTTATGACCAACCTAGATAGCATATTGAAAAGCATAGACATTACTTTGCCAACGAAGGTCCATTAGTAAAGGCTATGGTTTTTCCAGTGGTCACGTATGGATGTGAGGGTTGGACTGTGAAGAAGGCTGAGCGCCGAAGAATTGATGCTTTTGAACTGTGGTGTTGGAGAAGACTCTTGAGAGTCCCTTGGACTGCAGGGAGATCCAACCAGTCCATTCTGAAGGAGATCAGCCGTGGGTGTTCTTTGGAAGGAATGATGCTAAAGCTGAAGCTCCAGTACTTTGGCTACCTTATGTGAAGAGTTGACTCATTGGAAAAGACTCTGATGCTGGGAGGGATTGAGGGGCTGCAGGAGAAAGAGACAACAGAGGAAGAGATGAGTGGATGGCATCACTGACTCGATGGACGTGAGTATGAGTGAACTCTGGGGGTTGTTGATGAACAGGGAGTCCTGGCGTGCTGCGATTCATGGGGTCGCAAAGAGTCGGACATGACTGAGCGACTGAAATGAACATTGAGTCTCTGAGTCCAACCTTTTTAAAGTCATTTATGAAAGAAAAAGGAGTTTTAATAGTCAATTCCTGTATCACCAACACTTTGTACTGTTGGAAAACATGGTGAATGCACTGCACTATTTATTCCAAAACAGACATAGGACATTCTTGTCAGAATGGTGGATGTCCAGAGGAATGCAGGCACACTACCTTATCTGCTGCTTCTCTTTTACGGGGCCATGCTTTCTAGGGTGCACTTGGTACCCATGGTCTTCTTGCAAAGGTGACTTCTTTTCTGAAAGGTCTGTGGGAGGAACCCGGATCCATTTTGCATCAGATCTGGTTGACAAATTCTGCTGTTTGCCAGGGTGGTGTACCAGCACATTTGGGTGGTAAGCCCTGAAGTACAGTTTGATCGTGGAGGAAAGAGTCAAAGGACACATCTGTCCATCTTCTCCAAAACTAGGATCACTTCCAAAGATGAATTTCAATGTGATGAGCACAGCTCACAAAAAGTCTGCCCCAGAGTTGGAAAACAAAACCTCACTTAATTATGTGGTATATATGTTTACCACATATATATAAATTCATCTTTTAGGCATTCTTATGTCTCCTGACTATATTTTTCTCTCTTCAGCTACCTCATTCCATCAACCTAAGCATGAATAAAATGCTGAGGAATATGTTTTTTCAAGTCTTTGGCTATAGTTGTTTTTTTTATTGACAAAGCACATTTGGAAACAGCTCAAATACACATGATAATACATACATACATACATACATATATATATATATATATATATATATATAACTAAGCATCATCCTTCAGAATACACCCTCCAAATCCCTAGGCTTTATTGATCAATGTTTACACAGAAAATTATAGAAATAAGTGCTCATACACTGAAATCCTATGTAAAAATTCAGAAACTAGCTTAGTAAAATCACCTATCTATGAACCTTCAAGTTGAGAACTTCAAAGATACAAACATGCACTGTCCAATCATGTAAGTCAGTTCATGTGTCTCTAGCAAGCATCTTCTACAAGTGGTTGTGCTTTTGTGTACTCTACTGTATAGTACTATGTAGATACAGTGGACAGTATGTTTATTTCAAGCTCAGAATCTCTCAAAGGAAGCATAAAAGCAGTAGTGATATAGCTGGTATAGTGTAACCAGTTGTGTTAGTTGGATAACTAGGCTAACTTGGATTTATGAACACACTTTTAGAAAAGAACTCATTTGTATGTAGGGGACATATTGTAAATTGAAAGTTGAGGCCATTTTATATTTAAAAATTTTATGCAAAATCAAACTGGAAGTATTTCATTTGATCAATACCACAGGGAAGAGGACAACAGCCCAACAAGCCTAGAAGATGAATTAATGTGTTCATTACTCTCAGGCTAAAGCAGAGGATATTTATAACTAATATGAAGGTAAATGGTCCACTTTTTGCTCATGCGTATTTTTAAGTTTAAATTGTGTCCTGAACTTAAATAATTTTGTCACTCAATTCCTATGACTTGGAGAAAAACACAATGACCTAACTTTACTTTAAAATTCAGTGAGAAGTATTGCAAGAAAAATTTCCAAAGCTGAGATATCTAGTGCAAGGATCCTAGCCAAGATTACTTACTGTGGATTCACTAATCTCCTTTTAGAGGAAAGGAGACTCCATTTACCCATTTTTCACCTTTGATTCTATCTTTAGACCTTGGTGAGATCTAAAATTGAAGTCAAAAGGAAGAGATGTTGAGAAATGTCTCTTTAAGGATAAGCAGTAGCTTCTAGCTCTTATCAGAGAATTCACAATAGATAGGAACCAAAACAACAACAACAACAAAAAAAGATCACATAGTAAGTCTGTCACCATGTTTTTGACTGGTTTATCCACTCAAATTCTGTCTCCAAAGGGAGAGACTATAACATACTTGATTTGCTTGTGGAAGGAGGGGATGATTATGTCTTTTCTAGAATCAATCAGGAGGAGACAGAGACTCTGAATTATACTTCATCATGACTGGGATAACAATAATCAGGGATATGGATGAAGAAAATGGTCTGGACACCTGGTACTCACTGCAGAGAAATTGAAGAAAAAGATGGGTGATATGCATGTTAAGTTGCTTCAGTTGTGTCCAACTCTTTGCAACCCTACGGACTGTAGCCCACCAGGCTCCTCTGTCCATAGGATCATCCAGGCAAGAATACTAGAGTGCGTTGCCCTGCCCTCCTCCAGGGGATCTTCCCAACCCAGGGATCAAACCTGCATCTCATGGCAAGTGTGTTCTTTACCAGTAGTGCCACCTGGGAAAGAAAAGTATAGGAAACTTTAAAAATATTTATGAAAATTTTGACCATTTATCTGAATAATTATTTCATGTGCAATAAATAGATCATTTATTCTCCTGATTTATCTTATTAGTAAGGCATTTTATCTCTCCTCTCAACCCATCTGCTAGAACAGCCTTAGGGAAAAGGGAAGGAAAAGTGGGCAGTTCCAGTCAGCACACAAGAGACAGAGTGCTGGGGGTGGTGGGGGAGAGGAAGCCTTGTGGAGTCAGGGTAAGCAAGCAAGGCAGTATCAAAGACCTTCACAGGGCTGAATTGTCCTGAAGAGAAGTGTGAAACCAGAGGAGCTTTTAGATGTCATCCGATTTGAGACTCTGGAATAAAGGGAGGCACTTTGTCACAGACTCTTGCGGTAAGTGGGAGGGGCAGAATCACGCAGAGATTCTGAGCAGTAATCTTGAGCTGCTCTTCTGCTTGGTGTATGTGGTGAATGGGAGGCAAGAGAAAGAACCAAAAAGTTGTTCCCTCTTGCACCAAAGAAAGCTGAAGACTTGGCTTGGGAGATATCTAGAAGCATTAGTGATAAGGACAAAGTGACCTGGAACACAGGGACTCATCATTAGAACTGGGCAGCAAGGGGAGCATCACAGTCTACCTCCAGGAAGGACAACACACCCTACCCTCAGAGTAAGTCACATGGTGATATAATCCATCCCCTGGCAAAACACTGAAAAAATTAAAACAACCAACATTAACTCTTCATTTAACCAAAGTAATTTATACCTATGTATGGGATGCCATACCTATGTATGGATATTAAAATCATGGAATTGGAGTACAAATGAAGATAGGCAAAGAAATACACCACGATATGTATAAACCTCTATTCCCTGGAGAAAGAAATGGCAACCTATTCCAGTATTCTTGCTTGGAGAATCCCATGGACAGAGGAGCCTGGCAGGCTACAGTCTGTGGGGTCGCAAGAGTCAGACATGACTGAGCAACTAAACTACTATTCAGTTCAGTTCATTTCAGTCGCTCAGTCATGTCCCACTCTTTGCAACCCCATGGAGTTGCAACACGCCAGGCCTCCCTGTCCATCTCCAATGTCTGGAGTTGACTCAAACTCTTGTCCATTGAGTCGGTGATGCCACCCAAACATCTCATTTTCTGTCATCCCCTTCTCCTCCTGCCTTCATTCAATCTTTCCCAGCATCATGGTCTTTTCAAATGAGTCAGTTCTTCACATTAGGTAGCCAAAGTATTGGAGTTTCAGCTTCAGCATCAGTCCTTCCAATGAATATTCAGGCCTGATTTCCTTTAGGATGGACTGGTTGGATCTCCTTGCAGTCCAAGGGACTCACAAGAGTCTTCTCCAACACAACAGTTCAAAAGCATCAAGTCTTTGGCACTCAGCTTTCTTTATAGTCCAACTCTCACATCCATACATGACTATGGAAAAAATCATAGCTTTGACTAGACTGACTTTTGTTGGCAAAGTAATGACTCTGCTTTTTAATAAGCTGTCTAGGTTGGTCATAACTTTTCATCCAAGGAACAAGCATCTTTTAATTTCATGGCTGCAGTCACCATCTGCAGTGATTTTGGAGCCCAAAAAATAAAGTCAGCCACTGTTTCCACTGTTTCCCCATCTATTTGCCATGAAGTGATAGGACCAGATGCCATGATATTAGTTTTCTGAATGTTGAGTTTTAAGCCAACTTTTTACTTTCCTCTTCCACTTTCATCAAGACACTCTTTAGTTCTTCTTCACTTTCTGCCATAAGGGTGGTGTCATCTCATGAGGTCTTTCATCTTTTTCTTGATGTTTCTGCTTCCATGTAGCCATCTTCTCTTACCAGACCTGTTGGCCTGAGCTTTCAATCGTTCCTCCCATCTGGTTTGCATTTGTTGGACTATACTTTCTTTATACTTGAAATTATCCTTCCTTAGTTTTTAGGTCTAATCTTCAGGGATTGTGACTTCTAGTTGATTTCAAAGGAGTAAATGGTTTGCTGAAATCACTTCATGATGTCTGAAATTAAATTATTTTCATAGCTAGCCTTTTCTTCAATAATGATAAATCACTCTTTTTGCCTATTCTGCAGTATTTTTTTTTTATAAATCACAAAATTATCTTTTATCTGATTATATTTATTGGGAATAAGTATCCAGACACTAGATTTCCTCAGAATATGTGTATTTCCCATAGCTATTCATTATTCACTGGCACTGTGAGCAGAGCTCCTCTTAGGTGAGAACCTGGTTTATACACATGATTCTTGTCCATGGATGGATTCAGCAAAAGTTGCTGCAGTAGGTTCCACCCTCTAAACTGGAGTTGTGGTCTCCTCACTTATACACATGACTCTTGTCCATGGATGGATTCAGCAGAAGTTGCTGCAGTAGGTTCCACCCTCTAAACTGGAGTTGTGGTCTCCTCACTTATACACATGACTCTTGTCCATGGATGGATTCAGCAGAAGTTGCTGCAGTAGGTTCCAACCCCTGAACTGGAGTTGTGGTCTCCTCACTCTGTCTGAGCCATAAAAATATACAACACACTGCTCTGTCCTGTCCCAGCTGCTGTGCAGGTACCCTTCCTGGTGGAGGTTCCTCCCTCACCACCCGTCCACATCTAAAATGATGCTCTCCCCCACTTGTGCTCCCTGTTAGTTGGAACTTCTCTGATAATTTTTTTTAAAAGCACATTTGCTCTCTGTGTGATTTTTGTGTTAATTTAAATAGTTAAGCTTTTCCTCAGTCTTGTGTAAAATGATTTGACTTCATCATATCAGTCGTAATTTTAATCTAAGATATGCAATATATTTTTATTTCTAAAATAAGTTTATTTTTGAATTAATTATTTTTGCTTTAATAAAAATATGTAAAACAAATGTTTATTTTTGTTAGGCTCAAAAGTTGACATTCTGTTTTATAAGTGATGAATTATAAAATGAGAAATTTTTATAGTTTTATATATTAGATTTTCAAGCATTCTGTGTTATTTACTTTCATTTCATTTTGTTACTTTATTTGTTAAAGATAAAATATAGTCACATAACCATCTTAGTTTATATTTGGCACAAAATGTTCTTTTTTTTTTTTTTTTTTAATGAAAATTATATTATTCCCACAGGGTTGAAGTGCTTCAGGAGCTCTTTATGACTCTTGAAGAAAGCAAACCAAACACTGAAAGATGGGTAAAACATTGACAAAAAGTGTGGAGAAAAATGCTGCTATTATTAAAAATAAAGTCCACAGGTTGTAAATGAAACCCAAGTGATTAGGAATCTGTAGGCCAGGGGTTTTGTCCTTCTTTGCCATATTTGTTGTCATTGTTGTTGTTCAGTCACTAAGTCATGTCTGACTCTTTGTGATGCCATGAACTACAACATACCATGTTCCTCTGTCCCTACTATCATGCAGAATTTGCTTAAATTCATGTCCATTGAATCAGTGATGCTATCTAACCATCTCATCCTCTGTCACCCCTTCTCCTTCTGTCCTCAATCTTTCCCAGCATATGGGTCATTTCCTATGAGTTAATATTCTTGCCTGCAGAACCCCATGGACAGTATGAAAAGGTCATAAATATATGAGCTCAGAAACGTTATTTTTTTCATTATTGGTTCCGTGTGGAATTATTTTCATCATCTCACAGCTATATCAACTGTTGTAAAGAGTCCCCTTGACAACCATGTTGGCTGCTACACAAGCAGAAATAAGGCCTCAAGTTCGGAGATGAAGGTAGTACATGGAGAGAATGACTACCATGGCAGAAGAGGGTGGGGCACCATGCTGTGGGTCTCACCCTGTTCCTGTCTCCCATATAGCCACCACTGGTGTTTCAGGAGGCTCAACTCTTCCCAGAATCCACTCAAAACACCAAGAGGAGAAGGATACTGGGTGTCCTCACCCAGGTGTCACTAGTCCTAATGCAGAGTACCAGCATGTAGCCCTGTTGACTGAGCTGCAAATGAGGCTGAGAGACAGAGGATTTATTTCCCACTAAGGTTCAGGAGGGGAAGTAAGATGAACATCAGAGAAAAGAACAAACTTTCACACGTGAAGATAAGCAATCAGAATTATCCCACAAGTCCATCAAGGACTAATCTTGGTTTGTTTGCCTGGCAGCTAGAAATGGGACCAACTCTGTGCCCAGTAGGAGGGATGTGCTTAAGCATAGCCTCAGGGAGACTTCTTCCCCTGAGTCTGAAGGGCCACAGCTTCCCATGGGCTCCCAGGATTCCACATGCTAGCAGCTATACTTACCAGAAATTGATGCACATGGTTCAGACTGTCTATTACCAAATGTTCTGCTTATCCAAGGTGATTATCCCATCCACACCATCAAAAAAGAAAAAAAGAAATGAAGCAGGAACAATATAGTGGAGTAGGAAGACTTTGAGCTCACATCCTCCTACAGAGACACCAAAATTACAACTGAAATGTAACAGGACTCTATCGCCCTTGCCTTCTGCCATGCTCTCTGCTGCCTTTTGTTTGTGGAATAACTTTATCCAAAGAATAACTTTAATCAGGGAAGTGAGAAAAATACAGAAAAGAAGGAAAACAGTCTAACACAGCTAAATAATAATAGCTTAGTCATTAAGAAAAGTCAAGACTTTAGTTCTTTCTCAAGGGCTATACATAATATTCTGAGCCATATCCTGTGAGCTGTCTTACAGACACTGGGACCTCCACCTGGTGGAAGAAGTTAACCACAGGAGGACCAGACTGTAGCCATGATGTAATCTGCCACAATTAAAAGAATCAACCTCAAGGAAATGGAAAAAGAAAAAAAAAAAAAAAACCTGGAACTAAAGATTAACTATACCTTTAACAGTTAACATGACTGGTCAGATAACTGATGACAATTTAAAGATGACTATCAGAGATGACTGTGCTGTTTCTGAAAGCAGCCTTCTCCCTCTATCTATAAAAGGTCTTGCCAATGGCTGTTGAAGGGGAAGTAGGCCTTTGGACCAATGCCCACCCTTTTCTACAATTAAGGACATAAAGAAAAATGCACATTGAAATGGATAGGAGGGGCAGAGACTCAATCTAGTCAGGACTCACATCCCCAGTAGGCAGCCCAAAAGATGAAGTAGATATCACAAATGTGGAGGTCCTCACGAAGGAGCAACGAGTTCAAGCCTCACATAGGGCACATCAGCTCTGAAGTGCAGCACTGGTAAATCCAGCCTCCTTAACTGGTTTTAAAAAACAGTGGGGCTTATGACTTGAAAAACCAGAGAGGTGTAAGAAACCGAGACTCTGCTTTTTTTTTTTTTTTACAACCAAGTATCAAGTTGTTTTATTTATTTATTTTTTGCTTTTTTTTTTTTTAACTTTACAATATTGTATTGGTTTTGCCATATATCAATATGAATCCACCACAGGTATACACGACTCTGCTCTTAAAAAACACATATACAACTTACTCGCTTCCAGGCCCAGAGCAGAGGCAACCTGCACTCCAGTTGACCTGCCAAGATGATTCCAGCACGCACTCTTGCCCACATTCTGCTCCAGCTCTAGCCCTCCTTCCAAGGCCGTGGCCTCCTTGGACAGCAAGGAGATCAAACCAGTCAATAAAGGAAATCAACCCTGGATATTCATTGAAAGGACTGTTGCTGAAGCTGAAGCTCCAATACTTTGGCCACCTGATACAAAGAGATGATTCATTGGAAAAGACCCTAATGTTGGGAAAGATTGAAGGCAAAAGAAAGGAGTGGCAGAGGATATGAGATAGTTAGATAGTATCACTGACTCAATGGACTTGAGTTTGAGCATACTGCAGGAGATGGTGAGGAAAGGGAAGCCTGGCATGTTGCAGCTCATGGGGTCACAAAGAGTCAGACATGACGTAATGACTGAACAAAACAACTCATAAAGAGTGTGGAATCTCATTTCCATTCTTACAGTGAAAAAGCTGGACAACATAAAAATCAATGGTTTTCCTTGAATGCAGAAGGCAGATAAGTTCCCAAGATAAAACGGCACCCCCAAATATGCTAGATAAGTATACCAGGGAGATAGTTGAGATCTGCATATTGGAAGAGAAGTTACTGGAGTCAGAAGCTGGTAAGGGCACTTAAGTATCAAGTTTGATGAATTGCTGGAGATGAGCATGGACAGCATGAGACTAAGAAACTCATAGAAAGTGATATCTGTACCTCAAGGAATCCCACCAGATTTCCACAGTGAAGCTGTGAAGACAATACTCTCTTGGCTCTGGCAAGAGACAGAAAGGAGCAACCACTGTGAAAGAGGCCCAGAGACTTCTCCAAGATAAAGACCTGCATTTCCAGGAAGAAGACTGCCAGAACCTTACCTGCCCTGGGGATAGGACATTCATTTCCCTCCAGCCTACTTTAGCCTCTGTCTCATCCAACAGGGATCAGGTCTTCAAGGAAATAGACTGGGAAACCTGCAGTCCTGGCAGGGACTAAGAGTGAAAGGGTGATGGGTGGGAAGGTAAACTAAGGGATAAACAAGACACTGATATCAATCAGAAGATTATAGAATGCCCCACCCCAAGGTCCTGCAGCACCACCAAGGCTCCAGTGTGACCATAGAGGATTATTGTTAGGGCTGAAAGGTGCTGACTCTGGGGAAGAGCGCCTAAGGAAGCCCTAAGCAAAGAAAGGAAAATTTATAAAGCCACTCAGAGGACTCTGAAGCCTCTACTACCCTCAACTATAGTGAGCTTTCAGTTCAGTTCAGTTCAGTTCAGTCACTCAGTCATGTCCAACTCTTTGCAACCCCATGAACCATAGCATGCCAGGCCTCCCTGTCTATCACCAACTCCTAGAGTTCACTCAAACTCATGTCTATCGAGTTGGTGATGTCATTCAGCCATCTCATCCTCTGTCGTCCCCTTCTCCTCCGGCCCCCAATCCCTCCCAGCATCAGAGTCTTTTCCAATGAGTCAATTCTTCACATGAGGTGGCCAAAGTATTGGAGTTTCAGCTTCAACATCAGTCCTTCCACTGAACACCCAGGACTGGTCTTCTTTAGGATAGAATGGTTGGATCTCCTTGCAGTCCAAGGGACTCTCAAGAGTCTTTTCCAACACTACAGTTCAAAAGCATCAATGTTTAATTCCCAGCAGGAAAAACATAAATCCCCATGCTAAAGGCCTATGTACCTCAGTTCCTGTTACCTAATAAAACATGTCTGACTTCCAATAGAGGAGAAAAAGGTACATCAAATGCCAAGATAAAGCAAAAAAGAGAGAAGCTATTATTAAAAACCTGACTTAAATGTTGGATATCAACATAAAATTCAAAATAACTAGAATTAACATGCTATTGTCTCTACTAGGAAAAGTAAACAGTATGAAAAAACAAACATACTATGAGGTAACTTTAAGAAAAAACTAAAAAGATATGCTAGAAATAAAAATCATTAAAGTAAAAGAGATTCATATTGATGTTTGGCAGAAACAAGCAAAATACTATAAAACAATTATCTTCCAATTAAAAATAAACAAATTTAATTAATAGAAAAATAAAAGAAAGCATACCTTTGATAGACTCATCAGTAGAATGGACATGGATGAGGGAAACAAATCATTGAACTTGATCATATGTTAATAGAAACTTCTCAAACAGAAATACCAAGAGAAGAAAGCATGGAGAAAAATCCACATAAATACAAAACATTCAAGAACCATTGGGCAATTTCAAGTGGTTTATGATACATGAAATTGAAATATCATAAATAGGTGGAACAAAGCAGAAGAAATATTTGAAATAATGTCCAAATGCATCTACAAATCAATGATAGACACCAAATTACAAATCCAAAACTCAGAGAGCACCAAGCAGAATAAATACCAAAACACACACACACACACACACACACACACACACACACACTTAGGCATATCACATATAGCTTAAATGGAACTAAAAATAAAAAGAAAATTAAAAAAAAAAAAAGCCAGAGTTAAAAAAAACAACAAAAAAAAGACACTTGACCTATAGAGGAAAAAGAATAACAATTATATGATACCACACATCAGAGACCAAACAAATAAGAAAAATGAAATATTATTTGGTGTTGAAAGAAAAAAAACACAGAACAACATCCAATTCTATATTATACTGAATTAACCTTTAAAAGTGAAGGTGCCATACACATTTTCTTACACAAAGGGAACAAACTGATGGTTTGACTTAACTCTTTTCTGCAACCACTCAGTTCTAACCTTTGAAGAGTTTGCAATTATCTTTACTATATATGTTATACATGAACTGATTATCTATTTATCTATGTGCATATCTAAAAAGTTACCTCTCTAGATATCCAATATCACTTTATTTGTCCACTTACTGATGTGTCTATTTGTATATCTGTCCACTAACAGTTTTCCGTCTTTCTAATTTTCCACCATTACCTAATTCTGAGTATCGTAGTGGGAAAAAAAAAAAAAAAAAACTCAGGAGATAAGAGACTGAAGGATGTACAAGATTTATTTTTTTTCAATAATTAATTCTTTTTTATTATTTATTTTAACTGGAGGATAATGGCTTTATAATATTGTGATGGTTTTTGCCATACATCAACATAAATCAGCCCCAGGTCCTGATCCCCCTTTCCGTCTCTCTCCCCACCCTACCCCTCCAGGCCAGAGCACTCAATAAATAAGTCTTAAATAAGCAAAGAAAAAACTTTTTATAGAGCACTGGAGTAATTTTAAGATAGTCGGTTTATTAAAAACCTGCTTGAAAGGAACCAAGTGATTTAGAAATGGATGTCAAGAAGTGGTTGAATCTGTTGGCTAATATCTGTCAAAAAGAACAAATTCGTACCATGCCATGCTCAGTCACTCAGTTGTGCCCAAACCTTTGCAACCCCATGGACTGTAGCCTGCCAGGCTCCTCTGTTCATGGGATTCTCCAGGCAAGAATACTGGAGTGGGTTGCCATTTCCTCCTCCAGGGGATCTTCCCAACCCAGTGATCCATCCCAGGTCTTTTGCATGGGTAGACAGATCCTTTACCACTAAAAGTGAAGTCACTCAGTCGTGTCCGACTCCTTGCCACCCCATTGACTGTAGCCTACCAGGCTCCTCCCTCCATGGGATTCTCCAGGCAAGAGTACTGGAGTGGGTTGCCACCGCCCCCTCCAGGGGATCTTCCCGACCCAGGGATCGAACCTGGGTCTCCCACATTCCAAGCAGTCTCTTTAACCTCTGAGCCACCAGGGAAGCCCCTCTTTACCACTAAACCACCTGGGAAACCCAATGTGCACAAACCTGAATAGTTAGTTTTTGCAAATGGCCTGTAGTATTCAGGTACATTGAATAATACTGAATCATTAAATGCTACAGATTGCATTTTTGTTACATGGAGGAATATTTGACAATCAACTCATCTCGGTGAGCTTATAGGGTGGGAGTTCCATTTAAAATACAACATAAAGCCATGATGTAGTTCATCGTGTTATTTTATTTTTTTGCCCCAGCACAGCCATTCACTATGCCTCTCTAACTGCACTTTGAGTGTGTTTAACATGCTACTCATCATGCCTACTTCAGCAGAGAGATGTGATTCCAGCTTAGCCTACTAGAGGAGCTTGTTACCTGGGCTATAGTTTACTAGATTAGGGATAGGCTCCTGAGCCAATCAGAGACAATAAAATATAATAATACATCTACTGAGACCCTGGAAAGGTGATCCTTCCCCTTTCACTCCAGAACATTGTTATCAGGGTACTGGCTCTAGCTGTGCTGCCGTATGAGGGAAGAGTCTGACGATAATGAAACTAATGTGGAGGAGAGACTCAGAGAAACAAGGTTGAATTTGGGTCATGGTAATGTCACTTCTCAGGTGGCTCAGTGGTAAAGGATCTGTCTGCCAGTGCAGGAGATGCAGGAGACATGGGTTCCATCCCTGGGTTGGTAAGATACCTGGAGAAGGAAATGGCAACCCACTCCAGTGTTCTTGCATGGAGGATCCCATGCAAGATCCATTGGAGATCCTGGAGGGATCTCCAGTCCCATGCTTGGAGAAGCCTGGCAAGACCGCAGTCCATGCGGCTGGAAAGAGTTGGACATGACTGAGTGACTGAGCAATATAACTTTTACTCTTGAGGAGTCTTTATGAGCCATGCCTCTCTTTGGACTTTACCATGACATGAACCAATAAACTCAATACTTATTAGAGTCAGTTTATACTGGGTTTTTGATCGTTTATAACCAAAAGTGTTAAAACAAATACATATGGTTGGGGGGGGGGGGGGGGAGTCTACTGAATCCTTTTTTAAATTCCTAATATACTTGTGCCTTTTTATTTTGTCCCCTGATCTAAGTTGCCAGGATTTTGTTATTTCTGTTTTCTTAGCTTTTCAAAAATTACTGGATTTTGGTTTTGTGTGTGTGATTTGCTGGTATTCTTTGTTTCCTATTTTAATTATATTCTTATTTTTATTTCCTTTCTTGTACTTCTCTGGCCTTTCTTTTGGTCAAAACTTCTTTTTTGTGCCTTTTTTCCATTTGCTGTGTTGACAGCATTAATTTTCAGTCATTTGTCTTTTTCCAGTCCATGCATTTAACTGTGCAGATAACTAAGTACTTTAACTGCATCACATATGTTTTAATATATGATATTTTCATGTTATACAGTTTTAAAATGTTTTATAATTTCTGTTTGACTTATACTTCTTGATCCACAGATATTTTACCATTATATTTTACATTTCCAAATGCGGGTATTTTGGGAAGTTATATTTTTGTTCAGTTCAGTTCAGTCACTCAGATCAGATCAGATCAGTTGCTCAGTTGTGTCCGACTCTTTGCGACCCCATGAAGCGCAGCATGCCAGGCCTCCCTGTCCATCACTAACTCCCGGAGTTCACCCAGACTCACGTCCATCGAGTCAGTGATCACCTAGAGCCAGACATCCTGGAAAGTGAAGTCAAGTGGGCCTTAGAAAGCATCACTATGAACATAGCTAGTGGAGGTGATGGAATTCCAGTTGAGCTATTTCAAATCCTGAAAGACGATGCTGTGACAGTGCTGCACTCAATATGCCAGCAAATTTGGAAAACTCAGCAGTGGCCACAGGACTGGAAAAGGTCAGTTTTCATTCCAATCCCAAAGAAAGGCAATGCCAAATAATGTTCAAACTACCACACAATTGCATTCATCTCACATGCTTGTAAAGTAATGCTCAAAATTCTCCAAGCCAGGCTTCAGCAATACGTGAACCGTGAACTTCCAGATGTTCAAGCTGGCTTTAGAAAAGGCAGAAGAACCAGAGATCAAATTGCCAACATCTGCTGGATCATGGAAAAAGCAAGAGAGTTCCAGAAAAACATCTATTTCTGCTTTATTGACTATGCCAAAGCCTTTAACTGTGTGGATCACAATAAACTGTGGAACATTCTGAAAGAGATGGGAATACCAGACCACCTGACCTGCCTCTTGAGAAACCTATATGCAGGTCAGGAAGCAACAGTTAGAACTGGACATGAACAACAGAATGGTTCCAAATAGGAAAAGGAGTACATCAAGGCTGTATATTGTCACCCTGCTTATTTAACTTCTATGCAGAGTACATCATGAGAAATTCTGGACTGGAAGAAGCACAAGCTGGAATCAAGATTGCCCGGAGAAATATCAATAACCTCAGATATGCAGATGACACCACCCTTATGGCAGAAAGTGAAGAGGAACTAAAAAGCTTCTTGATGAAAGTGAAACTGGAGAGTGAAAAAGTTGGCTTAAAGCTCAACATTCAGAAAACGAAGATCATGGCATCTGGTCCCATCACTTCATGGGAAATAGATGGGGAAACAGTGGAAACACTGTCAGACTTTATTTTGGTGGGGGGGGGGGGGCTCCAAAATCACTGCAGATGGTGATTGCAGCCATGAAATTAAAAGACGCTTACTCCTTGGAAGGAAAGTTATGACCAACCTAGATAGCATAATCAAAAGCAGAGACATTACTTTGCCAACAAAGGTTCGTCTAGTCAAGGCTATGGTTTTTCCAGTGGTCATGTATGGATGTGAGAGTTGGACTGTGAAGAAGGCTGAGCGCTGAAGAATTGATGCTTTTGAACTGTGGTGTTGGAGAAGACTCATGCGAGTCCCTTGGACTGCAAGGAGATCCAACCAGTCCATTCTGATGGAGATCAGCCCTGGGATTTCTTTGGAAGGAATGATGCTAAAGCTGAAACTCCAGTACTTTGGCCACCTCATGCGAAAAGTTGACTCACTGGAAAGGACTCTGCTGCTGGGAGGGATTGGGGGCTGGAGGAGAAGGGGACGACAGAGCATGAGATGGCTGGATGGCATCACTGACTCGATGGACGTGAGTCTGGGTGAACTCCGGAAGATTAATTTTTACTAAGCAGATTCCACTACCACCACCAGGTCTTTATAGAAAATCATATATAAAGAAAACTTCTGAGCTAGTATATAAGGACAACTGCTCCAGCGGTACACTGTACCTCTCACGACCATTAATGGAACTTTTAATCTGTTACTATATCTATTTGTATCTGTGTTTTCTTGCTTTGGTTCTCTAAATCTCAGATACTACTTATAAAGTTCAAAGAAATATGAAAAAATTCAAGTCATTTAATAAGAATTTGTCATTACAATAATACAATAATAACATAACTATAAAAAATAATCAATGCATGTGAATAGAAGGGATATTATAATGTAAATACGATTCTTTACTATTTTTCTTAAGAAAGGAATGTAACATACATATAAGAAATTATATATAAATTGCTGTAGGTTGGAGTAGTTTGATTTCCACTTTAGTTGTTTTATGTGGTAATGGGGACTTAAAATTGTACTTTTTTCTTTTTTAATTTTATTTTTAAACTTTACTTAATTGTATTAGTTTTGCCAGGACATGGAAGCAACCTAAATGTCCATCAGCAGATGAATAGATAAGAAAGCTATGGTACATATACACAATGGAATATTACTCAGCCATTAAAAATTGTACTTCTTATTGTAAGTTATTTCTGCCCTCCACACCTCTTAAAAAATACAGGAACTTGGTCACCAGAAGCCTGCAGATACATTCATGGAAAATCCATCTTTTCCTTTGTACTGGAAGTATTTTCAACTCATGTGGCATTATCAGTTGTCTTATGAAGATCAGTTCAAATTAAAAATATCTTTTCTTCAGTCAGTTCAGTTCAGTTGCTCAGTTGTATCCGACTCTTTGTGACCCCATGAATCACAGCATGCCAGGCCTCCCTGTCTAACACCAACTCCCGGAGTTCACTCAAATTCATGTGCATCGAGTAGGTGGTGCCATCCAGCCATCTCATTCTCTGTCATTCCCTTCTCCTCCTGCCCCCAATCCCTCCCAGCATCAGGGTCTTTTCCAATGAGTCAAGTCTTCACATGAGGTGGCCAAAGTATTGGAGTTTCAGCCTCAGCATCAGTCCTTCCAAATGAACACCCAGGACTGGTCTCCTTTAGAATGGACTGGTTGGATCTCCTTGCAGTCCAAGGGACTCGCATGAGTCTTCTCCAACACCACAGTTCAAAGCATCAATTCTTCGGTGCTCAGCTTTCTTCACAGTCCAACTCTCACATCCATACATGACCACTGGAAAAATCATAGCCTTGACTAGATGGACCTTTGTTGGCAAAGTAATATCTCTGCTTTTTAATGTGTTATCTAGGTTGGTCACGACTTTCCTTCCAAGGAGTAAGTGCTTTTTAATTTCATGGCTGCAATCACCATCTGCAATGATTTTGGAGCCCCCCAAAAATAAAGTCTGACACTGTTTCCACTGTTTCCCCATCTATTTGCCATGAAGTGATGGGACTAGATGCCACGATCTTCGTTTTCTGAACGTTGAGCTTTAAGTCAACTTTTTCATTCTCCTCTTTCACTTTCATCAAGAGGCTTTTTAGATCCTCTTCACTTTCTGCCATAAGGGTGGTGTCATCTGCATATCTGAGGTTATTGATATTTCTCCCAGCAATCTTGATTCCAGCCTGTGCTTCTTCCAGCCCAGCGTTTCTCATGACGTATTCTGTGTATAAGTTAAATAAGCAGGGTGACAATGTACAGCCTTTTCCTATTTGGAACCAGTCTGTTGTTCCATATCCAGTTCTAACTGTTGCTTTCTGACCTGCATATACGTTTCTCAAGAGGCAGGTCAGGTGGTCTGGTATTCCCATCTCTTTCAGAATTTTCCACAGTTTATTGTGATCCACACAGTCAAAGGCTTTGGCATAGTCAATAAAGCAGAAATCGATGTTTTTCTGGAACTCTCTTGCTTTTTCGATGATCCAGTGGATGTTGGCAATTTGAGCTCTGGTTCTTCTGCCTTTTCTAAAACCAGCTTGAACATATATAAATATAAATTTTTTACACAAATACATTACCTTTCAGAGAGGCTTCACAAATGATTCTAGTGGTTAAGAACCTGCCTGTCAGTGCCAGAAACTTGAAAATTGGGAAGTTCTCAAATTGGGAAAGGAGTATGTAAAGGGTATATATTTTTGCCATGCTTATTTGACTTATATGCCATGTACATCATGTGAAATGCCAGGCTAGATGAAGCACAATCTGGAATCAATATTTCCAAAAGAAATGTCAATAACCTCAGATATTCAGATGACACAACCTTTATCACAGAAAGCAAAGAAGAACTAGATAATGTCCTGATGAAAGTGAAAAAGGAACGTGAAAAAGCTGGCTTTAAACTCAACATTCAGAAAACTAAGATCGTGGGATCTAATCCCATCGCTTCACGGCAAATAGATGGGGAAACAATGGAACCAGTGACAGATTTTACTTTCTTGGGCTCCAAAAATCACTGCAGATGGTGACTACAGCCATCAAATTAAAATATGCTTGTTCCTTAGAAGAAAAGCTATGACCACATAGACAGCATATTAAAAAGCAGAGAGACATTACTTTACTGATGAAGGTCCATCTAGTCAAAGCTTTGGTTTTTCCAGTAGTCATGTATAGATGTGAGAGTTGGACCTTAATAAAAGAAAGCTGAGAGCTGAAGAACTGATGCTTTTGATCTGTGTGGTGTTGGAGAAGACTCTTGAGAGTCCCTGGTACTGCAAGGAGATCAAACCAGTCAATCCTAAAAGAAATCAGTACTGAATATTCATTGGAAGGACTGATCTGAAACTGAAGCTCCAATACTTTGGCCATCTGAATCAAAGAACTGACTTATTGGAAAAGTCCCTGATGCTGGGAAAGATTGAAGGCAGGAGGAGAAGGGAACGACAGTGGATGAGATAGTTGGGATGGCATCACCGACTCAATGGACATGAGTTTGAGCAAGCTCCAGGGAGGCCTGGTAGGCTGTAGTCCATGGGGTCACAAAGAGTGTGACATGACTGAGCGACTAAACTGTCCAAAGGGTAAGTGTTGCCAGGAATGACAGTTTAGACACATTGAGGAGCTATATATATTGGTTGTTGAATGCAGTGAAGCTAATAGGACATGTTTAAATGTGGGCATACTTAGAGCTGAATATATTGCATACCAACTCAATTCCATTCATCCATGATGTCAGCTACTACACCTGGCAAATTCACTTCCCAGAACACCTAACCAAGAAGGCAGGTAAAATTGTTAACATCAGCGCCATCTTCAAGGAAGTGTTCACTTGCTATGGTTGTCAGCTCATGGCTTAATGTTCCAAGAATTTCAAGAATCTCAAGAGAAACATTAATCGTTATGGAAAAGAGACATGTTTTTCCTTTTTTTTTTTTTTTAAATTTAATTTTATTTTTAAACTTTACATAATTGTATTAGTTTTGCCAAATATCAAAACGAATCCGCCACAGGTATACATGTGTTCCCCATCCTGAACCCTCCTCCCTCCTCCCTCCCCATACCATCCCTCTGGGTCATCCCAGTGCACTAGCCCCAAGCATCCAGTATCAGTATCGTGCATCGAACCTGGACTGGCAACTCATTTCATACATGATATTTTACATGTTTCAATGCCATTCTCCCAAATCTTCCCACCCTCTCCCTCTCCCACAGACTCCATAAGACTGTTCTATACATCAGTGTCTCTTTTGCTGAGAGACATGTTTTTCCATCCCAAACATGTCTTTACTTTTCATAGTTTGTCATTAGATGACTTGTTCCATCTTAATTTTGTTTAAAGCACTTGGTTTGTAATTGAAAATACAATCATTTCCTCATTCTTCATAGCTTTGTAATTTTTCTTACTTTTACTGTTTTTGGATTTCTCTTTTTTCAATTTTTTAAAAAAAATCTCATTTCTTTACCAACTTTATGCCACTTTACCTAATAATTTTTTTTTTATTTTCTTTCAGATATTCAAGCAACCAATTATTTATGTTCTGTCTTCCAGAAAATTAAGACAGATTTTATGACAATAAGATCAAATAATCAAGCATAATTATAAACATGCACCCCCAGAGAAGCCAGAGGTTTGAAACTGAAAGGTTGTTGTTGAATCACGCGAATACACCAGGATTCTTGGCCCCCGGAGGAGAAGAATTCAATCCGGGGCCAGAGACGAGGCTTGATCGCTCAGAGCTTTTGTGTAATAAAGTTTTATTAAAGTATAAAGAAGATAGAGAAAGCTTCTGACATAGGCATCAGAAGGGGGCAGAAAGAGTACCCCCCTGCTAGTCTTTAGCTGGATGTTATATAGTCACTAGCAGTCTGTTAATGAAAGAAAGGAGTGTCTTAAAATTCAGAATGGCACCAGGCCCCTCACCCATAAGATGCATTTTGGGATAATCTTGGCACCAAATGGTTTATCCTGGGCCATAAAATGATTAACTTGAATCTTGAAGAAGGGCAGACCACCATACAAATAGTTTCATTTACATAGATTAGGGGAACAATATCCATACTGGTTTGTCAAGTAGGTTCTGGGCCAAGAGGCGGAACCGACTTGGAGACAGAGTTTGGGGTAAAGGCATAGTACATTAGCATAGCTTAAGACAAACATTTCCATAAGAAAAAGGCATTGGTTATCTCTAGACTCCAGAATAGCTAACTTCAGGCGAAACCGGGTGTCATTATGGCAACACAATATTTTAAGAGAAACCTCCCTTTAAATTTGTATAGAGAAGGAAAAAATATTGCTAGTTTGTTTCCTCCTGCCGCTTAAGAGAGATAAAAATGTCTGACACTTGCAGGCTATTTCCTCTATTTGGAGACCCCTGGCCTTCCTGCCTGTTACCCTCTCAAAACTTAACACCTGGACGCTTTGGGGAATGCTGAGGGTGGAGATAGATTTGCACAAGCTCCAGTGTACTTGTTGCCACATGGATGGGATGTATTGTGAATTCCACACTCTCCCTTTCTTCACTGTCTCTGATGTGAATAAGTATCATATATGATATGTGTGTCTTTCTGGGCTTTTTACTTGATTTTCATTTAGTTAAACTCTTAAAATTACATCCCCCTCTTTCTAATTTTATAAATTTGAAATTTTACCAGTACCTGTGGACTGTTTTTCATTCTTTATGGTCTGCCTGCCTTGGCCTTTCATGTTGAAAGCTCACTGTGCCTCTCAATAGTATCCTGATATCATCATTATTATTACGGTTTCCATTCTTCTTCTTCTTTTTTTTTTTTTTGTCCTTCTCTGGACTGCCTATGGACAAATATTTTATTTTCTAGCTTCTACATTTCATTATATTTGTTCATATCCCCATCTCCTGATTATTTTCCTCTATGTTCCCAAGGGTAGGAGGGGCAAAATTTGCCACTCCAAAATATCTCTTATGCATGTGGATTATTTCAAGTGGAAAACAATCAAGCCCCAAAAGACTCAAGAAGCATCTTTGACATTCCCTCTAAATTGCCTAAAGGATGTAGGTAGTAGACATGGTCCAGAAAGGCAGCTGTCAGCATAGATAACCATATGACTCACCTTTCTACCCCGTGAGATCCCAAACCACTTCCTACAATATCCTTTTTTTTTAATTTTTTTTATTTTTAAACTTTACAATATTGTATTAGTTTTGCCAAATATCGAAATGAATCCGCCACAGGTATACCTGTGTTCCCCATCCGGAACCTCCTCCCTCCTCCTTCCCCATACCATCCCTCTGGGTCGTCCCAGTGCACCAGCCCCAAGCATCCAGTATTGTGCATCGAACCTGGACTGGCGACTCGTTTCATACATGATATTATACATATTTCAATGCCATTCTCCCAAATCTCCCCACCCTCTCCCTCTCCCACAGACTCCATAAGACTGATCTATACATCAGTGTCTCTTGTGCTGTCTCGTACACAGGGTTATTGTTACCATCTTTCTAAATTCCATATATATGCGTTAGTATACTGTATTGGTGTTTTTCTTTCTGGCTTACTTCACTCTGTACAGTAGGTTCCAGTTTCATCCGTCTCATTAGAATGGATTCAAATGTATTCTTTTTAATGGCTGAGTAATACTCCATTGTGTATATGAACCACAGCTTTCTTATCCATTCATCTGCTGATGGGCATCTAGGTTGCTTCCATGTCCTGGCTATTATAAACAGTGCTGCGATGAACATTGGGGTACACGTGTCTCTTTCAATTCTGGTTTCCTTGGTGTGTATGCCCAGCAGTGGGATTGCTGGGTCATAAGGCAGTTCTATTTCCAGGTTTTTAAGGAATCTCCACACTGTTCTCCATAGTGGCTGTACTAGTTTGCATTCCCACCAACAGTGTAAGAGGGTTCCCTTTTCTCCACACCCTCTCCAGCATTTATTGCTTGTAGACTTATGGATCACAGCCATTCTGACTGGCGTGAAATGGTACCTCATAGTGGTTTTGATTTGCATTTCTCTGATAATGAGTGATGTTGAGCATCTTTTCATGTGTTTGTTAGCCATCTGTATGTCTTCTTTGGAGAAATGTCTATTTAGTTCTTTGGCCCATTTTTTGATTGGGTCATTTATTTTTCTGGAGTTGAGCTGTAGGAGATGCTTGTATATTTTTGAGATTAGTTGTTTGTCAGTTGCTTCATTTGCTATTATTTTCTCCCATTCTGAAGGCTGCCTTTTCACCTTGCTAATAGTTTCCTTTGTTGTGCAGAAGCTTTTAAGTTTAATTAGGTCCCACTTGTTTATTTTTGCTTTTATTTTGTTTTTACTTGAATATGGTATTTAAGATGAGGGTTTTAGCCATTGTGACTTTACTCAATTTTTCTGTCTTTCTCTCTCGTGTATTAATGTATCAGATCAGATCAGATCAGTCACTCAGTCATGTCCAACTCTTTGCGACCCCATGAATCACAGCACGCCAGGCCTCCCTGTCCATCAACAACACCCAGAGTTCACTCAGACTCACGTCCATCCAGTCAGTGATGCCATCCAGCCATCTCATCCTCTGTCGTCCCCTTCTCCTCTTGCCCCCAATCCCTCCCAGCATCAGTGTCTTTTTCAATGAGTCAACTCTTCATATGTGGTGGCCAAAGTACTGGAGTTTCAGCTTTAGCATCATTCCTTCCAAAGAAATCCCAGGGCTGATCTCCTTCAGAATGGACTGGATGGATCTCCTTGTAGTCCAAGAGACTCTCAAGAGTCTTCTCCAACACCACAGTTCAAAACCATCAATTCTTCGGCGCTCAGCCTTCTTCACAGTCCACCTCTCACATCCATCCATACATGACCACAGGAAAAACCATAGCCTTGACTAGACGAACCTTTGTTGGCAAAGTAATGTCTCTGCTTTTCAACATGCTATCTAGGTTGGTCATAACTTTCCTTCCAAGGAGTAAGCGCCTTTTAATTTCATGGCTGCAGTCACCATCTGTAGTGATTTTGGAGCCCAGAAAGATAAAGTCTGACACTGTTTCCACTGTTTCCCCATCTATTTCCCATGAAGTGATGGGACTGGATGCCATGATCTTCGTTTTCTGAATCTTGAGCTTTAAGCCAACTTTTTCACTCTCCACTTTCACTTTCTTCAAGAGGCTTTTTAGTTCCTTTTCACTTTCTGCCATAAGGGTGGTGTCATCTGCATATCTGAGGTTATTGATATTTCTCCCAGCAATCTTGATTCCAGCTTGTGTTTCTTCCAGTCCAGCGTTTCTCATGATGTACCCTGCATATAAATTAAATAAGCAGGGTGACAATATACAGTCTTGATGAACTCCTTTTCCTATTTGGAACCAGTCTCTTGTTCCATGTCCAGTTCTAACTGTTGCTTCCTGACCTGCATACAAATTTCTCAAGAGGCAGATCAGGTGGTCTGGTATTCCCATCTCCTTCAGAATTTTCCAGTTTATTGTGATCCACACAGTCAAAGGCTTTGGCATACTCAATAAAGTAGAAATAGGTGTTTTTCTGGAACTCTCTTGCTTTTTCGATGATCCAGTGGATTTTGGCAATTTGATCTCTGGTTTCTCTGCCTTTTCTAAAACTAGCTTGAACATCAGGAAGTTCATGGTTCACATATTGCTGAACCCTGGCTTGGAAAATTTTGAGCATTACTTTACTAGCGTGTGAGATGAGTGCAATTGTGCGGTAGTTTGAGCATTCTTTCACATTGCCTTTCTTTGGGATTGGAATGAAAACTGACCTTTTCCAGTCCTGTGGCCACTGCTGAGTTTTGCAGATTTGATGGCATATTGAGTGCAGCACTTTCACAGCATCATCTTTCAGGATTTGGAGTAGCTCAACTGGAATTCCATCAACTCCACTAGCTTTGTTCCTAGTGATGCTTTCTAAGGCCCACTGGACTTCACATTCCAGGATGTCTGGCTCTAGGTCAGTGATCACACTATCGTGATTATCTGGGTCATGAAGATCTTTTTTGTACAGTTCTTCTGTGTATTCTCGCCATCTCTTCTTAATATCTTCTGCTTCTGTTAGATCCATACAATTTCTGTCCTTTATCGAGCCCATCTTTGCATGAAATGTTCCTTTGGTATCTCTGATTTTCTTGAAGAGATCTCTAGTCTTTCCCATTCTGTTGTTTTCCTCTATTTCTTTGCATTGATCACTGAGGAAGGCTTTCTTATCTCTTCTTGCTATTCTTTGGAACTCTGCATTCAGATGTTTATATCGTTCCTTTTACCCTTTGCTTTTCACTTCTCTTCTTTTCACAGCTATTTGTAAGGCCTCCCCAGACAGCCATTTTGATTTTTTTGCATTTCTTTTCCATGGGGATGGTCTGGATCCGTGTCTCCTGTACAAAATCATGAACCTCATTTCATAGTTATATTTGTTATTAAACTTCTGTTTGATTTCCCCCCATTAATCTACCTCATGCCAATTTAATTCTTAGACCAGCCAGAAGAACCTAGAAAGGCCGAGAAAAATTTCTTCCTCCCTAACAATGAAAGTGAAAGTTGCTCAGTCGTGTTTGACTCTTTGTCACCCCATGGACCGTACAGTCTGTGGAATTCTCTAGGCCAGAATACTGGAGTGGGTAGCTGGTCCCTTTTACAGGATATCTTCCCAGCCCAGGGATCGAACACAGGTCTCCTACATTGCAGGTAGATTCTTTTACCAGCTGAGCCACAAGTGAAACCCCTCTCTGGCAATAGCATTATTTAAATCAGTCCTCCTATTTAACCCATTTAATTTCTTTAAAAATATATTGGCATCAATATTTCTAATTTACAAAAAATATTTTTCTAGTTCTCTATTCTGATTTTATTACAGCATATTCTTTTGATAGGGATACATAATATTTCAGAATCTGAGAGTACTGAGTAGAAAACTGTTTCAGTTGCTTGTTTCCTGAATTATTTATTTCTTACAAGGTTAGTTTTCCTGTTCATTCATTTGTATTTTCTCTTTCAAGGTTCAGAGTTTCTTGCTACCTACTGATTCTAGGTTTCAAATCAGTGGTTCAATCTATAGTGTGGTCAGTTCTGCATCTTTCCCTTGTCCTACAGGCTACAGGATTAGTTCTCTCATTGGTCTAAAGGCTGGTTAGATGATCCCTAGATCTGTCAGGGTCATTAATCACATCCTGCCTTTCTGGTGCTCAGAACAGAAATAATAACAGAATTAACTCTATCAGGAGAGGATGAGGGTTAATAAATGCTCTGTTTTCTTCTTTGTGGGATTTGATGTACCTGTAGTAGACAGCTACAGGTACCTGTAGACAGCTACTGTCTCCAATGGTCCAGGTTCAGGCCTGACCTGAGCCATATGAAATAGCCATCAGTACATCTTAAGACAAACATATTTACAAAATGGGTCCAATCAAGGGCTGTGAGGCTGTTTCCGGAAGGACACAGTGGAATATCCTGAAATTCAAATGTTAGCCTTGTTCAAAATATCATCCATAACTGATTATCCTCTGATGAGGCCTTCGAGGTTGAAAGTTTGTACCTCCATCTGACCTGCTTAGGTTTCCTTTTATCCTTCTTATAAATCATTTTCACTGACTTTATTTGGTCTCCTAAAAAACAAAACACACAAACAAAAAAGCTCTTTATTCATCTGAACCTACCTAACAGTGAAGGAGCCAAGCTTTCATTCCAGATGGAACATCTGGAATTGTAGACCCCACAGATGCCCCAAGAATTTTTACTTATTGGAAAGATGCAGAATGGCTTCACCCATCCATCAATATATTTTTATTCATGAACAGTAATCCTGAGAATAGCTCAGTTATATCTTTTTTTTTTTTTTCGCCTTTTCATGATTTTTACAATTTATGGATTTGTCCCAGGCTCTATTCTTCTCTAGAGACTCCAAGACCATATTAGAAACTTGCTGCAAGTATTTGCTTAATTTATTTTAAAATCAACATGCTTAACTTTTTCCTGAGGTCAAGTAACTGTAGGCAGTAGATCCTTATAAACAAGTAGAGACGTGGGGCATATTGGCCCAGATGCTCCACAGGTAATCATTTCACTAAATTCATGATGCTTTTCCAAGGCCAACTGCTGGTCCCTATGGCTGTCTACTAGGCATTTTTAATGTCTCTGAGTCTCATGGAGGAGAAAATACTGTTTGTACAGCCACCCACACATTTTCAATCTTCAGGTTTTTATTTACTCTAGTCTGGCTTTCTTAACAGTTTTATAATATATTCCTTTCTTATTAAAATACCCCAAAATGCTTAGTTTGGTGGTTGCATCCATTATTATCTTCCAACAGTGTATAATGATCGTGAAAACATTTTTCCTACTTTCTAAACTCTATGTGAAAAGCAAGCAATCTATTGTCTTGAATGATAAACATGTTTCAAAATCTTTAAATCATTATCTCTATAGAAGTAATTCACTGTTGCTTTATTTATTTGGTAGTAGCATGACTGTTACTTTGAGGCAACATTTGATTTGTGTGGAATGGATCAAGGTGCATCATACGTGCAAATGTACAGGGTGAAAAGGGAACCCAGTGTGCCAGGGAAAGGTCTGTCACAGAGGGGTGGGCTTTCTGGTAACCACAAAGGAGACCAAGACTGAGTGGTTATAAATGAGATATAACAAGAGAAGACAGAGTCCCCAGAAGTGAGAAAAGGCAAAAAACTGTGTCATTTTAAAAATACAGTAGCATTTTCTCATTCAACCATCAAGTCATTGTTTTACTCTTGCTGTGAATCTTGGCTTTTGTGCAGTTTTATCACAGTCCAGCTCCATACAACTGCATTGTGACCTCACCGCACACACACACATACATCCCAGTCTTCCCTGGCCTCACTTTTCCTTCACCTCTTCCACTCCCATTGTAATTCAGCATCACCTATCTTTGGGATCACAATTCTACCACCAAAGTACAAAACACTGTTTGTACAAATCTCATAATATATCACAATAAGCTGACTTAGGCTTGAAGGAACTTTTAAAATAATCACACACACAAAAATAAATAAACAAAATGCCATATCTACTGTTTCAAGTAAAATGCCCAAATATACCACATACTTTCAATGTTAATTACTGAGAGAGTTAATGCTTAGGTTGATAAGAAGTCCAGGGTTCTGGACGAGGAGGAGGAAGAGGAGGAGGAGGAGGAGGGGAAAAGGGAGTCTGGGGCTCTGGAAGAAAAAAGGATAAACTTATTTTTTCTACATTCCTGCATCTTAGTCACATAAAACATTTTTTTCTTTAAGCCCAGAGCTAATGATTACATGACAAAACAACTCATCTTGAACTCTGTACCAAGGATTACATAACAACAGTGAATCCTGCTCAAGGATATGTTTCTCCTTAAGAACCTTCTGACTAATCCTGTCATCTTAAAATGTAAATTGTGGGAATGGGTCTGGTAAGATTTTTACAACCTTGAGACTTTCTTTTGATCTGTTGTTAATAACCAATTGAAAAAGTATATAGCTCCCTTGCTAAGACTAGTGAAAGGGCACTCTCCGTCCCCCTTCTGATGTCGAGGTCAAAAGCGTTCTCTGCCCTTTTTCATTGCAGTAAAACTTCGGCCACACAAAAACTCCAAGGGATCAAGTCTGCTCCCTGATCCTGAAGCTAAATCCTCTTCTTCAGACATCATGAATCCAACATTGTAAGTAATCATTAGTTTCTCAGCTGTGGCATACAGGATGTTTAGTTTGCATTATACAAACCCTTACTTGCAGCATGTGGGATCTAGTTTACTAACCATGGATCATACCTGGGCCTCCTGCTTTGGGAGCATGAAGTTGTAGCCACTGGTTCACCAGGGAAATCACTACTCATGATTTCTGATGTGCCTTAGCTCATCACAAGACAGCCATATTGCCAAAGAATGAGTTGCAAATAGTAAATGCAGGACCTGAGATCTCATAGAGCCTCCGAGCTGGCATCAGCTGCATCTTATTGGTGAAAATAGGGCCATGGGATGGGGGGGGACTTGGCGAGGGGAGGGCATATCACCAAACTTTACCTAATTTTTATAATTTTATTCTATCACAAAGACCATGTAACTGGGCTGGATTAATATGTCAGACATGACTTAGCAACTGAACAACAATGTGCATTAAATAAATCTTTTAAAAAATATTTGTATTAATGAAAACACACACACACACATTTATCTCAGCCTAGGTACATTTTTACCCACACTCTGTCAGGGAAAAAGTACTCATATTTCAAGTTCTAGTTTACTGCACATTCTTCAGGAACACATTTTTTTTTTTTTCCAATGTTAGAAATCATGACTTTCATTTCATATTAATTGTATTATAACATTTTTCATGCTGGAATCATACTTGAGATTTGTATTCAGTTCTTTCCTTCATGCCAAGCAAGTTTAGAAAAGAACAATATTTCGTTCATAATTGTTACTAACTGACTATAACCATATCTATTACCACTCAATAAATAATTGTTGAATACTTGATGATGTTAAGTTACAACATAAATTAAATATGGGATTAAAATTTAACAAAAGAAGATTTTTGGTGGGTAGAATTAAGTTTAATATTTATTTTAACAGCATGCATCATTGTATTGTTTTGTTTTCCTACTTATTGTGGAAAATCTAGAAATTGCAAATGAAAAAAAGAAGAAAAAATGCCACTCTTGTCATTTAGATAATCACAGTTAAATTTTGATGGATTACTTGCAGTCTTTATTTTTATCAACATTTTCATTTTTTAAAGAACACACATGACATATCTGCATTCTGAATTTTGTTATTTGTTCTCATATTTGAAAGTAATAAATACAACTTTAAAATGCTTTACCAATAACAACTGAGAAAACCACAAGCTACCATAACTAATATTTTTACTTTCTTCTCTGATGCTCATTCTGTGGTTCAGTCAGTCGGTTCAGTCCCTCAGTGGTGTCCGACTTTATAACCCCATGGACTGCACCTGCCAGGCCTCCCTGACCATCACCAACTTCCTGAGCTTGCTCAAGCTCATGGCCATTGAGTGATGCCTTCCTACCATCCCATCCTCTGTCATCCCCTTCTCCTCCCAGCTTCAATCTTTCCCAGCATCAGAGTCATTTCAAATAAGTCACTTCTTCTCATCAGGTGACCAAAGTACTGGAGTTTCAGCTTCAGTATCAGTCTTTCCAATGAACATTCAGGACTGAGTGCCTTTAGGACTGACTGGTTGGATTTATTTTCAGTCCAAGGGACTCTAAAAGTCTTCTCCAACATCACAGTCCAAAAGGCATCAATTCTTCAGCACTCAGCTTTCTTTATAGTCCAACTCTCACATCCATACATGACTACTGGAAAAACCATAGCTTTGACTAGACAGACCTTTGTTGCAAAGTCATGTCTTTCCTTTTTAATATGCTGTCTAGGCTGGTCATATCTTTTCTTCCAAGGAGCAAGCATCTTTCAGTTTCATGGCTGCAGTCACCATCTGCAGGGATTTTGGAGCCCCCCCCAAAATAAAGTCAGACACTGTTTCTATTGTTTCCCCATCTATTTGCCATGAAGTAATGGAACCAGATGCCATGATCCTAGTTTTCTGAATGCTGAGTTTTAAGCCAACTTTGTCACTCTCCTTTTTCATTTTCATCAAGAGGGTCTTTAGTTCTTCGCTTTCTGCCATAAGGGTGGTGTCATTTGCATATCTAAGGTTATTGATATTTCTCCTGACAATCTTGATTCTAGCTTGTGCTTCATCCAGCCCAGCATGTCTCATGATATACTCTGCATATTGTTAAATAAGCAGGGTGACAATATACAGCCTTGACATACTCCTTCCCCAATTTGGAACCAGTCTGCTTTTCCATGTCCAGTTCTAACTTGCTTCTTGACCTGCATATAGGTTTCTCAGGAGGCAGGTAAGATGGTCTGGTTTTCCCATCTTTTGAAGAATTTTCCACAGTTTGTTGTGATCCACACAGTCAAAGGCTTTGGTATAGTCAATAAAGCAGAAGTAGATGTTTTTCTGGAACTCTCTTCCTTTTTCAATGATCCAATGGATGTTGGCAATTTAATCTCTGGTTCTTCTGCCTTTTCTAAAACTAGCTTGAATATCCAGAATTTCATGGTTCACAGATTGTTGAATCCTGGCTTGGACAATTTTGAGCATTACTTTGCTAGCTTGTGAGATGAGTGCAATCATATGATAGTTTGGTCATCCTTTGGCACTGCCTTTCTTTGGGATTGGAAAGTGATTAAATTTTCATATCTCTCTCTTTCCAAAAGGCAATTTAGATTTTTCCCATATATTATGAACTTTTTTTCCATTAGAAAATTACAAAAAGGAATCTCATATAGCACAATTTTCTCAAATTATAAAATTGGTTAAAATTAACATATAATTTCTTTCATAAAAATATTTTTATAATATAAAACTATTTACTGTTTTATATAATGTTGTTAGCAATACTGTTTTGTTAAAAATTCCTATTCAACAAAAGTTGTTTTATTTCCTGGGATAAATTTTGTGAAATAGAATGACTGAGAAAAATAGCATCTGTATTAATAGTATGTGAATTAAAAGGGAGAGGGATGTTAGTTTGTATTTACAAATAGTTACTTTCCTACGCTTCATCCTACCAGTTGATTTTCTGTGATACATCTTTGTTTTGTGGTGAATTTATGTCAATGGTTCCTTATAATTGGCTTCTAAATTATTAATCAAAATATATCTTAATACAGTGTCGTCAAGCACACTGAGTCATAATTTAGAGTTCAGCAGCCAGAAAACTTATTAAATATATAAAAATGTTACATACATTTAAGTTAATATGCTGAGTCACAAAACATGTAAAAATCTTAGGTAAAATGATCAAGAAAAAGTCAACTTACAGTACAAGGGAAGGAACAGTTCTGAATAAATTTACCTTATCTAAAAATCCAAGCCATCTATGACATTCCAATGTTCCATATTCTCACTAACCCTGGTGTTATCATTAGTTATCCATTTTGTCATATACATCTTATGGAGGATTTAATTTGTATTTTGCTTATGAAAAGTAATGAATTTTTATCACTTTTACGAAGTGACTGTGCAAGTAATTTGCATTCATTTCATTTTGGTTGTCTGCTTGTTGCTGTTCTTCTCTATATATTCTGTATATGACTTCTTTGTTGGGTCCATGCATAACAAATAATCTATCCCAGTCTGTGGCTTAATTTTGAATTTCTTAATAATGAATTCTTGAGAAGATCCTTGTTTGAATGTGATACAGTTTGTCAGCCTTTCTCTTTACACTTAATGACTTTTGTATCCTTTGAAGAAATCTCCTCCTACCCCACAGTCAATAGGATCAATTGAGTTATCTCTTCTAAGCTTTACTTTTCACCTTTATGTCCTCAGCCAGCCCTGGAGAGATGTTTGTGTACAGTGCAAGATATGTGTAGAGTCATTTAATGCCTTGTGGAGATTCAAAAGGAGGAAGATTTTCTCCACTCCTCCAAGTGCATATCTGTGAAAGTGAGAATTAAAAGACACATGCCCTTTGGGCTTTTACAAGTGCTTCAGGTTTGGGGCATACATTATAGATGTTTCTGATCTTTTCTAAACTCCTTGAACTGAAGTCATCCCTACCAAAACTCTCTGCACAAT
The DNA here is from genome assembly GCF_003369695.1 of Bos indicus x Bos taurus. Lineage (NCBI taxonomy): Eukaryota > Metazoa > Chordata > Mammalia > Artiodactyla > Bovidae > Bos > Bos indicus x Bos taurus. The sequence continues at coordinate 118,641,292 of NC_040079.1, forward strand.
AAAACTTTGGATTCATTTCTGGATTCTTCATCATGTTTCTTTGGCCAAATGTCTAGTTTGGTGTCAATGCAACACTGTTTAATTACTGTAGCTAAATAGTGAGTGCTAATTTTATAGTGAGTGTTGATTTTATAGTAATGAAAGTCCTCCCACTCACCCTTTTCATGACTGTCTTCATTATTCTTAGTTTTAAAAGCAATTTGTATGTCTTGCTTCATCCATTACACTTGGACTGGTCATCTATTTCGCACTGGGACAACCCAGAGTGATGGGAGGGAGGTAGGAGGGAGGGTTCAGACAGGGTGGCGCATGTACACCCATGACTGATTCATGTCAGTGTATGGCAAAAACCACCCCAATATTATAAAGTAATTAGCCTCTAATTAAAATAAATGAATTTTTTAAAAAAAGCAGGTTGTGAATTTCCACAAAGCAACCTGTTAAACATTTTCATGGTGATTACACTAAATTTTACAAAATATTTGGAATATTTAAAATATGGATGTTTACACTTAATAAGCATGTTATATCCTTCCAATACTTTGGCATTTAAATATTCCTTTTAATAATGTTTTATTATTTCCTTTATAAAGTCTTTTGCTGGATTGACTCCTAAGCAGTTAATTTTTGATGTTCTGGTATATAATTTCTTATCTGCTATCCTTTTTCAGAAATGATTTATTTTTGCTAATAGAGGGGAGATAGTCTGAGAGTGAATCACCCTAATAATCCAGAGACAAATGTGATTCCGATGTGGGTTGCTCAGGTTGGCTCTTTGAATAGCCTTTGGGGTTCCCAAGTGAAAACCTTCGAGGTTCATTGGGTCTCTCATTTTCAGCAGGTCCTGAGCCCTACTCCCATAAGCTTTCTAAAAGTTCTGTTTACCTTATCATTTCAAATGCCATTTAAACTTTGGGGATCAATAATTACTTTAAAATGGCTTCCCTGGTGGCTCAGCTGGTAAAGAATCCACCTGCCAGTGCTGGAGACTCAGGAGACACAGATTCAAAATCTGGGTTGAGAAGATCCCCTGGAAAAGGAAATGACAGCCCACTCCATTATTCTTACCTGGAAAATCCCTTTAAAAGGGAAAAACAGCTGAAACATCATCTGTTTCATGTGATCAAATTTCCATGTGATCAAATGATTGGCTCATAAATTATCATTGTTCTGCTTACTAGCCAAGGCAATCATATAGTTATACTTATATTTTGCCCTATTTTTTCACCAAAGATTTGAAAAAAAAGTAAGTAATTTCAGAGAATCAAAATTTCACTTTGTTAATTCTGTTTATTTTTCATTATATTAAGTTCTTCCTTTTTATCATTATTTGCACCCTTTACCTTCTCTCTGATGAGTTTAAGGGGCTTCTTTACATCTTCATAGCAATCATAATCATCTTCTATTATGACTCTTGTATTGAAAGCACAAGATATCTTGCCATGTAGAAAGTTTTATAACTGTTATTGAATGTGAAGAATGAGAATGTCACCAACAAGCAGATGATTGTCACATTATGGGATCTGACCTGCCTGCCATCTCTTACAGCTTCTTCAGAGGGTCCTGATTTCCATGGCAGAGATTAACTTTTAGATTTTCAAAGTAAACATGTGATATGAGTATGGGTGTGATATTTGACTATTAATATGTCACATTTTATTACCTGATATTTTAACTTATAAGTTAAAAAAAATATTTTAGAAAATATTGGAATTTATTTTTTAAGAAGATTTAGATAAGCTGATTAAAAGTAATAATACTCATATCTTTCTTCCAAAGATTCAGATTTAGTAATGTAACTTGACCCACACAACCCTCATATATATGCATTGCATTTTTGATGTAACTGGTCTTGTGTATTGCATGTTTTGCCAGTGAATTAGATGATTCTGATATTTTCCCTAAAGATCATGATTTTAAAACATTGCTTTAAAGTAAAAATGAATCATAATACTTCTAGGGATGTTAAAAGAAAATGCATACAAACTTTGCCTATTCAGCAGTGATTCAGATGTGTTACAAACAACTCTAAACTTTTCCTTCACTCAATAGATATTACCACTGTTATCAAATTCTTTTCATGGAAATGAACATTTTTAATAATGATAATGAAGATAGAAAATATGCCATTTCCAAAGTGAACAACCAATACATTTCTCTTGGCATTAATAATATTTTTAAGTCATAAGACAAAGTCATGTCCAGCTCTTTGTGACCCCATGGACTAACTATACAGTCCATGGAATTCTCCAGGCCAGAATACTTGAGTGGGTAGCCATTCCCTTCTCCAGGGAATCTTCCCAACTCAGGGATCGAACCCAGGTCTCCTATATTGTAGGAGAATTCTTTACCAACTGAGCTAACAGGGAAGACAAACACAGTATTATTTGAATTTGTTAATAATTCTCAACATATTGGCACCGGGAATATTTAGAATATTTAAAGTATAAAATATGCAATAGCTTTCAAAATTTGGATTTTTTAGTACAACTCACTGCCTTATATTCAAATTATTTATTTTGGATAGACATATTTGTTTAATTATATTTTACAAGGGACTTTGTCTTCTTACAATGTTTAATTGGAACTGCTTTTTTATTTTGTAATATCACCATGCAATCATTTTAAAATAAGGAAGTTAGAGTATTTTGAAGTTATTATTTTCTCTCAATATAGTGTTACTTTTCTCTGACTAAATAAACTACACAAGATTACATAGGGTTATGATCCAAGTCAACTATGAATTAATTGAACTAAGATAATATGAGATTATCAACTTTTGACATTCTATTGCTTTAATGATAGCTTTAGTGTTATTAAGTTGAAATTATTTCTAATTACTTCAACTTTCACAAATACTGTTGGCTTGTTTTTCTTTGAAAAAAGAAGTTAAAATAAATCTTGCTTGTTTATTAAGAAGCAAATTATAAGAAATTATGAAAAGCAACATATGCACATTGACATAAATACACCAAAGCAAACAACATTAGAAAGTATGTTACATAAAATTGACTATTAGAAGGAAGTCATTGAAGAGTATCATACAGGTAACACTCTAAGTTTTTTCATGTACTATTAATGTAGTCTTTGTTTTTCTCAGCCATCTCACTGCTTATAATTTATCCAAAAAATCTACAGTGTACACATTGTTGTAACTAAAAGTTATACAATCCAATATTAAGAATAATTTTAAAAGATCAGTTTTGATGTAAAAATTCTAATAATGGAAAATTTAAATCCCTTTAAAATTATGTCAGAAAAGATAGTTCAATTGTGGAGGGGGAGGGATTTGAGGAAATTTTACATTTGTAATTTAACACAATCTTGATATAATTTTATAAGTGGAAATTCTAAAATGTTACCATACCACACATTTCAACAAGAGCTCAAAACACAAAAACCTAATCATTTTCTAAGAATTTACTGAGTAACACAGATTAAATTGAAGAGAGACTCAAACCCTCAGATATGACTTATGTAACCCAGAGAAATCAATATTGACTCCTCTGTTCTAGACCTGTGTCTTTGGCCTCTTTTGTTATTATAATCATACATAATGGTGTGCCTCAGAGAACCTTACCCCCTCTACCTGACCCTTAAACCAAAGCGCCTTTGTTTACCTCACAGGGAGACAATCTGATATCCGATATTGACACCTATGAATGACAGTAAACTAACACATTCCCCTGCCTGAGGCTTGCCATTCTAGGAGATATTTGAAAAAATTAAATGGTCTTTTTAATTCATTTCCACACTCCCCCTCCCGTGCCCCCACCCCCACCTCATCTCTGATACATAAATGAACCTGGCATCCAGACCCAGACAAGATGGTTATTTTGAGACATTACTCTGCCGTCTTACTCCTTTGAAGGAAAGTTATGACCAACCTAGAGAGCATATTAAAGAGCAGAGATATTGCTTTGCCAACAAAGGTCCGTCTAAGTCAAGGCTATGGTTTTTTCAGTGATCATGTATGGATGCAGAGAAGGCAATGACACCCCACTCCAGTACTCTTGCTTGGAAAACCCCATGGACGGAGGAGCCTGATAGGCTGCAGTCCATGGGGTCGCTGAGGGTCAGACACGACTGAGCAACTTCACTTTCACTTTTCACTTTCCTGCATTGGAGAAGGAAATGGCAACCCACTCCAGTGTTCTTGCCTGGAGAATCCCGGGGACGGGGAAGCCTGGTGGGCTCCCGTCTATGGGGTCGCACAGAGTCAGACACAACTGAAGTGAGTTAGCAGCAGCAGCATGTATGGATATGAGAGTTGGATTATAAAGAAAGCTGAGTGCAGAAGAATTGATGCTTTTGAACTGTGGTGTTGGAGAAGACTCTTGAGAGTCCCTTGGAAAGCAAGGAGATCCAACCAGTCCATCCTAAAGGAGACCAGTCCTGGGTGTTCATTGGAAGGACTGATGTTGAAGCTGAAACTCCAATACTTTGGCCACCTGATGTGAAGAGCTGACTCATTGGAAAAGACCCTGATGCTGGGAAAGATAGAGGGTAGGAGGAGAAGGGGATGACAGAGGATGAGATGGTTGGATGGCATCACCTACTCAATGGACATGGGTTTGGGTGGACTCCGGGAGTTGGTAATGGACAGGGAGGCCTGGCATGCTACGGTTCATGGGGTCGCAAAAAGTTGGACATGAATGAGTGACTCAACTGATATGAACACTGCCATCTTCTCTGTCAACTGGTTTTCCAAATAAAGTTATATTCCTTGTCTCATCCCTCGGATTTATTGGCCTCTTGTACAGCAAGCACAGTGAGCTTAAACTCAGTAACACAGTGGAATTTGTGGTTCTTTACCTGTTATTAGTGAAAAGCATTTAGAGTTATGTGACTCAATACAAAATTTGCAGTGCAAAAATGTCATGTGTGTTACTTTTAGAAAAAGCTAAGCATGTACATAAAAAGAACACCTTATAATTTTTTTTTACATAAATATCTCCAAGTGATGGGTTATGGATAACTATGTTTTCTTCTTTGCATTTATATGGTTTATTTAAATTCTATATTCTCTCGATAGGCTATGTGACTAAAAAGCATGCCCAGTTTGAGAGTTGCAATTTAAGTTTTTTATCTGGGGAAAAATGAGGACTACAGCCCAGCATACAGCACCTCAGTTAGTTCTGAGTGACAACTCCAAGTCAGGCTATATACAAGTTTGTAACAAACAGGAAAAGGTCAGTTTTCATCCCAGTTCCAAAGAAGGGCAATGCCAAAGAAGGGCAATGCCAACGAATGTCCAAGCTACCACACAATTGCACTCATTTTACATGCTAGCAAGGTAATGCTGAAAACCCTTCAAGCTAGGCTTCAACAGTATGTGAACTGAGAACTTCAGATGTACAAGCTGGATTTAGAAAAGACAGAGGAACCAGTGATCAAATTCCCAACATCCAGTGCATCATAGAAAAAACAAGAGAATTCTAGAAAAAAGCATCTACTTATGCTTCATTGACTACACTAAAGCCTTTGACTGTGTGGACCACAACAAACTATGGAAAATTCTTAAAGAGATGGAAATATCAGACCACCTTACTTGCCTTCTGAGAAATCTGTATTTAGGTCAAGAAGCAATGGCTAAAACTGGACATGGAACAAGGGACTGGTTCAAAATTGGAAACAGAGTACATAAAGGCTATAGATTGTTACCCTGTTCTTTTAACTTATATGCAAAGTACACCATGGGAAATGCTGGGCTGGATGAAGCACAATCTGGAATCAAGAATGCTGGGAAAGAAATATCAATAACCTCAGATGTGCAGATGACACCACCCTAATGGCAGAAATGGAAGTGGAACTAAAGAGCCTCTTGATGAAGGTGAAAGAGGAGACTCAAAAAGATAGCTTAAAACATTCAAGATTTAAGAAACTAACTCAGCATTCAAGAAACTAACATCATGGCATTCCATTCCATCACTTCCCATCCCATCATTTCATATAATATGGAAATTTGGTTGGGATCCTGGAACAGAAAAAAGCACTTTAGGTGAAAACTAGGGTAATCTGAATAATGTATAGACTTTAATTAACAAAGCATCAATATTGATTCATAATTACAACATATGTACCATATTAATATAAGATGTTAATATTAAGTGAAATGTGTGTGGGTTATATTGGAATTCTCTGCATCATCTTCATTTTTCTATAAATCTTAAATTATGTTAAAATAAAATGTTTGAAAAATATGCAGTCCTAATACAACATTGTATATCAAGTAAATTTCAATAAAAAATTAAAATATGTATTCTTATTTATAGAATTTCTTTCACAAAATTTTGTAAACCTATGCTGAAGTTATAGTTAAATGTTGTTAATGTAAAACAGCAAAGATTCACAATTATTTATTAAGGACTAATATAAAAGACACACTGACAGGTGCTTGGTGAAAATATATCAATAACACACAAACTTTCATCTTGTCTGCATGCTAGTGAAGATAGAAGTGAATATATTATGTAAGTGCTATGCTGAGCATGAAGAGCATTATGATTTAGCTAAAATAAAAAGAAAGCCATTATCTAATAGATGAATTTAAAAGGTGTCACACAGAATGAATAATTAAAATACATCTTGAAATATTAGTGCTCTTTCAACTGACAGAGTGTGAATGAAATGTGCTCTTAGCTTAGATGAGAACATTCAGTCTTACATTCCTTCATTCTTTCAAAGAACATTTATTTAATACACACTAAGTCAAGACCCAATTTTGTAGATTCTGTAGCAAATAAATTTTACTGCTATTTTAATCAATAGGTAGAGACTACTTTCATTTCCCTTGAATCTGGGCCAGTCCAATGACTTGTTTTGAAAAGAAAAAGGCAATGAGAGTGATGCAATGTAGCTTCCAAGTCAGTGTCTTTAGATCTGCAAGTCCCTTCTTCATTCTCAGACAGCTGCCTTTTGGAACACAGTCATGAAATGAGAATGAAGACCAAGTAGCAGAGCTTATGCATGTGGATGGAAACCTAGGTGCCCTGGCCTTCATGAGCCCCCGGTGGAGAGAAGCACCACCTGTCTGCAGTGTGAGTCAACCCTTAGGAGTTAACAGCCCCAAACATAAACTACAGCCCATACCCAATGCTTATTGAGACGCCAACCTGGGAAAGTCAGAGCAGCTGTGTGCACTTTTACATGGGAAGAATGCAAATAACCTACAGTGAGTCAACTCGAGAATTGTGAAAGAAATTAAATGTTTTAAACTTTGGGGGCTTTAATTTTGGGGGCTTTTGTTATGAATCAATATATCACAGACACAGAAGTTGGTATTTGTGAGGCTGGCTTTGGATCCAGGCAGAACCTTAAGTTTAAAGCAGGTTATTTTTGAAGTCTGGAAAGGAAGTGAGAAATTTGTTCACAAAATTACTGTTTAAGTCTTCAGAAAAGGGATCCTATTGTATAAATAGTATAGTTGCTAGCTGAATGTTCCATGCAATAAGATATAAGAAAGAAAATGTATAAAATGAATTTGTAAATCTAAAATAAATTTCCAGGAAGAATAAATACCAACTGGTTTCTTTTCACTGATTGTATAAAACTATGGGACTTAAATAAATTAAAGCAACTGTCTGTAAAACTGGTAATTTAGGGAATTTCAAATATTGGACCTGAAAAACAAAACAATTCCTCTAGTTTCTCCAAGGATCCAAAATTTGGCCAAGTAGGAAATGGATCCAGGATGAAGACCAAGTTCAGGGAGCTGCCAGTGTAAAGATTAAGTCAAGTCTCAGTGGCTCAGCAGTAAAGAATCCCACCTGCAATGTAGGAGACTTACAGGAGACTTCAGTACGATTTATTGGTTGCAAGGATCCCCTGGAGGAGGAAATGGCAACCGACTCCAGAATTCTTGCCTGGAAAATTCCATGGACAGAGGATCTTCGCAGGCCATAGGGTTGCAAAAAGTCAGACATGACTGAGCAACTGAGCATGCATGTGGCTATCAGACCCTTTATTAAAATCTCAGAAAGCTTTAGGATGTCCCCCCACAGTCCTTCCACTAAACAAAAGGGCTTCTAAGATACTAAGGACAATGTTCTACAACACCATGTAGGACTTTGCAAAGTTGAGGGGGACTCATCTGTAAGAATGTGCAAATATAGATAATCACAGGCAGTGGTCCCCAACCTCTTTGGAACCAGGGCAGTTTTGTAGAAGACATTTTTTCCATGGACCAGGAACGAGGGGATGGTTTGAGGATGATTCAAGCACATGACATTTATTGTATACTTTATTTCTATTATTACTATATCAGCTCCACCTCAGATCATCAGACATGATCTAGAATTTAATCCACAGTATTAAAAGGAGGTATCTTACTTGCACTGAAAGTGGCAGAAACAGTTCAACATGCAAAGATGACTTTGAGCCCCCAGACTACTTTGCTGAGGAAGCAAGCTTAGAAAATTACTAATTTCTTATGGAGCAGGAATACAGGATCCAAATGGTGGATCCAAAATCCATGAGGAAGCATCCCTGTTAATCAGAACTGATACCTGACCAAGGATCACTCTGTTCCAGGAGCAGAGGGAGTGGGTAGCATGGGCTTGGCTTGATTCAGAAGACTGTAATATAGTTACTATCATATGGCTCCTGTCCTTTACTTGTGTACTAATAGGTGGATCAGGGCCCAGGCAGATGGCCAAAATTTACTTCAGTCTCTTTTTAAAAGACTTATCTTCAAATACAGTCAACATATGAATTGAGTGTGGGACACAATTCAGACCGTAACACCTCCTTTTTTGCACAGGAGTGTCTATGGCAGTTACTTTGTTTTCTTCACCCCATTTCATATCTGCTGTGATAAGGCAGGTAGCTCCCCACACCTGAAAAAAAAAACATGCATGCAGAAAACCTCATCTACAATTGAACCTGATGTAGATGATGAAATCTTGTACCTTAAGCCCAAGCGTGATGAGAATTCATCAATACAGGATGAAAATTGAGAAAGTTTTAAGAGGGGCGCCTGTACTTCACAGGCAAAAGTAGTAATGTAGTGTTAGTTGCTCAGTCATGTCCAACTCTTCGTGAATCCATGGACTATAGTCTGCCAGGATCTATCGTCCATGCAATTCTCCAGGCAAGAATATTGGAGTGGGTTGCCATTCTTTTCTCCAGGGGATCTTCCAAACTCAGAGGTTGAACCTGGGTCTCCTGCACTGTAAGGCAGATTCTTTACTATCTGAACCACTAGGGAAGCAGGCAGGAGGAATGTAAGTAATTTACATTACTAACCCTGGGCATAAGAGTTGCTATAAATGCTTTGCCACTCCTCCTATTGAGAGATAGAGTCCATTTCCACTGCCCTTCATCCTGGCTGGCCCTGCGGTTGTTTTGGCCCATACCATGAGGCAGAGCCCATACCAAGGGCTTCCCTTGTGGCTCAGCTGGTAAAGAACCCGCCTGCAATGTAGGACACCTGAGTTTGATCCCTAAGTTGGGAAGATCCCCTGGAGAAGGGAAAGTCTACCCACTCCAGTATTCTGCCTGGAGAATTCCATGGGGTCACAAAGAGTCAGACACAACTAAGTAACTTTCATTTCATGAGGCACAGGTAACCCTGCTTATCTTCTGTGACATCTGCCTGTGGTACTAGGAACTCTCAGTCTGAACCTAGTGACTAGGCTGAGATTGAAGAGGAAAAGTTAAAATTTTACCTCCTTCTGTCTCTGTAACTCACCTTGCCCCTTGCAAACTCTGGATCACGTAGGTCACATAGTCTCAGAAAGTGGGGACTTGCAATACTAGGAACTGGAGTTTATCCCACTCACCCTTGTCCTGCTGTTTGCAATCACCCAGCCCCTGCAAACCTGCTTAATCATGCCTGTCCAAGTCAGGAATCCCTCTGCCTATCTTGACCACTGTTCCCACATGCATGAAACTCCTTAGTTTAAACCAGTCTATTAACAGTTTGTGTTGCCCACTACAGTCTGTCTATAAAAACTCTGTAATCCCTTTGTTTGGGGCTCGGAGCTTGGAGTGTTAACTCCTCTTGCTCACCAGCATAGTAAACCTGAGTTCTCCAACTCTCTGAGTGTGTGGCTTGGATTCTCAAATACTGGTTTCTGCAACAAGATAAGCTGTGAGGAGATGCCACGTGCAGGAGAACTGATGTGTCCCAGCTAACAAGCCTAGCTGAGCTCTTAGCTGAAAGCCAGCAACTACTCCCAGCAATGTAACTGAGCCACCTGAAACATGTCCACCCAGTCAAGCCTCCATATAATGGCAGCTTCAGCCAACACTAAAGGGAGGAGAGGTACCACCTACCTTCAGCCTTTGTGTTTCTGGGTGGGTGAAATGCAGCAACAAAGAACTGAAACTGTCCTGTATATTATTATGTATTGTGGAAACTTTAAAAAATAAAATAATACTCATAAAAAATATTTAAGAGATATGAAATAACAGAATGTGATGACCCAAGGACAAAAGAGCAGATAAAACCAAGGAGGGTCTTGGAAAGCAGGAACAGAAAAACCAGACCCTTATCACCCTTCCTTCCCCCATGTTGTAACTATTAATGGATTTCAGGTCCTCCTGAGCAATATAACTTATCTCCCCTCTTACACCATAGAGAGAAGATATTTGCCTTACTCTCCGCACCACCCCCCACCCCACCCCCAGTATATGTGCCTCTTCCAATCAGCAAATGACCCTCAAAAGACCCCTATCCCACTCCTTGTACCCTGGGTATAAAAGTGGACTAAGGACCCTTGTTCAATGTTGGTTCTCCCTTGAGGGGGCCTGCTGTTCTAACAGCATCTTCCACTCTAATAAATTTAATTTCCCTTTCATTCCATCTCATATCTGGAAATTCTTTTCCAACCCACGTGCAGACCACAACATTTTTGGTGGCCTATACAGGGAACGTAGGTGGCCCATCTCCTTTCTTCTCCTTTTTCAAAAGAACCCTCTGCCAAGAGGCAAGTGCTGTGGAAGCAACTGGGGAATTCTGGCCGGGGTTACCCTCTGGTGTGTTCCAAAGGCCCCACTGCTCACTGAGCCCCAGTAGCCGTCGCCCAAATGGGCGACGGTCTCTCCTTTGTCTTCTTTCCAACTGAGGACTAGGACAACCGATATTGTGTGGACATGGGTCAGGCACTTAAAAGCTATAGGACATCTGCAACATGAAGACTCCCATATGAGGATAAGGGGGATATGGAATGGATCAGGCCACAAGGGCATCCACCCCCAGCAAGACAACTTCTGTGCACCATATCAGGCACATAGTGGTTAAAGCAAAACAGAGACCATTGTCCCCTGTCCACCACCTCCCCAATAGAATTGTAAGGCGGATTCCTCAGCCTTCTTCCCTGCCACTTTCACTTCTTTCCCTTTTGGTACAGATTGATTTACAGGAGCCTGTGTGTAGCCTCTGAGCCATAATTTCTTTACATTCAGTCCTTCATGGCCCTCAGCCAGAATCCGGATTTGAGGGACTCATGCCACATGTGTCTTTCTGTTGCCTCCCTATCACCTGTCCCACTCTATCTGTCTCCATCAGATTTCCTAGAGGACCCCTACTTGACCTTTCATATCCACATGATCTCTAGGAAAGGATTCTGAGGTTCCCTTTGCTCCAGGTCTTTCTACTATATTCAAAAGCCTGAAGGATCAAAAACTCTCCTAACATTCTAAAGAATCCACTATAACTGCTCTTGTTTCTCAGGGTGGGGAAGGACCAAGCTTCCCCCACTCTGCAAGTCCCCTTAACCCTTCAGATCCTTCTGATGGGACAAAGACTTCACTTCCCACCAGAGGGACAATCCAAGATTTTATCAGTTGATCTGCCCCTGATATTGAAGTCAACTTGAGCACTATTTGGTCTATATTTAGCTATAAAAGTATGACTACATATGGAAAGATGACTTGTTAACACAAGATAGCCAAGATATTCTTTAGACTCTGGGGAGAAAACTGGTTAAAATGATTTTTTTTTTCCCTTGGAAACTACAAAATCAGTTATTTTTGCATATGCAATTAAAAACAACTAGCTTGTTAAAAGGCCTGCCTAGGGAAAAGCTTGAAGTTAACCCTTTTCATATCCTTGAAATACACAGCCCAACTTGCCTGAGACCTCAGCCTTGGGCAAATTAGAACTTCAAAAAAAAAAAAAAAAAGTGGGTGGGGGTGTCAAATAGACATTTTAAATCTCAAGCAGAAAACTATGAGATCTTTGTTTGGCTGTCTGTCTGGATTTATATATGTCTCAGTGTGTGTCTTTTTTTTTTTTTTTAATAATATTGCTGAAGTTGTAAATGAATTCTAATTTAATTGGCCTAAATAAAAGTGAGCACTTACAAATCAGGCAATTCTAAATACAAAATATTAACCTAAATGAATTTCAAACTCACTTGAACTGGGAAATATTCAATATTAAATATATAGTATTAATGTTTACTTGTTAATCTAATATAGACATGTCTAAGAGTCATTAAGCATAGTATTTTCATTGTGCCTAGGTTTATTATAAGCTAAGTATTGTTATATTGTTATATCTATTACAAGTTTATCAGCAACAAAAGTACCTCAAGTGAAGAAATTCAAAAAATGTAAATGAGATATGAGCTTTTAGATAAACTCTATTAAGAATAATTATACTTTAGAAATGTCAGTCTAAAACAGTCTCTCTAGGTCTTGGTAACCTGAATTTCTACTGTTGTGCTAAACTAAGTGATGGAAGTTTATTGACAATAAAATAAGATTCTGAAACATTCAGTACTTAACACTAACTTCCTCTTACACAGAAACTAAGGAGATTTGGACTATTAATAAATAATATTTGATGCCATCCTGAGATATTCTCTAGAATTTCTTTTTAGAAATTATCACTGGTATTTATGTTCACCAATCTATAGAATGCTAATATAAAGCTCAGTTCTTGGTTGCTTAAGGAAAGTAGGATGTGTATTTTCAGTAAAGAAGATATGAGGAATGAAATTACATTTTATGAAGGGAGAAGGAAGTAGGTCTGACTTACAGATGGCTGTTTCAGGATGGGAGAGTTAAGTAGTGGGTATAGAACTTGATAAGGTCCTATGGAAAGTGGACCATGAGAGAAGAGTTTTGTGCATAAATACAAGTTTTCTTGAGATGTTGAACTGCCTTTGATAATGGATTTTAAGTTTCTTTCCCTCTGAAGTGATCTGTTCTATGTTTACCTTTGAAATCTTTTGTTAACTTTGACTAAGTGAATAATTATTGTTTCAGAGTGACTTATATGATGCTATCTGGGTGGTTTTATAAACTCTTTTGATATTTATCAACAAAACTACCTAAATAACTTGACTTCTAGATAACTTTGGGATGCTTCAGAGGGCCGCTGAGACATCCTAAAGAGCTATTAAACTACCCGGGTTCATTGGACATGTTAAATTTTTTTTTTTTTTTTTTGGACATATTAAATTATATGGGAAGTACTGCTGAAGGGGTGGTAAATCTTCTCAGATTATATTGTATGGTTGATGTTACTAATATAGATATCCTAGAAATTATGTGAAATTCATGAAAATCTGATATGTCCCGGTAAAATGTTGTCAGTTATAATTCTAGTTGTCATGTTCAAGTGTTACAAGTCACAGCAATGAGCAGGTTACTTTGTCAATTACAATTTAATCAGATTTTAAACATGCCTTCTATGTTTCACTCTGATGCTTTTGCAAGAATACTGCTACTTCAAGATTTATGGAAAAGATTTTTCAAAGATTAACCGATAAATTTTGTTTGTTTGTTATCTGGTAAATTGGTAACAGACTGGAATTTAGTCTACTCTTATATTAAGAAAACAAAGTTTTCTTAGAACGTAGCTTTTGATAACAGATTATAAATTTCTTTGCCTTTAAGTAATTTATATCTGTTTATAAAATATTTTGTTACTTTGGTAAAGTAAATAAGCATTATTTAACATTATGATACATGTCAAAGCTCATTCTGCTTCTATAAAAAAGAGCCCTTCACTGTTAGACTGAAAAGTTGTCACTGAACCATGAAAGTTGCTGGGATTCTTGGCCTCCAGAGAAGAAGAATTCAATCCAGGGCCAGAGACAAGTTTGATTGCTCAGAGCTTTTGTATAATAAAATTGTATTAAAGTATAAAAGAGATAGAGAAAGCTTCTGACATAGATATCAGAAGGGGGCAGAAAGTGCCCACTTCACTAGTGTTAGCAAGAGAGTTATATATTTTTAATTAGTTATTACAATGAATCAAAATAATTTCTGGAGGTTGTAAAGATCTTACTAGACCCACTCTCATAATTTACAGTGTAAGAGGATTAGCCAGAAGGTTTTCAGGAAGGAGAAACTGTCCTCAAGCAGGATATTGTTGTTATATAAGCCTTAGCACAGAGTTTAAATAGAGTTGTTTATTGTATAATCATCAGTTCCAGGCTTAAAGATAAAAATGTTTTATGTGACAAAGACCAAGGAATATAGAGGAAAAAAAAAAAAGAAAGTTTGTTCTTTCCTCCCACTTGAGAATTCCAGACCCCTCTCTTTTTGAGGACTCCTGGACTTCTTATCAACCTACCTAGGAATTGACTCTCTCAAGACTTTTGCTATCCTGATGTCCTTAAAACATGGCAAGAGTCTACTCCTAAATTGGAGAATTAAAAATGGGTGAACAATAGCTGTAAATTAGAGTCAGGGCTATGGGAAATCCAAAATGGCCACTTGGATTTTCTTGGCTCCCTGACAAACTTCAATTCATTTGATGGGTTAAAGCTGTTAGGTAGGTAGAATAGGGAAAAGGAGTCCAAAATGGCATTGGCTAAAAAGGTCAAAGGAAGGTCCAAGGACCAGAGTGAAGACTTCAGGCAGAACAAACAGCACTCTTGGCTAAGCCCAATTTGCATAGGGCAGGCTCAGGTGGAGGAAAAAACATAAAAGGAAGAGCCAAAGCGCTTTCTGACGGACTCTCTCTCTCTCACTCTCTCTCCCTCCCCTGTGATCTCCTCCACTCTCTTCTCTTTGAGTCTTGGAGTCTCCTGCTATGTTCTAAATAAAATGGAGCTGTAACACTGATTTGCCTAAGAGCTGTATCACGGTTTGTCCAAGATCTGAGAGCTGTGACATGCTGAGGGCTTTAATGTCCATCACTCCAAATCTTTGTTGTGACAAGACAAAGAACCAAGGAACATACACTCGCGTGACATCTATGGTGCTGTGACTCAGATTTAACCTGGTTGAAACAACCTCCACGCGGAAGAGGCCAAGCACAGCAGGAGCCCAACTCAGTGAAGCTCCCACACTAGAAGTGGAAGGCGAAGAAACCCAGTGCAGGGGAAGGCCCATCTTGCTGGAAACCAGAACAGTAAAAAATGAACACAGCAGAAATCTCACGCGGCCCAGTCTCAGATTCCAGAAGACCTCCAGTTAAGGTAAGAGGTCCTCACACCTATGGCTGGAGGGACCTTTACAATCTCTCGTTTCTTGTTTCCTCCAACCTCCTGTGAACAGGCGGGTGGCAGGGGGCACAATTGAGGGACTCTGGAGAGGCTACTCCTCAGCATGTCCCAAAGGTGGTATCTGCTGAGCCCCAGTAGCTGTTACCCAAGCCGGCGGGGGTTCTTCTGTCCTTTCTCTGTGCCAAGGATCAGGCCAATGAAACTGTGAACACCAGTCAGATATTTAGCAAATTTTCTGGCGGGCTATGAAGGGGATTCCTTGGCACATTTTTTCCACTGCTTTTTCCTCCTGTCCTTCAGCTCTCTCCCGGGACTCAAGCCCGGCCAAAACTAATGAAACTCAGGCTCTGATGTCTCATTGCAAAAATTCATTGAGAGACAAAGCAAAAAGAGGTGGATTTGTTAGGATCCAGAGAGAAGCCACTCTTCAGGGTGTGAACCATTGCCGAGGGCAAGGGCTGGGGCCATGGAATTAGGCCTGGATAGATTTTGTGAGAGGGTGGAATTCATATGCTAATGAGTGAGAGGGTCATCCCAGCCATTGGGGAACCACCCACTCCTCCCTCTTTTGACTGTGCCTTGGAGCTGTCCTGCCACCTCTGTCCTGTCCTTTCTGTTGGCTTATAGATTGGGGATTAAGGTTTACTTGAATCATCTTGGACCCAATTGATTTTAATTGGTTTACATTATACCCTTGTGCTATGTCATTCTTTCAAAGATTGTGCTCTGCCCCCTTCCCTCCTGTTTCATGATCTTTTCCTGAGCCCCATCCAGACCCACAAGGTTGCCTCTACAATCTTCTGGAGAAACAACCAGAAAATAGGTGGCCTTGGGAGGGAAATACTCTATAATATTCAACCCCCTAATCCTACCTAATACTGGTCATACTGGAGATCTTGGGGATGCCCAAACTCTAGTCTGGGGGATCCCAGGAGGTCATCACGCCTTGACCTGCCTAGGGATCGGTCTTCGAAAGGTTGTCACACCTCAACCTGTTTGGAGATCTTCTAGTCCCAGGGGTCCCAGGAGGTCATCACGCCTCGACCTGCCCAGGGACCCAATTCTCAGGAGGCCGTCACGCCTCGACCTGCCCAGGGATTCGATCTCTAGGAGGCTGTCACGTCTCAGCCTGCCTGGGGATCTGCACCCTGACCTGGGGACGCCTGGCTCTCAGGATGCAACAGTTCTGGGTAGGATAAGCTTCAGAAAGACTCACCCTTAAGGAAGTCTACCTATGAAAACAGAAAGAAGCCTATTACTTGTGGGACTGTTCCCAGTCTCAGCATTAACTCAGGAGCCCAATGAGAACCTCATTGCCTTTCTGGAGAGGCTAAAAGAGGCGCTCCAGAAGTTTACCAACCTGGACTTAGACTCTTACGAGGGACGGGTGATTTTAAAGGACAAATTCCTGTCCCAATGTGCATCAGATATCAGAATTAAGTTACAGCAGCTACAACAGCAGGACCCTGCTGCCTCTTTAGATGAGATGGTCCAGTCAGCCACCAATACCTTATCATGATAAGGAGGCCAAGACCCAGGAGAAGGAGAGAAAGAAAGAGACAAGGAATGCCCAGATGCTGGCCGCCCTCCAGAGAAGCCCTGTGGCAAACCCCGAGTCCTTGAGGGACAAGGCACGAGACAAATGCCTGATCTGTAGACAGGCAGGGCATTGGGCCAAAGAGTGTCCAAACCGTTACAAGTCTCCTAGAACGGCTTGCCACAAATGTCATCAACTGGGACACTGGGCAGCACTCTGCCCTCGGGACCCATGAGCCTCAACGTCAAGCGCCAAGCCTACCCTCACGATGGTTCAAGAGGACTGAAGCGGCCCGCTCCAGCCAGCCCGCCTGTCACAGATAACCATCACGGGGCTGGAGCCAAGAGTGCAACTGGATGTGGCAGGTAGGTCCGAGAATTTCTTGGTTGACACAGGGGCTACCTACTCTGTCTTGATCTCCTACTCTGGAGACTTCTCCTCCCAAACCGGTACTATTGTGGGTGCTACAGGAAAAGCAACTACTAAAAGATTCACCTGAGCACTTCTTTGCTGCTGGGATGGACAAATATTTTCCCACCAGTTTCTGGTGGTCCCTGAGTGACCTACCCCCTTATTGGGAAGAGATATACTCACTAAACTGGGGACCACCTTTGTGATGGGAAGTTTTCCAGCCCCTAGAGCTCTACAGCTCCTGGTTACTACTGAAGAACCCATTACACCTTCAATACAGAGGGGCCAAAAACTATGGGAAGACAAAATTAACCCCCAGGTGTAGGACCAGGGAATTCCTGGACAAGCCCACCAAGCTGAACCGGTCATCATTGTCCTGCAAGATCCCACTCGGTTTCCTAACCAGAAACAAAATCCTCTCAAAAGAGAGGCTCAGGAGGGACTGCAGCCTTTAATAAATAAATTCCTTGCTTGTGGGCTATTGGCCCCCACCAATTCAACATGTAACACCCCAATCCTCTCAGTAAAAAAAAAAAAAAAAAGGAACCCAGAAAATGGTTCAAGATCTCCAGATCATAAATGAAGCTGTAATACTTCATCCCACAGTACCCAATCCCTATGTAATCTTGGGAGAAATCCCACCCAGTGCCAAGTGGTTTACAGTCTTGGATCTCAAAGATGCATTTTTTTTGCATACCACTGGCTAAAGAATCCCAATACCTCTTTGCCTTTGAGTGGGAGGCCCCAGGAGAAAAACACCACCAGATGACTTGGACAGTATTACCTCAGGGTAATCTCTGGGGTTCAGAGATAGCCCCCACCTGTTTGGACAGGCCCTTAGCCTGGATCTCCTAGATCTGGACCTGGGACCTAATGGGAAAATATTACAATACATAGATGACCTACTAATCTGCTCTCCAGATGAGAAAAGTGCCCAATAACATGCAGTTCAGGTTCTAAACTTCTTGGCAGAAAGGAGATATAAAGTCTCCCGTGCTAAGGCACAGATGGTCGAGACAAAGGTCACTTACCTGGGAGTTCAGATTACACACGGGTCCAGGAGGCTGTCCTCTGATCGGGTAAAAGGAATCCTCAAGTTGCCCTCCCCCATGACTCGAAAACAATTGCGAGCTTTCCTGGGGCTAACTGGTTATTGTAGAACTTGGATACCCAACTACGGTCTAATTGTCCAGCCCTTATATGAAAGTTTAAAGGGACGAGATGATTCAATCCCACTGATGTGGGGAACTCCTCAAAAGAAGGCAGAGGCTACACTAAAACAGGCCTTAACTCAGGCACCTGCCTTGAGGTTGCCAGACCCAGAAAAAGCATTCCAACTTTATATCCATGAAAGAGAGGGAATAGCCTTGGGAGTGTTAACTCAAAGGTTGGGATCTGAGCCCCAGCCTGTAGCTTACTTATCCAAGAGGCTCGATCCAACCGCCCAAGGCTGGCCCCCCTGCCTTCGAAATCTTACAGCTATTGCAATCATGATAGAAGATGCTTTAAAACTCTCCTTTGGGGGCAAACTAACTATTTTTACCAGCCACCAAGTAAAACAACTCCTAAATGGGAGAGGCCATTTATGGATGTCTGATCAAAGAGTCCTCAGATATCAAGTCATGCTGATGGAAAATCCAGGCCTCACTATACCCCCTTGTGAGGTTCTTAATGCAGCCACCCTCCTGCCTACCCCCGAGGGCTCTCTCCCCTTTCACTCTTGTCTAGAAACCTTGGACCACTGGACAAAACCCCAAGAGGGGTTGTCAGAAGATCCTCTGACCAATCCTGAGGAAATCTGGTACATCGATGGAAGCAGCTTTGTCTTGGATGGAAAAAGAAGAGCTGGATATGCAGTAGTCTCCAATTTTGAGACCATAGAGGCTAAGCTTCTGCCACCAGGTACTTCAGCCCAATTAGCTGAGCTCATAGCCCTGACTCGAGCTTTAGGGCTTGGAAAAGGAAAAAGAATAGGCATTTACACTGACTCCAAGTATGCCTTTCTGGTGCTACATGCACATGCTGCTATTTGGAAAGAAAGGGGCCACTTGACCACCCGAGGGTCCCCAATCAAATATGGTGATCAGATTCTTCGACTCTTGGAGGCAGTCCATCTGCCCACTGAGGTTTCAGTCTCCCACAGTAAAGGACACCAAAAAGGGAACACAGAAGTGGCACGAGGGAACCAAGCAGCTGATCAGGCAGCTAGGAGAGCAGCATTACAGAACCATTACCTAATAGGGATTGCCACCTTAGTTCCACACACTAATTTGCCAGAAACTCCTTCATATACTGAAGGCGAGACTCTTAAAGCTAAGAGTGAGGGCTTTCAAGAAGATCATATGGGGTGGTTCCAAAGGAGGGGCTCCTTTTTCTGCCTGGAAACCTTCAATGGAAGTTGGTTAACTCCTTACATGCCACTACTCATTTAGGAGAAAAGGCCGTCCACAGATTACTAGAAAGGTCCTTCAGAGGAACAGGCTTCCAAACAACTATAAAACAGGTGGTCTCCTCTTGTCCAACTTGCCAATTAAACAACACCCAAGGAGCTCGAAGACCCAAGCTGGCCCAGCCTGTCCAATGATGTGGGGCCGACCCAGGAGAGGACTGGCAGATGGACTTCACCCAGATGCCAGTTTCTCAAGGGTATAAATACCTATTAGTTATGATAGATACATTCACAGGATGGATTGAAGGCTTTCCCACACAGACTGAGAAGTCTGAGGAGGTGGTAAAAAAAACTGCTCCATGAAATCATTCTAAGATTTGGTCTTCCCAGATCATTACAAAGTGACAATGGGACATCATTTACTTCTAAGGCCACCAAAGGGGGTCTCGAAAGCATTGGGCATTACTTATTATCTCCATTGTGCCTGGAGGCCTCAATCTTCAGGAAAAGTAGAAAGAGCCAATCAATTCTTAAAATCAGCGATAAAAAAGATAACCCAAGAGACCTCCCTGGGATGGAAGGAGGCTTTACCAATAGCTCTCCTCAGCACCCCCATTGCCCCTAAGGAACAGGTTGGTCTTAGTCCTTATGAGATGCTATATAGGAGACCTTTTGTTTATGTCAATGACCTCTTCCTAGATCCAGAGGTTCAGACCCTCCAGTCTTATACCATGGCCACTGGGCAATTCCAACAGGATATACGCTTATGGGGTATGAACCAGGATCCAAAAGATTCTAAAGAGTCACCACTATATGCTCCAAGAACTCAAGTCCTGATTAAAGTCTGGAAAAAATGGGTCCCCAAAGGCTCAACTCCAGCCCACATGGAAGGGCCCCTACCCTGTAATACTTTCTAGCCCCACAGCAGTCAAGGTACCAGGACATGACTCCTGGATTCACTACTCACGAGTCAAGTCATGGAAGAAAACAGAAGAGGACACTCGATACACCTGTGAGCCCTCGGGAGATCTCAGATACCTATTCAGAACTACCAATGAGTGCCATTCTAATGAAAACCCCCAAAATCTGGTTTCTGAGGATAAGATTTCTCAGGATAACTCTAAAGAGCCAACAGAGCTTCACAGAGACTGTACTCCAAAACAGACAGGAAATAGATCTTCTGATCCCTGAACAAGGAGGGACTTGCGCCATTCTGGCCATGTGAATTTAAAATTGACCAATGTCCCTACTAGTCCTTATGCTATATTGATGATGCTTATGATTATTCCATGTACTGTCAATTGTCTAACCTGTTTTGTCTCTGCCCAGGTCAACCAGCTACAACATGCAGTGCCAGTTCAATAAAGACATAAAACTACAGCCGGCCACGGAAAATATCACACACCCTTGGACACCGCTATAAGGACTCTGAGGACTGAGACTAGCAAGAGGGGGAGGCCCAATAACCCTCTCAGTCCCAGTTAAGCAGGAAGTAGCCAGAAAGACCTTGATGCCCCTATTCCCAGAGAATTGGGCCTCCCATCTCTTGAGGGGGGAATGTTAGGTAGGTAGAATAGGAAAAAGGAATCCAAAATGGCAGTGGCTAAAAAGGTCAAAGGAAGGTCCGAGGACCAGAGTGAAGACTTCAGGCAGAACAAACAGCACTCCTAGCTAAGCCCAATTTGCATAGGACAGGCCCAGGTGGAGGAAAAAGCATATAAAAGGAAGAGCCAAAGTGCTTTCTGACTGACTCTCTCTCTCATTCTCTCTCTCCCTCCCCTGCACGCTCCTCCATTCTCTTCTCTTCGAGTCTTGGATTCTCCTGCTATCTTCTAAATAAAATGGAGCTGTAACACTGATTTGCCTAAGAGCTGTAGCATGGTTTGTCCAAGACCCGAGAGCTGTGACGTGCCAAGGGCTTTAATGCCCATCACTCCAAATCTTTGTTGTGACAAGACAAAGAACCGAGGAAGATACACTCGCGTGACAAAGCCTTCCCTGCTTACAGAATTAATGTCCTCACAATGACCAAAAAAAACAAAAACAAAAACAAAAAATTATATTTCACTTGATAATGAGTTCCTAGTTTTATTAATTAAGGTCTAGTGTTTACTAAATTAACCTTATTAATTAAGGTTTAGTGTTTTCTAAAACTCGCTTCTGAGATAGTTCCTGATTGCTATATTATATTGCTAAGATTTAATCAAGTTATTAAAAAGGACACTCTGTGTTTGTTTCTAAAGCTTATCTCAGTAACTAATCTTTGGATAAAGGTCAGATGCTTCATGGTGTACAACCAGGAGATTAACACCTGGCTATAATCATTTAACTAAGTCAAATGACCTGGGATCAGTTCAGTTCAGTTGCTCAGTCGTGTCCGACTCTTTGTGACCCCATGAATTGCAGCATCCCAGGCCTCCCTGTCCATCACCAACTCCCAGAGTTCACCCAAACTCATGTCCATCGAGTTGGTGATGCCATCCAGCCGTCTCATCTTCTGTCGTCCCCTTCTCCTCCGGCCCCCAATCCCTCCCAGCATCAGAGTCTTTTCCAATGAGTCAGTTCTTCACATGAGGTGGCCAAAGTATTGGATTTTCAGCCTCAGCATCAGTCCTTCCAATGAACACCCAGGACTGGTCTCCTTTAGGATGGACGGGTTGGATCTCCTCGCAGTCCAAGGGACTCTCAGGAGTCTTCTCCAACACCACAGTTCAAAAGCATCAATTCTTTGGCACTCAGCTTTCTTCACAGTCCAACTCTCACATCCATACACGACCACTGGAAAAACCAAAGCCTTGACTAGATGGACATTTGTTGGCAAAGTAATATCTCTGCTTTTTAATATGCTGTCTATGTTGGTCACAACTTTCCTTCAGAGGAGTAAGCGTCTTTTAATCTCATGGCTGCAATCACCATCTGCAGTGATTTTGGAGCCCTCCCAAAATAAAGTCTGACACTGTTTCCACTGTTTCCCCACCTATTTTCCATGAAGTGATGGGACCGATGCCATCATCTTAGTTTTCTGAATGTTGAACTTTAAGCCAACTTTTTCACTCTCCTCTTTCACTTTCATCAAGAGGCTTTTTAGTTCCTTTTCACTTTCTGCCATAAGGGTGGTCTCATCTGCATATCTGAGGTTATTGATATTTTTCCTGGCAATCTTGACTCCAGCTTGTGCTTCTTCCAGCCAGAGTTTCTCATGATGTACTCTGCATAGAAGTTAAATAAGCAGGGTGACAATATACAGCCTTGATGTACTCCTTTTCCTATTTGGAACCAGTCTGTTGTTCATGTCCAGTTCTAACTGTTGCTTCCTGACCTGCATATAGGTTTCTCAAGAGGCAGGTCAGGTGGTCTGGTATTCCCATCTCTTTCAGAATTTTCCATAGTTTACCTAATGAAAATTCTTGATTTCTAATTCTTACTTTTTATTTTACTAATAACTGCTAGCTATATTATTTTCTATTTTTCTTTTTTCAGAAGATTGTTTCTTATATTACCAGATATGTGACTGAGCCTGTAATAAAATGCTGATATGCAGTTCCATATAAGATCAATGAT
This sequence comes from Bos indicus x Bos taurus, assembly GCF_003369695.1. Taxonomy (NCBI): domain Eukaryota; kingdom Metazoa; phylum Chordata; class Mammalia; order Artiodactyla; family Bovidae; genus Bos; species Bos indicus x Bos taurus. The sequence continues at coordinate 118,664,600 of NC_040079.1, forward strand.
TGTAACAATGTGACTCTAGATATGGGAAGAAGCAGCAAGAGGGAATATTTTCCTGGACCAAGAGGCTAATAAGACAGGTATGGTCCAGAGACTTTTGCTACTCGCAATGTCTCGTCTAGTAACGGCACCCTGAGTGGCCTGTCAATGGAATCCTCGTTAGACCTGGGAATGAGCCTTCACAGCACCGTGGGACACAATGGCCATGAAATGCCCCAAAGCAAGGTCAGATATGTGGCTATGAAGGAACCCTGCTGACTGGACTGTGACCACTGCAAGCTGCTGACCTTCAACATCCCCTGAAAAGAGTTCAGGGTGGAGATCAGAAATAGGGCACTCTGCCTCTGGGAAGAAAAATAATATTAATAATAATAAAATAAAAACAGAACTGTCCTTCAGATAGTCAGATGTTTTTAGGAGCCCAAATTCTTGCATCTCCTCATACCTAGAGAAACACTAATATCATCAACCAATGTCTGGTCCTGGTTCTTCTGGCTGGTCTCTGACAAGTTTTTCTACTTCTATTAATCTTTGAGCTATGTACATTTAACTTTCTTGTTAAGGTTATTTCTTCTAGAATACAACAAATCTCCAAATGGCAGTACAAGAATATTCTCTGACCAACACGTAGACAATACTGAAACAAGTCACCTTATCATTCCATGGACTCTCATCTCCCTCCATAAATGCACCCTGACAGAGAGCAGACAAAGGGAACCCAGAGCCCTGTGATGCCCCTGTACAGCTTGAAGAAGTCAGAGTGGTCATCGCTCCTTTTCCTATGAGACTGGGTTCACAAATGTCTGAGAAGGTAAATAGATAGATAGTTAGACATGAGCAGGGTATCAAAGGAAGCCAAATAACTGGCCCTAAAAATAAAGAGAGGGAGGAATATGGTGACCCAAGGAGGGAAGAGCAGATAAAACCAAGGAGGGTCTTGGAATGCAGGGACAGAAAAACCAGACTCTTATCACCTTCCCTCCCCCATGTTGTAACCATTAATGGATTTCAGGTCCTCCTGAGCAGTATAACCTGTCTCCCCTCCTACCCCATAGAGAGAGGATATTTGCTTTACTCTCCCTGCCTCCCCCACCTTCCCCCAGTATACGTGCCACTTCCAATCAGCAAATGACCAGCAAAAGACACCTATTCCACTCCTTGTACCTTGGGTATAAAAGTGGACTAAGGACCCCTGTTCAATGTCTGTTCTCCCTTGAAGGTGGCCCACTGTTCTAACACCATCTCTCACTCTAATAAACTTTATTTCCCTTTCATTTTGTCTCAAGTCTGGAAATTCTTTCCCAACCCATACCCAGACCATAACAAAGAGGTTTTTAGATACAGAAAAGTAGATATTTCAGTGAAACTAGTTTAGATAAGATATCTGTGAATTTAGAAATCAAGATTTTTATTTTGGACGTATTGATTTTGACACACCTATTACACATCCAAGTAAAATTTTTAATTAGTTGTTGGATATGAAAGTCCAGAATTTAGTTCCAGTTGGAAATAAACATTTTGGAAACTTTGTCCAAAGAAGGTTTTTAAAGTCATGTGATAAATATTTATCACATTTAGTGAAAATTCCAAGAAATAATGGGAGAAGAAGCATATAAAACAAGAAAAACTCCCAAACACTGGGAAAAGACTGTCTATGCACACAGTATGGGGTTCTTGGGGTGTGATCCAGGTGGGGCAGGGGTTGCCCTATCAGAGCACACAGGGACACAGTGTCTTCCAGCAAGAATGTCCCAGTGTGCCCACCCTACATGGCAGCTTAGTGATGAATCTGGGACAGATGGGTTCTGGGAGAAGACTTCCAAAGAGAGAGCCCTGGTATCAGTTGGCAGTGCAGCCACCTCAACTCCTGCAGCCACAACACCATATCCTCCAGCCTCCCGCCCCACCCCCACCTCCACCCCATGCCACATCCTTGCACCAGATCTGAGATGAATGCAGCGGAGGAAGGCTCACGGCCTGGGTTTGATTCCGCGTGGACCCACGAATGCATCTACAGGAGGTGCTTAGGTCCTCCTATCCCCACGGGCCTCATTTGCTTCAGCAATCACTTCCTGAGGGGCAGACCACACACTCAAGAGCAAAGGAACAAGATTTAACCCAACCCTCAGGGCTTTTAACTCCAATAGGTAGGGAACAGAACCCACACCTGACAGGGTGGTGACAACCACAAGTAGAGAGGAAGCCCTACCTGACACTCTGCACAGACTTTAGATATTTTGATGCCAACCACATTGCCTATTCAGGGGATAACAGCCAACACACCCATAGGGAAGACCTGATACCAAAATCATCCCTCCCACCAAAGATATTGGACACACAGTCTACAGCCAGGATGTTCCTATGTAGAAACATCCTTAAAGGCCAGAATAGATAGCTTTCTGTTTCTGACTTTAGGAGAAACAACTAAGAAGAATGGGAGGAAGGAAGGAAAATCGGAAGAAAGGGGAAAAAAAAAAAAAAAAAAACTTTAAATGTGAATGTGTATAGAATTGAGAGCAGTAAATGAACAGGCTGATGTAATTGAAGCAGGGAGGTTACATATGTCCTGGATCTGAGAGGCCAAAGGTACAATATACAATTTTTTGATCCTCAGCTCCTAAAAATTTAGTAGATTCAGCAATTTCTAGAAGTAAGAACACAGTCTACTGAAAGAGAATGAGTTATAGAGAGAGAATTGAGCAGAGCAAGTGCTCTCCTGTGGTCAGTGGAGGTCAGTGCAGGAGATAAAATTCAGGAAAGAAGATCTGTTGGTAATTATAATTGACTGCAATGTGTTGTCTTCACATTTTGTATAACTTTTGTATCTCAATATCTTTCAAAAAGAGAGGTCAAATTTTGTGTGCTTCCATTTATTATTAATAATATGATATGATGCCATCTGATATAACAGCTTATCGTATCATTTTCAAATAAAAGCCCCATTTCTCATTAGAGACTAGAGAGTGGAGATCTAGTTTTCAATTACTTAATCTTTAAAGTCCACTGTATTTTCAAAAAGGTCCAATTATTTCTAACTGAGAAAATGAAAAGCTGTATCAACTGTCAAGAATTTAAATTCACCCTTTAACTAATTTACACTTTCACAAATAACTCTAGGCTCTTAAACAGTCCCTCATTTTCTGAACTTCACCCTATTCATATCACTTGTGCACAGACTAAAGTTAATGACCTGCTCTTCCCTTTACATTCCTACCCTGTGCGTTTCATCTTGTCTATGTGACCAACCTTCTCTCCCGACTCCCAGAACTCTCTTCAGACCCATATTGAATTTCATCTTTTGCTCAAACAGTCTCAAATGGATTATTCTCTTTCTCTGCAACTATCAAGGACATTGAAATATGTGTTTCTAATATAAAAACAAAACTAGCTACAAATTACAATGGAAGAGTTACAAATTATAATGGAACTTTAAAAAAAATTCTTTTTAACATTTTTATTTAAACAAAAACAACAACAACAACAAAACAAACAAACAAACAAACAAACAAATGTTCATCAGTCTCCTCATACATACTTGGCCAGAGACAACAAACCACAAGTTCTATGTCACCATTGATATGAAAAATCAGGAATTGATAAATCCATAGACAATTAAGGATTATTGGCAGCATCCCACTGCTGAAGGTGAAAGGAATGGGAAGTGACCATTACATACAGAGTTTCCTGTGGATACAAATGTTCTGGAGTAGACAGAAAAGGGGATTATATAACCTTGTGAATGTACTTAATACCACTTACTTGTACAATATAAAATGATCAAAGAATTAAACTGTAAATGTACTTTATATCATAAAAAAAACCCTGTAGTATATGTAATTTAAAAATATTTTGAAAATAGAATAATAGGGAAAGGGGAGGAAGCCTCCAGGGCTGCTGCTGGTATGGGTGCAGGGACCCAAAGACAGTAGAATAGACTATATAGGGATGAAAATGAGATATGAAGACAGACCTGCTAGATTGTGACATATACTGCTGACACTTAATAATCTCAGGAGTAATCAGTTCAACTTTTATAGTGTTTTCTGGAATAGGATATGCTCATCAGGAACAAAATTGGTAGGGAAGATGAGATATGATCAGTGAAATATAAAGTGACTGCAATTTACCTCTGTATGCATGAGGGTATATAGTTCTAGACTTAGGAGTGATGCCTTGGCCTGGTTCATCACAGGTTGTCAGTAGCACAAGTTGAATAACAAGATAAATGAGCCATTGGCCCATGTCAAGGTCACAGATGGGGTAAATCTGGGGCAGTTGTATAATGTGGGATGAGAAGACATATGACAGAGGCATAGGAGTTTGAACTTTAAGAATGAAGCAGAGAAGGAGATCCTAAAAGAGAATGAGCAAGAATAGCTTTTGTTGTCATGCCAGGAAGGCTAAATGCTTTAAACACTGAATGGCTCATAGTGGCAAGGGCCATAGAGAAGCCAAGCATGAAAGAACTTTAAAATGTCATACTTATTTAAAGGTATGGAAGTAACAAATACATTTAGTGAAGCTTTCCAGTGATGTGAGAGATGAGGAATGACAATCAATGATGTCAATTATAATTTTTTTTTTTTTTTCGAGGACATGCTCGCGAGGTCCTCAAGCCTCACAGCCGGGCTCCCGGCGGGCACTGCGCGGTGGCCTAGGCAGCGCACGTGGAGGGACGTCTCGACCAATCAGCGACCAGCCCCAGGAAGCGATGTCAATTATTGATTAATGGCTGACATTGACAGTGTGGTCCATAGGAAGTATATTGATTAAATATTAAATTTGAGGTTATTACACATGTTTGGAGCTTCCCAGGTGGTGCTAGTGGTAAAAGAACCTGCCTGCCAATGTAGAAGACATAAGAGACACAGGTTTCATAGCTGGGTTGGGAAAATTCCCTGGAGGATGGCAGGGCAACCCACTCCAGTATTCTTGCCAGGAGAATCCCAGGGACACAGAAACCTGGCAGGCTATATAGTCCAAGTGGTCACAAAGAGTTGGACATGACTGAAGCGACTTAGCATACATGCAGGCATCCAAGTTTACTTGATAATGAGAGGGATCCAGCAGTGAAGGAAAGTCAGGGAGCTATAGCAGTTGATCGCTGAGAAAGCAGAGGTTTTGAAGTTTGAAACACAGGTCTGAGGTTTGGCCTTAATCTGAAACCTTAACTTGTTGTTTCTTTCTCAACATGTTTGAATTCCCATTCTGAGAATTTCTCAAGTCATCCTTTATATCACTAATTTTATTCACACAGTTTGAAATTTGTATTCACATTTTTCATTCACTCTTGCCTAACGACATGTAATTTCAAAAGTAAGCTGTTCTGCCTCAGTCCAGATTTCTATTTGCCTTAAACTGCAGCACTTTTCATAGACAACCACCTCTTAACATAAGGCAACATCAATTTGTATCAAACAAAGATATAAGAGAATAAGCATTTATTACAGGGTTATGGAATTTTCTATTAATGGAAATAAAAGATATAAGTGTTTATTATTTCTATAAACCATCCATTAATTTTATAAACTAATTCACAAAGTAAAATGATATGATAAAAATGTAAATTGATTCCATAGAGTCTCTTCCTTGAAATTCTGTAATGTGCACAATAAAGGACAGAAATCGTATGGACCTAGCAGAAGCAGAAGATAAGAAGAGGTGGTGAGAATATACAGAAGTACTATACAAAAAGATCTTCATGACCCAGAGAAGCACGATGGTGTGATCACTCACTTAGAGCCAGACACTGTGGAATGTGAAGTCAAGTGGGCTTTAGGAAGCATCACTATGAACAAAGCTAGTGTAGGTGACAGAATTACAGTTGAGGTATTTCAAATCCTAAAAGAGGATGCTGTGAAAGTGCTGCACTCAATATGCCAGTAAATTTGGAAAACTCAGCAGTGGCCATAGGACTGGAAAGGGTCAGTTTTCATTCCAATCCCAAAAAAAGGCAATGCCAAGAAATGTTTAAACCAACACGCAATTGCACTCATCCCACATGATAGCAAAGTAATGCTCAAAATTCTCCAAGCCAGGCTTCAACAGTATGTGAACAGTGAACTTCAAGATGTTTAAGCTGGATGTAGAAAAGGCAGAAGAACCAGAGATCAAATTGCCAACATCCATTGGATCATCGAAAAAGTGAGGCAGTTCCAGATAAACATCTACTTCTGCTATAAGGACTATGCCAAAACCTTTAACTGTGTGAATCACAATAAACTGTGGAAAATTCCTCAAGAGATGGGAATACCAGACCACCTGACCTTCCTCCTGAGAAACCTGTATGCAGGTCAGGAGGCAATAGTTAGAACTGCACATGAAACAACAGACTGGTTCCAAATCAGGAAAGGAGTATATCAAGGCTGCATATTGTCACCCTGCTTGTTTAACTTATATGCAGAGTACATCATGAGAAATGCTGGGCTGGATGAAGCAGAATCTGCAATCAAGATTGCCAGGAGAAATATCAATAACCTCAGATGTGCAGATGACACCGCTCTTATGGCAGAAAATGAAGAACTAAAGAGCCTCTTGATGAAAGTGAAAAAGAAGAGTGAACACCTGGCTTAAAGCTCAACATTCAGAAAACTAAGATCATGGCATCTGTTCCCATCATTTCATGGCAAATAGATGGGGAGACAATGAAAACAGTGACAGACTTTGTTTTTTGGGGGGCTTCAAAACCACTACAGACTGTGTCTGAAGCCATGAAATTAAAAGACAATTGCTCCTTGGAAGAAAAGTTATGACCAACATAGACAGCATATTAAAAAGGAGAGACGTAACTTTTCCAACAAAGATCTGTCTAGTTAAAGCTATGGTTTTTCCCATAGTCATGTATGGATGTCAGAGTTGGACTATAAAGAAAGCTGAGTGGTGAAGAATTGAGGCTTTTGAAATGTGGTGCTGGAGAAAACTCTTTAGAGTCCCTTGGATTGCAGGAGATCCAACCAGTCCATCCTAAAAGAATTGTTTGGAAGGACTGATGCTGAAGCTCCAATAATTTGCCCAACTGATGCGAAGAACTGACTCATTTGAAGAGACACTGATGCTGGGAAAGATTGAAGGCAGGAGAAGAAGGGGATGACAGAGGATGAGATGGTTGGATGGCACCACCGACTCAATGGACATGAGTTTGAGTAGACTCTGGGAGTTGGAGGTGGATAGGGAAGCCTGGTGTGCTGTGATCTTTGGGGTTGCAAAGTGTCAGACATGACTGAGACACTGAACTGAACTGACTGATAAATTATTTATTATCTAGAAGACATACTCTAAAGGAAATGAACACCATCTAGCTAGGAGGCAGCAGGTAGAGCTGAGGACAAGTCATGAAATTTACATTTAATGACTAGGATTAAGCCCTGGATCTACCACTTGTTTGTTGTTTATATTTGCATAAATTGTTAACTTGATTGTCAGTTTTCTCATTGACAACTAGGTAGATTAATTTGCAATTAGTTGAGAGATTAAGTGGGATAATCTGGTGCTACCAAGATCTGAAAAAGAATTGAAAATGAAACATCTCTATTAGAAAATAGAACTACAGATAGGCACAGAAATTTATCAGCACATTTCCATGATTAACCTGGGTCATATAGCCAAGAAATCAAAATGAGACATGTAGATGAAATGGACATTATGGACAAATATCAGCACGGACTTTTGGAAATATCATGATAGGGAGGTGACTGGAGACAACCCAAATTATAAGATACAAGTCAATCATATATTTGACTATAAGAACGCAAATAAAGTTTCTTAGAGAAATTTTAGAGTTGTAATTTTTTTCTCTATGAATTTAAAATTTTATAAAAGTGTTTTTTATTCTTAAAGCTTGTAGTATTGTCATCTAGTTCTCCTGCTAGTACTTGGCCTCACAATTAGTGCTGTACTTTTTGAGTAAGTGCTACAGATCTGACAGGAACCCTGTCTTCAGTTCAGCTGTGTTATAACTGTAGACAGTATTGTCATTATGTAATGGGCAGAACTCTTATCTTGCTACTGACAGTTTCTCCCTACTCAGTTATTACAATTCAGAATTTCACTGCTCTCTTTAGTCATTTATCTGTGAGTACTTAATAATAAAGTTTATTGAATTATTAGTAGCAACAATGGATGGTGTACATTTAGCTTTGATGCTGCCTTGTCAGTTCTTGTTATCAACATCAGTGGAATTTGACAGTGGATTCAGTTCTTTGTGGTTTCTTTCAAAAAGCCATGCCTTAAGATATAATTAGGAACTTGGCAATAGTACCATGATAAATGTTCAGAATTCTGAAATGATCTTTTTTCCCCACATCAATAAGCTTTATGTTACATCTAAAGGCAGTCATTCAAAATTTCTTAATGATGGTGATTGCAGCATTTTGCTGACTATTCTGCAGTCGCTATAGCTGTAAGAGCTGACAATTAACTTCAAAGAAACTGAATTCACGTCACAGTCTACACTAAGCATAATCCACAGGCTGTCCAAATAGCATATGGGCAATTCAGACCTGCAAGATTACTTTGAATTTTGCTGTGTTGGCAGCAGTTCTAATAAACAAGGCACTCAAATACCAAATAAGAAAATCAGAGTTGACAACATCTGGTGTTAAAAACACATTCATAGAGGAAGGTATAGAGAGTCTGAGGAAAGGCCAAAAGAGAATAAAAAAGAGAGAGAGAGAGAGAGAGAATCTTGACAGCAGCTTCTGTGAATGTTCCTAGCAGCAGAAGCAGACAGCCCATGACCCGTCCATTTCAGCAGATCAGGCCAACCTCTCTCTCAAGTTTTGCTTCTATTCCGATGAAATAAATTATGACAAGAATCATTAAATATATGACAAGAGGCTATTTCAGAGGGCATTATTAGAACTGTCTACGATACTGGCCTGGTGACACACTAGACACAAAAATAGAAACATGGATTTCACAGTTGGAAAGGAATAAGGAGATAATTGATGAGAGGCTCACTCCTATGCAGCCCTGGTGTATGTGTGTTTAGCAGTGCTCAAATATTCCTAGTTTCATGGAACTCATTATACAGAAGATAAAGTGATATATTTGGGACTCATAGACATAAATTTGAATCCTTGATCTACTTTTCTAATAAATGACCTGGAGAGAGTTAAATAAATTGATCTAATGCTCAATTTCCTCATTTTAGAATAGGGATGTAATCTCAAGCCAAAGTCCTTATTCATTATTTCTCAAAGTTTATTTATTTATTTTTTTCATATCTTTCCTTTCTTGACTACTTACAATCTTAATTCTGGCCTAATCTTGATTTATGTATCCATTAGTTTATCAGTGGTTCATGTATATTTTCTCCATTAATCTTCAGGATAAAGACAGGAGTGAAGGTCACTTAACAGGTTCCTTAAAAGCACCCTCATAGATAGTTATCAATGGTTGAGTAATCTTAATCTTTTTGTTATCTTTTTGCATTGTTTCTCCAAGTTAGTCCCAGAATTCACTAACCTCTAGGGTAGTAATATCACCTGGAAAACTCCTTTGGCAGGGTGTCTTTGATCTTAATTAACAAGATACTACTAGGGACTTCCCAGGTGGTACAGTGGTAAAGAATCCACTTGTCAATGCAGAAGACACAAGAGATGCAGGTTCGATCACTGTGTTGGGAAGATCCTCTGGAGGAGGAAATGGCAATCCAGTTCAGTGTTCTTGCCTGGGAAATCTCGTGGACAGTGGAGCCTGGCAGGGTGTAGCCCATGGGGTCGCAAGTAGTCAAACACAACTGAGTGACTGAGCAACTGACCAACCAAACAAGATACCAAGTTAAACCTAAAGGAATTAAGTTCTGACTCTTGCAGCTTTAGAAATACATGGGATTTGATACATCAGTTCAGTGGTATCCTGGGGCACTACCTCCTTTATGCCCTTCTGTTCTGCCTTGTAAATGATCGATTTCTTTTTAAGATTAATGCCCTCACATGGCTACAAAGTGAATGCATATGATTCCTATGATTATATGCTTAGCACTTGTACAAATGCTCTCAACTTTACCTCAGACCAAAGTTATATGCCAACACTGAAATATTCAGGATATTCAGACAATGTACTGATGGTTTTAGTGTATCGGGCATTCAGATCTAAACCAATCACTGTGACTTGGAGTAAGGGGGCTAGGGATGGCATTAATCCATCTACATTACACTGCTGCTATTCAAGTAGTATTGAAGGATGTAAGAGAGGCATTTACACTGCGTACCATATCTGGGTTGCCACTAAGACTTTTGGGTTCTTCTAATGTCCCATTGTGTTTTTGGATAGCCAGTCCAACATTGTGTACCTACTCAAGACAGGTAATTTATGCTAAATCCTCTTTCATGTTTAGGTAGCTAATGCCTACTTTTCTGCTAGTGGTCCTCCATCCTACCCATGGGATATATTACAAAAAGTCTTTATTACTAAATTTAAATTAAGTTCTAAGAACACCAAACCAAACCAAAGTGTATAGGTATAACAAACTAAAGTGAGTTGTAAGTCAGACCATATTTGGGGATTTGCTGAAAGAAGACAAATAAAAATCAGTTACACTCTTTATAATTCATAAGTCCCTCCCTCTCCTTAATGATGAAAAGAGAATATAGATTACAGGAGGATTCTATAAGGAAGACTTTTCTATAGTGATCTTTAGGTGTACTTCAAATTCCACCTCTTCCTGTCAAAACTGAGTAATGATAATATTTTTCACCATCTTCAGTCAAAGAGAAAGATTCATAAAAACTTATCTAAGGAATTACCATGTGTCTTTTCCATGAAACTTGAGAAAGGATGGAAGGCAAGCAGCAAACTTACGTCAGCCTCACACCTCAAAGATCTGAAGGGTGAGAGGTGGACTTGCCAGCTACTGCTGTCAGTGGTGAAGAAGCGACCAGTGTGGGGCCAGTGGGCTGCATTCTAAGAATTTGTAGTCACAAAACTTCATAGATATTCCTGCAACCGCACCCAGTAAGTGCAAAAGCGTCAGTCAACATAGGAATGAATGCAGATCCACCCAGTGGAGTAGGGTAGCTGGGGAGGTTTGCAGGGTGAATCCTCAGTTCTTCCACTTGGCCCCAGTGGCTGATGAGTTTTTGCAAAAATAACTTTCGTGGAAGTCATTTAGCTCCTTCTCCTCTGCTTTTTACAACCAGACTTTGTCCAGGAGGGCTTCTGTTGCCCAGTTTCAGACCCTACTCTGCTACTCTAAGCAGGTGTGGAACTTGCCTGCAAGAAGCACTCCTCACTGGCTGCTTCTGAAAGCAGCACTACGGTGTCTTCTCACAGCTGCTTTTACAAGTCTTCCTTCTCAGTTCCCACTACTTTATGCAGCACTACATGTTCCAAACTTTTTAGGTTTGGAACAATAATTTCCTAATTTCAACCACAATTGAATGTATATTTTTGCTTCACGTTATCATTATTGCTTTTAAGTGCTTCAAGGGAAAAAAGATGGGAACTAACAATTTTATGTCGTTAGTATTATACCAGGATTCCCTCATTGCTTTTAACAAGGGAATTGGATGTGCATAGATCAATAAAACTCTTGATTCTTCTTTACACCCTCTTTTCAGACTGTGCAACCCCTATAAGGCCAGTCTTCAGACTTATGCCTTTTGTTATTCAACTATTTCACTGGTTTTGAAGAACAATCATATACATTTTTTCCTAGATTAATAATGGTTATATAGAAGCTTATTCTTATTTTACAGATGTGGTATCCTCTTTATTTTATTTTTGTTGCTGTTGTTTTTCTCGCTCTGAAAATGAATTATACTGATTTTATCTTTAGCTCCCTTTATATGTGTTACAAGCATACTTCATTTTACTGTGCTTTATTTTATTGTACTTCACAGATACTGGGTTTTTTACAAATTGGAGTTTTGTCAGGTGATGGTTACCATTTTTTAGCAATAAGGCATTTTAAAATTAAGGCATATACTTTTTAAAGACACAATGCTGCTATACACTTAGTAGACAACAGTATAATGTAAACATAACTTTTATATAGACTCATATAAAAAATATTGCAATATTAGCTTGATTGTAGTGGTATAGATCTAAACACATAGTATCTGTGAGGCATGTCTGGAATCTCTTTCCTAGTTTTCATGCTTCTTGTTCTTATCAACCAGTTGTGATTCTTGGACATCTATTCACACTCACAAATGAACAGCTTGGTGGATAGTGTTAACAGCTCACGTGTATGCCACACTCATGATATAAAGCTTTCTGCCACTGGTAAACACTGTTTCAGCTCCTGTGTGATTTTCAGCTTTATTTTAATCTTTTCATTTGTGTCTCTCCCCAGTCTTGGAATGGTTTCCTCACACATTAATCAGTACTTAACTGAATCATACTCAAGGGGCACCTCCATAGATCTCCAGAGAATCTTGAAGCAATCTTTCTTTCTAGTGTTCCTGTTTCATAAAGTCTAGCAACGTGGCCTTCCTAGACTCTCAGCCCCATCTCCTCAAGAAGAAAGCCTTTCAGCTGCTCCAGGTTTCCTATTTACAGGGGTTTTCAGTGGAAGGAGAGCTACAAATATGTTCTCATTCATTCGGGGTGTACCTCCAATTAGTCAGGTCATCTGATTCAACTTTAAAAAATGTCAAGACATGAGAAGTAGATATTTTATTTTTAACTAGAAGTGGAAAATTCTTACATTATTGATAAATCGTATTTCTAGACTAATAAGAAAAGATTCTTGTACTGGACACCCTGCTCTCTTTAGACAAACTCATGAGTGATAACACCAGTTATATATTAGAAGATCATCTATATCATGAAAAGTGAATTACCAACTTATTTATTTTCAATGTTCACATTATAATGTAGATCAAATGTGTCTTATCTTTAAATTAATAAATAACATTTTAATTGCCTATCCTAAATTTTAAGTTTAATAAATTGCTGAGTCATGATATGAATTAGCTATATTAAAAATAACCATTTATTTATTTTCCTTTGTTTTGTTTTATTCATTATTTTGTTTTGTTCAATCATTTTATTTGCTTTTTGTTGTTGTTGTTTATTATTTTGTTTCATGAACAGCCCCAATATTCAAATATGACTTACAACATTATAAAAAAAAATTGTCCAAGACTAATGATTTAGCATGTATGCAGTAAACCCCAGCCAAAAGGGATCCTTTTGGTTTGAGTATCACTACAAAGTAAAATACTGAGTCATTTTGCCTGACAAATACACAGATACATCCACAATCTATGTTATCTATAGTCCTTTTGCAAGAAGAGAAAGATGGACATATGAACAATTTAGTATATCATATTTATTTCAGAAATATGTAGAAAACTTTTGCTTATAAATGAATCTAAAGAACATAAGTTTTCACACTATTTGATTTTTGTTTTAAATTATGGCATAGATAATAATCAGTTTAACTTGACAGTGTACAGTGATAGGCGTACTGAAAGTGAGAAGAGGGCATAATCTCAGGGGAGAAAAAGTATGAATCCTCCTTCTGAGCATTTTAAAGATATCCATCCCACAGTATGTGAGAAAATAGAATCTCATTCCTTCTTATTCAAGAAATGCTTCCTTAGAATTACTCAAGTCTCTCTGTATACAGTCAGCATGAAATTCTTTCTGTAATAAAGTAGAAACATATTCAACAGAAGCTAAGGTATTTACATCTTTGAAAGTGAATGTTTCTAAATATTGAGTTCACATTTTGGGTGTCCCACAAGTACATGTGAATATCAGAGCTCTCATCTTTGGTGGTCTTTGTTGCCCCCAACCGAGGTTTCTTCAGTAATAATATCATTTTGAGCTCTTCTTGTTTCTACATCTTACCTTTTTTTTTTTTTTTTTTACTCCCCAAGATTAACACAGGAGTATTCAAATATGCAAGCTCCAAAATCTGGGAATTTTTTTCAAATCAACTATGCTTTATTCAACTTTACTAATAATCACAAAATGAAAAGAAGTCCTCCACCTGGAGAATGGAATGAATTTAGTACAACTATCAACAGAATAGAAAACAGAAATAAAATTCTTCAAGAAGAGATATTAACAGGCAGAATAGAGGCAAACCTGAATGATATATACAAGTAATTATCTGACAGTAAATTTAAAACTCAGAAGTTGACTGTAGGTGTTTCTAGTTGCTAACATTTTTCTAATGACTCAGTTTAAGAAAATTAACGTATTACAGTAGAACTAAGCTTATGATGATGGATCTTACTGAGTCTTACAGGTGCAATAGAAAATTGGCATGCTGACAGAGATAGTTACAGAATTGGATTCCTTCCCAGGAAATTATTATCTTTAGACCAACTGTGGCTGTGACAGAGAAAAAAAATCACAACTCTTGAGAAATATCAATATCAGAAGCATTGAAGTTAAATTGGTCTGGAAGTTGAGGCCATCCTTTGTGAGTGATCTTGTATCTGCACCCCTGAGCGATTTATTGCCTACAGGAAAACAAAGATTATTGTGATAATATGAAAATATCATTTTAATATCTTAGTTTTTCTCTGTGGTAGAATTTCTTAATATTACTTATTAATTATGTATTATCAATTATTTAAAAACTTGAAATATATGTAAATCAGATAGAATTATCTATGTGTATTAAAGAGAATGTTTGCAAGAATATTAAAGCTTTTATTTTGTAATGCCTGGCAAAATGGAACTTGACAGGGTTGCTGCTGCTGCTGATGATGATAAGTTGCTTCAGTCATGTCCAACTCTGTGTGACCCCATAGATGGCAGCCCACCAGGCTCCCACATCCCTGGGGTTCTCCAGGCAAGAACACTGGAGTGGGTTGCCATTTCCTTCTCCAGTGCATGAAAGTGAAAAGTGAAAGTGAAGTTGCTCAGTTGTGTCCAACTCTTAGCGACCCCATGGACTGTAGCCCACCAGGCTCCTCCATGGGATTTTCCAGGCAAGAGAATTGGAGTGGGATGCCATTGCCTTTTCAGTGGCAGGGCAGATGAGCTAAAGTAAAAGATTATTGTGCTGATAAAAATAAACTATTTGAGGTTTGCACAATGACCCATGAGACAGAGTGAGGGTTCACAAACAGCATTTTCTTCAGAGACGGCTATTGTGGAGAGGTCAAAGGACAGCTGAGTCTTGAAGGACAAGTAGAAATACTCAGGGAGGAACAATATAAATACAATGTGTGGACAGAGAGAAAGTGGAAATTTCTCTACTTTCACTTTCTGTAGTACTCACACATCAGCCACATAAGATATTTTGTAGAAAATTAAATAACTGATATACACACACAAATGGAAATATAGGAATATCAGAAAAATTGAGCACCAGTGACAGATAAAGAAAAAAGTATATGGTAAATCTGGAGGGAAAAAACAATGGGGGTTGAAGCCAAATTATCAGAGATACAGCTCAGGAAACAGAAATAAAACAAAGGCTGGTATTTTCATGGCCATGTGGAGGATAAGCATTTTATTTTATTTTTTAATATAAATTTATTTATTTTAATTGGAGGCTAATTACTTTACAATATTGTATTGGTGTTACCATACATTGACATGAATCCACCATGGGTGCACATGTGTTCCCCATCCTGAACCTCCCTCCCACTTCACTCACCATACCATCCCTCTGGGTCATCCAAGTGCACCAGCCCCGAGCATCCTGTATCATGCATTGAACCTGGACTGGCGATTCGTTTCACATATGATAATATACATGTTTCAATGCTATTCTCCCAAATCATCCCACCCATGCATGTTTTGGTTTTGGTTTCAGTTCAGTAGCTCAGTCGTGTCCAACTCTTTGCAACCCGAAAGACTGCGGCATGCCAGGTAATCACTATCCATCACCAGCTCCTGGAGCTTGCACAAACTCATGTCCATCCAGTCAGTGATGCAATCCAAAAAACTCATCCTCTGTCACCCCCTTCTCCTCCTGCCTTCAATCTTTCCAAGCATCAGGACCTTTTCCAGTAAGTCAGTTCTTCTCATCAGGTGGCCAAAGTATTGGAGTTTCAGCTTCATCATCAGTACTTCCAATGAAAATTCAGCACTGATTTCCTTTAGAATTGACTGGTCCAAGGGACTCTCAAGAGTCTTCTCCAACACCACAGTTCAAAAGCATCAATCCTTTGGTGCTCAGCTTTTTTTATGGTCCAACTCTCATATTGATACCTGACTACTGGAAAACCCATAACTTGACTAGACAGACTTTTGTCAGCGAAGTAATGTCTTTGCTTTTTAATATGTTATTGAGGTTGGTCATAGGAGTTCTCTGGTGGCTCAGATGGTAAAGCACCTTCCTAAAATGTGGGAGGCTGGGGTTCGATCCCTGTGTCAGGAAGATCCTCTGGAGAGGGAAATGGCAATCCACTCCAGTACACTTGCCTGGAAAATTCATAGACTGAGGAGTGTGAAGGCTACAGTACATGGGATTGCAAAAAGTCAGACTCGCCTGGGCGACTTCACTTTCTCTAGGTTGGTCATAGCTTTTCTTCCAAGGAACAAGCATCTTTTAATTTCACGGCTAAAGTCAACAACTGCAATGATTTTGGAGCCCAAGAAAATAAAGTCTGTCACTGTTACCATTGTATCCTGATCTATTTGCCATGAAGTTATGGGACCAGATGCCATAATCTTAGTTTTTCAATTGTTCAGTTTTAAGCCAACTTTTTCACTCTCCTCTTTCACTTTCATCAAGAGGCTCTTTAGTTCCTCGTCAGTCTCTGCCATAAAGGTGGTGTCATCTGCATATATGAGGTTATTGATATTTCTCCCGGCAATCTTGATTCCAGATTTTGCTTCATTCAGCCCAGCATTTTGCATGATATACTCTGCATGCTGCTGCTGCTGCTAAGTCACTTCAGTTGCGTCCAACTCTGCAACCCCATAGATGGCAGCCGACCAGGCTCCCCGGTCCCTGGGATTCTCCAGGCAAGAATTCTGGAGTGGGTTGCCATTTCCTTCTCCAATGCATGAAAGTGAAAAGTGAAAGTGAAGTCGCTCAGTCATGTCCAACTCTCTGCCACTCCATGGACTGCAGCCCACCAGGCTCCCCTGTCCATGGGATTTTCCAGGCAAGAGTACTGGAGTGGGGTGCCATTGAAATAAGCAGGGTGACAATATTTGGAATCATTTGGAACCAGTCTGTTGTTCTGTGTCCAGTTCTAACTGTTGCTTCCTGACCTGCATACAGATTTCTCAAGAAGCAAGTCAGGTGGTCTGGTATTCCCATCCTTTGAAAAATTTTCCACAATTTATTGTGATCCACATGGTCAAAGGCTTTGGCATAGTCAATAAAGCAGAAGTAGATGTTTTTCTGGAACTCTCTTTCTTTTTCGTTGATCCAACAGATGTTGGCAATTTGATCTCTTATTCCTCTGCCTTTTCTAAACCCAACTTGAACATATGGAAGTTCTTGATTCATGTACTGCTGAAGCCTAGCTTGGACAATTTTGAGCATTACTTTGCTATCATGTGAGTTGAGTGCAATTGTGTAGTAATTTGAACATTCTTTGGCGTTGCCTTTCTTTGGGATTGGAAAGAAAACGGATCTTTTCCAGTCCTGTGGCCACTGCTAAGTTTCCCAAATTTGATGGCATATTGAATGCAACGTTTTAACAGCATTATCTTTTAGGATTTAAAATAGCTCCTCTGAAATTCCATCACCTACACTACCCCTGTTCATGGTGATGCCTCCTAAGGACCACTTGACTTTGCATTCAGGATAGCTGGTTCTAGGTGAGTGATCACACCATTGTGGTTATCTGGGTCATGAAGATCTGTTTTGTATAGTTGTTCCATGTATTCTTGCCATCTCTTCTTAGTATCTTCTGTTTCTCCTAAGTCTATACTGTTTATGTCCTTTATTGTGCCCATCCTTGCATGAAATATTCCCTTAGTATCTCTAATTTTCTTCAAGAGATCTCTAGTCTTTCCCATTCTATTGTTTTCATCTGTTTGCATTGATCGCTGAGGAAGACTTTCTTATCTCTTTTTTCCTTTCCCAGTGCACGTAAGTTTTATTTATATTATACTATAGTCTATTAAGTGCCCAATTTCTTTAAAAACATATATAACTCGAAAATATTTTATTGCTAAAAATTGTTAACCATCATCCAATCCTTCAGAAAGTCATAATTTTTTAATAATGATGATATCAAAAATCACAACTCACAGATCACTATACCAAATATAAAGGTAATGGAAAAGTTTGAATTAGTTTAAAATATACAAAAATGTAAAACAGAGACACAAAGTAAACAAATGTTTTCGGAAATATGATGCCAAAAGACTTGCTCAAGATAGGATTGCCACAATGCTTTTCTTTGTTAAATAAAGAAACAAAAAAGTATCTGTGAAGTACAGAACAATGAAGCACATTAAAACAAGGTATACCATATTTTCTTTACCATTCATTCATCAGTGAACTCTTAGATTGTTTCTGTATCTTGGATACTATAAATAATGCTGTAATAATCATGGAACCCTAACCCTAACCCTAACCCTAACCCTATTTTTTATAGTTAGTGTTTGTGTTTGGTTAGATAAATACCCAAAGATAGAATTGCTGGTTAAGTGGTAGTTCTACTTTAAATTGTTTGAGAAATTTTCACACTGTTTTCCTTTGTGGCTGCACCAATTTATATTCCCAGCAATGGTGTTTCTTATTATATATATATATATATATATAATTTTTTTTTTCATCACATCTTTCCCAATACTTCTCATTTGTTGTCTTTTTGGTAATAACATTTAACAAATTAAATATTTAACACAACACTTAACATTTAATGATATTTTATTGTGGTTTTGGTTTTGTATTTCCTCGATTACTGGTGATATTGAACATGCTTTCAGAATCTGTTCACTATCCACTGTTTTGGAAAAAAAAATGTTCTGTAGATATCTATTAAGGCTATAATTTCTAGTGTATTGTTAAGGACAATGTCTCCTTATTGATTTTCTGTCTGAATGATTTTCCCATTGATGTAATTTACAAATTAATAATTGTAAGTTCCCTACAATTATTGTCTAACTCTTTGCACCCATGGCCTATATCCCACCAGGGATTGATTTAGGTAATACCTTAATGGCCTAGTGGTTTTCCCTACTTTCTTCAATATAAGTCTGACTTTGACAATAAGGAGTTCATGATCTTAGCCACAGTCAGTTCTGAGTCTTGTTTTGCTGACTGTATAGATCTTCTCCATCTTCAGCTGCAAAGAATATAATCAATCTGATTTTAGTATTGACCATCTGGTGATGTCTATGTGTAGAGTCCTCTCTTGCAGTGTTGGAAGAGGGTGTTTGCTATGACCAGTGTGTTCTCTTGGCAAAACTCTGTTAGCCTTTGCCCTGCTTCATTTTGTACTCTAAGGTCAAACTTGCCTGTTCCACCAGGTATCTCTTGACTTCCTGCTTTTGCATTCCAGTCCCCTATGATAAAAAGGACATCTGTTTTGGGTGTTAGTTCTAGAAGTTCTTGTAGGTCATTATAGAACCATTCAACTTCAGCTTCTTTGGCATTAGTGATTGGGGCATAGACTTGGATTACTGTGATATTGAACGTTTTCCTTGGAAACAAACAGAGATCATTCTGTCATTTTTCAGACCGTACCCAAGTACTGCATTTCAGACTCTTTTGTTGAATATGAGGACTACTGCATTTCTTCTAAAGGATTCTTGCCCAGAGTAGTTTATATAATGGTTATCTGTAATTAAATAGATGGCAACTAGATCGGGAAAAAGCGGAAACAGTGACAATTTATTTTCTTGGGCTCCAAAATCGCTGTGGATAGTAATTGCAGCAATGAAATTAAGAGACATTTGCTCCTTGAAAGAAAAGCTATGACAAATCTAGACAGCATGTTAAAAACCAGAGACATCACTTTGCCAATAAAGGTCTGTATATCCAAAGCTATGGTTTTCCAGGAGTCATGTATGGATGTGAGAGTTGAACCACAAGGAATGCTTAGCACTGAAGAATTGATGTTTTTGAATTGTGGTGTTGGTGAAGACTCTTGAGAGTCCCTTGGACAGCAGGGAGATCAAACAAGTCAATCCTAAAGACATAAACCCTGAATATTCATTGGAAGGACTGATGCTGAAGTTCCAACACTTGGGCTACCTGATGCAAAAAGACAACACATTGGAAAAGACCCAGAGGTAGGAAAAATTGAGGGCAAGAGAAGGGGGCAACAGAGGATGAGATTGTTGGATGGCATCACTGATTCAATGGACATGTGTTTAAGCAAACTCTTCAAGATAGTGAAAAACAGGGGAGCCTAGCCTGCTGCAGTCCATTAGGTTGCAAAGACTCAGACATGACTTAACGACTGAACAACAAGCAACTTATTATTGTATTACTGTCAGTTTTTTCCTTTACACTTTTTTGTTTGTTTTGTATTTTGTTTTGGTATTTTCCCCTGGTAGCTCAGTCAGTAAAGAATCTGCCTGTATTGCAGGAGACCTGGGTCCAATACCTGGGTTGGTAAGATCCCCTGGATAAGGAAATGGCAAACAACTCCAGTGCTGTTGCCTAGAAAATCCCATGGACAGAGGAGACTAGCAGGCTACAGTCCATGGGATTGCAAGAGTCGGACACAATTTAGTTACCAAACCACCAACCACCACTGTTAACTTTTCCATTTACACCTGTTATTTCTTTATATATTAAGTGCTGCTTGGTTCAGTTCAGTTCAGTCGCTCAGTCATGTCTGACTCTTTGCAAACCCATGAATCGCAGCACGCCAGGCCTCCCTGTCCATCACCAACTCCCAGAGTTCACTCAGACTCATGTCCATCCAGTCAGTGATGCCATCCAGCCAACTCATCGTTTGTCGTCCCCTTCTCCTGCCCCCAATCCCTCCCAGCATCAGAGTCTTTTCCAATGAGTCAACTCTTCGCATGAGGTGGCCAAAGTACTGGAGTTTCAGCTTTAGCATCATTCCTTCCAAAGAAATCCCAGGGCTGATCTCCTTCAGAATGGACTGGTTGGATCTCCTTGCAGTCCAAGGGACTCTCTGTTAGGTTTTTATATCCTTAGAAATGTATCTTCTTTGATTTACATTTTTTGTCATTATATAACATCCTCCTTAGTTTTGTTGCTGTTTCTGCTGTTACACTCTCTGTTTTAAAGTCTATTTTGTTTGATATTGGTATAGCTACTTCAGATTTTTGTTTGTTTGTTTGTTTTCATTTACAAGTATATTTTGTTTCTGTCCTCCCACTTTTTACCATGAGGTTTATAGAAACAGATACAGATGCAGATTGGTTTTAAATTATAGTCTTTTAATTTTAAATACATTTAAAATTCTGTGCACTTTTTACTCCGCTCCCCATTTTATACATTTCTGATGTTATATTTTACACATTTCTGATGTTATATTTTACATATTTATTTGTATCACTTAAACATTGCTTGTAAATATAATTGATTTTATGCTTTATGTCTTTTAACTTTTGTGCTAGCTTTTCTAACTGGTTGATCCACAGTCTTTATTGCATATTTACTTTTACTAATGAGATTTTATTCTAAATGTATTTTATCTCATATTATGACTTTTTCTTTTTCAATTAAAGGAGATCCTTTAACATTTCTTGTAAGGCCAGTTCAATGGTGCTGAATTTTTTTGGTTTTTGCCTATCCAGGAAAATCTTTTTCTTTCCATCAATTCTGAATAATAACCTTGCCAAAGAATACTTATGGAACACTTTTGCTTGTAGTTATTCTTTTTCCTTTCACACTTTAAATATATTATGCTAATCTTTTCTGGCTTGCAAAATTCTGTTGAAAATCTGCTGATTACCTTATGAGAGTTCTCCCTGTATGTGACTATTTTTCTCTTGCTGACCTTAAAATTCTCTCTTTAATCTTTGCCATTTTATTAGTGTATGATTTGACATGATTCTCTTTGAGTTTGTCTTCCTTGGGATTCTTTCCTGGAAATGAACACCTGTTCTCTTCTTCAGATTAGAGATATATTCATCCATTATTATATCAAATGCATTTTTTGCCTATTTCTCTCTTCTCCTTCTGGGACCCTTATAATGTGCATGTTGTTGTTCAGTTGCTAAGTCATGTCCAACTCCTGGAAATGCCATGATCTGTGCTCACTTCAGATCCAATCTTCCAACAAGGCCACTGGACACATGCAAATGCATAGAAATGCTCCCATAAATAGGCATACTTTCAAGACTGGGATGGATAATTGTTTTATCTACTTTCATACAGACAAACCTAGAAAATCAAGCAAAATGAAAAAACAGAGGAATATGTTCCAAAATAAAGAAGAAGATAAAACCCTAGAGAAAAAGTTGTAATGAAATTGTTGTTCAGTCACTCAGTACTGGTTTATGCTTTGCAACTCCATGGACTGCACCACACCAGGCTTCTCTGTCCTTCACCATCTCCCAGAGCTGGCTGAAACTCATGTCCTTTGAGTCTGTGATGTCATCCAACCATCTCGTCTTCTGTCATCTCCTTCTCCTCCTGCCTTCAATCTTTCACAGCATCAGGGTCTTTTCTAATGTGTCAGCTCTTCGCATCAGGCGGCCAAAGTATTGGAGCTTTTGCATCAGTCCTTCTAATGAACATTCAGGATTGATCTCCTTTAGGATTGGCTAGTTTGATCTCCTTGTAGTCCAAGGGACTCTCAAGAGTCTTCTCCAACACCACAGCTCAAATCCATCGATGAAATAGAGGTAAATAATTTATCTGATAAAGAGTTGAAATCAACTGTCATGAAAGCACTCATTGAACCCAGGAAAAGAATAGAGGAACACAGTTATAATTTCAACAACAGAAAAAAAAAAAAAAAAGAATCAGTCAGAGATAAAGAATATAATAACTGAAGTGAAAATTACACTGTGCTTAGTTGCTCAGTCATGTCCAACTCTTTGTGACCCTGTGGGCCACAAAGCCCACCAGGGTTCTCTGTCCTTGGGATTCTCCAGGCAAGAATACTGGAGTGGGTTGCCATGGTCTCCTTCAGGAGATCTTCCCAACCCAGGGGTCGAACCCAGGTTTCCCGCATTGCAGGCAGATTCTTTACTGACTGCCACCAGAAAAGCCTGAAAAATACACTAGACAGCATCAAAAGCAGATTAGAATGTACAAGCAGTTAAAAAAAAAAAAAAAGAAATAAAGAAAAGAAAAGGTGGAATCATCCAATAAGAATAGGAGAAACAAAAAAGAATTTAAAAAATCAGGATAGCTTAAGTGACCTCTTGGACAACATTATGTCTACTGACATTGACATTGGAAAGAAATACTTTTACATGTGTATAAACAGTGAAAGATTTTATTTTCTCTCAGAAATAGAAATGTGTGCCAAAGTTGTTGCCTTGGCAGGGTTGGACTGAGCTAAGGTTGCTAGAGCTGGAGCCTGGTGGAGGCTGACATTTCTCCCAGGATGTCCTGATGGCCTCTACCTTGGAGGGAGTGGACAGGAGTAAGGTGGCCATTGTGGAATTTTGGTATGAGCTAAGGCTTCTCCCAGGGTATGCTAATAGCCACCATGTTGGAGAGGGGCATGTCCAGATTTGGAGGGTCTGGAGCCAGAGGATGGCATAAGCTATGGCTTCTCCTGCAGTGTGAGGGCAGTTACCTTCTCAATGTCAGGTAGGGATGCAGCTGGAAGGGTTCTAGTAGGGGCCCACTGCAGGCTGAGAGTCTACCTGGGTTGGTCTTCAAAGGCCATCTAGAGTACAAAGCACTTTTCAATCTGCTGCCTCTGAGCTGGGACCAATGTAAGCAGGTCTGTGTGCACAGTCTTAAATAGTAGAGCCTTGGTTTCCTACAGCCCTCCAGTAATCCTACTGGCTCATCATCCTGATGTCAGACCTGAGGGCTGAAGTGCACACTTGCTCCTTAGGGAGTATTCCTGAGCTTGTGATCTCCTGCTAGGTCAACAAGCCTGGGTGTGAGTCTTAGTTAGATTACTTCTTCCAATCAGATCAGTCTTTTTCTTCATACCCTTGGTTTTAGGGACATCATTCAGCTGGTCTTCTCAGAGAGAGTGCTCTACCTGTGGTTGTAGTTTTGGAGTTTTCGGTAAGCTGAGTCTTCCTACTCTGCTACATGGATCACAGAAAAACTATTATTTCTTGATATATGTTTGAATATCTGGCAAGTGTCCTTTAATTTTAGCCTGAAAGACTCTCTTTTTTATTTATTGACACCCAATCTACTAGAGACAAATTTTCTCAGTTACTGCTGTTGTTTTTTATCTTCAGTTCAGTTCAGTTTCAGTCTCTCAGTCATGTCCGACTCTTTGCAACCCCATGGACCACAGCACACCAGGCCTTGCTGTCATCACCAACCCCCAGAGTTTACCCAAACTCATGTCCATCTAGTCGATGATGCCATCCAAACATCTCATCCTCTGTCATCCCCTTCTCCTCTGCCTTCAATCTTTCCCAGCATCAGGGTCTTTTCAAATGAGTCAGCTCTTCTTCAACATCAGCTTTCAATGAACACTCAGGACTGATTTCCTTTAGGATGGACTGGTTGGACCTCCTTACAGTCCAAGGGACTCTCAAGAGTCTTCTCCAACACAACAATTCAAAAGCATCAATTCTTCAGTGTTCAGCTTTCTTTACAGTCCAAATCTTACATCCATACATGACTACTGGAAAAACCATAGCCTTGACTAGACAGAATATTGTTGGCAAATTAATGTCTCTGATTTTTAATATGCTGTCTAAGCTGGTCATAACTTTCCTTCCAAGGAGCAAGTGTCTTTTAATTTCGTAGCTGAAGTCACCATCTGCAGTGATTTTGGAGTTCCAAAAAATAAAGTCAGCCATTGTTTCCCCATTTATTTGACATGAAGAGATGGGACTGGATGCCATGATCTTAGTTCTCTGACTGTTGAGCTTTACACCAACTTTTTCACTCTCCTCTTTCACTTTCATCAAGAGGCTCTTTAGTTCTTCTTCACTTTTGGCCATAAGAGTGGTGTCATCTGCACATCTGAGGTTACTGATATTTCTCCCGGCAATCTTGATTTCAGCTTGTACTTCATCCAACCCAGCATTTCTCATAAGGTTCTCTGCATATAAGTTAAATAAGCAGGGTGACAATATACAGCCTTGATGTACTCATTTCCTTATTTTGAACCATTCTATTCTTCTGTGTCCAGTTTTAACTGTTGCTTCCTGACCTGCATACAGATTTCTCAAGAGGCGGGTCAAGTGGTCTGCTATTCCCATCTCTTTCAGAATTTTCCACAGTTTATTGTGATCCACACTGTCAAAGGCTTTGACATAGTACATAAAGCAGAAATAGATGTTTTTCTGGAACTCTCTTGCTTTTTCAATGATCCAGCAGATGTTGGCATCTGCCTTTTTTAAACCAGCTTGAACATCTGGAAGTTCAGACTGTCTTAATGTCTGCTTCAGTTTTTAAGCAAGATTTTGCTATATATTGAATATACATTTACCTTCTGTACTTTAAATATGCCAGCCAATCATTTCTGTTCTCTATATTTTCATTTGATAAATCAGGAATTAATGTTATTAAAGATTCCTTGTATATGATGTGTCTTGTCTCTCTTGCCATAGACTGATTCCACCACATTTGGAAAGTTTTGGCTACTATTTTCCCAAGTATTCTTTCTCTATCTCTTTTCCTTTTAGAAGTCCCAAATTTTGTGTGTGGGCATGTTCAGTGGTATCTTACAGATTTCTGAGACACTTTTTATTTTTCTTCACTTTTTCTTGTTCTTGTACTCAGACTGGATAATCTCAATTACTTTACTCTCAAGTTAACTAAATCTTCAGTATTCAAGTCTCCTGTTGACTCATTGTATTAAATATTCATTTATTACACTTTTAAACTCTAGAATATTTATTTGGTTTATATTTTGTATCTCTGTATAAATATTTTGTATTTGTTGTGACATTGGTCAGATGCCTTCCTTTGTTTCTTTAGTTATGGGTTTCTTTAGTCAGTTTAAAAGAGGAAATATAAAATTGTTGTCTAGTAAGGTTAATTTTTGCCTAGTATGATTATTTAAAGACAGTTTCCTCTGACTCATTTTCCCTTTTCATTGAACATCCCATAAATGTTTTGTTGAAAACTGGATACTTCTAGTAATATAATAATATTATATTATTATAATATTCCAGTAATAACTCTGGAAACCAGATTCCTCCCTACCCAGAGTTTATATTTGCTATTTTTAATTCTTTTTATTGTTGTTATTGTTTCCCTGTTTGTTTGTTAGTGACTTTCCAATACTAATTTGGCAAAATCTGTATTCTTTTTCATGTGGGGCCACTGAAATCTCCTTTCAGTTAGGTCAGTGGTCTGCTAATGATTGGATACTGATTTTCTTAGAACAATAAGAGTCCTAACCCTTGGTGAGGGTATGTGTGTTACAGGACATGCTGTCAGTGCTCTGGGTGGCAGTTTATTATCCAGAGAAAAGAGGTTAAACTTTCTTAGCCTTGTCTTCAGCATGCACATGGCCCTACATATGAATGCAAAACTCTAGATTCCCAGGAATGTGTTGGGGCTTTTCAATGCTCTTCACGGTTATCTTATGCATTGTTTTTTTGTTTTTTTCTTTTTTTTCTTTTAAGTTTTTCAGTCCATTTATTGTTAGCCCCACCTACATTACTGCCTGAGGCAGATGCAGTGTTAAACCAATTGACACTGACTTTTCCCAACAAACATCTCAGGAAAAAGGAATTGAGCAAACTCTGAGTCACTCTCCATAAAGGCAAGCTCTGTGTGTGGTGTTTTCAGGAAGTTGCCAAAGAGGTGAAATAATAGAAACAATTGGGGTTGTTGGGAAAGTGCCAGATCTAATGGATACTGGTTTTCATGGTCACCATCATCATAACAGTGTTGGTTTCTAGGGCTTCCTTGGACCTAGAGACAGCAGAAGGGAAAAGGGGAAACTTAACAAACCACAAGCTCAGGTTTATGGAGATTCTGCTATTTTTCTGGAACAAATGCTTCTCAGATTATCACAAGCTTTCACAATTTTCAGAAATCAGTAAGAGGTGCTTTTGACAGTTTTTACCACTGTTCTCATTGTTTTTATGGAGGAATAAATTTGAAAGAGTTCCTAACCCCCATTGTTCTGGAAGTGCTGTCTTGTATATTGTTTTTAATTTTCAGTATTGGCTTAAAAATCTTTGTAAAAACCAAAGACCTAAGCCTGGAATAACCTTCATATTAAAAACCAGAAATATACTTTGGGTTTCCCTGGTGGCTCAGATGATAAAGAATCTGCCTGCAATGTGGGAAACCTGGGTTCGATCCCTGGGCTGAGAAGATCCCCTGGAGGAGGGCATGGCAACCCACTCCAGTATACTTGCCTGGAGAATTCCCATGGATCAAGGAGCCTGGCAGGTTACAGTCCATGGGGTGGCAAAGAGTCAGACATGACTGAGTGACTTAAGCACAGCACAAAAATGTCCTTTTAAATTCAACATTAGTGCCAAAGTTTATTTATTCAACTAAGGCTTGTGTCAAGATTCTAAACAATATTATGACCTAAAATATTTTGTGCTAAAACTGAAAATGAACATAATAGAAATTAAATAAGAAATTTAGTTCAAAAAAGCTTCAAAAGATGAAAAAATCAAAATAAAGGTAGTAATAATAATAAAAAGATAAAAGGAGAAATTAACAAAAGAAGAAAAATAATTATATAGATAATGAAAACAATTGAATCACATATATATTATATAGATAGACTGACTGATTTTTATCTTAAGAAACTGTCGCATACAATCATGGGGTCTGGTGACAAGTCTGAAATCTATGAGGCATTTGTAAGCTCTGGTAGGCTCGAGCTTCAGTGAAGAGCTGACATTCAGTCTTGAGTCCAATGGCTTGAAACTGAGGCAGAATTTCTATGTCACAGTGTTCTAGTAGAATTGTTTCTTCGCTCAGAAACTTTAGTCTTTGCTCTTAAAGTCTTTGATTAATTGAATGAGACCTACCCAAATTATGGAAGATAATCTGCTTCAGTTCAAGTCAATTAATTTTAAATGTTAGTCGTGTCAAAAAACTATCTTTACAGCAATATCTTGACTAGAGTTTGATCAAAGAACAAGTCACTGTAATCTAGTCAAGTTGAAACAGAATTGATCATCACAGACTGGGACTCAAGGCTGCTTCTTTCAGTGACTTCAGGTCTATTTTCTTCTAGTTCTGTTGCTTACCCATGTTTTGGCTTTACCTTCAGACAAGTAGTTAGATATCATAGCACTTTCAAGCCTCAGATTCATGCAGGATACATCCCAAAAGAAGAAAAAGAGGAAGAAAGCACCCACTAGTTCACCTAAGAAATAAATAAACAAGAATGTTCTCAAATCCCTTTGAAAGAATCATTTTGCATCACTTTGAGAAAAATGTGTTTACAACCTCCTCTGAGAATTAATTGCTATCTAAAAAGATAGTGTTGCCCCTAACCAGTGAGATCTGTCTCTATAATGTAATGATATAGGGTCCACTTCTCTGAATTCTGTGGCTAGGAAAGGCATAGGTAACTGAACAACCTGGAACTCTTTTGGAAACACTGAAGTGAGCCAGTAGCAGTGTCCCTACCACCTACAAACTAACAGCTGGTATTAAGTACAATAGCAAATACAATAAAAGCAACAGCAATAACAGCAGCAGCAAAATTCATCTGAAGGACAAATTGCAGGCTAGAATCATTCAGTTAGAATATAAATACCTAAATAAACACTATGAAAGATTAAAAATAGGCCATGACCAAAGCTAGAATTTTTTTAATTTCAAAATTTTAAAGAATACTTTGAACAAATTATGCCAACATTGTATTTTGAATTTTATTATTTACAATGAAAGGAATGATTTTAGAAAAATTCTAAATTAGGAGTATTTATTTTAAAATGAATGGAAAGGATAAGTAAAACAATGAAATGAAGAAATTAAATTGTCTGTCACCTCTACTCCTTAAACAAAGGATCCAGTAACAGAAAGTTTTCTAAAAAAGTTCTATTAAAGTCAAGGAAGAAACAATTCCTACTAATTTTAAAATGATTCAGAAAATATGAGAGGGGATAAAATATTTCATTAGTGTAACTTTGATACCAAAATGAGAAAAGTAAATAAAAAATAAAAAATGATAGTCCAATATAATATATGACCATGGATGCAAAAATTTTAAATTAAAACTACCCCAAAAGTATAACTAGGCAATTATTTCCAGATGTGCAAAAATAATTAAATATAATAAATTAATTACTATAAATCATCACATTAATGGATTTATGCAGAAAAAATCATAATCTGAAGGGTACAAGAAAATATGTAAAGAGCATGATTAATAAACATTAAAGACTTTGAAACATTTAATACATACTAGTGTTAAAATGTTCTAAGTAGACAGAAAACTACTTTAAAGTAAAAATCATCTTTTTATAAATCCTATAGTCTGAACTCACACTTGTTTTTTTGATTTTAGAACTATCCCAGTTAAACTCAGGTGAAAATCATCATAATCATTATAGCACTCAGTGTTCCATTGTCAAACAAGCAGAGTCAGACACTGGTAAAAGTACTAAAAATAAATGCTGTTTAGAAACTATTACAGTAGGGAAAACAGAGACCTCTTTACAGAACGGGGGTTCAATTTTGAAGACATCTGGAGTTTAATGGCAGGGAAAAGATCTGGGGGTGAAGGAGAATGAGTTACTGGATGAAATTACTGAGAGGTGATATCCAGGTTGGGGGGATTCTTGCTAGACTGACTCATGCAGGATTGTTTCTGAGGGCAAGCCAGAACCACCAAGTATTAAGAGTGGAGGATGAGGAATTTAACTAGATAGCAAGAATGACCATATAACAAGGTGGGGGAAGGTCTCTTTAAACTGACAGCAGGATTCTTGCTAAAATTGGGCCATGCAGATCTGTCAAGGATGTGGCCAAGGTCATGGCCTTGTCAAGAGGAGCTTGACTGAAGTTTGGTCAAAAGTATGTCTTCCAGAGTAGAGGGATGGGGTTGGGTGGGGAGTAGAGGGGAGACTCAAGAGGGAGGAGATATATGTATACATATGGCTGATTAATGTTGTTGTATGGCAGAAACCAATGCAACATTGTAAAGAATTATCCTTCAATTAAAAATGAATTTAAAAAAAAAGATTAGTCAAGAGATTAAAGGATAAACCAATAAGAAAATATTAAAAAAATTTAAAAGTATGTCTTTGCCAAGCCAAACAATGAAGCAAACAAATAAAAATGCTATTCCTTTTTCTAATTTTTTTTTCCTTAAAATTGTACCTTTTTCTTTTCAGAAACCGCAACAGATTTAAGAGCAGGTAGATTTGCTGGAAAAATGAAAACATGGGAAAACTAACAGCATTATAAAAGTAGCTGCTTAGGAAAACAAACATACCAACAGAAGGATTACCTTTTCATATAAAAAAATCTATTTAGATTTGAAAAAAAAATTGTCAAAAAATATTAAAAACACTGTTGAATGTAAAATATGACTTGAAGAAATTAGACAGTCGACTTTCATGAAAAAGGATTGCAATTTTGATAAAATTATCAGTAATAGTTAAAACCAGAATACACAGAAGAATTGTACAAAAAAGATCTTCATGACCCAGATAATCACGATGGTATGATCACTGACCTAGAGCTAGACATCCTGGAATGTGAGGTCAAGTGGGCCTTACAAAGCATCACTAAGAACAAAGATAGTGGAGGTGATGGAATTCCAGTTGAGCTATTTCAAATCCTGAAAAATGGTGCTGTGAAAGTGTTGCACTCAATATGCCAGCAAATTTGGAAAACTCAGCAGTGGCCATAAGACTGGAAAAGGTCAGTTTTCATTCCAATCCCAAAGAAAGGCAATGCCAAAGAATGCTCAAACTACCGCACAACTGCACTCATCTCACATGCTAGTAAAGTAATGCTCAAAATTCTCCAAGCCAGGCTTCAGCAATATGTGAACCATGAACTTCCTGATGTTCAAGCTGGTTTTAGAAAAGGCAGAGGAACCAGAGATCAAATTGCCAACATCTGCTGGATCATCGAAAAAGCAAGAGAGTTCCAGAAAAACATCTATTTCTGCTATTGACTATGCCAAAGGCTTTGACTGTGTGGATCACAATAAACTGTGGAAAATTCTGAAAGAGATGGGAATATCAGACCACCTGACCTGTCTCTTGAGAAACCTGTATTCAGGTCAGGAAGCAACAGTTAGAACTGGACATGGAACAACAGACTGGTTCCAAACAGGAAAAGGAGTACGTCAGGGCTGTATATTGTCACCCTGCTTATTTAACTTATATGCAGAGTACATCATGGGAAATGCTGGACTGGAAGAAGCACAAGCTGGAATCAAGATTGCCGGGAGAAATATCAATAACCTCAGATATGCAGATGACACCACCCTTATGGCAGAAAGTGAAGAGGAACTCAAAAGCCTCTTCATGAAAATGAAAGTAGAGAGTGAGCTGGCTTAAAGCTCAACATTCAGAAACCGAAGATCATGGCATCTGGTCCCATCACTTCATGGGAAATAGATGCGGAAACAGTGGAGACAGTGTCAGATTAATTTTGGGGGGCTCCAAAATCACTGCAGATGGTGACTGCAGCCATGAAATTAAAAGACGCTTACTCCTTGGAAGGAAAGTTATGACCAGCCTAGATAGCATATTCAAAAGCAGAGACATTATTTTGCCACCAAAGGTTCGTCTAGTCAAGGCTATGGTTTTTCCTGTGGTCATGTATGGATGTGAGAGTTGAACTGTGAAGAAAGCTGAGTGCCGAAGAATTGATGCTTTTGAACTGTGGTGTTGGAGAAGACTCTTGAGAGTCCCTTGGACTGCAAGGAGATCCAACCAGTCCATTCTGAAGGAGATCAGCCCTCGGATTTCTTTGGAAGGAATGATTCTAAAGCTGAAACTCCAGTACTTTGGCCACCTCATGTGAAGAGTTGACTCATTGGAAAGGACTCTGCTGCTGGGAGCGATTGGGGGCAGGAGGAGAAGGAGACAGCAGAGGATGAGATGGCTGGATGGCATCACTGACTCGATGGACATAAGTCTGAGTGAACTCGGAGAGTTGGTGATAGACAGGGAGGCCTGGTGTGCTGTGATTCATGAGGTCACAAAGAGTCAGACACGACTGAATGACTGAACTGAAGTAAAATGAAAGGAAAACCAACATGTACAAAACACCCTCCATGTGCCACATATTTTTTCAAATACTTTACAAAATGAATTTATTTAATTTCTACTACATAATTTTGAAGAGTGTTCATGATTAGATTCATTTCAAAGATGGAGGAACAAGACAGACAGAGGTTGCACAATGACTCAGTGTTACAGGGATAATAAGAAATAAAGGAGAGGTACAAATTTTCCAGTTCTAATTTAACAATTTAATGCAAATTCAATAAAATATCCAAAAGAACAAAGCATTTCTGCATTTTTGTAGAAGGCTTATTTTCAGACTCTCCAGATATTTTTAATGTGTTAATTCACTTAATCCTTAAAATATGTCCATAAAAAATGCACTATTGAGATGAGGAAATTGAGGCAAAGGAAGTTGAAGTCAGAAGACTATGGTCACACAGCTAGTTGGTGAGAAAGCAGGGATATAAGATAATCCAAATATCTAATTGTCAAGAAAGTGCAGAGAATCTCTATGGCACTCTTGCTCAAGGAGTTGGCTGCTTTGCCAGGAAATTACTTCCTTTCTGATCCTACAAAAAGCATCTGTTGGTCCTATCATCCACAAAGTTCTGATGGGGTGGGTGGGAGGAGCAGGGCCTTCTTAGCAACCAGCCACCTGACTTATTCCTCTGTACCATGCAGCAATTTACTCTTCCAATCAGCTACGCAGAAAGAGATGTCCTGGTGTCATCTACTCCTTTTATGCTGTTTATTGAATAAAGTGACTTATGCTAATTTATTCAAAGACATAGCATTTTGAAACAGAAATAATTTTTCTTATTTTATAATAAATACAAATGTTTGATTATTTTATTAAAAAATAATCCACAGGTTGGCACAAATATTCCAACTCGATGACATTTTAAAAAAGACATATATAGGAAAAAAACAAGTAGCAGCATTAATGTCTTCAAAGAAAATTTGAAAACAGAAATAGTTAATATGTAGACTGCAATATGCAATATTAAAGGAGTAGAGAAATCTATTTAGAAAATTTATGAAAATAAAACTTGGAAAAATGACAATTTAGCAGTAAGTTTTGTTGGATAGAAAATCTATATTGGGTGTCAAATTTATGAGACATATCCTCTCATTTTAGCCAATATTTTGTAATGAATTTTTTAATGTTAAAATTTAAACATAAGTATTCCTAATAAATGATCCACACATATAAGTTCTAAAATAATTTATAATTTTCTCATTATAATGTAATGTTCTTACAGGAAGTACTTTATAGAAAAAAAGTGTATTTCAAACCTAGAAAATATAATTAATAGTCAGATGCTTATTATCTACTTATAATGAGTAAGTTTTGATTTAAGAGAGGTAAAATGACTACACTATTTTCTGCAAAACTTAAAGAGAAATGAAGAAGCAAATGTAGATTTTAAATTAGACACTAGAATTAAAATTAGTTTAAGACTAAATAAAAATAAGCCATTTATTTTTATGTATGGTAGATAAATAACCTTAGTTTAAGGAAGGAAAACAAGAAAGTATAAATTAATTTTAAAGGGAAGGAAAAGAGAGATACTTGCATATCACCTGGAGCATATTTAAAGTGTAATATTAAGTTATGTTTCTTTATCATGGGATATGATTGTAACAAAATATCACAGGAATTGATCTGTCACATTTAGACAGATACATTTGATCTGTAATATAATATTTTAAATAGGTGATAGAGAAGGGATAATACACAATTTAATATTAAACTTTAAAGGATAATATTAGAGTAAGCCTGAAGAACAGACAACTTTAAGATAAATAAAAAAAAATAAGAATATTCAATTTTCAAAACAGATTTTTTATCTGCTTCAACAAATATCAAAATATATGCTAGAAATAACATGATACTGATTTAATAGTTATTAATAAAATTAATTAATTAACAAAATTCCTGTATTCATTGATGCTTACTCAATGACATTAATAAAGATCTTACAAGGATTCTCAAACTGAACTTTATTGTTTCTACATTAACTGTGCTAAAACCTTTTTCAACCAAATATGTAGCTAAGAAATGCCAGAAAAAGTAATTTCATTTTATTGTAAAGAATTTTAAAGAATGTGATTTGTCTTCATTTAATTAGAAACGTGCTCCTAAATACATACTCACTTAGAATTAGTGTCTTTTTGATAAGCCAACCCTTTTATCTTTATGAAATGCCCCCTCTTTACTTTGAACTTCTCATTTTTGATATTGCCACACTAGCTTTCTCACACTGGAATTCACAGAGTGTATATAGTTTAATCATTTCACTTTCACTCTATGTCCTTATTCAAGTGCCTTTCTTTCAGATGGAATTACTTGAGTATTTCTTTAAAAAAATGTAGATTTGTAATCTCTGTCTTTTAATTGGAATGACTTTTCCATCTGTATTTAGTACAATTATGCACGTGGTTGAGTTTAACTTCACCATCTTGCAGTTTGTTTTCAATTTATTTCATCTTTTACTTTTTTTTTTCCTTCTTTCCCTCTACTGTCTACTTACAGTCAACCAAGTGCTTATTTTTAGCACTCTTTTATAAAAATTTTATTGTTTTCAGTTGTACTTATTTGAGTTTTTTTTGTGTGTTCTAAAGTACTATAAAAATTGGACACTCTTAAATTATCACAATCTCCTTTAATTTTATATAACCCTATGTATAATGCAAAACCTTGCAAAATTAAATTCCATTTATATCCCCTCCCATTCCTTCTGCTACTATTGTTACATGATTTACTTTCAAATATTGTATAAACTCCATAATACATGTTTATAATTTTTTGCTTAAACATATCAATTGTCGACTTCTATTGAAAAATGTTGATGTATGGCAAAACCAATACAATATTGTAAAGTAATTAACCTCCAATTAAAATTAAAAAATTTATATAAAAAAGGAAAATGCTTGTATTAAATGAGATATAAGATTCAAAATGATCGAATTTATAGAAAAAATAATAATGGAAAAATCAATACCTCAGAATCTGTGGAATTTATTAAAATATTAATCACAGGAAATTTGATACCACTATATACTTTCATAAGTAAAAATTAAAGAGTTAATATAAATGAATTCAGTTCATTTCAGTTCAGTCACTCAGTCGTGTCCGACTCTTTTCGACCCCATGAATTGCAGCACGCCAGGGCTCCCTGTCCATCACCAACTCCCGGAGTTCACTCAAACTCATGGCCATCGAGTCAGTGATGCCATCCAGCCATCTCATCCTCTGTCGTCCCTTTCTCCTCCTGCCCTGCGGGGAGCGAGCTCCGCCCCTGGCAAAGGTCATGAGGAAGGAGGCTTGGCATACGCAAAGGCGGGATCAAGCCTCAGGAGTCTCCCTGGAAATTCTCAAGCAATCTACCCCCCAAACCAGAGTCTGCCTACTTTCTGCTTTGTGCTTTCACCTATACCTCTGACTTTACGGGGGGCTGTCCCCCACTACCTCTCTGAAAAAAGTTAGCTTACAGCTCCAGTTAATAATTCCTGGGTGTGACAGTGTTTAACCTACAAACTCCTTTGGAAATCCTCTAGCCTGCCTGAATAGGTTTTTCCGGCCACATGTGATTGTTCAGAGCCTCCCAACTGTGAGAGGCAGGAGATGTTCTAAACTGTCTAAACACAGATTCTTTTGAGTAGTTACAAGATTGATTAGAAATTGTATTGGTGAAGGGATTTTCACTTGTTGGGCCAATGTTTGCTACTAGGTCTCCATATCCCTTGCCTGCTGTGTCCCTGGCAGTGTATTGATTAATATAATTGGTGTAAGTAGTAGCTTTAATGTTTGTAACCTGGGACCCTTGAGTTAATTCTTTTTCTTGTTATAGCCCACCACACCTTTGCTCTGTAGGAATGCAACTTTATCTAATGCTTTTGGAGGGTGGCTCATGACCAATCACCTTTAGAGAAAAATAAGTTTT
This sequence comes from Bos indicus x Bos taurus, assembly GCF_003369695.1. Lineage (NCBI taxonomy): Eukaryota > Metazoa > Chordata > Mammalia > Artiodactyla > Bovidae > Bos > Bos indicus x Bos taurus. Next base: position 118,700,635 of record NC_040079.1, read on the forward strand.
CTGAAGAAAAGGTCTTAAAATGTTAACAGGCCTCCGGGCCAGAAGATGATGCAAATCACCTAAGCTTTTGCATATGATAAGTTTGCAGGAAGAAAGCCTGGTTTGCTGCCTGACTCTACCCCTTCCCCCATTATCCTCTATGCATAACTTAAGGTATAAAAACTACTTTGGAAAATAAAGTGCGGGCCTTGTTCACCGAAACTTGGTCTCACCATGTCGTTCTTTCTCTTACCTTCTGGCTGAATTATTCAGCCTCTTTTCTCCACTGAATTTCCTCACTGAGCTATCCTTGTTTCAGCCTCTTTTCTTCACTGAATTTTACTGAGCTATCCTCATTCTATTACTCTTTATATCCTTAATTAACGTTTAATTAAGCAGTTGTTTCCTGATCTTCGCCTACGCCGTCTCTCCTTCGAATACCCTGGATCAGCCGGGGCTGGTCCCCGGCACTGCCCCAATCCTTCCCAGCATCAGAGTATTTTCCAAAGAGTCAACTATTCACATGAGGTGGCCAAAGTACTGGAGTTTCAGCTTTAGCATCATTTCTTCCAAAGAAATCCCAAGGCAGATCTCCTTCAGAATGGACTGGTTGGATGTCCTTGCAGTCCAAGGGACTCTCAAGAGTCTTCTCCAACACGACAGTTCAAAAGCATCAATTCTTTGGTGCTCAGCTTTCTTCACAGTCCAACTCTCACATCCATACATGACCACAGGAAAAACCATAGCCTTGACTAGACGAACCGTTGTTGGCAAAGTAATGTCTCTGCTTTTGAATATGCTATCTAGGTTGGTCATAACTTTCCTTCCAAGGAGTAAGCATCTTTTAATTTCATGGCTGCAGTCACCATCTGCAGTGATTTTGGAGCCCCTCAAAAAAGTCTGACATGGTTTCCACTGTTTCCCCATCTATTTCCCATGAAGTGATGGGACTGGATGCCATGATCTTCCTTTTCTGAATCGTGAGCTTTAAGCCAACTTTTTCACTCTCCACTTTAACTTTCATTAAGAGGCTTTTTAGTTCCCTTTCACTTTCTGCCGTAAGGGTGGTGTCATCTGCATATCTGAGGTTATTGATGTTTCTCCTGGCAATCTTGATTCCAGCTTGTGCTTCTTCCAGTCCAGCATTTCCCATGATGTACTCTGCATATAAGTTAAATAAGCAGGGTGACAGTATACAGCCTTGACATACTCCTTTTCCCGTTTTGGAACCAGTCTGTTGTTCCATGTCCAGTTCTAACTGTTGCTTCCTGACCTGCATACAAAGTTCTCAAGAGGCAGATCAGGTTGTCTGGTATTCCCATCTCTTTCAGAATTTTTCACAGTTTATTGTGATCCACACAGTCAAAGGCTTTGACATAGTCAATAAAGCAGAAACAGATGTTTTTCTGGAACTCTCTTGTTTTTTCAATGATCCAGTGGATGTTGGCAGTTTGATCTCTGGTTCCTCTGCCTTTTCTCAAACCAGCTTGAACATCAGAAAGTTCACAGTTCACATATTGCTAAAACCTGGCTTGGAAAATTTTGAGCATTAGTTTACTAGCGTGTGAGATGAGAACAATTGTGTGGTAGTTTGAGCATTCTTTGGCATTGCCTTTCTTTGGGATTGGAAGGAAAACTGATTTTTCCAGTCCTGTGGCCACTGCTGAGTTTTGCAAATTTGATGGCATATTGAGTGCAGCACTTTCACAGCATCATCTTTCAGGATTTGAAGGAGGTCAACTGGAATTCTATCACCTCCACTAGCTTTGTTCATAGTGATGCTTTCTAAGGCCCACTTGACTTCACATTCCAGGATGTCTGGCTCTAGGTCAGTGATCACACCATCCTGATTCTCTGGGTCATGAAGATATTTTTGTACAGCTCTTCTGTGTATTCTTGCCATCTCTTCTTAATATCTTCTGCTTCTGTTAGGTCCATACCATTTTTGTCCTTTATCCAGACCATCTTTGCATGAAATGTTCCCTTGGTATCTCTAATTTTCTTGAAGAGATCTCTAGTCTTTCCCATTCTGTCGTTTTCCTCCATTTCTTTGCATTGATCACTGAGGAAGGCTTTCTTATCTCTTCTTGTTATTCTTTGGAACTCTGCATTCAGATGCTTATATCTTTCCTTTTCTCCTTTGCTTTTTGCTTCTCTTCTTTTCACAGCTATTTGTAAGGCCTCCCCAGACAGCCATTTTGCTTTTTTGCATTTCTTTTCCATGGGGATGGTCTTGATCCCTGTCTCCTGTACAATGTCACGAACCTTCATCATAGTTTTCAGGCACTCTATCTATTAGATCTAAGCCCTTAAATCTATTTCTTACTTCCACTGTATAATCATAAGGGATTTGATTTAGGTCATACTTGAATGGTCTAGTGGTTTTCCCTGCTATTGCTGCTACAGCTAAGTCACTTCAGTCATGTTCGACTCTGTGTGACCCCATAGATGGTAGCCTACCAGGCTCCCCGGTCCCTGGGATTCTCCAGGCAAGAACATTGGAGTGGGTTGCCATTTCCTTCTCCAGTGCATGAAAGTGAAAAGTGAAAGTGAAGTCGCTCAGTCGTGTCCGACTTTTAGCGACCCAGTGGACTGCAGCCTACCAAGCTCCTCCGTCCATGGGATTTTCCAGGCAAGAGTACTGGAGTGGGTTGCCATTGCCTACTTTCTTCAATTTCAGTCTGAATTTGGCAATAAGGAGTTCATGATCTGAGCCGCAGACAGCTCCTGGTCTTTTTTTTTGTTGTTGTTGACTGTATAGAGCTTCTTCATCTTTGGCTGCAAAGAATATAATCAATCTGATTTTGGTGTTGACCATCTGGTGATGTCCATGTGTAGAGTCTTCTCTTATGTTGTTGGAAGAGGGTGTTTGCTATGACCAGTGCATTTTATTGGCAAAACTCTGTTAGTCTTTGCCCTGCTTCATTCCGTATTCCAAGGCCAAATTTGCCTGTTACTCCAGGTGTTTCTTGACTTATTTTTGCATTCCAGTCCCCTATAATGAAAAGGACATCTTTTTTGGGTTAGTTCTAAAAGGTCTTGTAGATCTTCATAGAACCGTTCAACTTCAGCTTCTTCAGCATTACTGGTTGAGGCATAGACTTGGATTACTGTAATATTGAATAGTTTGCCTTGGAAACGAACAGAGATCATTCTGTCGTTTTTGAGATTGCATCCAAGTACTGCATTTCGGACTCTTTAGTTGACCAGGATGGCTACTCCATTTCTTCTGAGGGATTCCTGCCTGCAGTAGTAGATATAATGGTCATCTGAATTAAATTCATCCATTCCAGTCCATTTTAGTTCGCTGATTCCTAGAATGTCGACATTCACTCTTGCCATCTCTTGTTTTATCACTTCCAATTTGCCTTGTTTGTCCTTAGTCCTGCAAATTCCCCAGTATCTATGGCAATCTCTGTGACAGGCCTACTCTCCTGCCTGCCCAATAAACAGGTTGCTTGTTCAGAAATGAAAGGTTTGTACTTCTCCAAACTTTTTAACCAAAACTTTGTTGCTACTACCTTTCTTCAACTACCTCATAGTAAAATATGATTTTATTTTATTCATTACTTTTTCCCTTTTTTTGTTAAGAATGATGATTATTAACATCATTCTACATTCCAACTAGATGAAATCTATTGAAAAAAAAATCCTTAACTTTTAACTAATGACAAAAAGTTATTAATATTCCATTATAGTAAACATTACATATTTAAATAATTGCATTTAGGGAACTCATCTTACTTCTGTGTAAATTCTTCCTCATCTTTGTTGCAATTTATGAGATAATCTGTCATCCAAAGGACTGATGTTAAATTGATAATATTCATACCAATATTACATGATTTTGTCAGGTATTTTACTAAGATTTTTAACAAACAAATGTCAGTAATATTGAAATAATCAACAATATATTTGATACAGTCTCTAAAAGTGCTGTAAATTCATATTTTAGGCCAATTATAACTGTTCTTCCCTGTATTATAGAAGCAGTGATACTGATAAGAGGATTTTTTTATTTTTTTCTTGTGGAAAATTTTTTAAGCTCTATGTATACTGGTAACCATTTTGTACTCATTATTAATAATTGTGTTAAAATAGCATTTCATCCATGGTCTTTCTCATTCCTTAAGTAAGTTATATATGTTACTCAGTAAATTTCATTTGTCATACAGTATGATTTCATTGGTAATAAAAATTTCTTGGACGTTAGTATGTTACTGTTATTTCTGAAATTTTTGGTACTCTCATTGATTCTTTTAAAGCAGTATTATAGCTCAATTGAATAAAAGAGATTGCTTCATTTAGATTTTTTATCAACATATTAATAACCCTCTCCCACTTAATAATGGACAAGGGCATGGCAACCCACTCCAGTATTCTTTCCTGGAGGATCCCATGGACAGAGGAACTGGTGGGTGACAGTTCATGTGGTCGCAGAGTCGGACATGACTGAAATGACTAAACACACTTAATAAGATTAGTTTTCCTCCAATATTTCATGGCTTATCAGAGTTATTACTTCTTGCTATTTGTTACCTAAATTTAAAATTTTTGTCCTATTAATCAGAAGGCATTTAAAGATTTTACAGATAATATTCTATCATTTTCCTCTGCATGTCAGAAATAAGATATACCTTTCCCAAATTTATCAGTACATGTTGGCAAAATATTTAATCTTGACAGTTAATGTGCTTCATTAAAAAAAAAAAAAATGCTTTAGCAGAGTAAGAACTGTGCACATATATATAAAAATAAATTAGTCAATTGAGTGTCAGTGCTTAACTTGGATTATATGAGGGAAGTTTTATACACATATATAGAACAATCACAAATGTGACACAAAAATGGTGACCAGTACAGAAGTATTGCACTGGTGGTTCAACTACTTACTTGACATAACTTTCTAAATTAGTAAATTGTTGGAAAAGTTCCAAACAAAAATATTTTTCTTCAATAATCCATGTATAAGGCATACCTGGACATTGTATAATAAATACTTCCAAAATGTAATTTGATAACTAAAATGGATATTGAGTCGAGGATAAATTTTCACCTACATAAAATTTTATTTTATGTGGGATGCATGAAATTCTTTTTTTTTAATATAAATTTATTTATTTTAATTGGAGGTTAATTACTTTACAATATTGTATTGGTTTTGCCATACATCAACATGAATCCACCACGGGTGTTCACATGTTCCCCATCCTGAACCCCCCTGCCACCTCCCTCCCCGTACCATCCCTCTGGGTCATCCCAGTGCACCAACCCCAAGCATCCTGTATCATGCATCAAACCTGGACTGGCAATTCGCTGAAAATTCTTCATGGGCAAGAATGTATCTAACACCATGGGTTACATAGCACCCCATATCTATACCCAGTAAATACATTGGTACTTTTTGTCACTGGGAGACTAGATCATAAAGTACCTTTCCAAATTTAACCATAGGGAAAATATGACCACCTGGAGAATCACTGATCTAAATAAATTTATAAAAAACAAATCTCAAAAGTCAAAATTTTCAATGTAAAAACAAAAGAACTGGAAATCATTAACCAAAGAACATGCTGTTGGGTACAGTTTACGGCTAATATGATGTTGAAGGTAACCAGTCCATTTTTCCAGCTGTGAGTCTAGCGCAGATTTTTGGTAAATTTTGATGAAATATAGTACATATAAAATACATTTCTGAACTCAAACATAAGGAAAGATTATCTCCAAACTCTGAAAACAAAGGTATAACTTAAATTCAGAGAAAAAAGATTAAGTTTCTTTTTATATCAACACACACACACACACAAAATGGTCATTGTTATAGGTTAAATTATGTCCCCTAAATTCATAATTGAAGGCATAACTTCCAGTACCTCATAATAGTCTTTATTTGAAAATAGGGTCATTGAAAATGTAATCAGTTAAGATGAAGCAAACATTAGAGTAGGATGGAATTCTAACCAAATGTGACTGGTGTACCTATAACAAGGGGGCACTTGAACACAGAGCCACACACAGGGGTAACACCATAAGGAGTCTGGAGTGATGCTGCCACAAGCCAAGAGAACTGTGAGGAGCCAGGAGAGAGGCTGGATCAGAAATTTCTCAGGGACCAGGCTCTACACACACTTCAACCTCTGACTCTCAGCCTCCAGAATGGTGAGACGATAAATTCCTGGTGTTTAAAACTGTCAGTTTTGGTTACTTCATGATGACAGCCTTAGCAAACTAGTATAATCATGAGAACTGAAAAAAAGAATGGATACTTTTTTGTATGAAATAGAATAACTTAAATATGCACAGTGAAGTAAGTCAGATACAGAAAAATAAACATCATATGATATTGATTATATGTGGAATCCCAAAAAAGATGCATATGAACTTATCTACAAAACAGAAGTACAGTCAGAGATGTAGAAAATGAACTTATAGCTACCAGGGGGAAGGAAGAGGAAGAATAAATTGGGGGATTGGGAATGGTATATACACACTACTATACATAAAATAGATAACTTATAAGAACCCACTGTATGGCATGGGGTGCTCTACTCAACACTCTGTAAAGGCCTATACTGTAAAAGAATCTAAAAAAAGTGGATATATGTATATGTATAACTGATTCACTTTGCTGTACAGTAGAAACTAATGCAACTTTGCAAAATGACTATATTTAAATAAAAATTTGAATATATAAATGGCTACTTACATAGCTTTAAAAAGTAAATGTATGTAAATCATACAAGTAAATTGCAGAGAAATAACGACTTATTAAAAATAAAAAGATATTAAGAGAAAAGTAAATAGAGTGGGAAAAAGAAGCCCTGGATATCTATACAGAAAGAAACTGGGGGAAGAAGGGGGAAAAATACTTTAATTAATAATTGATGATGGCAAAATCTTCCCAGTGTTGAAGGTAATTTCTCATACCAATCTCCAGTAGATTAAGGAATAAAGATATTTTAGAGATAGTGAATTTATTTCTCACAAATTATTCATTTAAAAATCCCTAAAGAATAATGTCACTCAAGATCTTGAAATAGATCTCCTAATTTTTAAGAAATGAGATGCAAAAGACAAGCAAATAAATTTTTAAACAGCATCATTTTAATGAGTCTAGTTTGAAGACAAGATCAGAAATTGCTAAAAGTACTATACAGCAAAGCAAGACTGGAAGGAAAGTAGATTCAACTTGGGGTCAAGAATTGTAGAAGATAAAGAAACAAGCCAGATAGCTAGGCTGCAAATATAGTCTTAGCTGAAGAATATTGGTTTGAGGCCATATATGGCAAAGGGGCTTGCATAACACAATGAAGCTATGAGCCATGCCATGAAGGGCCACCCAAGACAGACAGGTCATAGTGAATTCTAAAAAAGCATAGTCATTGGAGGAGGAAATGGCAACCCACTCCAGTATTCTTGCCTGGAGAACACTATAGACAGTATGAAAAGGCAAAAAGATATCACACCAGAAGATGAGCTACATGGGTCAGATGTATTGTATATTGTCAATGTATATGACCTCAGTCAATATACTCCTGGGGAAGAGCAGAGGAGAATTAATAGCTCCAGAAAGAATGAAGTACCTGGAACAAAGCAGAAGCAACACTAAGTTGTGGATGTGTCTGGTGGTAAGCAAAATTCAATGCTATAAAAACAATATTGCATAGGCACTGGGAATGTTAGGTCCATGAATCAAGGTAAACTGGATGTGGTCAGGCAGGAGTACTCATGATTGAACTTGGACATCTTAGGAATAAGCGAACTAAAATGGACGGGAATGGGCAAATTTAATTCAGATGACCACTATATCTACCACTCTAGGCAAGAATCCCTTAGAAGAAATGGAGTAGACCTCATAACCAACTGCTAAGTCACTTCAGTCGTGTCCGACTCTGTGCGACCCCATAGATGGCAGCCCACCAGGCTCTCCCATCCCTGGGATTCTCCAGGCAAGAACACTGGAGTGGGTTGCCATTTCCTTCTCCAATGCATGAAAGTGAAAAGGGAAAGTGAAGTCGCTCAGTCGTGTCCGACTCTTAGCAACCCAATGGACGGCAGCCTACCAAACTCCTCCACCCACGGGATTCTCCAGGCAAGAGTAATGGAGTGGGGTGCCATTGAAGAGTCCAAAATGCAGTACTTAGGTGCAACCTCAAAAGTGACACAAATATCTCATTTCATTTCCAAGGAAAACCATTCAACATCACCCTAATCAAAGAATATGCCCCAATCACTGATGATGAAACTGAAGTTGACTGATTCTATGAAAACCAACAACACCTTCTAGCACTAACACCAAAAATAGTCCTTTTCATCACAGAAGATTAGAATGCAAAAGTAGAAAGTCAAGAAATACCCACAATAATAAGGAAGTTTGGCTAGGAGTACAAAATGAAGCAGGAAAAAGGCTAAGCGTTTTGTCAAAAGAACACACTGGTCATAGCAAACACTCTTTCCCACCCTTTTCCAGTACAAGAGATGGTTCTACAAATGGACATAACCAAATGGTCAACATCCAAATCAGACTGATTATGTTATTTGCAGACAAAGATAGAGAAGCTCTATAAAATTAGTAAAAACAAGACCTGGAGATAACTGTAGCTCAGACCATGAGCTTCTTACGGAAAAATTCAAGCTAGATGGAGGAAAGGGAAAACCACTAGGCCTTTCATGTACGATCTAATTCAAATTCCTTGTGATTTGGAGGTGACAAATAGATTCAAGGTATTTAATTTGTTACAAAAAGCGCCTGAAGAACTAAGGACAGAGATTTGTAACACTGTACAGGAGGCAGTGAAAAAAAATATCCCAAAGAAAAAGAAGTGCACCAAGGCAAAGTTGTCTGAGGAAGCTTTGCAAATAGCTGAGGAAAAAAGAGAAGCAAAAGACAAGGGAGAAAGGGAAAGATATATACAACTGAATGCAGACTTCCAGAGAATAGCAAGGAGAGATAAGAAGGCCTTCTTAGATAAGCAATGCAAAAGAATAGAGGAAAATAATATAAAAGGAAAGACTAGAGGTCTCTTCAAGAAAATTGGAGATATCAAGGGAACATTTCATGAAAGGATCGGCACAACAAAGGACAGAAACAGCAAGAATCTAACAGAAGCAGAAGAGATTAAGAGGTGGCAAGAATACAGAGAAAAACTACAAAAAAGTCTTAGTGACTCAGATAACCACTATTGTGTGGTCACTCACCTAGAGCCAGACATTCTGGAGTGTGAAGTCAAGGTAGACTTAGGAAGAATCACTACAAACAAAGCTAGTGGAGGTGACAGGACTCCATTTGAGTTATTTAAAATCCTAAAAGATAATGCTGCTTTAGTGTTGAGATCAATATGTCATCAAACTTGGAAAATACAGCAGTGGCCATAGGACTGGGGAAGGTGAGTTTTCATTCCAATCTTAAAGAAGGCCAATGCTAAAGAATGTTCACACTACTGTACAATTGCACTCATTTAACACACTAACAAGATTATGCTGAAAATCCTTCAAGCTAAGCTTCAGCAGTACATGAACCAGATATTCAAGCTGGGTTTAGAAAAGGTGGAGGAATCAGAGATCAAATTTCCAACGTTTGTTGGATCATAGAGATAATTCCAGAAAAACTTCTACTTCTTCTTCATTAACTAAACTAAAATCTTTCTGTAGTTCACAAAAAACTATGGAAAATTCTTAATGAAATGGAAATACCAGACCACCTTACTTTTACCTGAGAAACCTGTATATGGGTCAAGAAGCAACAGTTAAAACTAGATCTGGAACAACTGACTGGTTCCAAATTGGAGAAGGAGTACAACAAGGCTGTCTACTGTCATCCTGCTTATTTAACTTATATGCGGAGTGCATCATGTGCTGGATGAATCACAAGCTGAAGTCAAGATTGTCTGGAAAAGTATCAACAACCTCAGGTAGGCAGATGACATCAGTCTAATGGCAGAAAGTGAAGAGAAGCTAAAGAGCTTTTTGATGAGGGTAAAAGAAGAGAGTGAAAAAGTGGATTGAAACTCAACATTAGAAAAGCTAAGATCATGGTGTCTGGCCTCATCACTTCATGGCAAATGTAAGAGGAAAATGTGGAAGCACTGACAGACTTTATTTTCTAGGGATATAAAATCACTGCAGACTCTGACTGCAGCCAAGAAATTAAAAGACGCATGCTCCCTGGAAAGGAAGCTATGACAAATCTAAACAACATATTAAAAAAACAGAGACAACACTTTGCCAACAATGGTCTGTATAGTCAGAGCTATTGTTGTCCCAGTAGTCATGTACAGATGTGTGAGTTGATCCATAAAGATGGCTGAGCACCAAAGTATTGATGCTTTCGAACTGTGATCCTGGAGAAGACTCTTGAGAGTCCCTTGGGCTGCAAGGACACCAAACAAGTCAATGCCAAAGGAAATCAGTCCTGAATAGTCATCGGAAGGACTGCTGCTGAAACTGAATCTCCAATACTTTGGCCACCTGATGGAAGAGTCGACTCATTGGAAAAGACCCTGATGCTGGGAAGAAAGGAGAAATGGGGCAGGAGAGGATGAGATATTTGTGTGTGTTGAGTCGCTTAGTCATGTTCAACGCTTTGCAACCCCGTGGACTGTAGCCTGCTAGACTCCTACATGCATGGGGATTCTAAAGGCAAGAATACCAGAGTGGGTTGCCATGCCCTCCTCCAGGGGATCTTCCCAACCCAGGAGTTGAACCCAGGTCTCCTTCATGGCAGGCAGATTCTTTACTGTCTGAGCCACCAAGGAAGCCTGATATAGTTAGATACTATCACCAACTCCATGGACATGAATTTGAGCAAACTCTGGGAGATAGTGAAGGAATAAAGGAGGCTGGAATGCTACTGTCCATGGAGTTACAAATAATCGAACATGGATTAGTGACTAAACAAATAAAAGCAAATGGAAATACTACTTATAAGATAGAAGCAGAACATCCACCTCTGAGTCTGGTAGAAGGATCTCACACTTTCTGCTAAGACTGCAGATCAAAAACAATTGAGGTTTCATGTATATGAATTTATATATAATATTTGTTTTTCTCTTTCTGACTTACTTTACTCTGTATGACAAACTCTAGGGTAATCCATGTCTCTATAAATAACCCTATTTAATTTATTTTCAATGGTTGAGTACTACTCTATATATACCATATCTTCTTTATCCATTCATCTGTTGTTTGACGTTTAACTTGCTTATATATCCTGACTATTGTAAATAGTGTTGCAGTGAACACTGGGGTACATGTGTCCTTTTGAATTAAAACACAAACAACAAAAATTTTAAAAATAATGAGAACTTTTGAAGATAAATATTTTGGCTATAGATGAGAGGTTAACAATTGAAAGAATATGAATAGAATTTAAAACTACTAAATTATAAACAGGAGCAGAGGGGAAGCTATGTAAATATGTAACTAATCGAATGGAAGGGAAAGGTAAAGCAGAAATTGAACAAGCCAAAAAAGTGACATAGTGGGAAATGTGAAGTATATCAGTTCAGTTAAGTTCAGTCTCTCAGTCGTGTCCGACTCTTTGTGACCCCATGAATCGCAGAACGTCCATCACCAACTCCCGGAGTTCACTCAGACTCATGTCCATAGAGTCAGTGATGCCATCCAGCCATCTCATCCTCTGTCATCCCCTTCTCTTCCTGCCCCCAATCCCTCCCAGCATCAGAGTCTTTTCCAATAATTCAACTCTTCGCATGAGGAGGCCAAAAGTACTGGAGTTTCAGCTTTAGCATCATTCCTTCCAAAGAAATCCCAGGCTGATCTCCTTCAGAATGCACTGGTTGGATCTCCTTGCAGTCCAAGGGACTCTCAAGAGTCTTCTCCAACACCACAGTTCAAAAGCATCAATTCTTTGGCGCTCAACTTTCTTCACAGTCCAACTCTCACATCCATACATGACCACAGGAAAAACCATAGCCTTGAATAGACGGACCTTTGTTGGCAAAGTACTGTCTCTGCTTTTGAATATGCTATCAAGGTTGGCCATAACTTTCCTTCCAAGGAGCAAACGTCTTTTAAATTCATGGCTGCAGTCACCATCTGAAGTGATTTTGGAGCCCAGAAAAATAAAGTCTGACACTGTTTCCAATGTTTCCCCATCTATTTTCCATGAAGTGATGGGACCAGATGCTATGACCTTTGTTTTCTGAATGTTGAGCTTTAAGCCAACTTTTTCACTCTCTTCTTTCACATTCATCAAGAGGCTTTTTAGTTCCTCCTCACTTTCTGCCATAAGGGTGGTGTCATGTGCATATCTGAGGTTATTGATATTTCTCCCGGCAATCTTGATTCCAGCTTGTGCTTCTTCCAGCCCAGCATTTCTCATGATGTACTCTGCATAGAAGTTAAATAAGCAGGGTGACAATATACAGCCTTGACATACTCTTTTTCCTATTTGGAACCAGTCTGTTGCTCCATGTCTGGTTCTAACTGTTACTTCCTGACCTGCATACATATTTCTCAAGAGGCAGATCAGGTGGTCTGGTATTCCCGTCTCTTTCAGAATTTTCCACAGTTTATTGTGATCCACACAGTCAAAGGCTTTGGCATAGTCAATAAAGCAGAAATAGATGTTTTTCTGGAACTCTCTTGCTTTTTTTGATAATCCAGCGGATGTTGGCAATTTGATCTCTGGTTCCTCTGCCTTTTCTAAAACCAGCTTGAACATCAGGAAGTTCACGGTTCACATGTTGCTGAAGCCTGGCTTGGAGAATTTTGAGCATTACTTTGCTAGCATGTGAGATGAGTACAATTGTGCAGTAGTTTGAGCATTTTTTGGCATTGACTTTCTTTGGGGTTGGAAGGAAAACTGACCTTTTCCAGTCCTGTGGCCACTGCTGAGTTTTCCATAATTGAGTGCAGCACTTTCAAAGCATCATTTTTCAGGATTTGAAAGAGCTCAACTGGAATTCCATCACCTCCACTAGCTTTGTTCATAGTGATGCTTTGTAAGGCCCACTTGACTTCACATTCCAGGATGTCTGGCTCTAGGTCAGTGGTCACACCATCGTGATTATCTGAGTTGTGAAGATCTTTTTTGTACAGTTCTTATGTGTATTCTTGCCACCTCTTCTTAATATCTTCAGCTTCTGTTAGGTCCATACCATGTCTGTCCTTTATCCAGCCCATCTTTGCATGAAATGTTCCCTTGGTATCTTTAATTTTCTTGAAGAGATCTCTAGTCTTTCCCATTCTGTCGTTTTCCTCCATTTCTTTGCATTGATCACTGAGGAAGGCTTTCTTATCTCTTCTTGTTATTCTTTGGAACTCTGCATTCAGATGCTTATATCTTTCCTTTTCTCCTTTGCTTTTTGCTTCTCTTCTTTTCACAGCTATGTGTAAGGCCTCCCCAGACAGCCATTTTGCTTTTTTTGCATTTCTTTTCCATGGGGATGGTCTTGATCCCTGTCTCTTATACAATGTCACGAACCTTCATCCATAGTTCATCAGGCACTCTATCTATCAGATCTAGGCCCTTAAATCTATTTCTCACTTCCACTGTATAATCATAAGGGATTTGATTTAGGTCATACTTGAATGGTCTAGTGGTTTTCCCTACTTTCTTCAATTTACGTCTGAATTTGGCAAAAAGCGGTTCATGATCTGAGCCACAGTCAGCTCCTGGTCTTGTTTTTGTTGACTGTATAGAGTTTCTCCATCTTTGGCTGCAAAGAATATAATGAATCTGATTTCGGTGTTGACCATCTGGTGACGTCCATGTGTAGAGTCTTCTCTTGTGTTGTTGGAAGAGGGTGTTTGCTATGACCAGTGCATTTTCTTGGCAAAACTCTGTTAGTCTTTGCCCTGCTTCATTCTGTATTCCAAGGCCAAATTGCCTGTTGCTCCAGGTGTTTCTTGACTTCCTACTTTTGCATTCAAGTCCTCTATAATGAAAAAGACATCTTTTTGGGTGTTAGTTCAAAAAGGTCTTGTAGGTCTTCATAGAACTGTTCAACTTCAGCTTCTTCAGCGTTACTGGTTGGGGCATAGGCTTAGATTACTGTGATATTGAATAGTTTGCCTTGGAAACGAACAGAGATCATTCTGTCATTTTTGAGATTGCATCCAAGTACTGCATTTCAGACTCTTTTGTTGACCCTGATGGCTACTCCATTTATTCTGAGGGATTCCTGCCCACAGTAGTAAATATAATGGTCATCTGAGTTAAATTCACCCATTCCGGTCCATTTTAGTTTGCTGATTCCTAGAATGTTGACATTCACTCTTGCCATCTCTTGTTTGACCACTTCCAATTTGCCTTGATTCATGGACCTGACATTCCAGGTTCCTATGCAATATTGCTTTTTACAGCATCAGACCTTGCTTCTATCACCAGTCGCACCCACAGCTGGGTATTGTTTTTGCTTTGGCTCCATCCCTTCATTCTTTCTGGAGTTATTTCTCCATTGATCTCCAGTAGCATATTGGGCACCTACTGACCTGGGGAGTTCCTCTTTCAGTATCCTATCATTTTGCCTTTTCATACTGTTCATGGGGTTCTCAAGGCAAGATACTGAAGTGGTTTACCATTCCCTTCTCCAGTGGACCACATTCTGTCACATATCTCCTCATGACCCGCCCGTCTTGGGTTGCCCCATGGACCTGGCTTAGTTTCATTGAGTTAGACAAAGCTGTGATCCTAGTGTGATTAGATTGACTGGTTTTCTGTGATTATGGTTTCAGTGTGTCTGCCCTCTGATGCCCTCTTGCAACACCTACCATCTTACTTGGGTTTCTCTTACTTTGGATGAGGCGTATCTCTTCACCGCCGCCCTTCCTGACCTTCAACGTGGGATAGCTCCTCTAGGCCCTCTTGTGCCCATGCAGCCACCTCTCCTTGGACGTGGGGTTGCTCCTCCCAGCCACCGCCCCTGGCCTCGGGAGTGGGGTAGCTACTCCCTGCCGCCATCCCTGACCTCGGATGCGGGAAGCTCGTCTCTGCCGTTTCTGCGCCATCACAGCCTGGCACTCTTGGCCGCAGCCCCTGACCTCAGACGTAGGGTAACTCCTCTTGGCTGCTGCCCTTCGGGCATGGGGTCCTCCCAGCTTCTGCCCCTGACCTCGGACTTGGGGTAACTCCTCTCGGCCATGCTTAGTGCGCTGGTCGCAGCCACCTGCGCTTAGCAGGTACATAAGTAACTACAATAAAAGTAAACATATAAAACTAGCAACAAGCACAATCTCAGCCAAAAAGAATAGAACAAACAACTCAGATAATATTCATAAAAGAAAACTGTACATATATAAAAACATGGAAATGTTTAAATAATGGATCAATAAAAGCATGCTAAAATTTACCTAATATCTGGAGATAACTACATGACTTTTGTCCTAGCAATATTAACATCAAATGTTCCATAATGGGATTTCTGCAATCAAGCTATCTTGAATTTCTGATATGAGCCCTATGAGATAATTTTGCTTAATTTTCAAACGTGCCTGTTATTTAATAGTTTGTATCAGTATTCACAACTGAAAAATCTTTCAGCTTGAGGATCAAGGTTCCTATACCCACTTCAAAGTAGTTTGGAAAATTTTCTTCTTTTTTCTCTTATCTAATCTTTGCAGATTTAATAGAATTACCTGTGGAAGTAATTGGGTCATGCTGGTTCTATAAGGAAACTCTTTAACCATTTTCTCAATTTCCTCTGTGTTAATTGAAATCTGTTTCTCATGGAATATATTTTTATAAATTGAGCATGTTTCAGAAAAGCATACATTGTGGGAAAAGTGTCAATTTTTCAAAATATTGTAAGTTTTTATAATTATTTTCCTTTGCTATTTCAAATTTAGGGTATTTATATAATCTCATTATTAATTTTTTTTCAAATCAGCTTTTGTATTTACTTCTTAATTCCACTATTTTTTATTCTATTTTATGATATTTTTGGAGCTTTCCTAGTGGCTCAGTGATAAAGAATCTGCCAATGCAGGTAATGCAGGTTTAATCCTTGGTTCAGGAAGATCCCCTGGAGAAGGAAATGACAATCTACTCCAGTATTCTTGCCTAGAAAACTCCACAGACAGAGAAGCCTGGTGGGCTACAGTCCATGGGGTCACAAAAAGTTGGACACAACTGAATGACTGAAGAACAAGAATAATGTTTCTATTTATTGTTGTTTTTTTAATCAGTTTATTCCTCATGCTTTCTTTTGCTATTATTTTTCTTACCATAGGGTTTGGTTCTTTATTTTTAATCTTCTTTATATGCACTCAATTTTATACAATATATTTAATATATCATGTTTATTTATATTATTCCCCCCAAAATGTACAGTTTGGGATTATATCAAAATTAAAACAGCTGATTTAATTTCTAAGAAAACACATTCCCGCCCCCCCCCCCACCCCTCCCCGGGATGGACTATATTTATTTATTTATTTTTTCTTTCTTTTTTTTTTAATTTTATTTTATTTTTAAACTTTACATAATTGTATTAGTTTTGCCAAATATCAAAATGAATCCGCCACAGGTATACATGTGTTCCCCATCCTGAACCCTCCTCCCTCCTCCCTCCCCATACCATCCCTCTGGGTCGTCCCAGTGCACTAGCCCCAAGCATCCAGTATCGTGTATCGAACCTGGACTGGCAACTCGTTTCTTACATGATATTTTACATGTTTCAATGTCATTCTCCCAAATCTTCCCACCCTCTCCCTCTCCTACAGAGTCCATAAGACTGTTCTATACATCAGTGTCTCTTTTGCTGTCTCGTACACATTTTATTTAAATTATTAATAATTATAGTAACAGGTAATGCTAAGATAATGTTTGGGTTATTTCTGTCCTTTATACTTTATTAAGATTTTCTTTGTTGTTCAAACTATGGAAAATTTCACATAAGCCTGAAAATAAGAGTTATTCTCTGCTATTTGTATTGCAATTTTAATACATACCTGCAAAATCTGTGGCGTTGGCTACGTTCCTTCTAGTTTATGTGAACTGTTTTGTGTCTTTCTTGCATAGATCTTTTGGTGTATAGGAATCAAATCAAGGGAAAACATGAACTTCTTCAGGTTCATTATAGCCTTCCTGGCAGTCTGAAGGTCTGTTTGGTCACATATATGAAATCTTTGGTTACCATTTTCTTTTTTTGATGAACTTAAATCTTCTACTCTGTTATCTCTATGGATATCAAAAATCTGTGTCTGTCAAAGTGTTTGATATCAGTTTAATTTTCTTTATTTTATAAATAGAATTATCAAATGTTCTCTCAGCTAAAATATTCCTGGTTTACAGTATGTGTCCATTGCAAGCATTATTAGCATCCCTTCTCAAAAGTCTCCTAGTATGCATGATAAATTACCTTGTCTCTCTAATTAAAAACAGCTTAGTCCTTTTCTCCAGATGCTTGGAAGATATATATACACACATATATATATTTTTTTAGAATTAAAAAATTTTACTAAAATATGTTTCAGCATTGGCCTCTCAGAGGGAATTTTCCCAAGAATGTAGTGTCCTCTTTAAATGCTGAATTTCAAATTGGCTTTATTTCTGGAGAAAATGAAAGTGAAGTCTCTCAGTCATGTCCAACTATTTGTGACCCCATGGACCGTAGCCTACCAGGCTTCCCCTTCCATGAGATTTTCCAAGCAAGAGTACTGGAGTGGGTTGATATTTTCTTCTCCAGGGGATTTTCCTGACCCAGGGATCAAACCCAGGTCTCCCACATTGCAGGCAGACACTACCCTCTGAGCCACCAGGGAAGTTTCAGGAGAGTTTTCTTGAATTAGAGCTTTTGCCTTTTTGTTCATTGTACTGCTTTAGTTTTCTTATTTGTGTCCTGTCACATATAATGCTGTCTTGCATAGTATCACTTTCAGTCAGATCATTTTTATCCATATTTTATTTCTCTTATGACATTATTCCTGGTGTTAATTCTCTTTTGTGCTCTTTCTAATTTTATATTCTTTGCACTGATCATTTTTATTTATTTCATTTAGTAATTATTCCTCTGTCTGTCACCTTTCTTTTTAAATATTCCTTTCCTCCAGTCCTTTTTATTTCTTAGTACATATTTGTTATTCTAATGTGTGTTCTGCTGTCATACATTTTATTGTTCTTGTAATTTATCTTTAGCTCACTTTGGATTAGGTACAAACTGTAACTGCTTTGGGGTCTCATCTTTCTGGCTGCATCATTGTCTTGTAGCCTCCTATTCTCGTTACTCTTCAGGTACTTTTCATAAAATGTGGAATAGGATTGTAATCTTTTCTCTTGTTTATGTGTAAGTGAGGTGATATTTTTACATGGGGAGGTGAACTTGATTACGTTTCTAGCTTCACTCCCTAGAGCTCTAGAGTTCTGGAGCTCAGGATTATTGATGGAACACAGTTTTCAGAAATGTGGCTTAAAGTTTGTGAAATATTCAAACATGGTTACCCCTCCACCTTTCACTAAATAGTGGTTCACTGTTGACTCTACTATTTCTTCCCCCTTTAATGTGAATTCCATTCACAGAAATATCACCTCTTCATGACATTTTGTGAATTTGGTTGATTAGAGTTTCTAGGACCCAGGTTGCTCCAGCACTGACTGTTCCTACAGAATCCTTCAGTCACCCACAAATTTGGTGGCCAGTTCTGCTGCTCAGCTCAGCTTTCCCTCTCTCTTTGGTGGGTCTTAACCATGACTGTCATGTCCTTTGGGTCACAGGACTTTAAGAGGTACTTCACTGAGGCCCCTCCCTATGGAGATGACTTCAGTGTTATCATCTCAGGTGTGTCTCAGCCTCCTGGATTTTGGGAAACACAGAGCTAACTGTCACCACATATGGCCCCGGATGTGTCCTGGGGGTCTCTGGACACAGGAAAGGAAAGGGGTTTCCTTTCCTGAAGACAGTGAAGTTGTCCTGTTCAGTTCAGCCTGGGGTGTGTGGGGCTCATTAACATAGTTAAAACTATGCTGCTGTTGCCACTCCCTTGTCCACCATCTCTCCTTGTCATTTTTGTCATTTTTGATAGACATTATCCTTTCCTTTATTCACATTACTGTAAGCTCATTTTTAGAGTCACTTTCTGTTACTATTATTTTTCCTTAGGTACAATTTCTTTTATTTAGATTTTGTATATAAATAAATAAATAAATAACAAATTATATATGTATTATATACAGTTACATGATTTTGTTTATAAAGTTTTAATTTTGTTATAACGTTAGTGGAGCTTGTCTTTTCATCTTGTTTTGCTCATCTCTTCCCCTTGGGGTTTTGTGGTCACCTCTACCCAGGCTTTCAGGACTTCAGTGAAGCACAAATGTCATAATGGCAGCACAGAACTCTCACCTGCTGGCTATGTCTAATTTCTAATGTGGGGCTGTCTAGCTCTTTCCTGTCTCTTAGCACCTTTCAGGATGGCAATTCTTCACCAAGGGCAGTGCCAAAGGGCAGCCACACCAGTGTCCAGTCTTTCTTCACAGGTGGAAGCCCTGCTTGGCCTCCTTTCTTACACAGGGTTTCTTGGTCTCATCCTCCCTCCTCCTTTTGAAACTATTTTTTCCAAGAGTTGAACTCTCATTGTAATTCCTGGGTTAGTCCTAGTGCCCCATTGCATTCCTGTTAGCACCAGCCCTGATGCCGCTGCCGCTAAGTCGGTTCAGTCGTGTCCGACTCTATGCGACCCCATAGACGACAGCCCACCAGGCTACACCATTCCTGGGAATCTCCAGTCAAGAACACTGGAGTGGGTTGCGATTTTCTTTTCCAATGCATGAAAGTGAAAGGTGAAAGTGAAGTCGTTCAGTTGTGTCCGACTCTTGGCGACCCCACGGACTGCAGCCTACCAGGCTCCTCCGTCCATGGGATTTTCCAGGCAAGAGTACTGGAGTGGGTCGCCAGTGCCTTCTCTGAGCACCAGCCCTAACCTACTGGTAATATCTGGTCATTGTTTTCATCCTAAAGATGTAGCTGGTTCCTGAGCACAGCTGTATCTATTAGTTAATTTATTGCTTATTAGGGAGTGAGGGTGGGTGATGGGGGTAGTTGCTAGGAATGTTCTTTTGGGGTAAAATCGTTGGGCTACTTTGATCATAAAAATGATATTAGGTACTTTTTCATGGTTTTGGCAAATCACTTTAATGAAAACTAATGAAATATTAGTGAAAAACTATCACTTCTCAGCCTTTTGGCTAAGATCAAGTTTATATCAGTGAAAAACTAATTAAATATCACTTATCAATTACTTCCCGGGTGGCGCTAGTTGTAAAGAATACTCTTGCCAATGCAGGAGATGCAGATCTGGGTTTGATCCCTGGGTTGGGATGGTCTCCTGGAGGAGGGTGTGGCAACTCATTGCAGTTTTCTTGCCTGGAGAATCCCATGGACAGAGGAGCCCAGAGGGTTACAGTCCACTGGGGTCATAAAGAATCAGACACAACTGAAGCGACTTAGCACTTAGCAGTGTCATAGTTTACCAAAGACAAATGGGAGCAATAAATAATCATCAGAGAATAAAAATCTTAGTATACAGAATAAGCATATGCAGAAATATCTTCAAAATGTATGCCAAAAAATAACTTACAAAATATAAATGAGTATCTAATACACAGATACAAATTTTTTATGTATCTTTTAGGTGAAAGATCCATCTGGATGAAATGGAGACAAATGCTCTATCTCAAGGGGAAATCCTAACATTTCTAAGGTCTCTCTCTCTCTCTTTTTTTTTTTTTTCTCCTCACTAAGAATTAAGTAGGTGTTTCCGTTAGAGCAAAAGTGACAGTTACTACACAAAGTAGTTTCCCACCAAAGTTCTTGATATCTGTATAAATTACAATCAGCAATTTTATTAGAAAGGAAATGAGCAAGGTGTCCTGTCCCATCTAGTAAAACTTGGGTTAGTTCTTTTGGTGTGATGAAATGAAGGGTGAACTAATATTTCCAGAAAATTTCTACTGAGCTTAATTAACAGAGGGCTATGGAGTCAGGGTAGCCATTACCAAGGGGTTCTTCTGGTCAGCAAGATGAGGTGCCTCTGCTTTAAAGATCAACAGTTCATGAGAACGGTTGTTGCTATGCATCGGGATCATGCCACCAAGCAACATTATTTAATTTTACATGTACTGTTGAAATGATAAGGAAACATTTAAGCATATATATTTGTGACTGAGCATGTGCAAATCTGTGTTCACATTTGATTTTCAGTGAAGTACTTCTTAATCAACTTAAACTTCAGGCCCTGAATCCTCAAAAAGTATCAATGTACTTATAGAACAATGATCCTAAGTCTTTTTTTTTTTTTTAACCAACACTAATACATATCAACTAAAAATGCTTAATACAGCTGTGATCCTCAAAGATGGATAACACTGCCTTTGTCCATTGCAAACTATAGTTGGTCCTCGACTCATGATGGTTCCATTTATAATTTTTCAATTTTACGAACAGTGTGAAAGCAGTACTCATTTGGTAGAGATCACACTTTGAATTTTAATCTTTTTCCAGGCTAACGACATTAGTAGATTCTCTCTTGTGAAACTGATCAAAATACAGCCGCATCAATCACACCATCAGAAGGGTAAACAACTGATACAATCATTTTTTTTTCATTTTCAGTCCAGTGTTCAATAAATTACACAAGATAATTTACATTTTATTATAAAATAGGCTTGTGTTAGGTGATTTTGCCCCAAAGGAGGATAATGTAATGATCTGAGCATGTTTAAGTTAGACTAGGCTAAGTATGACTTTTGGCATATTAGGTGTGTTAAATGCACCCTTGGCTAACAACATTTTCAACTTACTATGGCTATATTGGGATGTAGCCTCATCTCAAATCAAAGAAGATCTGTATCCTAGTAAAGTCTATTGAGGGTAAAATATTCCATAGAATGCAACTAACAGATGCAAATTACTATATATAAAATAGATAATCAATAAGGGTAAACCTCATAGCACAGAAAATTATACCCATTATATTATAATAACTTATACTGGGATAAAATCTACAAAAATACTAATTGGTATACTGATTAATGAACAGTGTACTTTTCACCTGAAACTAATACACACCATTGTAAATCAACTATATATATATATATATATATATATATAGACACACACACATACATACATACATATATTTTTTTATATTGGAGATGGGTGTGTCCAGGAATACAGTAAATGTATACATTGTAAAGTCTTCCCCAGTAGCTCAAACAGTAAAGAATCTGCAGAAGACCCAGGCTCAATCCCTGGGTTGGGAAGGTACTCTAGAGAAGAGAATGATAACCCACTCCAGTATCTTGCCTGGAGAATTCCATGGACAAAAATGCTTGGCGAGCTACAGTCCATGGGGTTACAAAGAGTCAGACATAACTGAGTGACTAACACACACATATATTACAAATATTTGTGTACATAGTCCAAATATGTGGAATAATGGATTTCTTGATAATACAGTTTTTTCTTAAATCCTTACAATGACAATCAAGAGATATTTCCATGGTAAATTATGAATGTTACATAACCAAAAGTTATAATAACATGATGGGATATTTTATAAAGTTATGCTAAAATATTATAGGAAAGATGATTTATCATTTTGAAGTTATATAAGTTATTTCCACTGCACAACTCCATTAATATTTAGGGATATAAATTAGATACCTATTTACTTTCTCATCAATAGTGACATAGCTTAATTCAACTTTGTGACTCTAAATTTGACTTACTTTGTAAACCTCCTAAGTGAATAGGTAGAGAACAGAGTAGAAAGTATTTAGGTAGTGAATGATAATAACATGTATGTTCAAATGTTCAAAAGATTGATGATAGATTAATAACTGCTTCAACTCTCTGAAATCAGTGAGCATTTTTTCTAGAGTGAGTTGTCAAAGGACTATGTTTATCTTTGTTTAAAGTACACCAAAATGACATATTTTCATTATAAATATTTTTAAATAATTGAAACTTAAAAAGATAATATAATTATTAAAGTAAAAATGTACTAAATTTTAATACTTTTCATTTTACAGGGAACTCTGCTTAAGTGTCAGTCTTCAAAGACTGTGAAGTAATAATGATCTATTTAAGCAGAAATGTTACAAATAAAATTTATAGCTCATGAGTTGAGAATTCTTTAGCTTCAGTGAAGCATTGAAAGAAAAAAATTGCATGGCACATTTAAAGGATAGATTTTAATTGCATATTTATTTCATTCAGATTAGATACTTGAAGAGTACCATGGCTACATCAGTTTCTCTCAGTCCATAAGAAGATAAATTCTTAAAAGCAGAGTGACTATTTTTAAAAGATGCTACGAAGACCTACAATTCCAGTAATAACAGACAACGTGATTCAGACAAATTATCTCACCAAGGACAACTAGCACACCTGGGCATGATGGTTAGTTCTATGTGTCAATATGACTGGGTCCTGAGGTGGCCACACATTCAGTCAAACATTATTTCTGTGTGTGTCTGTGAAAGTATTTCTAGGTAAGGTTAACCTTTGAATCAGTAGACTTAGTAAAGCAGGTGGGTGGGTCTCATCCAATCCAGTGGATCCCTGAATAAAAGGCTGAAGAAGAAAGAATTCTCTATCTCTGCAATTTTTATTTTTTTATTTTTTGAACTGGGACATCAGTCCTTTCCTGCTGTCAGACTCAGACGAGGACTGGAATTTACACCATTAGGTCTCCTGGGTTCTCCAGATTGATGACTGCATATCTGGACTTCTCAGTCTGTATAATATATACACTAGGCAAGTAAAAATAAAATGTGCACAGAAGCATTAAATGCATCATCAGACAGCTAACAAAATAGAGAATTACTGGGTCAAAGGCTTCCCTGGTGATGCAGAAGTTAAAGCATCTGCCTGCAATGCAGGAGACCTGGGTTAGATCCCTGGGTTGGGAAGATCCCCTGGAGAAGGAAATAGCAACCCACTCCATTATTCTTGCCTGGAAAATCCCATGGACAGAGGAGCCTGGTGGGCTACAGTCCACGGGGTAGCAAAGAGTCGGACACGACTGAGGGACTTCAGTTTCACTTTACTGGGTCAAGAGTCAGAGCAAGAAAAAGTTTAAATATTTTTTAAAACAGTTAACCAGAAACAAGTTTATTCAAGAGAGAAATTGAACACAGAGTAGATGGTCTTACCTCACCATACTGCAGTGAGATATACAAAGGCCTAAGGCCAGAGTTACGCACCTAAGACCAACACAGACATGAGGTTCCTTTTGGACATATAAAAACTGAAGACGGACTACTCTGATGACTATCATTACCCACCATAGACTCCAGAGGACCAACATCTGGAAACACTATTTCTCTGCATGGACACCTGAGGGGTTGTGTAGCTTTTGTGTCAGCATGAAGCACTACGATTACAAATGTTGAATTCTGGCATCTAACAGCAGGAGGAAATAGGATTGTATATTTCGAGGTGATATCAACAACCTTTGTCTAGATAATATCTCAGCTTCTAGTTATTTGACCAATGCAGAAAACTTCAGTCAATACCTGAAGTGACATAAGGTTTTACCTGACGTGTTGGTCCCCATGAACCTAGAAGAATTACAGAATTTCTATTTAAAAGCAGATAGCATCAACTTAGATCTTAAGTTACTTCTACAAATAATTTCTGAAAGAATGGTACATTAATTGGTACACAATTAAAAATAACCAGCATGCAGAGAAATAAGCAAGAATCAACAGAAAAGATTTACGCAGAAACATATTGATTGACCAGAAATATTTTTCAGGTTTTCTGTAAGGTGTTATGAAAAAAAACCTGAACACACTTTTTGGCTGACCCAATAGAAAAGACAGACACCAGCAGAATTTCTAGATATTGAAATTACAAGAACTAGAATTTAAGATAATTAAGCTAACTATGCTCAGTAACTATCTCCATATTTTTAATGCTTTTTTTATTTTCTATTAGAGTATATGTGTACAGCAGAGCAACTCAGCCATACATACACATGTATCCATTCTCCCCCAAACCCCAATCCAGACTGCCTCATAACATTGAGCAGAGTTCCCTGTGCTATACAGTAGGCCCTTGTTGGTTATCCATTTTTCTCCATTTTTTATTTATTTTCTTTTTTTTAAATTTTATTTTATTTTTAAACTTTACATAATTGTATTAGTTTTGCCAAATATCAAAATGAATCCATCACAGGTATACATGTGTTCCCCATCCTGAACCCTCCTCCCTCCTCCCTCCCCATACCATCCCTCTGGGTCGTCCCAGTGCACTAGCCCCAAATTGAAGGATAACTGCTTTACAGAATTGTGTTGTCTTCTGTCAAACCTCAACATGAATCAGCCATAGGTATACATATATTCCCTCCCTTATGAATCTCCATCCCGTCTCCCTCCCCATCCCAACCCTCTTGGCTGACACAGAGCTCTTGTTTGTGTTTCCTGAGCCATAAAGCAAATTCCCGTTGGCTATCTATTTTACATAATGTAATGTAAGTTTCCATGTTACTCTCTCCAAACAGCTCATGTCTCCTCTCTTCTCCCCATGTCCATACGTCTATTCTCTAATCTGTTTCTCCATTGCTGCCCTGAAAATAAATTCTTCAGTATCATTTTTCTAGATTTCGTACATATGCATTAGTATACGAGATTTATCTTTCACTTTCTGACCTACTTCACTCTGTATAGTAGGCTCTAGGTTCATCGGCCTCAACAGAACTAACTCAGATGCATTCCTTTTTATGGCTGAGTGATATTCCACTGTGTATACATACCACATATTCTTTATCCATTCATCTGTTGATGGACATCAAGGTTGCTTCCATGTTCTAGCTATTGTAAATAGTGCTGCAATGAACAGTGGGATATATCTGTCTTTTTCAGTTCTGGTTTCCTCAGGGTATATGTCTAGGAGTGGGATTGCTGGGTCATATGGTGATTTCATTCCTGGATTTTAAAAAATCTCCATACCTTCTTCCATAGTGGCTGGGTCAATTCACATTCCCACCAACAGTGCAAGAGTGTTCCCTTTTCTCCACACCTTCTACATTTATTGTTTGTAGACTTTTTGATGAGGATCATTCTGGCTGGTGTGAGGTGATATCTCATTGTACTTTTGATTTGCATTATAAGGAAAGTTATGACCAACCTAGATAACATATTAAGAAGCAGAGACATTACTTTGCCAACAAAGGTCCGTCTAGTCAAGGCTATGGTTTTTCCAGTGGTCATGTATGGATGTGAGAGTTGGACTCTGAAGAAGGCTGAGCACCAAAGAATTGATGCCTTTGAACTGTGGTGTTGGAGAAGACTCTTGAGAGTCCCTTGAACTTCAAGGAGATCCAACCAGTCCATCCTAAAAGAGATCAGTCCCGAGTGTTCATTGGAAGGACTGATGCTGAAGCTGAAACTCCAATACTTTGGCCACCTCATGAGAAGAGTTGACTCATTGGAAAAGACCCTGATGCTGGGAGGGATTGGGGGCAGGAGGAAAAGGGGACGACAGAGGATGAGATGGCTGGATGCCATTACTGACTCAATGGACATGAGTTTGGGTAAACTCCGGGAGTTGGTGATGGACAGAGAGGCCTGGCATACTGCGGTTCATGGGCTCACAAAGAGTTGGACACAACTGAGTGACTGAACTGAACTGAACTGAACTGAACTGAATAATGTGTGATGTTGAGCACTTTTCATGTGTTTATTACCCATCTGTATGTCTTCTTTGGAGAAATGTTTATTAGGTCTTTTCTCCACTTTTTGATTCAGTTGTTCTTTTTTCAGATATTGAGCTTCATGAGCTACTTGTAGATTTTGGAGATTAATCCTTTGTCAGTTGTTTCAGTTGCTATTATTTTCTCCCATTCTGAGGGTTGTCTTTTCACCATGCTTAGAGTAAACTTTGCTGTGCAAAAGCCTTTAAGTTTAATCAGTTCCCATTTTTTACTTTTGTTTTTATTTCCATACTCTAGGAGGTGGGTCATAGATGATCTTGTTTTGATTTATGTCATGGGGTGTTCTGCCTATGTTTTCCTCTAACAGTTTTATAGTTTCTGGTCTTGCATTTACATCTTTAATCCATTTTGAGTTTATCTTTGTGTATGGTGTTAGGAAGTGTTCTAATTCTTTCTTTTATATCTAACTATCCAGTTTTCCCAGCAACATTTATTGAAGAAGCTGTCTTTGCCCCATGGTATATTCTTGCCTCCTTTGTCAAAAATAAGGTATCCATAGGTGCATGGGTTTCTTTCTTTCTTTCTTTCTTTTAAATTTTATTTTATTTTTAAACTTTACATAATTGTATTAGTTTTGCCAAATATCAGAATGAATCCGCCACAGGTATACATGTGTTCCCCATCCTGAACCCTCCTCCCTCCTCCCTCCCCATACCATCCCTCTGGGTCGTGCCAGTGCACTAGCCCCAAGCATCCGGTATCGTGCATCGAACCTGGACTGGCAACTCATTTCATACATGATATTTTACATGTTTCAATGCCTTTCAATCTTGTTCCATTAATCTATATTTCTGTTTCTGTGCCAGAACTATACTGTCTTGATGACTGCAGCTTTGTAGTATAATATGAAGTCAAGAAGGTTGATTCCTCCAGCTCCATTCTTCTTTCTCAAGACTGCTTTACCTATTCGGGGTTTTCTGTGTTTCTATATGAATCACGAAAATTTTTGCTCTAGTTCTGTGAAAAATGCCATTGGTAATTTGATAGGGATCCCGTGGAATCTGTAGATTGCATTTAGTAGTACAGTCATTTTCACAATATTAATTCTTCCTATCCAAGAACATGAAATATCTCTCCATCTGTTTATGTCATCTTTGATTTTTTTCATTAGTATCTTATAAGTTTCTGTGCACAGTCTTTTGTCTCCTTAGGTAACTTTATTCCTAGATATTTTATTCTTTTTGTTTTTGCAATGGTGAATGGGATTGATTCTGTAATTTGTCTTTCTGATTTTTCATTGTTAGTATATAGAAATGAGAGTGATTTCTGTTTATTGATTTTGTATCCTGTGACTTTACTAAATTCACTGATTCGCTCTAGTAATTTTCTGATACTATCTTCAGGGTTTTCTATGTACAGTATCATGTTATCTATAACGAGTGAGGGCTTCACTTCTTCTTTTCCTATCTGGATTCCTTTTATTTATTTTTCTTCTCTGATTGCTGTAGCTAGGGCTTCCAAAACTATGTTGAATAACAGTGCAGAAAGTGGACATCCTTGTCTTGTTTCTGATTTTCAGTTCAGTTCAGTTCAGTCACTCAGTCGTGTCTGACTCTTTGCGACACCATGAATCAAAGAACGCTGGGGCTCCCGGTCCATCACCAACACACGGAGTTTACCCAAATTCATATTCATCGAGTCAGAGATGCCATCCAGCAATCTCATCCTCTGTCGTCCCCTTCTCCTCCTGCCCCCAACACCCTTCCAGCATCAGGGTCTTTTCCAATGAGTCAACTCTTCACATGAGGTAGCCAAAGTATTGGAGTTTCAGCTTCACCATCAATCCTTCTATTGAAAACCAGGACTGATCTCCTCTAGGATGTACTGGTTGGATCTCCTTGCAGACCAAGGGACTCTCAAGAGTCTTCTCCAACACCACAGTTCAAAAGCATCAATTCTTCAATGTTCAGCTTTCTTCACAGTCCAACTCTCACATTCATTCATGACCACTAGAGAAACCATATCCTTGACTAGATGGACCTTTGTTGGCAAAGTAATATCTCTGCTTTTGAATATGCTATCTAGGTTGGTCATAACTTTCCTTCCAAGGAGTAAGCATCTTTTAATTTCATGTCTGTAATCACCATCTGCAGTGATTTTGGAGCCCAAAATAATAAGTCTGTTTCTACTGTTTCCCTATCTATTTCCCATGAAGTGATGGGGCCAGATGCCATGATCTTCATTTTCTGAATGTTGAGCTTTAAGCCAACTTTTTCACTCTCCTCTTTCACTTTTATTAAGAGGCTTTTTAGTTCCTCTTCACTTTCTGCCATAAGGGTGGTGTCATCTGCATATCTGAGGTTATTGATATTTCTCCCAACAATCTTGATTCCAGCTTGTGCTTCATCCAGCCCAGCATTTCTCATGATGTACTCTGCATATAAGTTAAATAAGCAGGGTGACAATATACAGCCTTAACGTATTCCTTTTCTTATTTGGAACCAGTCTGTTGTTCCATGTCAGTTCTAACTGTTGCTTCCTGACCTGCATATAGGTTTCTCAAGAGGCAGGTCAGGTGGTCTGGTATTCTCATCTTTTTCAGAATTTTCCACGGTTTATTGTGATCCACACAGTCAAAGGCTTTGACATAGTCAATAAAGCAGAAATAGATGTTTTTCTGCAACTCTCTTGCTTTTTCAATGATCCAGCAGATGTTGGAAAATTCAATTTGATCTCTGGTTCCTCTGCCTTTTCTAAAAGCAGCTTGAACATCTGGAAGTTCATGGTTCACGTGTTGGTGAAGCCTGGCTTGGAGAATTTTGAACATTATTTTACTAGTGTGTTGGATGAGTGCAATTATTCAGTAATTTGAACATTTTTGGCATTGCCTTTCTTTGCGATTGGAATGAAAACTGAACTTTTCGAGTTCTGTGGCCACTGCTGACTTTTCCAATTTTGCTGGCATATTGAGTGCAGCACTTTCACAGCATCATCTTTCAGGATTTGAAATAGCTCAACTGGAATTCCATCACTTCCACGAGCTTTGTTCGTAGTAATGCTTTCTAAGGCTGACTTGACTTCACATTCCAGGATGTTTGGCTCTAGGTCAGTGATCACACCATCGTGATTATCTGGGTCATGAAGATCCTTTTTGTACAGTTCTTCTGTGTATTCCTGCCACCTCTTCTTAATATCTTCTGCTTCTGTTAGGTCCATACCATTTCTGTCCTTTATCTAGACCATCTTTGCATGAAATATTCCCTTGGTATCTCTAATTTTCTTGAATAGATCTCTAGTCTTTCCCAATCTGTTGTTTTCTTCTATTTCTTTGCACTGATATCTGAGGAAGGCTTTCTTATCTCTCCTTGCTATTCTTTGGAACTCTGCATTCAAATGGGAATATATTTCCTTTTCTCCTTTGCTTTCTGCTTCTCTTCTTTTCATAACTATTTATAAGGCCTCCTCAGACAGCCATTTTGCTTTTTTGCATTTCCTTTCCACGGAGATGGTCTTGATCCCTGTCTCCTGTACAATGTCATGAACCTTTCTGATATTAGGGAGATAATTTCAGTTTTTTACCATTGAGAATAATTTTGCTATAGGCTTATCATATATGGTTTTTACTATACTGAGCCAGGTTCCTTCTTCCATTTCTTTGAAGAGTTTTAATCATAAATGGGTGCTGAATTTGTCAAAGGCTTTTTCTGCATCTATTGATATTATCATATGGTTTTTATACTTCAATTCATTAACATGGTGTACCACATTGATTGAAGAATCCTTGAGTCCCTTGAATAAACCCAACTTGATCATGGTGTATGAGCTTTTTGATATGTTTCTGAATTTTGTCTGCTAAATTTTTGTTCAGGATTTTTGTATCTATGTTCATCAGTGATATTGGCCTTTAGCTTTCTTTCTTTGTGTTTTCTTTGTCTAGTTTTGGTATCAGGGTAATGGTGGCCTCATAGAATGAGTTTGGAAGTGTCCTTCCTCTGTGATTTTTTTGAAAGTTTTTGAAGGATAGGCATTAGCTCTTCTCTAAATAGTTGAAACAATTCTGTGAAGCCATCTGGTCCTAGGATTTTGCTTTTTGGGAGATTTTTTTTTTATCATAGCTTCAGTTTCAGTGCATTTGGGTTGTTGATAATTTCTATTTCTTCCTGGTTCAGTCTTGGAAAATTGAATTTTTCAAAAAATCTGTCCATTTCTTCCAAGTTATCCATTACATTGCAATACCATTGTTCATAATACTCTCTTATAATCCTTTGTATTTCTGCATTGTCTGTTGTAACCTCTCTTTTTTCATTTGTAACTTTATTGATTTGATTCTTCTCTCTTTTTCTTGATGAGTCAGGCTGAAGGTTTGTCAATTTTGTTTACCTTCTCAAAGAACCAGCCTTTAGCTTTATTAATCTTTAGTATTGTTTCTTTAATTTCATTTACTTTTATTTCTGCTCTGATCCTTGTGATTTCTTTACTTCTGCTAAATTTGGGTTTTGTTGTTGTTGTTTGTTATTATTGTTCTTTTTTCCTTCCAGTTGCTTTTGATGTAAAGTTAGGTTATCTATCTGATCATTTTCTTGTTTTTGAGATAGGGTTGTATTGCTATAAACTTCCATCTTAGAACTGCTTTTGCTGCATCCCATAGGTTTTGAGTTGTCATGTTTGCATTGTCATTTGTTTCTATAAGTATTTCATTCCCCTTTTAATTTTCAGTAACCTGTTGGTTATTTAGAAATGTGTTTCTTAATCTCCATGTGTTTGTGTTTTTTACAATTTTTTTATTGTAATGAATATTTACTCTCATAGCATGGTGGATGGAAAAGATGCTTGATATGATTTCAATTTTATCAGATTTACTGATTTTTGATTTGTGACCCAAGATGTGGTCTATCCTGGAGAATGTGCAATTGAGAAGGTGTATTCTTCTGTATTTGAATAGCATATATATCCTGAAGATATCAATGAGTACCATCTCATCATATGTATTATTTAAGACATGTTTCTTTATTAATTTTCTGTTTTGATGACCTGTCCTTTGGTGTAAGTGGGGTGTTAAAGTCTCCTACTATTGTATTACTTCCTATTTCTCCTTTTATATCTGTTAGTGTTTGCCTTATGTGTTGAAGTCGCCCTATGTTGGATGCATAGATATTTACAATTGTTAAGTCTTCCTCTTGGATTGACCCCTTGATCATTATGTAGTGTGCTTCCTTATCTCTTGTAATATTCTTTATTTTAAGATCCATTTTGTCTGATATGAAGATTGCTACTCCAGCTTTCTTTTGATTTCCATTTGCATGGAATAGATTTTTTCCATCCTCTCACTTTCAGTCTATATGTGTCTTGAGGTCTTAAGTGGGTTCCTTGTAGACAGCATATATATGGGTCTTGTTTTTGTATCCATTCAGCCAATCTGTGTCTTTTGGTTGGAGCATTTAATATGTTTACATTTAAAGTAATTATTGATATATGTTTTCCTATTCCCATTTTCTTAGTTGTTCAGAGTTTGATTTTGTATATCTTTTTTCTTCTCTTGTATTTCTTGACTATATGTCTCTTTAACATTTGTTGTAAAGCTGATTTGGTGGTCCTGAATTCTCTTAAACTTTGCTTGTCTGAAAAGCTTTTGATTTCTCCATCAATTTTGATGGAGAAGGAGTCCACCCTCCTTGCAGGGTAGAATCATCTTGTTTGTAGATTTTCCCCTTTCAGTCCTTTATATATATCCTGCCATTCCATTCTGGCCTACAGAGTTTCTCCTGAAAGATCAGCTGTTAAACATATGGGGTTTCCCTTGTATGTAACTTTGCTTTTCCCTTGCTGCTTTTAATATTCTTTCTTTGTGTTTAATCTTTGCTAGTTTGATTAGTATGTTTCTTGGCATGTTTCTCCTTGGGTTTATCCTGTATGGGACTCTTTGTGCCTCTTGGACTCGATTGACTATTTCCTTTTCCATGTTGGGGAACTTTTCAGATATAATCACTTCAATAATTTTCTCATACGATTTCTTTTTCTTTTCTTCTTCTGGGACCCATATAATTCAAATACTGCTGCATTTGATATTTTCTCAGAGATATCTCCAGAGAAAGCAATGGCAACCCACTCCAGTACTCTTGCCTGGAAAATCCCATGGATGGAGGAGCCTGGTAGGCTGCAGTCCCTGGGGTCACTGCGTGTTGGACAAGACTGAGCGGCTTCACTTTCACTTTTCACTTTCATGCTTTGGAGAAGGAAATGGCAACCCACTCCAGTGGTCTTGCCTGGAGAATCCTAGTGATGGGGGAGCCTGGTGGGCTGCCATCTATGGGGTCGCAGTTCAGACACGACTGAAGTGACTTAGCAGCAGCAGCAGCAGCAGAGGTATCTCAGACTATCCTCAGTTCTTTTCATTCTTTTTACTTTATTTTGCTCTAGAATATATTTCTACCATTTTATCTTACCATTCACTGATTTGTTCTTCTGTTTCAGATATTCTGGTATTGATTCCTTCTAGAGTATTCTTAATTTCAGTAATTATGTTGTTTGTCTCTGTATATTTATTCTTTAATTCTTCCAGGTTTTTGATAATTGATTCTAGCATTTTCTCCATTTTGTTTTCAAGGTTTTTGATCATCTTTACTGTCATTATTCTGAATTCTTTTTCAGGTATTTTGCCTGTTTCCTCCTCATTTATTTGGACTTCTGTGTTTTTAGTTTGTTCCTTCATTTGTACAGTATTTTTCTGCCATTTTTGTTTCTTTTTTTAAACTTATTGTGTTTGAAGTCTCCTTTTCCCAGGCTTCAAGGTTGAATTTTTTCTTCCTTTTGTTTTCTGCCTTTCTAAAATTGATGCAGTGGTTTGTGTAAGCTTCCTATAGGGTGAGATTTATGCTAATTTTTTGTTTGTTGTTTTTCCTCTGATGGGAAAGGCTGAGTGATGTGGTAATCCTATCAGTTGATGATTGGGTTTGTATTTTTGTTTTGTTTGTTGTTTGGATTATGAGTCCTACACAGGGTGCTACTAGCGGTTGGGTGATGCTGGGTCTTGTATTCAAGCGGTTTCCTTTGTGTGAGTTCTCACTATTTTGATACTCTCTGGGGTTAATTTTCTGGTAGTCTAGAGTCTGGGAATCAGTGTTCCCATTCCAAAGGCTCAGAGCTTAATCTCTGGCCAGGAACAAAGATTCTATAAATGGTTTGTTATGGCATTAAGTGAAATTAAAACACAAACCCCAAAATGAGAAAACAAAAATGCACCTCAGGCTAATGACAGTTACAAAATCAGGTAAATAATAATCAAAATAATAGAATATACACATAAACCCTGTATATCAATAAGCAAAATCAAAATAATCAAACAAAAATAAAGTACAATAGATTGATTTGATGAACAAAGGTAACCAAAAATTATATCTACCAGTTAAGAACAAAACTAACTAAAGCACAAACTGAAAAACAAAACTAAAGCAAAATGCCAACTGGGGAATATGGTAATGAAAACAAAACTAACATACATGTTGAGAGGAAAGGAAAAAAAGAATAGATATGCAAAGCTAAATAGAGGTAGATAAAGAAGGTTTATATACACTAAAGATTAACTGCAAGGGGAAAATAACAGTAGGAAAAGCAAACAAAGGAATAAATGTAGAAAAAATATTAGGCTTTAAAAAATTTTTAAAGGAATAGAAAAAAATGAAAAAAAAAAAAGGAAAGTTCCAAAAAACTGCAAAAATGCAACATAGAGACAAAGGTTTACAACAATAATAAATGTGATTAAAAAAAGAAAATAAAAGAAAAACTCAAAACCTTAATTTATATTTCATAGCACCAATAAAATTAACAACTACAAGGGAGGAGAGGAAATGCGGGGGTGGAGGGTGGGGGGTGGGGGGGAGCAGAGAAGAAAACAAAAGAAAAATTCAAAAGAAACTCCAGAACAAGTCAAAACGTATGAATAATAAATGCTTTTCTTGAGTCACTGCTGTCAGGATCCTTTCCCTTACTGGAAGTCACAGTCCATCTCACCTTTCTTGGGTGCCCTCCAACTATGCTGGTCTCTGGACCTGCTGTGGGGACAACTCAGATTCTAATCTGGCCCTATTCCTGTGTGTCCTTGCCTCCAATGTCCACAGCTATCGGAACTAGTGTGTTTTCTTCTGTGGGAGCTCTCAATGTCCTTTTATATATTCTGCAGACAGAGAGACTGCCTAGTTGATCATGTGGATTTAATCTGCAGCTTCTACAGCTGGTGGAAAGGTTTTGAGTTTTCTTCCTTAATTTCACTGCCTCTGGGTTGCAATTGTGGTTTTATTTCCATCTCTGCATGTGGGCTGTCCACTGGGGTTTGTTCCTAAGGCTATCCTGGAGGACCTGGGTCTGCCCAAGTGAAGGCCAGGTGCAGAGGTGGTGCAGCTGCTTGGGGCACAGGGGTTCTGGCAGCATCAGGTACTCAGGGGAGTTACCAGCTAGGAAAGCAGGAAATACAGTGCTCTAGAAGGGTATGGCAATCACTATTGGCCAGTACACTCCAGTATTCTTTCCTGAAGAACCTCATTGACAGAGAAGCCTGGAAAGCCACAGTCCACGTGGTCATAAAGAGTCAGACACAACCTAGGCGACCTTGCATGCATAGATGCAAACCTTTTTTTTTTTTTTTTGCCTGTGGCAGCTCTGCCCCAGTGAGAGTTGAGCATGAAGGTGGCACAGCTGCTTAGGTAATGGGGTCCCTGGCAGTGCCAAGTGTGCAGGGACACAGATTACCTCAGCTGCTGGAGTTATGGCCCTATCAGTGTCTTTTTTCAAGCCTCTGGTAGCTGGCAATAAGAGGCCTCTTTGACTAGTCTTTCTCCATAGTTACACCCATTCAGGCACATAGAGGGCTCCCTTGCCTGGGGTCCTTCTCTGTTGTTCAGTATGTCAGGTACATAGAAGCCTGCCCCCCTCCCCCTCCCCCCCACCCCCCCCCCACCCCCCGGCTGGAGTGCTGCTCTGTAGATGGGTGCTTAGGCACTTAAAGGGGCACTGGGTGGGGTCCTACTCTGTAGTTCCATGCATCAGGCACTTGATGGGCCAGCCTCTCTATTGGTCAGCTGCTGATGCTGGCATGTGGGGAGAGAGAGGCTATGGTGATGGCTTCACCCGCTATGGGTGACTCAGAAGTATTACCTTGCTTCCATGGTTGCCTGGCTTTCCTCCACAGGTATTTCACACCACAGTCTCCTCCCTCAGGCTCTCTCAGTCTTTCTCTCCACAGACAACAGCAGCCCTCACCCTGGAATTGTTCCACAATTCCTAAGCTCCAGCTACCAGCTGCTGTGCATGCTAGGGAACCCACGTCCCTGTCTGGGGTAAGTATGGCTGCAGCAAGAACTGTCTGATTCTCATTCCATTTAGGCTGCCACCGATTTGCTGTTTCACTCTCAGCCCTAAATGTTTCTCCTCTGACTCAGACAATTGTGCCAGTGTAGGAATTGGACCCCTGCTTCAGTTTCCCCCCCCCACCGAGGGCAGGTCCAGTTCTAGTAACACTCTTGTTTTCCCCCCAGTTCCTTCATCCTACCGAGTTTTGCTTGGTTCTATGTATTTTTTTCTGCTGGTCAAGTACTCCTATCCACTTTCAGCTGGTGTTCTACATGCACTTCTCTGTCTAAAGGTGTATTACTGATGTATCCTTGGAAAGAGATATACTCCACATCCACCTAATCCTCTGCCATCTTGTTCTCTCTCTATCTCTGTATTTTTTTAATTAAAATTATTAAATTTTAAATTAAAATTGCTAGTTTTACCTTAAATTCAACTATAGTATTTTTAAAAATAATTAGTTAAAGAAAACAAGAGACTGGGTGAATCTATTAAAAGGCAATAATTTAAATTATGATCTCAGATGGTAAGCTTAACAACATATTGTGTTAGTCACTCAGTCATGTCCAACTCTTTTCAACCCCATGGACTTTAGCCCACCAGGTGCCTCTGTCCATGGTGTTTTCCAGGTGAGAGTAGTGGTGTAGGCTGTCATTTCCTACTCCAAGGGATCTTCCCAGCCTGGGAATTGAACCTGGGTTTCTTGTATCACAGGCAAATTCTTTACCAATCACATATTAGAAGACTTAAACGTAGATATAACCTAAAATATGTCAAAGAATTTAGAATAATAGGCTGATTTGGGGAAAAAAAAAACAAAAACGTATATGATAGAAGTTAAAAGGACAAGCAAAGAGAATACGAAGAGAAAAACGGACAAATATTTAATTGACTTTTAGTAGGAGCCCCACAAAGGGAGAAGAGAGAGAATAGAGAATAGGTCATATGTGGGCTGATCAGAAGGCAGCAGTCTATAGAGTCAAGAGGCTCTAAGCGTTAGGATAATTGAAAATGCATAAAAACATATCTAAGAACATTTGTAACATAATTATAAAAAAATTACAGAGAAAAAATTTATTAAAGAAGCCAAAGGCAAAACAGATTATCTTAGAAGGGACAAACTTTAACTAATCTGACTCCTAATGAAACTAATACAACACAAACAGTTTAAAGTGGTGAGAAAATAATCTCCAGACTAGGAAAAATATTCAAGAATGAAAGATACAAACATTTTCAAGGAAGGAAAAAAACAAAACACACTGAAGGAAATTGTAAACATCCCATCCACAATAAAGAATATACTACAAGATATTTTTCTTAAGGCAGAGAAATATAATTCCAGATAAAAAGCAAGAAATTCAGGAAGAAATGGAAATAATCAAAATAGTAAAACATATTATTGTGATTGGAGATAAACACATTAATACCTAAATTTTAACTGGTTAATACATTAAAATAATATAATACAAATATCTTGCTAGTAAATAACTATACCTATATGTAAACATTTATGTATGCCTATATATGTGTATTTGTGTGTAAGTATACATGTATACATATATATCCACTATATCTGTAGTTCTTTCCTTCTACTTTTTATATAAAACTACTTATTTGTATATATATTTTCCAAAATGAAAATAAATTTAGCAAAAAATGTCCCTCACTTGGGTAAGGATGATGGGGCAGCCATTTCCCCAAGCCCCATAATGTGGAGCAGAGAGGAACAAGAAAACTGCTAGTCCCCCTCCATGCATCCCAAAAAAGGGGCTTTTCCCATGTTAACCTATGCTTGAGACCCCCTCCCAATCTACCAGGATAGGGCCCTCATCTTGGCAGAAGAAGTATATGGAATAAATCAGGTTTATATACTACAGAAACAGGCAGAGAAAGAGAGAACAACACAGGATCAGAAAATGCAGAGTAAGATGTTAGATTTATAATGAAGTATCTAAATATCTGTAGTGGATATGAAGTACACTCAAAATTCCAATGAAAAGGCGATTCTTAGACTGAATAAAAAAGCTAAACTAATTACTCTATGCTAGTTTAATGAAACATACCTCAATCATAACAATGAAGAATGCTTGAATATCAAAGAGAGAAGATATAATCACTTAAACTTAGCCACAGTGAAATACTTATATTAATTTCAGGAAAAAAAAATTAAGCAGAAAGCATAACAGTATTAAAAATAAAAAAAGTTCTCATTTATCAGAATTAATTCAGCAGAAATGTTTTGCAATTCTAAAGTAGTATGCATCTAAAAACATAACCTCAAAATAAATAAAGCACAGAAGTTGACAAATACAAGCAGATAAAACAAATCCACAGTCATATGGAGGGATTTATTTTTCTTTTTTTTAGTATCTGATATAATAAAAAATACAAACTATTTCTAAAATATTTAAGATTTAAACAGTACAATCAATGTTCCTAATAAACAGGCTAACAGACTCACAAATATAAAACACACATTCTGATCAAGTACATGAAAAATCTCTGAATATTTATTAGGTCATATTCCTTGACCCAAATTTATTTAAATTAGAAATAAATAAGACAATATAGATTTTTTTTAATTGAAATATACAGGCTTTAAACTGGAGAAGAAAATGGCAACTCATTCCAGTGTTCTTTCCTAGTAAATCCCATGGATGGAGGAGCCTGGCAAGCTACAATCCATAGGGTTGCAAAGAGTCAGACATGATTTAGTGACTAAACACCAAACAGACTCTAATTAACACTAGATCAAAGAAAACTGAACTGAATAATAAGAGAAATGCCACACTCCAAAAAGTGTAGTAAACTAAAAACGTTTAGAGGGTAATTTTTAAATTAATATGCTTATATTAGAACAAAAAAGAGTCTGAAAATCTTCAAAAATAGGGGGAAAATAAGATAAAATTCAAAGAGAGTAGAAATACATATAAGTAACCAATATCTGATATGAATAAGGGTACATCACTTCAGCACATGCAATTATAAAACAAAATAAAATTAAATGGATGTTTATATCTTCATCCCAATTAGTTAAAATATATATGAAATTACAAACCTCTCTTACTAAGACTGACTTGTGAAAACTAGGCAAATTTTAATTTGCTTATAATTTTTCATTTGAATAAGCAATCACACCCAGATAGACAGACACATACACACAGACAAGCATATACACACATGTGCATACACACACAATCCCTAGTTTTCAGTGGTTTCCCTGGCAAGCTCTACCAAACATGCAAGGACAAAACATTTTCAACTTGCACAATGATCTGTACTAATAAAGGAGTAAGTGAACACTCCCCAATTCATATTTATATTTTGCTTCTCAATCTTGATACAATTATTTAAAAAATAAAGTCCTCTCTTACTTATAAATTGAGTGCAAAAATGTTAAATAAATGTTTAACAAAGGAAATTTAATTATCTATGAAAAAATAATATAGCATGAACAAGTTCCACTTATACTTGGTAAGAGAAGCTGGATTAAAAGTAGTAAATTAAGTGGTGCTGGGAAAACTGGACAAAGTAAGTGTAAAAGAATGGATCTAGAACACTTCCTAACACTATATACAAAGATAAACTCAAAATGGATTAAAAATCTAAATGAAAGACCAGAAATATGAAACTCTTAGAGGAAAACCTAGGCAGAACACTCTGTGGCATAAATCACAGCAACATTCTCTATGTCCCACATCCTACACTAATGGAAATAAAAACAAAAATAAACGAATGAGATCTAATTAATTTTAAAAAGTTTTTGTACAACGAAGGAAACTACAAACAAGGAGAAAAGACAATCCTCAGAATGGGAGAAAATAATAGCAAATTAAACAACTGACAAAGGATTAATTTCCAAAATATACAAGCACCTTACGTAGCTCACTACCAGAAAAACAAACCACCCAATCAAAAAGTGGACAGAAGATCTAGACAGACATTTCTCCAAAGAAGACATGCTGCTACTGCTGCTGCTAAGTCACTTCAGTCATGTCCAACTCTGTGCGACCCCATAGACGGCAGCCCACCAGGCTCCCCCATCCCTGGCTTCTCCAAGCAAGAACACTGGAGTGGGTTGCCATTTCTTTCTCCAATACCTGAAAGTGAAAAGTGAAAGTGAAGCTGCTCAGTCTTGTCCAACACGCAGTGACCCCAGGGACTGCAGCCTACCAGGCTCCTCCATCCATGGGATTTTCCAGGCAAGAGTACTGGAGTGGGTTGCCATTGCCTTCTCTGAGAAAACATGCACATGGCTAATAAACACATGAAAAGATGCTCAACATTGCTCATTATTAGAGAAATGCAAATCAAAATTACAACGAGGTATCTCCTCACACGGATCAGAATGGCCAGCATCAAAATATCTACAAACAATAAATGCTGGAAAGGATGTGGAAAAAAAGGGAATGCTCTTACACTGTTGGTGAGAATGTAAATTGATACAGACACTATGGATAACACTTTGGAGATTCCTTTAAAAAACTAGAAATAAAATTGCCATATGATCCAGCACTCCCACTTTTGGGCACAGACACTGAGGAAACCACAACTTAAAAAGACACATGTAGTGTTTTTTGCAGAACTATTTGCAATAGCTAGGACATGGAAGCAACCTAGATATCCATCAACAGATGTCTGGATAAAGAAGTAGTGGTACATATACACAGTGGAATATTACACAGTCATGAAAAGGAATGCATATGAGTCAGTTGTAATGAGATTAATGAACCTCGAGCCTATCATACAGAGGGAAGTCCATCAGAAAGAGAAAAATACTGTATATTAAGGCATATATATGGAATCTAGAATGATGGTACTGATGAACATATTTTCAGTGTAGCAATGGAGATACAGGCATAGAGAACAGACTTGTGGACACAGGAGGGGAAGAGAGGATGTGATGAATAGAGAGAGTGATAAAGTAGCATTGACGCTTATACATTGCAATATGTAAAATAGATAGTGGAAATTTGCTGTATGATGCTGGGAGCTCAAACCCTGTGCTCTGTGACAAATAGAGGAGTGGAATGGACTGGAAGGTGGGAGGGTGGTTTAAGAGGGAGGAAACATATGTATGCCTATGGCTAATTCTTGTTGTTGTATAGCAGAAACCAACACAATATTGTAAAGCAATTATCCTCCAATTCAAAATCAATTTTAAAAATATGAAAAATAAAAAAAGTAGTATTTTTTTTTAAAAAAGCCTGATAACAAGTCTGGGTACAGATTATGTAAGAGATGGAGCTCAGCTGACGCTTACAACTTTACTTGCTTACGGACTGTGTCCACTCTAATTCATTGGTGTCTCTGTTTGGCTAGTTGTTTATTATTTTCATTATTACCTCTGGAGGAAATGATCCAGTAAAGAGAAGATCCACCTAAAAGGAGAAGTAAATCATATAGTAGTAATCAAATAGTCTCTACATAAGCAAATTGAAAGAACAATTTCATGATCACATAATAGATGAAGGAAAT
Organism: Bos indicus x Bos taurus; assembly: GCF_003369695.1. Classification (NCBI taxonomy): domain Eukaryota; kingdom Metazoa; phylum Chordata; class Mammalia; order Artiodactyla; family Bovidae; genus Bos; species Bos indicus x Bos taurus. The sequence continues at coordinate 118,742,056 of NC_040079.1, forward strand.
TTATTTGATAAAAATATATTTCCATTTATGACACAACTTTTTAGCAAATTGAGAAGAGGTAAGAACTTTCTTAATCTGATAAAGTGCATATAGAAAAACCTGAAATGTTGAAAGCTTTAAATTTGAGACAACAACAAAATGAGGGTGTTTGACTGTAACACTTGAAATCCACATTTTGTTTGAGGGTTTTGTCAGTACAATTAAAAAAGAGAGAATAAATAAATAAATGAATACATGGGTGAGAGACTGAATGTTGAAAGGGATGAAATTAAGCAATCATGTATCTCTAAGAGATGCATGAAAAATATGTGAAATTCCTTAGGATGTGTATTGGGTAAACTGACAATTTCACTTACAGATGAGTTAATAGAATTATTGCATTTAATAATTGCATATGGGACAATTTATAAATAATAGACATATACACGAAAAAAAATTAAAAATGAGAAGTTAAGAAACATGATTTTCAATAGTTTCAAAATGTCAAAAGCATTTTAATGAAACATTTTAATATTGGATGCAAAGTGTGAAGAAAACTACAAAATAACATTGAAATAATTAAAGACATAAAATGAAAAGTAGACCACATTCTTGCATTGGTAGTTTCAGTGTTATAAGAAAGACAATTTTCTTCATATTGACCTATAGATTTGATGCATTTTCATCCAATAGCTCTAATAAGCTGACTCCAAAATGTACATAAAAATTCTGAGGACCAAGAAAACTTAAGGTAATTTTGATGGAAAATGAAAGTGAGAGGATGAAGTCTTCTTGATATGAAATCTTATTACAAACCTACAAAATTTAAAGAGCTGATAAAAACAAAAACAAGGAGAAACAAATGAACCAATAGAGAAGAACTGAGACTCTCCAAATAGATTCACATGTAGATGAATATAGATTTATGAAGAAATCAGCAACACAGAATATTGGAGAATTTTTTTTTTCTTCTCCTGTAACATTGTATGTTGAAACTGTTCAAAATAATGATTTGATAATTGTATATAAAATTACCACAATAGTAAGTTTAGCTAACATTCATTACCTTACATACATTGTTATTCAGTTAGTTGCTCAGTTGTGTCTGACTATCTGTGACCCTATGAACTGCATCACGTCAGACTGTCCTTCACCATCTCCCAGAGCTTGCTCAAACTCATGTCCATCAAGTCGGTGATGCCATCCAACCAGCTTATCCTCTGTCATCCCTTTCTCCTCCTGCCTTCAATCTTTCCCAGCACCAGGGTCTTTTCAAATGAGTCAGCTCTTCACATCAGGTGGCCCAAAGTATTGTAATTTCAGTTTCAGCATCAGCCGTTCCAAAGAATATTCAGGGTTGATTTCATTTAGGATCAACAGATTTGATCTCCTTGCAGTCCAAGGGAATCTCAAGGGTCTTCTCCAACACCACAGTTCAAAAGCATCAATTCTTCTGACATTCAGCCTTCTTTATGGTCCAACTCTCACATCCATACATGACTGCAAGAAAAAACATAGCTTTGACTACATGGACCTTTGCCAGCAAACTAATGTCTCTGCTTTTGAATATGTTGTTTAGGTTGGTCATAGATTTCCTTCCAAGGTGCAAGTGTCTTTTAATTTCAGGCTTCCCTGATAGCTCAGTTGGTAAAGAATCTGCCTGCAATGCAAGAGACCCCAGTTCAATTCCTGGGTTGGAAAGATGATAGCTTAAGGTCAATGATGTCCAATTTTTGATCTAAGAAGAAGAAAATTTAGCCTAGGGACCAGGGACCAGGCTTGATTACTCAGGAGCTTTTGTGTAGCAGACTTTTATCAAAGTAAGAAGAAGGACAGAGAAAGCTTCTGACACAGACAGCAGAAGTGGATGGAGAGTGCCCCCTTCGCTAGTGTTAGCAAGGGAGTTATATACTCTTTTATTTACTTATTACAATAAACCAAAAGAATATCTCAAGGTTGTAAAGATCTCACTAGACCCACTTCCATAATTTAAATTTTAAGATAATAGAATTCAGTTCAGTTCAGTTCAGTTGCTTAGTCGTGTCTGACTTTTTGTGACCCCATGAATCACAGCATGCCAGGCCTCCCTGTCCATCACCAACTCCTGGAGTTTATTCAGACTCACATCCATCGAGTCAGTGTGCCATCCAGCCATCTCATCCTCTGTTGTCCCCTTTTCCTCCTGCCCACAATACCTCTGAGCCTCAGAGTCTTTTCCAATGAGTCAACTCTTGGCATGAGGTGGCCAAAGTCCTGGAGTTTCAGCTTTAGCATCATTCCTTCCAAAGAAATCCCAGGGCTGATCTCCTTCAAAATGGACTGGTTGGATCTCCTTGCAGTCCAAGGGACTCTCAACAGTCTTCTCCAACACTACAGTTCAAAAGCATCAGTTCTTCAGCACTGAGCTTTCTTCACAGTCCAACTCTCACATCCATACATTACCACTGGAAAAATCATAGCCTTGACTAGATGGACCTTTGTTGGCAAAGTAATGTCTCTGCTTTTCAATATCCTATCTAGGTTGGTCATAACTTTTCTTCCAAGGAGTAAGCGTCTTTTAATTTCATGGCTGCAGTCACCATCTGCAGTGATTTTGGAGCCCCCCCAAAATAAAGTCTGACACTGTTTCCATTGTTTCCCCTTCTATTTCCCATGAAGTGATGGGACCAGATGCCATGATCTTCATTTTCTGAATGTTGAACTTTAAGCCAACTTTTTCACTCTCCTCTTTCACTTTCATCAAGAGGCTTTTGAGTTCCTCTTCACTTTCTGCCATAAGGGTGGTGTCATCTCCATATCTGAGGATATTGATATTTCTCCTGACAATCTTGATTCCAGCTTGTGCTTCTTCCAGCCCAACATTTCTCATTATGTACTCTGCATATAAGTTAAATAAGCAGGGTCACAATATACAGCCTTGATGTACTCCTTTTGCTCTTTGGAACCAGTCTGTTGTTCCATGCCCAGTTCTAACTGTTGCTTCCTGACCTGCATATAGGTTTCTCAAGAGGCAGGTCAGATGGTCTGGTATTCCTATCTCTTTCAGAATTTTCCAGTTTATTGTGATCCACACAGTCAAAGCCTTTGGCATAGTCAATGAAGCAGAAATAGATGCTTTTCTGGAACTCTTTTGCTTTTCCGTTGATCCAGTGGATGTTGGCAATTTGACCTCTGGTTCCTCTGCCTTTTCTAAACCAGCCTGAACATCTGGAAGTTCACGGTTCAGGTGTTGCTGAAGCCTGGCTTGGAGAATTTTGAGCATTACTTTACTAGCGTGTGAGATGAGTGCAATTGTGCAATAGTTTGAGCATTCTCAGGCATTGCTTTCTTTGGGATTGGAATGAAAACTGATCTTTTCCAGATCTGTGGTCACTGCTGAGTTTTCCAAATTTGCTGGCATATTGAGTGCAGCATTTTCACAGCATCAACTTTCAGAATTTGAAATAGTTCAACTGGAATTCTATTACCTCCACTAGCTTTGTTCATAGTGATGCTTCTAAGGCCCACTTGACTTCACATTCCAGGATGTCTGACTCTAGGTGAGTGATCACACCAACATGATTATCTGGGTCGTGAAGATCTTTTCTTGTACAGTTCTTCTGTGTATTCTTGCCGCCTCTTCTTAGTATTTTCTGCTTTTGTTAGGTCCATACCATTTCTGTCCTTTATCGAGCTCATCTTTGCATGAAATGTTCCCTTAGTATCTCTAATTTTATTGAAGCGATCTCGAATCTTTCCCATTTGATTGTTTTCCTCTATTTCTTTGCATTGATCGCTAAGGAAGGCTTTCTTATCTCTTCTTGCTATTCTATGGAACTTTGTATTCAGATATTTTTATCTTTCCTTATCTCCTTTGTTTTTTGCCTCTCTTATTTTCACAGCTATTTGTAAGGCCTCCCAGATAGCCATTTTGCTTTTTTGCATTTCTTTTCCATGGGGATGGTCTTGATCCCTGTCTCCTGTACAATGTCACGAACTTCTGTCCATAGTTCATCTAGTCCCGTAAATCTATTTCTGACTTCCACTGTATAATCATAAGGAATTTGATTTACGTCATACCTGAATGGTCTAGTGGTATTCCCTACTTTCTTCAATTTACGTCTGAATTTGGCAATAAGGAGTTCATGATCTGAACCACAGTCAGGTCCTGGTCTTATTTGTGTTGACTATATAGAGTTTCTCCATCTTTGGCTGCAAAGAATATGATCAATCTGATTTCAGTGTTGACCATCTGGTGATGTCCATGTGTAGAGTCTTCTCTTGTGTTGTTGGAAGAGGGTATTTGCTATGACCAGTGCATTTTCTTGCCAAAACTCTATTAGTCTTTGCCTTGCTTCATTTCATATGCCAAGGCCAAATTTGCCTGTTACTCCAGGTGTTTCTGGATTTTCTCCTTTTGCATTCCAGTCCCCTATAATGGAAAGGACATTGTTTTGGGGTGTTAGTTCTTAAAGGTCTTGTAGGTCTTTATAGCACCGTTCAACTTCAGCTTGTTCAGCGTTACTGGTTGGGGCATAGACTTGGATTACTGTGATATTGAATGGTTTGCCTTGGAAACGAACAGAGATCATTCTGTCTTTTTTGAGATTGCATCCAAGTATTGCATTTCAGACTCTTTTGTTGGCCATGATGGCTACTCCATTTCTTCTGAGGGATTCCTGCCCACAGTAGTAGATATAATGGTCGTCTGAGTTAAATTCACCCATTCCAGTCCATTTTAGTTCACTGATTCCTAGAATGTCGACGTTCACTCTTGCCATCTCTTGTTTGAGCACTCCAATTTTCCTTGATTCGTGGATCTATCATTCCAGGTTCCCATGCAATATTGCTCTTTACAGCATCAGACCTTGCTTCTATCACCAGTCACATCCACAACTGGGTATTGTTTTTGTTTTGGCTCCATCACTTCACTCTTTCTGGAGTTATTTCTCCACTGATCTCCAGTAGCATATTGGGCACCTACTGACCTGGGGAGTTCCTCTTTCAGTATCCTATCATTTTGCCTTTTCATACTGTTCATGGGGTTCTCAAGGCAAGAATACTGAAGTGGTTTGTCATTCCCTTCTCCAGTGGACCACATTCTTCTGTCAAACTCTCCAGCATGACCCACCTGTCTTGGGTGGCCCCATGGGCATGGCTTAGATTCATTGAGTTAGACAAGGCTGTGGTCCTAGTGTGATTAGATTGACTATTTTTCTGTGAGTATGGTTTCAATGAGTCTGTCCTCTGATGCCCTCTTGCAAATCATAGGATTAGCCAGAATTTTTCAGGAAGGAGAAACTGTCCTGGAGCAGGATACATTGTTATCTAATCCTCAGTACAAAGTTTAAACTGAGTTGTTTGTTGTGTAATCATCAGTTCCCTGCTTAAAGAAAAAAGCGTTTTATGTGACTAAGACTAAGGAATATAGAGAGTGAGAGAAAAAAAAAAAAAAAAAGTTTGTCCTTTCCTCCTCCTTGAGAACCTCAGACCCCTATCTCTGCTCCAAGAGCCCCAGACCTCTTTCTCCTCTTCGGACACCCCAGACTTCTTATCAACCTGCCTAGGAATTGACTGTCAAATATCTGCTGTTGAAGGAATGGCTGCCCTCTCCAGGATTCTTGGGCTTCCCTGGTTCAGCTGGTAAGGAATCTGGCTGCAATGTGGGAGACCTGGGTTTGAGTCCTGGGTTGGAAAAATCCCCTGGAAAATGAAAGGCTACCCACTCCAGTATTCTGGCCTAAAGAATTCCATGACTGTATAGTCCATGAGGTTGCAAAGAGTTGACACAACTGACTGACTTTCACTTTCAGTTGTTACATTTATTTTCTTGTGACAAAAACTTTTAAAATGTACTCTCTTTGCAACTTCCAAATATTCAATACATTATTAACTACAATCACCACACTGTGCATGTCAGAACTTTTTTATCTTGTAACTAAAATTTCCTACTCTTTGACTATTTTCAGCCATTTTCTATTCCCCTCACCTCTGACCCAATCTTTGGTAACCACCCATCTGTTCTCTCTTACTATGAGCTATTTTCTTAAGTGAGTTCATACAGTATTTTGACTTTCTCTGTCTGAATTTTGCTTAGAATAATGCTCAATACTTTTCAGAATCATCCATATTGTTGAAAATGACAGAATGTCCTTTTTATGGTTGAATTTCACACACACACACATATTCACATTTTATTTACTCATTAATCCATCAGTGAACATTTAGGTCATTCCATCCTTGTCCTGGTTATTGTAAATAATGCTGGAATGAACCTAAATAACCATTTCCTTTTAAAAGATATTCAAAAAGCCCAATAAGTAAGTGAAGAGGTTCTCAACACTACTGATCATCAGGGAAATGCAAATTAGAACCACAATGAGATATCACTCACACCTGTTAGAATGGTTATATCAAAACAACAAGAGATAAAATGTTGGCAAGAATGTGATGAAAAGGAAACCCTTGTACACTGTTGCTGGGAATGTAAATTAATCCAACCACTATGGAAACTAGTATGAAGGTTCCTCAGAAAATGAAAAAGAGAACTATGATATGATCTAGTAATTTTACTCTTGGGTATATTTTCAAAGTAAATGAGATCACTATTTTGTAGAGATATCTGTACCCACGTGTTTATTTAGCCAAGATATAAAGGACTGTTTTCATTAAATGGTACTCCAACATTGGATAAAATTCCAAACTGGTTATAGCTACATATATCAAAAATAATAAAGCTTAACAAATAAATGAATATTTTTTTCATCTATCACTGGGTAAACTATTTTATATAACACAAAAAACAACAAATATAACTTTAAAATTTAATATGCTTAACTACATCATTAAAAATTCTTTGTCAAAAGACATTATTAGGCTGTAAAAATTAAATCACAGAGCAAGAGAATATATTTGCAATTTAAAAAACGAATGTCAAGAAGGTCATAACATAATGTGTAATAAATTCTAAATACATAAGAATCAAACAACTCAATTGAAAAATGTGTAAGAGACTTCAACCATCATTTAACAAAAGAGAACATACAAAAAGATCAATAAATTTTACTTATAACTAAGGACATGAAAGGTAAAGCTGCAGTGAGATATCACTGGTGAATACTTACTAGAGTGGCTGAAATTGGCATGTAATGGTGTGAAATTAACTAGCAATGTCATGACTTAGCAAGAGTGTGGAAGAAGAGAAACTTAGCCACTGCTAGCAGGACTATAATTTGGTCCAATTATCTTGGAAAAACATTTGACCATACTTAATGTATGAACAGATACATTTTCAATGACCCAATAAATGTAAAGGTATAAATCTGACAGAAATAAAGGCAAGAATTTCTCCCGGGATCCAGTGGTTAAGAATGTGCCTCAAAACACAAGGAACTTGAGTTAGGTCCCTGGCTGAAGAAACAGAATCCCACATGCCTCTAGGCAATTAGGCCCAAGAATTGAAGCTGCTTAACCCAAGTGTTCTGTAGATAGAGAATCCCTGCACAACGAAGATCTTGTGTGCTTCTACTAACACCTGAGGCAGTCAAATAAATAAAAAGTATTCTTTAAAAAGAAATGAAGGCCCAGAGTGCCAGGCTGGGACGGCGCAGGAACGGCAGAGAGGAGCTACCCCATGTCCGAGACCAGGGGCGGCGGCTGGGAACAGCAACCCCACGTCCAAGGAACAGTGACTGTGCGGGCTCAGGAGGGCCTAGAGGAGCTGTTAAAGGTCAGGAGTGGTGGCGGTGAGGAGATACCCCTCATCCAAGGTATGGAGCAGCAGCTGCACTTCGCTGGAGCAGCCATGAAGAGATACCCCATATTCAAAGTAAGAGAAAACCAAGTAAGACGGTAGGTGTTGTAAGAGGGCATCAGAGGGAAGACACACTGAAATCATACTCACAGAAAACTAGTCAAACTAATCACACTAGGAACACAGCCTTGTCTAACTCAGTGAATCTAAGCCATGCCCATGAGGCCACCCAAGATGGGCAGGTCATGCTGGAGAGGTCTGACAGAATGTGGTCCACTGGAGAAGGGAATGACAAACCACTTCAGTATTCTTGCCTTGAGAACCCCATGAACAGTATGAAAAGGCAAAATGATAGGATACTGAAAGAGGAACTCCCCAGGTCAGTAGGTGCCCAATATGCTACTGGAGATCAGTGGAGAAATAACTCCAGAAAGAGTGAACGGATGGAGCCAAAGCAAAAACAATACCCAGTTGTGGATGTGACTGGTGATAGAAGCAAGGTCTGATGCTGTAAAGAGCAATATTGCATGGGAACCTGGAATGATAGATCCATGAATCAAGGCAAATTGGAAGTGGTAAAACAGGAGACGGCAAGAGTGAACGTTGACATTCTAGGAATTAGCAAACTAAAATAGACTGGAATGGATATATTTAACTCAGATGACCATTATATCTACTACTGTGGGCAGGAATCCCTTAGAAGAAATGGAGTAGCCATCATGGCCAACAAAAGAGTCCGAAATGCAATACTTGGATGCAATCTCAAAAAAGACAGAATGATCTCTGTTCGTTTCCAAGGCAAACCATTCAATATCACAGTAATCCAAGTCTATGCTCCAACCAGTGATGTTGAAGAAGCTGAAGTTGAACGGTGCTATAAAGACCTACAAGACCTTTAAGAACTAACACCCCAAAATGATATCTTTTCCATTATAGGGGACTGGAATGCAAAAGGAGGAAATCCAGAAACACCTGGAGTAACAGGCAAATTTGGCCTTGGCATATGAAATGAAGCAGGGCAAAGACCAATAGAGTTTTGGCAAGAAAATGCACTGGTCATAGCAAATACCCTCTTCCAACAACACAAGGGAAGGCTACACATGGACATCACCAGATGGTCAACACTGAAATCAGATTGATTATATTCTTTGCAGCCAAAGATGGAGAAACTCTATACAGTCAACAAAAACAAGACCAGGACCTGACTGTGGTTCAGATCATAAACTCCCTATTGCCAAATTCAGATGTAAATTGAAGAAAGTAGGGAAAACCACTAGTTCAGGTATGACCTAAATCAAATCCCTTATGATTATACAGTGGAAGTGAGAAATAGATTTAAGGGCCTAGATCTGATAGAGTGCCCAACGAACTATAGTGGGAGGTTCATGACATTGTACAGGAGACAGGGATCAAGACCATCCCCATGGAAAAGAAATGCAAAAAAAGCAAAATGGTTGTCTGAGGGGGTGTTACAAATAGCTGCAAAAAGAAGAAAAGTAAAAAACAAAGTAGAAAGGAAAGATATAAGCATCTGGGTGCAGAGTTCCAAAGAATAGCAAAAAGGGATAAAAAAGCCTTCCTCAGCTATCAATGCAAAGAAATAGAGGAAAATAACCGAATGGGAAAGACTAGAGATCTCTTCAAGAAAATTAGAGATATCAAGGGAACATTTCATGCACAGATGGGCTCGATAAAGGACAGAATGGTATGGACCTAACAGAAGCAGAAGATATTAAGAAGCGGTGGCAAGAATACACAGAAGAACTGTACAAAAAAGATCTTCATGACCCAGATAATCACGTTGGTGTGATCACTCACCTAGAGCCAGACATCCTGGAATGTGAAGTCAAGTGGACCTTAGAAAGCATCACTACGAACAAAGCTGGTGGAGGTGATGGAATTCCATTTGAGCTATTTCAAATCCTGAAAGATGATGCTGTGAAGGTGCTGCACTCAATATGCCAGCAAATTCGGAAAACTCAGCAGTGGCCACAGGATTGGAAAAGGTCCATATTCCTTCCAATCCCAAAGAAAGTCAATGCCAAAAATGTTCAAACTACCGCACAATTGTACTCATCTCACATGCTAATAAAGAAATGCTCAAAATTCTCCAAGCTAGGCTTCACCAATACGTGAACCATATGTTCAAGCTGGTTTTAGAAAAGGCAGAGGAACCAGAGATCAAATTGCCAACATCCACTGGGTCAACGAAAAAGCAAGAGAGTTCCAGAAAAGCATCTATTTCTGCTTTATTGACTATGCCAAAGGCTTTGACTGTGTGGATCACAATAAACTGTGGAAAATTCTGAAAGTGATGGGAATACCAGACCACCTGACCTGCCTTTGAGAAACCTATATGCAGGTCAGGAAGCAGCCGTTAGAACTGGACAAGGAAGAACAGACTGGTTCCAAAGAGCAAAAGGAGTACATCAAGGCTATATATTGTCACCCTGCTTATTTAACTTCTATGCAGAGTACATAATGAGAAATGTTGGGCTGGAAGAAGCACAAGCTGAAATCAAGATTGTCAGGAGAAATATCAATAACCTCAGATATGCAGATGACACCATCCTTATGGCAGAAAGTGAAGAGGAAATAAAGAGCCTCTTGATGAAGGTGAAAGTGGAGAGTGAAAATGTTGGCTGTAAGCTCAACATACAGAAAATGAAAATCATGGCATCTGGTCCCATCACTTCATGAGAAATAGATGGGAAACAGTGGAAACAGTGTCAGACTTTATTTTGGGGGTCTCCAAAATCACTGCAGATGGTGACTGCAGCCATGAAATTAAAAGATGCTTACTCCTTGGAAGAAAAGTTATGACCAACCTAGATAGGATATTGAAAAGCAGAGACATTACTTTGCCAACAAAGGTCCGTCTAGTCAAGGCTATGATTTTTCCAGTGGTAATGTATGGATGTGAGAGTTGAACTGTGAAGAAAGCTGAGTGCTGAAGAACTGATGTTTTTGAACTGTGGTGTTGAATAAGACTGTTGAGAGTCCCTTGGACTGCAAGGAGATCCAACCAGTCCATTCTGAAGGAGATCAGCCCTGGGATTTCTTTGGAAAGGACTGATGCTAAAGCTTCAGTACTTTGGCCTCCTCACGCAAAGAGTTGACTCATTGGAAAAGACTCTGATGCTGGGAGGGATTGAGGGCAGGAGGAGAAGGGGACAACAGAGGATGAGATGGCTGGATGGCATCACTGACTTGATGGACGTGAGTCTGAGTGAACTCCTTTAGTTGATGATGGACTGGTGTGCTGCAATTCTTGGGGTCGCAAGGAGTTGGACATGACTGAGCAACTGAACTGAACTGTACTGAATATGCCAAGGACATATTTGAGAATGTTGATGAGAGTTTACACAAATATCCATACAGTTCAGTTTATTTCAGTCACTCAGTCATATCTGACTCTTTGTGACCCCAAGGACCACACCACACCAGGCTTCCCTGTCCATCACCAACTCATGGAGCATACAACTCATGTCCATCGAGTAGGTGATGCCATCCAACCATCTCACCCTCTTTTGTCCCCTTTTCCTCCTGCCTTCAGTCTTCCTAGATCAGGGTGTTTTCCAAAAAGTCATTTCTTCATATCAGGTAGTCAAAATATTGGAGCTTCAGCTTCAGCATCAGTCCCTCCAATGAATATTCAGGACTAATTTCCTTTAGGATGGACTGGTTGGATCTCCTTGCAGTCCAAGAGACTCTCAGGAGTCTTCTCCAACACCACAGTTCAAAAGGATCAATCCTTCGGTGCTCAGCTTTCTTTTCTTTTTTTTTTTTTTTTCAATTTTTTTTAAATTTTATTTTTAAACTTTACATAATTGTATTAGTTTTGCTTTCTTTAGAGTCCAACTCTTACATCCATACGTGACTACTGGCAAACCATAGCTTTGACTAGTTGGACTTTTGTTGGCAAAGTCATGCCTCTGGTTTTTAACATCCTGTCTAGTTTGATCATAGCTTTTCTTCCAAGGAGTGTCTTTTAATTTCATGGCTGCAGTCACCATCTGCAGTGATTTTGGAGCCCAAAAAAATAAAGTATGTCACTGTTTCTATTGTTTCCCCATCTATTTGCCATGAAGTGATGGGACCAGATGCCATGATCTTAAATTTCTGAATGTTGAGTTTTGAGTCAACTTTTTCACTCTCTTTTTTCATCAAGAGGCCCTTTAGTTCTTCTTCACTTTCTGCCATAAGGGTGAGGGTGGTGTCATCTGCATATCTGAGGTTATTGATATTTCTGCTGGCAATCTTGATTCCAGCTTGTGCTTCATCCAGCCTGGCATTTCTCTTGATGTACTCTGCATATAAGTTAAATAAGCAGGATGACAATATACAGCCTTGATATACTCCTTTCCCATTTTGGAACCTCTCTCTTGTTCTACGTCCAGTTCTAACTGTTGCTTCTTGACCTGCATACAGATTTCTCAGGAGGCAGGTCAGGTGGTCTGGTATTCCCATCTCTTTCAGAATTTTCTAGTTTATTTTCATCCACACAGTAAAAGGCTTTGGTGTAGTCAATGAAACAAAAGTAGATGGTTTTTTCTGGAATTCTCTTGCTTTTTCGATGGTCCAGCAGATGTTGGAATTTGATCTTTGATTTCTCTGCCTTTTCTAAATCCAACTTGAACATTTGGAAGTTCACGGTTCATGTATTGTTGAAGTCTGGCTTGCAGAATTTTGAGCATTACTTTGCTAGAATATGAGATGAATGCAACTGTGCAGTAGTTTGAACTTTCTTTGGCATTGCCTTTCTTTGGGATTGGAAGGAAAACTGACCTTTTCCAGTCCTGTGGCCACTGCTGACTTTTCCAAATTTGCTGGCATATTGACTGCAGCACTTTCACAGCATCACCTTTTATGATTTGAAAGAGCTCAACTGGAATTCCATCACCTACACTAGCTTTGTTTGTGGTGTTGCTTCCAAAGGCCCACTTGACTTCACATTCCAGGATGTATGGCTCTAGGTGAGTGATCACACCAACATGGCCATCTGGGTCATGAAGATCTTTTTGTACAGTTCTGTATTCTTGCCACCTCTTCTTAGTATCTTCTGCTTCTGTTAAGTCCATAGAATTTCTGCTCTTTATTGTGGCCATCTTTTCATGAAATTGTCCCTTGGTATCTCTAATTTTCTTGAAGAGATCTCTAGTCTTTCCCATTCTATCGCTTTCCTCTATTTCTTTGCACTGATCACTGAGGAAGGCTTTCTTATCTCTCCTTGCTGTTCTTTGGAATTCTGAATTGAAATGGGTATATCTTTCCTTTTCTCCTTTGCCTGTAGCTTCTCTTCTTTTTCAGTTATGTGTAAGTCTTCCTCAGACAACCATTTTGCCTTTATGCATTTCTTTTTCTTAGGGAAGGTCTTGATCACTGCCTCCTGTACAATGTCATGAACCTCTATCCATAGTACTTCAGGCAATCTGTCTATCAGATCTAATCCCTTGAATCTATTTGTCCCTTCCACTGTATAATCATCAGGGATTTGTTTCATGAAAATATCACAATATCTTTATATATTCTACTGCAAATATCCATTAATAGTAGTATATATAAAGATATTGTGGTATTTTCATTAAACAGAATACAAACAACACACAAAGTATAAATTTTTAGAGCTAGCACCTTCATTGTACAATTTAGTTGTCATCAAATCCCACAGATGATAGTGAGTAACAGTGCTTAGGAATTGGAAATGAATGTCATAACATATATTGCAAACTTTAGGGAAGTTAGAAGGAGTAGTGATCATGAAGGTGCATGTGAATAGCTTCACAGTTTCAAGGTGCTTTCATTTAACTGAGCAACAGATTATACCAAGGTTCTGGTCATGATTAATGACATCATACACTTATGTTTATACACTTTTAAGTGTATACATTTCATAATTAAAGTGTATACATTTCATAATTAAAATGTTAAAACATAAGAACACAAATATAATGATCCCTTGGGTATATGAGGGCATATCCTTAGTTAAGGAATCACCAACATATGAGTCTCTTGGGCCATAGGTTTGCTAGTATTTTGTGCCTGAACAACAATCATGCTGCTCCTCTCCTGTTACATAGTAATCTTCTCTTGTTTGTTGGATGAGGTTGGAGAATGGCATTTACCCAGTTACATGGTTGAACACTCATTGCTTTCAATCCAATCAAAGTAATACTCTTAGTATCTAAATTAACATAATCAAGAGTAAGCCATTCAAAACACAGAATTTTTAGGGCTAAAAGAATTGAAGAAGAAATTGAAATCTGATCCAATTAAACTGAACAGTGAAGGAGATTTGTTGAAACTGTCATGAAATAGCAATCCTTGATCATCTGAAAAAAGCTACAAGAAGTTGTGAACTTGAAGCCTGAAATTGTCATCACATATCTTCCTTCCAGATGTGAGAATCCACTCTTAGGAGAAAAAAATGTCTGGGACACTTGAAGAGGGGAAGAAACTCAGTCTTTGCAAAGCTGTAGGTACAAAATCAAAGCAATCTCAAAGCCTACGCTTCCTATGGACTTTACAGTTTTGTGAGTGATTCAGTTCAATTAATTTTTGTTTAAATTTGTTTGCATTTTTATCTTTTTGATTACTTGTAATATTAAAATCCCTAATTGACAAATAAGAGTAACAAAATTACATGTAATTAAGACATTATCATCTGATGTGATTGAAAGAATAAATAGAAAATATTTTGAATTAAATATATATTTATAGGAAGGAACATGGCTCTGACATTTAAATCTATTTCAGACTCATCTGGGAATAGAATTGGAGCAGAGTGGAAAATGTGACGTGGGTAAGGGCATAACCTCTTTTGATTTTACTTTTTTAACCTAGGAAATGAGGTTAATATTAGAAACCTATCTCATTGGGTTTTCTGATAGTAGCTTTATAGTTCAGCAGTTAGGATCATGAACAAAGAAGCTGAATAAATTTGGATTTTAGTTCCAGCTGTAAAATGTAAGTAATGACAATCCTGAGGTCATAAGGGCTTTACAAACACTAAAGGAGATAATATTTTATGCAGAACATTTTGTAAGGTATATACTGTGCTGCTTTGTGCTTAGTCACTCAGTCTTGTCTGACTCTTTGTGACCTCATGGACTGCAGCCCACCAGGCTCCTCTGTCCTTGGAGACTCTCCAGGAAAGAATACTGGAGTGGGTTGCCATTCCCTCTTCCATGGGATCTTCCCAATCCCAGGGACCAAACCTATGTCTAACAAAAATTCACTAATATTAGTCACAATACTATCTCATGTACAGAATGAAGAAATTTGGCTTATATATATACCAAAACACTTTCTACCTCAAATTGCATAATCAGCAACTTATGAAACTAGGAATTGAGAAAAATAAGGAAATTCAAGGTAAAGTTCAATATTTTGTGCGTTTGTCAAATGGTTGTATCTACAAGGATAGCAAAATTAAGAAAGAAATTCCTCTGTTGTCTGCATCCTCATAATCATGTTGATTCATATGAAATGACCATTTCTATCCATCAAAGTGGTAACATAGATGCTGACCTACCTATTTAGTTTTAGAAGGCAGCTTGCTAACTTAAGACTGTCTGGAAAGAGATCACTGTCAACAGTTAGTACTAAATTAAAGCTGCCCATTCCAATATAACCCCTGGAGAAGGAAATGGCAATCTACTCAAGTATTCTTGCCTGGAGAATTCTGTAGACCAGGGGAGCCTGGAAGGCCACAGTCCATTGGATTGCAAAGAGTCAAACACGATTGAAGCAACTGAGAATGCATGCATTCCAATATAACCTGTGTTATATACATATACATGTATATAACACCACTGCCCTGAAGCCCTCTGCCAAGGGCTTAATTCTGCATTAAACTGAATTTGAAGTTATCTTAATCCTATATCTGCTCACATTTAATGAAGAAGAATATGTTTTCTCATGATCCTAATAATACAATTATTTCATGTTCAAATCAACATGTTTGCTTCTATACTACAAGATACCAGAGTGTCAATGTTTAAATTGCATAAAAATGCTTAAAAGAATGATTGGAGTTTTTACTTTTCAACCAATCAGTACAGTCATTTATACAGCAGAAAGCCTACTTTAAGGCTTTCTTTAACACTATGCCCTAAATCAGACAATCATAGGAACCATTTCCACCTATTTATTGTTATTTCTATGGTAACTAGAATGTAGTTTGTATTGCTGTTTTATTATTACATGAAGTCATATAAAATTTTGGGTGAGAAAGGAATTCTTAATCATTACATTTTTAATTTAAATAGAAGGAAGGAATAGATGAGAGAAGCCTATTCTGAACTATTGAATAAGCTTCTTTCCTGTGCTTCATGAATGTGTGCATAATTTGTGTGTTGCAAAATGTATATAATTCATTTACCTCTTCTGAACAACTTTATTCAATTCCTCAGTTTTCATATTGTCAGTTACATCACACACTTAATGGAATAATAGGTATTGACTTCTATAATATATTTCCTAAGATTCACTTGATGGATTTAATTCAGAAACGTCTATGCTTTTTACAAATAATCACAGTTGGGAAAAGGTTAAAATACAGATCTGCAAAGTCCCAATAGCATCTTAAATTTTTGCAACAGCAATCCATGAAATTTGTTTTAATGCTCATAGGCTTCCCTATGATGTTTGCCATTAAGTTCATTTTTACTTTAAAATTTATGTGAAAATAAAATGTTAAAAAATGTATAATTATAATAAAATTTAAACACTGATCATTAACAAATAAATAAATACAGTCCATATAATTTCCTTTTAAAAGTGTGACTGTTGGATAATAATAGACTAGTCTCAAAAACTTATCTTAATCCTAAATCTGCTCATATTTTTGGAAGAGGAGTAAGGATTTTCACCACCCTCATAATACAATTATTTCATGTTCAAATCAACATTTTTGCTTATATACTTATAACATATCAAACTGTCAATGTTTAAATTGCATGAAAAGTGCTGAAAAGAATGACCGGAGCTTTCACTTTTCAACCAATCAATAAAGTCACTTACACACAAGAGAGGGGAAGAAAATAAATTATTTAGTGAATTTAAGATACAGAACACAGATAATGTAATGATCCAAAGCCTAAGAGATGAGATAATTTTTTTGTAGTTAAAGAATAGCCTCATAGGAAATAGAGCATGCAGGCCCCATCAAGTGCATTTCTTGAGCGTTGCATTCACGTAAGAAGTCTTAGCAGAATATTGCTCGTAAGTAGACTAAATTTTTCTATTTCTGTCTGCAATCTGTGCTTTCTCTCAGAGGTAATAATGTATTCCAGTTGGAGCTGAGCAAAGAGTCTTAAATTCTTCTTCACTGATGATAAAGACATTATTGATTCAGTCTTTATTTATTCTTCATGATTAATTGATAAATTTAATTTAAATTGATATTCAAATGAATGCTAAATAGGCATGAAGCTACACAGAAAAACACAGCAATCTATATTTACTAGGATTTCACCTGAAACAAATATAACAAATGATGGCAATGGAGTTTTACAGGATTGAAGACTAGCAACATTCTGTCTTATGGTATATTTTCTAATTTTTATTTTTAACATTAGTTATAGTCTTTTCCAGGCAAAAGTATGTATTTTAATGTTAATGAACTCAAATTCCTTTGTTATTTCCTTTTTATGTCAGCCTTTGGGA
This sequence comes from Bos indicus x Bos taurus, assembly GCF_003369695.1. Lineage (NCBI taxonomy): Eukaryota > Metazoa > Chordata > Mammalia > Artiodactyla > Bovidae > Bos > Bos indicus x Bos taurus. The sequence goes on from NC_040079.1 coordinate 118,759,436, forward strand.
TCATGCTTAGAAATCCATCCATAAATACAATGCTTCCTAGTATTTTACCTCACTTGAAATATTTCATCCTCCTGGATTTATTTTAATTAAAAATGAGGCAAATAACTAATTTTCTTTTAAAAATTAGTAGTCCATTTTATGTAATCATTTTTTGAATGAAATATCATCTTTCACTGACTTTAATGTAATAAAGCTTATCAGAGACTCAGTCCACCTATCAATGGCATATTTATTCTCTCTGGGATAATTATCAGACTCAATACTAAGTTCTGGGTATACAAGGTAAGCAGTGGGTATATCTCCTTTCAAGAATGCCACCATGTGGAGGGGATTCTCCTCAGCCCAGTGTCACACAGAGGGACATTGAAGGATAGCATATTAAAATGGAACCTGACCTACAGAGGGCATGAGGTACAATCTAATGGATTAAGCTCAATAATCAAAGAGGGATGTTGCTGTGGGAAGGTTTCAGGCACAGGAACTCACCCACAGAGATGCCCTGTGCTGGGAGGGAGATGGTCTAATAATGAAGCTGTAGGAGAAAAGCTAGCATGTCTGGAGTGAGAGAAGGAGGGGCAGGTGGTTCGGGGGAAGCTGCAATGTGTACAAGTGCTAGGTCACCACAGAGTGTGGGACAACCATGTGAGTCTCTTTAAAACCCTACACTAAACTGAAGGCCATGGAAGGGCATTAATCATGGTTAAATGGCCAAGATTTCCTGAGGAATGGTGATTCTAGAACCCATGTCAAGGGCAGGAAGGGGCAAGTTGGACAGAGGCTACAGTGACATGGTGAAATAATGGACTAGGAGGGTGACAACAAAATACGTAAACACTGGTAGATGGATTTCAGGATGCTTAAGAATTGACAAGAGAATGACAGACTGGACACCGGCAGTAAAGCTGTGTAGGCGGGAGCACTGGAGTTTAGATTTACATACATACATGAATAATGTCATTCACTAAGGGAACATGGTTTAGGAAGAACGAAGATACAGACTATGATTTGGTCTTAGCTGATTTCTAGGAGACTTTGAGTCATCTGAAACAGAGGTTGTCATATTTTGTCTATAAAAAGCTGAATAGTAAACATTTGAGGCTTTGTGAACCACATAGGGTCACTGTGTATTCTTCTAATCATTTATTTTTATATAGTTAAAATCCTTTAAAAACCCAAAAACATAAAAAAAAACTGAGAAATAGAAAAATGGGTGCAGGGTTTGAGCTGTGGTCTTCAGCAACCACTGTAATTGCAGTGAAGAGAAACCCATATGATCTAGAAATGTGGCTGTTCAGCTCAAAGTATCACAAGCCAGCATTTGTGCAGGAAGTGAAGCCAGGGATACAGATGACTCAATTTAGAAAAAACAAATTATAAAATGAAGAGAGAAGAGTGACCAACTGAGCACCGGAGAACTCTGACACATCTCGTCAAGAAAAAGAAGTTAACAAAGACACTAGAAAGACTATCAGAAAAGTGGTAAGAAAGGCCAGGGAGATAGTTTTTATATGTTAACTCCTCAACAGCCTTCAATGCTGATGCAACGAAAAATGTGTACTAAATCCTAGAGCGATACTTGATAATGAATGGCTTCTGATATAGTAGAAGAGGAACCCCTCCCTGATTACATTAAAAACAGATCCATGTAGGTTTAGATATAGGAGCAGAAGGTTCCTATCTAGAGAATGGCTTTCATTCCTTGCTAAGGGAGAAAACTTGTAAGGAGTGGTATAATAGGTTTCAAGAGAAAAAAAGAGAAAATTGATTGGCTTTCTGGGGAGTTTTGAGTGTCTATATGAAGTTCCATAAATTTATGGAAGTACCTGTCTTTATTTTTATGATATTTTCTAGGACTGCATTTAATGCTCTGATGTAGTGCAAATATTAAGGAAAAACAAGCGAACAAGAGGATATATGTATTTATCCTTTAGCCAGCAAACTCCTAAATAAATACTGGTAAAAATGCAAAGTGACATATGTTCAAAACTATGAGATGTGGCATTAGTTTTGACAGAAAAGTCCTGAAAACAGTTCTCTTTGATACTGTGGAATAGATTTGGGTACATCCATTCAGGGGAGTGTTATGCAGTTTAAAGAATGTAATTAGGAAGAACTCTATATATGGATACATTTTTAAACTAAAAGAAAACAAGCAGGTCAGTGTCTGGAGAGAGGCATGCATTCTAGTTGGCCAGTATCACATTAACTTGCTGACCAAAAGCTCAAATCAATATTCCCCCAGTCTCCAAGCTGTCAAAACTGTAACACTTTCACACTCTTACTTCCAACTGGGACTCTGCTTTTATTTCTCTTAGATTAAGAAAATCTGAAGAGAGACCTTCAAGATTGCAGAGGAATAAGATGGAGAAATCATACCCTACCCCTGCAAACCCATCAAAAACTCATCTGCATGTGGAACAACTCCAACAGAACACCTTCTGAACACTAGCAGAGGACCCCAGACTTCCAAAAGGGCAAGCCAATCTCCTCAGAATGAGGTACGGCAAAAGATAAAGATAAAAAGGGAGACAAAGGATTTTGCAATGAGGATGCATCTCCCAAGGGATGCATCCAGGGGAGGAGTCACGAAGAAGGAAATGTTTCCACACACTGGGAAACCCCCTCAGAGGCAGGGCTGGGGGAAGCTTCCCACACCTCAGAGGGGAGCACATTGACAAGTGCAGCAACAGGTGCTCTAAAGGCAAGGCAGAAAATTCACAGCAGAGATTTTTATCAAACAGCACTTCCCAGCCAAGAAGTGGCTCACACTCCCATGCCCACCCACAGTGAGTGGGGCTGGGTGCTCAGGCTAAGGGTTCAGGAATTGGACGTCAGGGAGAGAACTGGGGTTGATCATAGTAAAGACATCCTGAAAGAGCTAGTGTGATACAGCTGAGGGAGTCCAGGGAGAAGCCTGGGACAACAAGAGAAGCACAAGATCATTCCTGTGGGCACACACTAGTAGAACAAAGGACCCTGCCTTAGTGAATGTCAAAGGGGGACGAGCTGGCTGTAGTCTGCAGCTCCCGAGGTAGAAAACCTGTGTAAGTGCCAGAGGTGGAAGGCGGGGACCCCAGGGATCACAGCTACTGCCAATCTGTGAGTGGATGTGGGTCACTGCTCACATTTCCCTGGGAACCTGAGCAGCTTGGCTCTGCCAAGGATCCCACAGCTTGGCAACCAGCTCCCATGGGGAAGTTTACAATCCACCTGAGACTGTGGCAACCTCCCACAGGTCCCGGCCACGGTGAGCATTCCACACATACGCAAACTATGTCTGCCTTCTCCTTCCTCGCCCCAGCACAACTGAGCAAGTGAGCTCTAATCAGCCTCTATGTTCAGATGTTCATGTTTGGATGGAGAACAGACACTGAAGAGCAACCTGCAAGCAGAGGTGGGCCCAAAATTGAAGCAGAACACCAGGGGCTGAGTGAGCAAAAGAGAGAAGGAGAAGTCACCCCTGGAACATAGGTACAGTGGATTAAATCCCCACAATTAGCTAAACACTGTGGACTTTGGTGGAAACTGTAGACTTTGAAAGAAAGTACAAGCTAGATCAAGGAAAGACCTGAGTCTGAGCTGACCCCACACTGCCCACCACAGGTCCAGAGACCTTCATAGAAATATTGGAAGACTTGATGAGTAGGAAAATTGATTAGACCAGGAAAATGGAGGAGCCACATGGACATTCTTCTCATTACCATTCTCTAGATAATTTTCCACCCCATTTTTTTCCTTTTTCATATTGTTCTAATGGTGTTGTTTCTTTGTCACTCCCTTAATTTTTATGTTTTTTAACCTACTTTTTTCCTTTCCAGAACACCTTATTTTAAGATAAATTCATTTTTCCCCATTGTTACAACACTGCTTAGTTATAGTGCATCTTTTTCATGTTTTTTATTTTGTATTTTTTGCAAGTATAATTTTTAGTATTCATTTTCACTTAGTGGTTTGATTATTGGCTTAATTCCTCTATTTTTTTGACTCCTGTTTTCATCTTTTTTTTTTCCTCCTCCTTTTCTCTTTGTAATTGTGTGAATCACTTTGGGTGTCCTTGGCATTTAGTATAGTCTCACCATTAGTATTGGGGTTTTTGTCTTCTGTGTTATGTGGCTGGTGAAGTCTTGATGCTACAGTAAGGGACTGGACCTGAACCTCCAAGGTGGGAGGCCTATATCCAGGGCTTTGGGCCATCAGAGAACTCCTAACCCTATAGGACATTAATAAGTGAGAGCTCTCCCAAAGGCCCCTATTTCAAAACTTAAGACCAACCCCACCGAAAGGCCAGCAAGCTCCAGTGCCAGATGCCTTATACCAAACCTTTAGTAAAACAGAAACACAAACCTACCTATTAGCTGAAAGACTGCCCAAAGCCATACCAAGTCATAGACACACCATTGGACATGGCATTACTTTTCAGAGAGATAAGATTCAGCTCCATACACCAGAACACAGACATAAGTCCCCTCAATGAGTCCCCTCAGTGCCATTCACAAGGCACTGGTCCAACCCCACCCATAGTGAGCAGTCTTCACGGTTAAGAGGAACAACAACCTTCCAGCCTGCAGGTACAAGATCCTAAACACAGTAAATTAAACAAAATTAAAAGACAGAGAAACATGCAGAAGATGAAGGAACGTGGTAAAAACACATAAGACAAAACAAATGAAGAGAAAATAAATAGTATACCAGAAAAATAATTCAGAGTAATGTAGTAAAGATGATTCAAAATCTTGGAAATAAAATTGAGGCACAGGTAAACAGACTGGAGGCACAGATTGAGAAGATATGAGAAATGTTTAACAAAGAGCTAGAAGACTTAAAGAATAGGCAATCAGCAATGAACAATACAATAACTGATACAAAAATAGATTAGAGGGAATAAGTAGCAGAATAACTGAAGTAGAAGAATGGATAAGTAAGCTGCAAGATAGAAGGGTGGAAATAACCAAAGCAGAGCAGAATAAAGAAAAAAGAATAACAAGAAAGGAGGACAGCCTCAGAGATCTCTGGGACATTAAATGCACTAACATTCAAATTATGCAATTCCCAGAAAAAGAAGACAAAAAGAAATGTATGAGAAATTATTTGAGAAGATTATAGTAGAAAATTTCCCTAACATGGGAAAGGAAATTGTCATCCAAGTCCTGGAAGCACAGAGTCCCATATAGGATAAACCCAAGGAGGAACACATAAAAATGCATATTAGTCAAACTAACAAAAGCTTAACATAAAGAGCAAATATTAAGAGCAGCAAGGGAAAAGCAACAAATGACATATAAGTGGGTCCCCAAAAGGCTAAGAGCTGATCTTTCAATAGAAACCCTGCAGGCCAGAAGAGAGTAGTAGGATATGCTTAAAGTGATGAAAGGGGACCAAAGGAGAAAAAAAAAAAAAAAAAAAAAACTACTACCAGGATTACTCTATATCACTCAGATTCAAAGGAAAAATCAAAAACTTTACAGACAAGCAAAAATTGACAGAATTCAGCAGCACCATATCAACTTTACAACAAATATCAAAGGGACTTCTCTAGACAGGAGACACAAGAGAAAGAAAAGGTCTACAAATCCAAAACCTAAACAATAAAATAAATGGCAATAGAATCATACATATCAATAGTTATCTTAAATGTAAATGGACTAAATGCTCCAACCAAAAGATACAGATTGCCTGAATGAACACAAAAACAAGACCCCTATATATGCTGTCTACAAGAGATTCACCTAAGACCTAGGGACATATACAGATTGAAAGTGAGGGTCCAGAAAAAAATATTCCATGCAAAAGGAAATCAAAAGAAAGTAGAAGTAAGAATAGTCATATAAGATAAAATAGACTTTAAAACAAAGACTGTAGAGGCAATGAAGGACACTACATAATGATCAAGGGATCAATCCAATAAGAAGATATAACAATTATAAATATATATGCATCCAACATAGGAATCCTACAAGTCAAATAAACATCTTATGAGAATTTTATTGATCCCTACTTTGATTGTTCCAGTAGCTGAATCATTTTCATCTTGCTAGAATCAAGAAGGGCAGCACTTAACAAACCTAACACTTCTCCCTTTTCAAACCACATTCTTCTGACTTCCAAAACATCACTCTCCCTTGATTTTCTTTAATTCCACCTCACTTCCCTTTATTGGATTCCCCATCTTCCCTATTTTTAAACCAGTGGTCCTTTCTTGACTGCAAAGTATAATCAATTGAGGAATTTACTTTTAAATTTCCAGTTGCCAGGTCACCCAAGACCCATCTGAGGCAACCATGGTTTCGCAAACTCCTCAGAAGATTCCAATATGTAACCAAATTTGGGAATCTCTGATGGATGAAGGAATGCCTAAGAGGCACCACCAGTGGTCTATACTGACCACAACCCCTCTGACCCATCTCTCTACCTCTCCTCTCTACTATTCCCCAACTATTTCTCCTTAGACACACTGGGATCTTAACTGTGTCCCAAACACTTCGAGTGCCCACTCCTCCCAGGATCTCAGCACTTCCCTTGAACACCGTCAGCATGACCGTCACTTCCTTCAGATTTTGAACCAAATGTTGCCTTAGCAGAAGATGTCTCTTCCTGTCCTGTATAAAATTGCTACATCCTCCACCCACAGTTCTCCCTACCAGGTATCATCACAAGACATGCATATTGGGTGTGTGCTTATTGGTTATCTCTTTCACCAGAGTGCAAGTTCCATGTGGAAGCCATTTGGTCAGTTGTCTGTTTTGCTCACTGATTAACTCTTAATCAGTAGCAGGATCCATAAGAGAGCAGGAGATACTCTAAAATATATGTAAAATTTATAAACAAATGGCTTAACTTCTATTTCTTTATTTAATTTTTACATTTTCTTTGGTTTATATTATCATAAACAGTGTCAAGTTCTTATAGTTCTCTTTCTTTCTCTTTAATAATGCTATCAGAGAATTAATTTTTCAATAGCAAAGTCCTGATCCTTTTCCACAAATTTTGTTTCTTAATGTTCTGTTACTGAATTTTCCATGCTCAGTCTTTATATTTAGTCCTATGATATCAGAAAATTATTTTTTCAACAGTAAAGTCCTGTTCCTTTTCCACAAATTTGTTTCTTAATGTTCTTGTTACTGAATTTTCCATGCTCAGTCTTTATATTTAGTCCTATGATCTAAGACTTGCTTTAAGAAATACCTGATGGAAAAGGTCTTTCTATTCTATCTCCCACTCTCAGTCATGGGTGTTTTGTATGCTTTAGTTATATATTAGTAATTTCACATTGCAACCAAATGTAATAAGTATATTATTTTTTATAACTTACTGAATTTTTCCTTTTTCTGATAGATTCAACCAAAACTGCTGCTGCTGCTGCTGCTGCTAAGTCACTTCAGTCGTGACTGACTCTGTGTGACCCCATAGATGGCAGCCCACCAGATTCCACTGTCCCTGGAATTCTCCAGGCAAGAACTCTGGAGTGGGTTGCCATTTCCTTCTCCAATGCATGAAAGTGAAAAGTGAAAGGGAAGTCGCTCAGTCATGTCCGACTCTTCACAACCCCAGGGACTGCAGCCCACCAGGCTCCTCAGTCCATGGGATTTTCCAGGCAAGAGAACTGGAGTGGGTTGCCACTGCCTTCTCTGTCAACCAAAACTAGTCTAAATTTAAATTATATAATTAAGCCAATATTTCTCATTGTACAGAAAGTAGACTCATTGGGAAAGACACTGATGCTGGGAAAGATTGAGAGCAGGAGGAGGAGGAAGCAACCGAGGATGAGATGGTTGGATGGCATCACTGACTCAATGGCCTTGAGTTTGAGCAAACTCTGGGAGATAGTGAAGGACAGGGAAGCTTGGTCACAAGGAGACAGACATGACTTAGTGACCAAACAACAGAAAGTAGAGTAATTGTAGTCATAATAGTTAAAACTAGCCTTATGTCTTTTAGGTGAACATAGGTTGAAGTGAATCTTCCAGGTAACAGGCTAAACATTTTTATTGTTACTAAATGCATTCAATTGTTCCTGTTTATACTCAATTATTACCCTTTCTTATAGCTCATGTGAATGTGTGAGTGTTTTCCACTTCAGTTACATGGATAGTAAGTCTCAGATTCTGCCTCCACATCACCACTCAGGCCATTGTGAAGTAACCAATTAACCGACAACTCTTGTTTGTGTTCTTTCTGAACCTGGGTGGTTTCTGTATCATTATGTGTGTGTGTGTGTGTATGTGTGTGTGTGCATAGACACAGATAGACAGACAGAGACAGAGTCAGAAAGAAACAGAGAAAGAACAAAAGAAAGAGAAACATAAATATATTTTATAGGAGCCAAAGTTCAAAATGAGATGATATGAATATTTGAATTTTGAGCTTAAAAAATGAACATGATCTATTCATACATAGGGGTTTCCCAGGTGGTGCAGTGGTAAAGAATCCACCTGTCAATGTACAAGACATAGGAGATGTGGGTTTGATCCCTGGGTTGGGAAAATCCCTTAGAGTAGAAAATGGCAATCCACTTCAGTATTCTTGCCTGGAAAATTGCATGGACAGGCTGCAGTCCATGGGGTCACAAAGATTCAGACACAGCTGAGTGACTGAGCACATAGCACATCCACACAAATGAAAGCTACTTGGTAATTAAATGGTGATGTAAGTTTATGTTTTGTTTGTATGGCTATGTGTCCACAATATATAGTTATATTAAAACAGTAATATACAAAACAACTTAAATATAAAAATCCCATTTTTTGAAAGTCCTATATATATGGATATCTGATAGAAAAGAGTTAAATTTATGCATTATCATGCCAATTTGTTTTTAACATGCTTATAAATAGTATTGCTTTCTCCTAATTACCTTCCTGTAATATTTGCATGATTGTCCAAAAAACTTGAATTATTCTCAGAATCAAGAGATAAAATAAGAGCATTTTTATTAAAAGTAGGATACAAACAGATAATTAAATTACCAATGCACAAGTTAACTTACAAACATTTCTGAGGGAAGCAGGATTAGTGTACAATAATTTAAAATTTTTCCTTTAAATGTAAAACATTAATTCACAATTTCAGTTGGACTTAATCTTCAAAATCTCCAAAGATGTTTTTCACAATAAAATGTAGGAAATAAAGAAAAGGAGAACACATGGATTCATTTGCATTTTTTGCTTTTATTTTTGGGGAGAGTTGGCAAAGCAGTATGACAAAAAGTAAGAGGCATATCTATCAAAAACAAGAGAACATGTTTTTTCATTATTTGTACATGATATGATATAGCCAAACAGCAAAAAATAAAAGAAAATAATAGAACATGTCAGAATCTACTAAGGTGATAAATTATAGAATCAGTTCAGTTCAGTCACTCAGTCATGTCCGACTCTGTTACCCCATAAATCGCAGCATGCCAGGCCTCCCTGTCCATCACCAACTCCAGGAATTCACTCAGACTCATGTCCATCGAGTCAGTGATGCCATCCAGCCATCTCATCCTCTGTTGTCCCCTTCTCCTCCTGCCCCCAATCCTTCCCAACATCAGAGTCTTTTCCAGTGAGTCAACTCTTCGCATGAGGTGGCCAAAGTACTGGAGTTTCAACTTTGGCATCATTCCTTCCAAAGAACACCCAGGACTGATCTCCTTTAGAAGGGACTGGTTGGATGTCCTTTCAGTCCAAGGGACTCTGAACAGTCTTCTCCAACACCACAGTTGAAAAGCGTCAATTCTTTGGCGCTCAACTTTCTTCACAGTCCAACTCTCACATCCATAATGATGACTGGAAAAACCATAGCCTTGACTAGACACATCTTTGTTGGCAAAGTAATGTCTCTGCTTTTCAATATGCTATCTAGGTTGGTCATAACTTTTCTTCCAAGGGGTAATTGTCTTTTAATTTCATGGCTGCAGTCACCATCTGCAGTGATTTTGGAGCACAAAAAAATATAGTCTGACATTGTTTCCACTGTTTCCCCATCTATTTCCCATGAAGTGATGGGACCAGATGCCATGATCTTCGTTTTCTGAATGTTGAGCTTTAAGCCAACTTTTTCATGCTCCTCTTTCACTTTCAGCAAGAAGCTTTTGAGTTCCTCTTCAGTTTCTGCCATAAGGGTGGTGTTATCTGCATATCTGAGGTTATTGATATTTCTTCCGGCAAACTTGATTCCAGCTTGTGCTTCTTCCAGCCCAGCATTTCTCATGATGTACTCTGCATAGAAGTTAAATAAGCAGGGTGACAATATACAGCCTTGACGTACTCCTTTTCCTGTTTGGAACCAGTATGTTGTTCCAAGTCCAGTTTTAACTGTTGCTTCCTGACCTGCATATAGGTTTCTCAAGACGCAGGTCAGGTGGTCTGGTATTCCCATCTCTTTCAGAATTTTCCACAATTTATTGTGATCCACACAGTCAAAGGCTTTGGCTTAGAGAAAGAGTTGTTTTTCTGGAACTCTCTTGATTTTTCCATGAAATTACAGAATAGACATGCAAAATTAAATGTTTTCCTTTATATCAGAATGCTTTTTAAAAAATCATTTATTTTTATTGAAGTCTAATTACTTTACAATATGGTAATATCAGCAAACACTTAAAATTAATAAAGTTCATTTGCAATTTATTTTCCAAATAGAGTATTTTCCCCAGTTTGCTAATTATCTCATTAAGAATAATATTGAAAATCCACATTTTCCATTAAAAAATATTCAGCTATTGAACATATTAAAACATCTTTAAAAATAGAAATTTGATATTTGACTGATTCAAAGAAATACCATGCCCATTCCTTAGAATGGCAGACCAGCACTTCGTCAACTGTGGGGAAGTTGTCAGGAGTCAGCACCTCCTCTATTATCCTCCTTTAAACCAATTCAGTTTGCATGGATCTCCTGATTTACCTGAAAACTCTCAGGAAATCACACTTTTTATATCAGCAGTTTTAACTAGTGGTTTTCCTGCTGTTCTACCAACATATTTTAACATGGATATGCCAAAAGCAAGATAAGAAGAGTAATATTTGCCAATTTTAATGCCAGGATTTTTCATGAAAGGAAGACTTGCAGATTTACTAATAGTTTACTTTAAATAAAAGCACACATAAATGTTAAGAATATAAAAGAGTTGTGTAAAAAAATTTGTTTCAAACTTCAAATATCTCATTTTGTTTCTTTTCATTTGTTCTGATTATATAAAGATTGTGAAAAATTACATTATTCACTTCAAAAGTTTTTGAAAGACTATATATTCTAGGGATTTCCTTGGTGGTTAGGACTCCCGGATCTCACTGCTGAGGACTGGGTTCAATCTTTGGCCAGGGAACTAAGATCCCTCAAATCATGAGGCAAAAAAATACAGAAAAGAAATAACAAATCTTATAAACACTAAATTGGTAAAAATTATCCACATAGGCTGAAATAAACTGAAGAAAGCCAGATCAGATCAGATTAGATCAGTCACTTAGTCTTGTCCCACTCTTTGCGACCCCATTAATAGCAGCATGCCAGACCTCCCTGTCCATCACCAACTCCTGGAATTCACTCAGACTCATGTCCATCGAGTCAGTGATGCCATCCAGCCATCTCATCCTCTGTCAGCCCCTCCTCCTCTTGCCCCTAATCTCTCCCAGCATCAGAGACTTTTCCAATGAGTCAACTCTTCACATCAGGTGGCCAAAGTACTGGAGTTTCAGCTTTAGCATCATTCCTTCCAAAGAAATCCCAGGGCGGATCTCCTTCAGAATGGACTGGTTGGATCTCCTTGCAGTCCAAGGGACTCTCAGCAGTCTTCTCCAACACCACAGTTCAAAAGCATCAAATGTTCGGCGCTCAGCCTTCTTCACAATCCAACTCTCACATCCATACATGACCACAGGAAAAACCATAGCCTTGACTAGACACACCTTTGTTGGCAAAGTAATGTCTCTGCTTTTCAATATGCTATCTAGGTTGGTCATAACTTTCCTCCCAAGGAGTAAGCATCTTTTAATTTCATGGCTGCAGTCACCATCTACAGTGATTTTGGAGCCCAGAAAAATAAAGTCTGACACTGTTTCCCCATCTATTTCCCATGAAGTGATGGGACTGGATGCCATGATCTTCGTTTTCTGAATGTTGAGCTTTAAGCCAACTTTTTCACTCTCCACTTTCACCTTCCTCAGGAGGCTTTTTAGTTCCTCTTCACTTTCTGCAAGAAGGGTAGTGTCATCTGCATATCTGAGGTTATTGATATTTCTCCCGGAAATCTTGATTCCAACTTGTGTTTCTTCCAGTCCAGTGTTTCTCATGATGTACTCTGCATAGAAGTTAAATAAGCAGGGTGACAATATATAGCCTTGACGTACTCCTTTTCCTATTTGGAACCAGTCTGTTGTTCCATGTCCAGTTCTAACTGTTGCTTCCTGACCTGCATACAAATTTCTCAAGAGGCAGATCAGGTCGTCTGATATTCCCATATCTTTCAGAATTTTCCACAGTTTATTGTGATCCACACAGTCAAAAGCTTTGGCATAGTCAATAAAGCAGAAATGAAGGCCTGCCCATATGATATGTCGGAGAAGTCACTGGCAACACACTCTAGTACTCTTGCCTGGAAACTCCCATGGATGGAGGAGCCTGGTGGGCTGCAGTCCGTGGGGTCACTGAGAGTTGGACAGGACTGAGTGACTTCCCTTTCACTTTAAAATTTAATGCATTGGAGAAGGAAATCGCAACCAACTCCAGTGTTCTTGCCTGGAGAATCCCAGGGATGGAGGAGCCTGGTGGGCTGCTGTCTATGAGGTCGCACAGAGTCGGACACGACTGAAGTGACTTAGCAGCAGACTTAGCAGCAGCAACCTGCCCTTATGATACGTTGGGGTACTCTTTACTCCAAACGATATATATATTAACTAAGAAAAAATAATGCAGAAGAAAAAAATCACTATCCTTCAAGAAATAATCACAAAGAAAACATGTATGTTCAGTGTATTTTTTTACTTTCATATTTCTGTCACTCTATTTCAGAATGTCAGGGAAAAAAAAACTTTATCGTTAGACTATCCAAAGTTGTCAAGACTGAGTAATCCTTGGGTATCTAATGAATACTTTAAGTGTTTTAAATAGGCCAATTTAATTTGTCCAATGACACAAGAATGCTGTTATCCACTGAAAACCTTGTAATTAAGTTGAGGTCTATTTTAGTCCATTAGCACAAAATGCATCACAGAAAACTAAAGCAGATCAGCCCTGTGTGTTGCTGTGGCTAATGAGACTTCTTTTGGTTTGAAATTTATGTGCTTTATTCATTATTTAAATAATCCTGTTGGATATAACATGCTGTTTGGTTTCTCTCGCTTTGTATTTTCAGTGACTTCCTGGAACACTGTAAATATGTGATGCAGAGTTCAGTACAGTTGTTGATAATTCCAAATGTCAGAGATCCAAATAACGATCTGCTAATAAAAAAAGGAAAATCACCTCAGCAAGATTTCTCATCATGTGATTCTGGAAATCAATGTTTGGCGATGTTTCTATAAAATCACAAAATTTCTTATGTATCTACTTTGAAATAAATGTGATTACAGTGTAATGTTTTATGGATTTCAGATAAAGTGTAGACTATTTATATTGAGTTGTTATTCTAGTTAACCAACTTTGAGGAAAAATTTCTTATGAGCTTCATTTTATAACATCTTTCAAATTTTAAATTGATAACCCTTGAAAAGTTAAAGAATATAAAAGAAATTAATCTTTCATAATTCTGCTGTATGTTTCATCTGTGTATAAATTCAGTTCAGTTCAGTCGCTCAGTCATGTCCGGCTCTTTGTGACCCCATGGACTGCAACACACCAGGACTCCCTGTCCATCACCAACTCATGGAGTCCACTGAAATCCATGTCCATTGAGTCGGTGATGCCATCCAACCATCTCATCCTCTGTCACTCTCCTCTCCTCCTGCCCTCAATCTTTCTCAGCATCAGGGTCTTTTCAAACGAGTAAGCTCTTTGCATCAGGCGGCCAAAGTATTGGAGCTTCAGCTTCAGCATCAGTCCTTCCAATGAATATTCAGGGCTGGTTTCCTTTAGGATGGACTGTTTGGATCTCCTTGCAGTCCAAGGGACTCTCAAGAGTCTTCTCCAACAGCACAGTTCAACAGCATCAATTCTTCGGCACTCAGCTTTCTTTATAGTCCAACTCTCACATCCATACATGACTACTGGAAAAAACATAGCTTTGACTAGACGGACCTTTGCTGGCAAAGTCACCTCTCTGCTTTTAATATGCTGTCTAGGTTGGTCATAACTTTTTTTTCCAAGGAGCAAGCATCTTTTAATTTCATGGCTGCAGTCACCATTTTTGGAGCAATGATTTTGGAGCCCTAAAAAATAAACCCAGTCTGTTTATTTGGAAACTCACTGTTTCCATTGTCTCCCCATCTATTTGCCATGAAGTGATGGTACCAGATGCCATGATCTTAGTTTTCTGAATGTTGAACTTTAAGCCAACTTTTTCACTCTCCTCTTTCACTTTCATCAAAAGGCTCTTTAGTTCTTCTTTTCTTTCTGCCATAAAGCTGGTATTATCTGCATATCTAAGGTTATTGATATTTCTCCTGGTGATCTTGATTCCATCTTGTGCTTCATTCAGTCCAGTGTTTCTCATGATGTACTCTGCATATAAGTTAAATAAGCATGATGACAATATACTGCCTTGACATACTCCTTTCCCGATTCAGAACCAGTCTGTTGTCCCGTGTCCTAACTGTTGTTTCCTGACCTGCATACAGATTTCTCAAGAGGCTGGTCAGTTGGCCTGGTACTCCCATCTCTTTAAGAATTTTCTACAGTTCTTTAGCGTTGTATATAAATCATATTGTTTAGAAAAAATTACAGTCTGCTTTTTAAACCTAACATAATGGCATATCTTTGAAGTATTAGTCATTCAGTTGAATCCAAGTCTTTGAGACTCCAAAGACTGTAGCCTGCCAGGCTCCTCTGTCCATGGAATTCTCCAGGCAAGAATACTGGAGTTGGTTGCCATTTCCTTCTTCAGGGGATCTTCTCAGCCCAGGATAAAACCCAGGTCTCCTGCATTATAGGCATGGTCTTTATCATCTGAACTACCAGAAATATTAAAAACAACTACCTATACATATTTGGGAGAGGATAGAGTTTTTATCTATAAAAATTTATCATATAATTTCAGAAAGTACTTAAAAGTAGAAAAACTTTTAAAATTAGCCTGCTGCTGCTAAGTCGCTTCGGTTGTGTCCAACTCTGTGCGACCCCATAGACGGCAGCCCACCAGGCTCCCCCTTCCCTAGGATTCTCCAGGCAAGAACACTGGTGTGGGTTGCCATTTCCTTCTCCAATGCAATAAAGTGAAAAGTGAAAGTGAGGTCGCTCAGTTGTGTCCAACTCTTAGCGACCTCATGGACTGCAGCCTAGCAGGCTCCTCCATCCATGGGATTTTCCAGGCAATAGTACTGGAGTGGGTTGCCATTGCCTAACTCATTGCTATTCTCCAGCATTCTTGCCTGGGGAATCCCATGAATAGAGGAGCCTGGTGGGCTACAGTCCATGCATCACAAAGAATCGTACATGACTGAGCAACTAACACAATTACAACAACACTGCTACTCAAAAATATCCCCAGCTAAAACTCTGATGTATGTCTCAGACATCTTTCTCTATATAATATACATTTGAATGTGACCATGTGTGCATGAACATGTGAATGTATTTGATATTGAGAAGGTAACAGGCAGGAAGGCCAGGGGTCTCCAAACAGAGGAAATAGACTACAACTGTCAGGCATTTTTATCTCTCTGTTAAATGGTAGGAGGAAACAAACAAGTGTTAGATTTTTTCCCCCTTCTCTGTATAAAGTTAAAAGGAGGTTTCTCTTAAAATTTTCTGTTGCCATGATGACACCTGGCTCTACCTGAACTTAACTTTTGTCAAACCTTGAGCTAACCAATGCATTTTTCTTATGGAAATGTTTGTCTATGTTAATGTACTATGTTTGTCTATGTTAATATACTATGGACTTATCCTAGACTCTGTCTACAAGTAGGTTCGCCTAAGACTCAGAACCTACTTGACAAACCAGTATGTTTTACTCATACATTGTTCTCCTAATCTATGTTAATGAAACTATATATTTTCCTGGAAATCTACTTTTCTTCAAGATTCATGTCAATGTTTTTATGGCCCGAGATGACTCACCTTGTGCCAATGTTATCTCAAAATGCATCTTGTGGGTGAGGGGCCTGGTGTCATTCTCTGAGTTTTGAGACATTCCCTTTCTCTAATTAGCAGACTGCTAGTAGCTATATACGAAGAAGGCAATGGCAACCTACTCCAGTACTCTTGCCTGGAAAATCCCATGGACAGAGGAGCCTGGTAGGCTGCAGTCCATGGGGTTGATATGAGTCAGACACAACTGAGTGACTTCACATTCACTTTTCACTTTCATGCATTGGAGAAGGAAATGGCAACCCACTCCAGTGCTCTTGCCTGGAGAATCCCCGGAATGGCAGAGTCTGATGGGCTGCTGTCTATAGAGTCGCACAGAGTTGGACACAACTGAAGTGACCTAGCAGCAGCAGTAGCTCTATATAACATCTGGCTAAAGACTAGCAGGGGGGCACTCTTTCTGTCCCCTTCTGATGTCTATGTCAGTTTTCTCTGTTTAATTTTTTAATAAAACTTTATTACACAAAAGCTCTGAGTGATCCAGCCTCGTCACTGGCCCCGGATTGAATTCTTCTTCTAAGGAGGCCAAGAATCCTGACATCTTTCATGGTTGAGCAACAACCTTTCAATATTAATGATGTACTATACAAAGTTGAAACATCTCCTCTAGAGACCACATTATATTAATGTGTCATAATATATTCACCAATGTGAGAACTACAGAATATGAGATCAATAGAAAACTTCAGATTTTATATGTAAGAAAAATGCTGAATTAAAAATTTTCATGTGAAATCCTTTATTCAGAATCAAATTATTTTTTTAAGATTAAATATATAGGAACGGGCATATTTCTAATAACTCCAGTTATTTGATTATCTGACGTACCAAGAATGGGACACTACTGAGTGACTAATGCTTTCACCAATATTTAATAAACCACAAGTATCTAAGTACATTTGATGAATTCTGATAAGTGATTTATGAGAACTTTTATTTTTGTACACCTTATCATATAACCTGTGGAAAACCTGACAAATTTTCAGGGTCCTTACCAGTGCATCAAAATCCATTGTCCTCAGACCACTATCAATGCTGGATATCTTTTCTCAAGTATCTTTGCTAATTGAGGTCTTCCCTGGTGGCTCAGATGGTAAAGAATCTGCCTACAATGCAGGAGACCTGGGTTCAATGTCTGGATTGCGAAGATTCCCTGGAGAAGGGCATGGCAACCCACTCCAGTATTTTTGCCTGGAGAATCCCCATGGACAGAGGAACCTGGTGGGCTCTATTTAATGGCCATTTAATAGAGTTTCATCATTGTGTATGTGTATGTGTGTGTTTACTTTTTCAACATGCCACGGAGTAAGTGGGATCATGTTCCCTGAATAGGGATCACACCCTAGCTCCTACTTTGGAAGTCTTAACCACTGTACCTCCAGGGAAGTCCCTCATCATTGTCTCAAGTTTCTTTCCTTTAGTTGCAAGGTAATTTGATATTTATTTTAAAATTTTTTATGAAACAAGTATGCATTCCTTGTTTATATTTTTCCTGTGTTCTTACTGAAGATGTTTGTCTTTCTCTAAATTATTTAAGAACATATTCATTAAGGGTGCCATTCTTGTGTGTTGCATTCTCTCTTGAGGTTGTCACATGAATTTATACTGTGATGATGGCAATTTTTTTTTTTTTTTTTAAAGAGGGTTATCGTTACCATCTCTCTAAATTCCATATATATGCGTTAGTATACTGTATTGGTGTTTGTCCTTCTGGCTTACTTCACTCTGTATAATAGAGTGTATTATACTCTGTATTATATTGCCACTCTGTATTATACAGAGATGGCAATTTTTGATGTACGATGTTTAGGGCATTATTTTTCATATTCATCAGGAAGTCTGTTTATGCTTTGAGACCATAAAAGTACTTGACAGTATCTTACTTTATGGTTTACTGTTATTTCCTTTTTACCCATTTTCTATACTTTTAAACAAGGAGTTTCAAACAGGCTTACTCATTTTTGTTTATGTATTCTTTTCCAAGCAACTTTTCAAAATATGCTTATTGTCTGCATAATTTATTTTGTCCTATTTCTAAATACTATTTTTATGATACAATAAACAATAATATCCATGTTAATCAAACTTTATGTATTTAAGAGTACCCTCAACAAGAAAATATTAGCTTCTATATTCTTTAGCTTATCAGTGGTATGATTAAAATTAGAAGGTAAAGAGATTTGGCATCTGTATACATCATGATGCAGTCTCCACTGATCTCAGAAGCTATAATGATTTATTAACAATGTATTAATAATTTATTAACAACTTATTAATAATTTATTAACAATTGAAGGGTAGTTAGTAACTTATTTTTTCCCAGTGTGAGAACTAGAACCTTCATTCTACTTATCAACAAGGATGTGTTCTATTCAATATCTATCTGTATATACTGACATGCAGAGGGCTCTTTAAGTCAGAATTTTATAAAAACAGGGAGAAATTGACTGAATACAGTTTGTGGTGAAAACAGTCTGTGGTGAAAACTCCAGATGATTTGTTTTAAGGACTCAAAATGAACTGCAGGGTATTCAGTGTGTTGAGATATGTCTCTTCAGTTCTCTCTCATTAAAGAACTAATGATGTTTTTTAATCACAGTGGCTAGGATCTTGCTCAGTCTGAATTTCTTTATTTTCTAGTACCTGATGGTAAAACCAGGATATAAGTTTCTTCTCTCAGGTCCCTCATTTACAATTTCAAGCAATTCTTAGATTTTCTTGATGACCAGGGGCTTATCTAGGTAATGATGCACACTCTGTCTTTAAGAGCAGAGTGCAAGAGACTGCCTTCTCTTTGGCAGCTGTATTTTACCCACGGGATCAGCCATTGGCAGTGTGGCCATGAGTACGGTGAGAAGATGATCTGCCTCCTTTGCACAAGTGGTCACTTCTTGTTTGCTGTCTCCAGCAAAAAAGGTCCTTGATGGCTTTACACTGACATAGTTTGTATGAATGTGGCATCAGGAAACATCCACCAGTCAGCAACTTTGCCTAACATTTTATGAGTTACAAGGCCAGCTTTTATTTTTCCTAGCAAATATTCTGGTTCTGTTATTTAAATTGGAGTAGTTGGCTTATAAGAGTATTGCTTTGGTCAGAACTCAGCACTGCCTTAAACTGTCTTGAATGAACAATGAATTCTCAGGCATCATTATTGCTCTGTGTTCACTGACAGCTCATATTATTAAAGAAAATGGTTTCTATTCTTTTCTGTCAAATAAAAATGGCTCTCTAATATGTCAAGCAATTGCTTGTTTTGAATAACTGTCAGATTTGCCATCACTACTAGATTAAGGTCAAAGTTGACAACTGAGCAGATATTGATAACATTTCCCAATAAGTGGAAGGTATGATCCTGACAACCTACTTTACAATGGAATCTTAGTTCTACTTGATTCTGCCTAAGGACTTAAACATTGTACTCAATGGGGATATAACTGCTAAAAGTATAAAAAGTGAAGTTTGACATTTAACAGAGATTAAGTTTTTAAAAACATTCTATCTACCATGTTTGTAGTCTTGAATGCCATTACAAATGCAAGCCAAGTGTCTAGAAATATTTAATCCATGTGTATCTAAGCAGTAATTTCCAGAGTATGTTTGTTGTAAGCATACATCTGTTGGTTACACATGCTAGCTAATCCTATCTTGGGATTGATTATGTAAAAATACTTACACCATATGTCATTATCCTAGAATATTTGGGCAAGTTCATTAAAATTTTCAGATGTCCTTTATAAAAAATAAAAATGCTTTTGTTTGTAAAATTAAAAACAGTGATATTTTTTAAAATACATGTAAATTGTGTTGAAGATAGATATTTGTGAATTATACACTGATGTTCACATTCATAGTTGTTCAACTGAAACTTGTTCAAAGTCACCTCTAAGACACAATTGACTTTCATGCAAATGTCATTCAAGATTTAAAAGCAAAAGGGAAATGTTTCACAAATTAAATGAAGAAATTCATTTACAAGTGGTTCAACACATCTGTTGATTGAATTACTCTCAATAGGGTGGCTTCATTTCCAAGGTCACAGGACTTGCAACAGAGTAAATAGAGAACTCTTCCACCCACCCAAAAAGATAACTGTAGCACACACACTTTATTGCTAGAAAAACTATAAATTCTTTGAGACCAAAGTATACTTTATTTTTATTTTCTTATTTATGATCTCAAACACTTATAAATATGTTTCTGAAATAATCTTGAAAATCACTATTTTTCAAACAAATAAAGATATTTTTTAGATGTTACTGAAATTCCACCTCTATTATAAGCTGGATTCATTTGTTTTATTTGTATCTGAGATAAAATATATATATTCAACCATAAATGCAATCATAATTCAGAATAAGTTTACAAAGTTCTCATTCACAAAAGCTTGTCCTCCAAAACTTCCTGAAGGCTGTGGATTTCACAGGATCCATAGTGGGTAACAATTCCTCCATCAGGTTCTCTCTCTTTGATTGAAATACCAGGAGAATCCCTGGACTGCAAAGGACTCAGTAAGTAGAACTTTGTCAAAATGAATGAACTTTCTCAAAAGGAATATTCAGTTAGGCAGTATATATTTGAAGCAACTCCAGTCAGAGCTGAGATACTTGAATGTTCTTGTATTCTTAAAAATACCAACAGAACTTAGTTTTATTTTTATTTTCCACTGGTCTAAGCTTTATTGGAGAAGGAAATGGCAACCCACTCCAGTGTTCTTGCCTGGAGAATCCCAGGGACGGGGGAGCCTGGTGGGCTGCTGTCTATGGGGTCTCACAGAGTTGGACACGACTGAAGCGAGTTAGCAGCAGCAGCAGCAGCAATCTAAGCTTCACATGCTTACCCACATTGTATAAGAATTTAGAATAATCCAATTAGATGATTTTAACCCTCTTGATATGCTGATGGTACCAATTAGTGGATAAGAATATCTGAATTTAATGAATAGGCCCTTACATATCAGGTTTTATCTTTTGTTTTATTAAGTTTACTTTAAAAGTTCAATTTCTACAGTTTTATTCTCTATTATAAAGATTTAGGAGGAAAATTTATTTACACTTTAGCATTATTATAATATCTCACATATAAAACTATTTACAGAAATTTATAAATCATAACAACTAGAAGTATTTATACAGAGAAAAGCTCTTAGTATATAGAGAAATTCTAATATAATTAATTTATTTATAATCATTAAACAATGATTGATAAGTATTTCACTCTTCATAGCAGAAGTCATCTATTATAATGACAGTTATTACATTGAAAGAAATCAGTTTCTTTTTGAAAACTTAATGATGCTCACTATGTACATCAGTATACACAGGCCCCACCCAGGACCCTAAAAGAGACTGTGAGGAAATAATTTTCAACCTTTACTTCTTTTTTGGGGGAGTCTCTTAACACTTTTTTTCATTTGACACAAAATTCACAAAGCATAATATTAACTGTTCTCAAGTGTACAATCCAGTGGTATTTTGTGATTCACAATGTTGCACAACCATCATCTCTTTCTAGTTTCAAACATTTCATTACCCCAGAAGAACACTCCACACCTATTAAGTACTGCTTTCTCCCATCTCCTGGTGAACTATAATATGCTCTCTCTGTGGATTTGTCTCTGCTGGATGTTTCATTAAAAAAAAAAAAAAAGTGGTACAATATAAAACCTTTTGTTTCTGTCTTTTCTTACTTAGCTTAACATTTTTGAGTATCATCCAAATTACGGCACATATAACATATATACTTTATACTTTTTGTATCTGAATAATATTCCATTATAATGACATACTACAGTTTGTTTATCCATTCATCTGCTGTTGACAACTAGAACATCTGAGGCATCTACATTTTGCTTTATGAATGATGCTGTCATAAACATTTGTACATAAGTTCTGTAAGGACATACACATTTCTTTTGAGTATATACCTTGGGGTGGAATTACTGACTTATACGATAGTTTTATATTTAATTTTTTGAGAAACTTTCCAAATGTCTTTCATAGTGGCTTAACCGTTTTACATTCTCAACAGCAATGTATGAGGATTTCTATTTCTCCACATCCCTGCCAACATATTATTTTATAATGTTTTGAATTGGTATATCACTGTGGCTTTGAAATATGTTTACTTACTCACCAGTGATGTTAGGAATCTTTTTATGTACTTCTTGGACATTTACTTATCTTCCTGTAGAAATGTCTATTTCTAAGTCCTGTTTGTATATTTGAGTTGTCTTTGCTTTTTTTTTTTTTTAATCAATTTGTGAGGTTTTTTTTTTTACATTATTCTATATACTAACTCTTATCAAGTATGTTATTTTCAAATATGGTTTCCCATTTGAAAATATGTTCTCTCATTACTTTCTAGATGTGTCCTTTAATTCCCAACACCTTTAGTTGTTGTGAAGTGAGTTTATCTATGTTTTTCTTTTATTGCTCAAAAATCTGGTGCTAAATTTAGAATCCATTGCCAAATCAGAGATAAAAAAGACTTACCCCTGTTTTCTTCTAAGAGTTTTATAGCTTTAGTTCTTATATTTAGCTTATTGACTCATTTTGAGTTAATTTTTATGTGTAGAGTGCTAAGATTTCAACTTTTTTCTTTTGTATCCCCCCCTCCCCCTTTGGAGAGCCTTGGCACTTCTGTTGAAAATTAATAGGCCATAGATATTTGGGCATATTAAACTCTCAAATCTAGTTCATTGATCTACCCTTATTGTCTACCCTTATGCTAGTGCACACTGTTTTGAGTACTATAGCATTGTACTAAGTTTTAAATCAGAAAATATGAGTCTTCCAACCTTATCTTTTTCAGCATATTTTGGCCATTTGGGACCTTTTGTAATTCCATATGAATGAGCTACTTATTAGTAAAAGGATACAATTGGTAGGAATCATAAAACAGTCATAGAGTAAGTGAGGACAGGATCTTGTGTTGTTTCTTATCTGAATAAGATGACATCTTCATATACTGAATTTAAAGGTTGTTGATAACTTGGGTTGTAGCTATACTAAAAATGTTTTTAACAAAATCCATTTTGAGGAGACATTCTAAATAGTCTGCTTATCTTATTTTCAGATTATGGCTTTTTGATTATACTGTTAGTCCTAAGGAAGGATTTGTGATGTTTATTTTAAAAGCTTTGAGACTTCCAAGTAAACATTGTACTATAATTACATCTGGTGAAGAATAAGTGCTGTGACAATGTGCTAGCCAGAAATTAGAACTGCCTTAGCTAGTTCTGAGTACCACATCACATGTGCAGGGACACTCCTTGGCACAGTCTTCTCATGAGCTCCTTGACTGCATAAAAAATTCCTTCCCAAGCACTTGCACTGCTGGTTCTATGAGGTAGCAAAATACAGAATAAATTGAAAGCATTCTTGGACTTCCCTGTTGATCCAGTGGTTAAGATTCTGTGCTTCCACTGAAGGGGACAAAGGTTTGATCTCTTGTCAGGGAAGTTCTACATGCTACACAGAGCAGTCAAACATAGATGAATAAATAATAAAATCTCATTTATTAAAAAAGAAGTTTCTTCTCATATCTTGTCTTCATATCCCCTTACCTTCAGTTCATGCCATTAAAATAGTATGGAAAGACCGTCTAAATGTCAAATATAGGATGAGGGCCAAAGATTGTATAAGATAGACAAATGCGAAAATATATAAGAAAAGAGATTACCTTCAAGGACTGTCTGTATCACTTTAAGAGTTTATGTCATATTCTTCTGTTCATTTCAGTTCAGTCACTCAGCTGTATGGACTGCAGCATGTCAGGCATCCCTGTCTATCACTAACTCTCAGAGCTTTCTCAAACTCATGTCCATCGAGTCAGTGATGCCATCTTATAACAGCTTCTTCAAGACAGAAATGAGACATTTTAGGAATAGCTGCCACATTGGAGAAGAGTGGATCATCTCTCTGCTCTTCTACAATGTGGCTCAAATTTTAAACAGTCTGCCTGCAATACAGGAGGCCCAGTTTCCATCCCTAGGTCAGGAACATCTCCTGTAGAAGGGAAAGGCAATCCACTCCAGTATTCTTGCCTGGAAATATTAAGTGCTCAGTAAATATAAACATTTGTCAAATGAGTGTATGAATGAATACAATTATATTCAGGAGGGCACTGTGCCTGACAAATCACACTAAAATCTATATACAGAGATTTGAAAATTGCTTTGACCCTATAATTATAAAAGCAGATAAAGGCATCCTTGAGGAAAAAGGGCATCAGAAACCAAAGATAAAGTAAACTCAGAACATACATCAAGCCAAAGAAGAAAACATAAAAAATTAAAGCACTTCCTGAAAAATAAGTTAAAAAGAGATATGACAGCACAGGAAGAGGAAAATGAAGAGTGACAAATTGATAAAGTATTAGAATGAAAGATGCTACGATTAAACAGGCTATGAATTGAATTAACTGCATCCCTTGAACTAAAATGGTTGTACACCGGAGTATGGTTATAAAAGGCAAAAAACAGCATATAATTTGGAACAAATTATTCATATTAATATTAATTTTGAAGTAAAATTAGGAAGAACATGGTTATGCTGCAATAAAAGTCTGATAATATGGCCCCATTCATGGCTCTCTTGTCACCTGTAATCTGAAAGTGTTTCTGTATTTCCTTGTCTTTAATAATCTGGACATTTTTGAAGGATAAACACCAGTTCCTATATAGAATATGCCTCTATTCGGGTGTATTTCATTTCCCCATGGTTAGTTCAGGCTGTATATTTCTGATAGGAAAACTGCAGAAGGGATGTATATCAGTGCATCCCATGGGGGCCCATTCTCCTATTTCTGTCAGGTTCACTTTGACCATGCTGGTGAAGGCAATGGCTGTTGAATTTATCCAAGGTAAAGTTGTTGACAAGTTTCTTATAATTAAGAAGTGTTCTGTGGGTCAATGCTTTGAAACTATATACATATGCTGTTCCTCACTTAAATTTTACCCACAAGTTTTAACATTTGTTGAGTCCCTCCCTGGATGAAGCATTCAACAGGAAAAATGAAGGAAGTGAGAGAAAGCCCAGTTATTCAGCTTGGTTCTGGGTACCTGGGTGCCTCTCCAAGGCTGGCAAGACTGAGAAAGGTAGATGGAAGGAGCAGGAATGAAAAACAGTGGTCCTAATGTCAGTGTGTGTAATAGTTTGTGATATCTTGTTCCTTTAGGATCTCAGTTCCTTCAAGATCTGTCATGTTTTAGGGTAGAGATAGAAATTCATGCACCAGCAAGGAGGATAGAGCTTCTTCTGACTGTGGAAATAATGTAACAAGATTCAGTTCAGTTCAGTCACTCAGTTGTGTCCGACTCTTTGCAACCCCATGAATCGCAGCACGCCAGGCCTCCCTGTCCATCACCAGCCCCCGGAGTTCACTCAGACTCACGTCCATCGAGTCAGTGGTACATCCAGCCATCTCATCTTCTGTCGTTCCCTTCTCCTCCTGCCCTCAATCCCTCCCAGCATCAGGGTCTTTTCCAATGAGTCAGCTCTTCGCATGAGATGGCCAAAGTACTGGAGTCTCAGCTTTAGCATCATTCCTTCCAAAGAAATTCCAGGGCTGATCTCCTTCAGAATGGACTGATTGGATCTCCCTGCAGTCCAAGGGACTCTCAAGAGTCTTCTCCAACACCACAGTTAAAAGCATCAATTCTTCGGTCCTCAGCTTTCTTCAGAGTCCGACTCTCACATCCATACATGACGACTGGAAAAACCATAGCCTTGACTAGACGGACCTTTGTTGGCAAAGTAATGTCTCTGCTTTTCAATACCCTATCTAGGTTGGTCATAACTTTTCTTCCAAGAAGTGTCTTTTAATTTTATGGCTGCAGTCACCATCTTCAGTGATTTTGGAGCCCCAAAAAATAAATTCTGACACTGTTTCCCATCTATTTCCCATGAAGTGATGGGACCAGATGCCATGATCTTCGTTTTCTGAATGTTGAGCTTTAAGCCAACTTTTTCACTCTCCTCTTTCACTTTCATCAAAAGGCTTTTGCGTTCCTCTTCACTTTCTGCCAGAAGGGTGGTGTCATCTGCATATCTGAGGTTATTGAGATTTCTCCCGCAATCTTGATTCCAGCTTGTGCTTCTTCCAGCCCAGAGTTTCTCATGATGTACTCTGCATATAAGTTAAATAAGCAGGGTGACAATATACAGCCTTGACGTACTCCTTTTCCTATTTGAAACCAGTCTGTTGTTCCATGTCCAGTTCTAACTGTTGCTTCCTGACCTGCATATAGGTTTATCAAGAGGCAGGTAACAAGGTTAAGTAACCACAAACAAGGGTAGAGTGACTGAAAAAGGGAAATTGTGAGAATTTTTATTTAAGATCTCTGTTTACCCTTCAGTAGAAATGACATTTACTTACAGAACATGACATGGAAGAATTTAATCCTAGAAAAGATGGGCACTATGGGCTGGATGGGTGCTAAGGATCCAGGGGTTTGTAAAGTGGCCCCAGGGGTGGAGATGTGTTAGCATCCAGGGAGGAAGAAGATGGAGAGGAAGAGATACTGAGATGTGGTCTAGTCATGAAAAAGACCTCAGCCACCCTGAGGGGCTCTGAGCTGGATGCTTGTCCATTAGAGCACCCAGGATAAAGGTGAGGGCCCAAGCCTATATCCATCCTCTGACCTATCACTGAGGCAGGCTGTATCTGGGAGACGTTGTGACCCTGAGTGTAGCTGTTTTCTTTGTAGGAAGATAATCACCTGGATGAGAAACACAGCACCAAGCTCCCAGCTGTCAATACTACAGGTTGTAGGTGTGGTGGATGCTTAGTCCTGGAGAGGGTGGGAAGTTTCTGGGGCACACAAAGGACCACAGCCAAGAACACCGCCCTCCTGAAGTCCAGGAGGCTGCAGACACAGGGTAGGACCTGCAGCAGGTGCACTATTCACTCTGTATCAGCTTTGCCCTGTTTGAGTGTTAGACTTCTCTTACAGGTGACCTATGACAAAACTGGTTCAAAATTGGGAAAGGAGTACATCAAGGCTATATATTTTCACCCCTGCTTATTTAGTGTCTATGCAGAGTACACCATGTGAAATGATGGGCTGAATGAAGCACAAGCTGGAATCAAGATTGATGGAAGAAATATCAGCAACTTCAGATATGCTGGTGATAACACTGTAATGGCAGAAAGTGAAGAGGAAATAGACTCTCTTGATGAGGGTGAAAGATGAGAGTGGCTTGATATTCAACATTCAAAAAACTAAGATCGTAACATTTGTTCTCATCACTTCATGGCAAATAGATGGGCAAAAAGTGGAAACAGTTTCAGATTTTATTTTCTCGGGTTCCAAAATCACTAAAGATGGTGACTGCAGCCATGAAATAAAAATACCCTTTCTCCTTGGAAGTAAAGCTATGACAAACCTAGATGGTGTATTTTAAAAAAAAAAAAAAAAAAAACAGAAACATCACTCTGCTGACAAAGATTCATATCGTCAATGCTATATTTTTTCCAGTAGTCATGTACAGATGTGAGGATTGGACCATAAAGAAGGCTGAGCCAGAGTTGATGCTTTAGAATTGTGGTACTAGAGAAGACCTTTGAGTGTCTCTTGAACAGCAAGATCAAACCAATCAATCCTAAAGGAAATCAACCCTGAATATTCGTTGGAAGGATTGATACTAAAGCTGAAGCTCCAATTCTTTGGCCACTTGATGTGAAGAGATGACTCATTGGAAAAGACCCTGATGCTGGGAAAGATTGAGGGCAGGAGCAGAAGGTGCTGACAGAGAGTGAGATGGTTGGAGGGCATCACCGACTCAATGGACATGAGTTTGAGTAAACTGCAGGAGATGGTGAATGATAGAGAAGCCTGGAATGCTACAGTCCATGGGATCTAAAAGATTCAGACACAACAACAAATGACAAAAGCAAAATTTTTGCTTTCAACACTTGTTTACAAAGTTCTAGCACCTGAATTTGCTATGTTTCTTGTAAATTAATTTACCTATAGCAGGGATGGAAATATTTGAAAAGAAAAAGCACGAGAATTTTTAATACTGAGAGGATTGTGCAGAGAGGAAAACTGGGGCTGGGAAAGGAGGAAAATTACAATCTTCCGGTTGATTGGCTTAAGGGGTGAACTGTTATCTTCCTGCATAATAAATAAATAAAATTTCAATATTTGAGGCCTCATAACAGAGATGTGTCACTGAGAAATATTAGTTTCTGTGATGCTTAAAGGACAATCTGTTGCCATCAAGAGCTGTTGACTATTAAATACTTAGATGAATTAAATAAGTGCTTATGAAGTCTACAATTTCTAATCAGAAAATGAGGCAAAGATCAAAATGAACTTTTGACAAAGGCTCTTTATGGATTTTGTTTAGAAATCCGTGGGCATATTTGTTGAAATTAAAAACTGCAGCAATGTTTAAACTCGTGGTCATTCTTTCTTACTGCACTACATTTTGAAGAGAAGAGTTCTTTTAGTACATTTTAAAACAAATTGCAGGTTAAGTGTGTTTAATGAACTTTGGGCAATGTCTAATACACCAGTTCTCCAGGATCATGCTCTTCTGACCTCTTTGCACTTTGTTAAAAATCATTAGACCCCAAAGAGTTTTTGTTTTATTGTATGAGTTTTATCTATCATTTATGTATTAGAAATAAATATTTTAAAAATATTCCTTTATGATTTCTTAAAAATGAAAACAATAAAATTGTATATTACCATAATAAGCACATTTTTAAAGAAAAACAAGCAGACTTTTAAAACAAAAGTTTATACTGCCAGTCATCCTTACTTGTATCCATGAGTCCAAGTTCATGGATTCTGCCAACCACAAATAAAAAATATTGAGGAGAAAAGGAAATAATTCCAGAATGTTCTAAAATACAAAGCTCAAATTTGTCACATATTGGCAACTATTTACATAGCATTTACACTGTATTAGATATTATATGTAGCCTAGAAATGATTTAAAGTACACAGAAGGATGTCTGTAGGTTATGTGAGAATATTATGCCCTTATATATATGGGACCTGAGCATCTTGGGATTTTGGAGTATGGCACTGGGGGTCCTCAAACTAATCCCCTCAGACAAAAGGGATGAGTGCATAATGAGAACAACAGCACTACTTTACATTTTTGCAATTTTCTTAAATGCCCATCTTAAGAAAAGTCAGCTGGATTCTCATATGTGCTTCTGCATTCAATCATTTGCCATATGGTGTTTTGCTGGAGACATATGACGAAAACTTAGCCTTCTACAGATATATATTGCAAAAGGGATAATTTTTTAATTAAACTTTTTTATTTTGAGAAAATTGCAAAATCACACACAGATGTTAGAAATAATAGGCGAGATCTTGTGCACCCTTAGATTCTTCAGTGGTGACATCTTGCAAAACAATAGGACAATGTCACAACCAGGAAATGGACTTTAACATGATGAGATCCAGACACTTCTGTTACTCAAATATCCCTCATGTTAACCATTTACAACTGTAGCCACATCTCTCCTTAATGTGGAGGAACCAATAATCTCTTCTCTGTTTCTCATATGACAGGCTAAGAGTATTATATAAATGAAATGCAAACTTTTGGGACTGGCTATTTCATGTAGCATACTTTTCTGGAGACTCATTCAGATTGTTGCTTGTATCAATAGTTTATGGCTTTTATCAATGAGTAATATCTGTGGTATAAATTACCACAATTTGCTTTGAAGGATATCTGGTTTGTTTCTGGTAATGGTGGTAGTTTAGTCACTCAGTTATGTCCAACTCTATGCAGCCCCAGGGACTATACACACCAGGCTCCTCTGTCCATGTGATTTCCCAGGCAAAAATACTGGAGTGGGTTGCCATTTCCTTCCCCAAGGATCTTCCTGACCCAGAGATTGAACCTGTATCTCCTGAATTCTGGGTTGATTCTTTACCAACTGAGCCACCAGGAAAGTTTGGATTGTTTCTAGTTTGGGGCTATTATGAATAAAACTTCTAGAAACATTAGTGTATAACTTTGTCAAAGCAAGTTTCCATTTCTCTGAGATTAATGAGTCATATGGTTGGAAAATGTCTCATTTTTTAGAAAACACCAAACTGTTTTCCAGAGTGGCTATACCAGTTTACATTCCAAATGGCAGCATATGAGAAACCCAGTTTCTGTTCATCCTCATAAGCATTTGCTGCTGTCACTTTTTTTTGTTGTTGTTGTTGAATTTTAGCCATGCTGAAAGTGATAGCTTACAATGAAAGGTGTCAAATTCCTGATCTTGGAAGTAGATTAACTTCAAGACCAGGAACTGGGCTTGATCACTCAGGAGCTTTTGTGTAACAGAGTTTTATTAAAGTATGAAAACAGACAGAGAAAACTTCTGACATAGACATGAGAAGGGGGACAGAGAGTGCCCCCCTCGATAGTCTAAGGAAGGGAGTTATATACTTCTTAAATTAGTTATTACAATAAATCAAAAGAATGTCTCAAGGTTGTAAAGATCTTACTAGACCCACTCTCATAATTTACATTTTAAGATAACTGGATTAGCCAAAAGATTTTCGGGAAAGGAAACTGCCCTCAAGGATGCATTGTTGTTATATAATACTTAGTACAGAGTTTAAGCTGTTTGTTACATAATCATCAGTTCCAGGCTTAAAGAAAAAAAAAAAAGAAAAAAAGGAAAAGTTTTATGTGACAAGACTGAGGAATGTAGAGGAAAAAAAAAAAAAGTCCCAGACCACTTTCTCATCCTCAGGGACCCTGGACTTCTTATCAACCTGCCTAGGAATTGACTCTCTCAAAAGGTTGAAGAAATATCTTATTCTGGTTTTAATTTGAATTATTTTAATAGCTAATGATGCTGAACACCATTTCACATGCTAATTTGCCATCTCTACATCCTTTTCATTGAAATATCTGTTCATGCATTTTTGTCTGTTTACTAATTGGACTGCTTCTTTTTTTTTTTTTTAAACTGTTGAGTTTAGAGAGTAACTTATGTATTCTTGGTGTCTGTTGGATATGCAATTTGCAAATATTTTCTCCCACTCTGTAACTTGTCCTTTCACATTCTGAACAGTATATTTGGCAGAATGAAACTTTTTAATTTTCATGAAAATCCAACTTTTCAATTTTTCTTTTATGGATTACACTTTGGTGTGTAAGTTCAAGAGCTTTTATATAGTATAAAACTTTCTTATCTTGAAGATTTTCACCATAATTCTTTTTTTCAGATAGTATATTGTTTTACATTTTACACAAGTCTGTGATTCATTTTGAATTAATTTTTTATATAATACATTTGTGTAATAATATTCTAGTGTAATTTTGTATGAGATTTGGATTGAGCTACATTTTCTTTTGTCTGTGGATGTTCAAAACCATTGTTGAAAAAACTAACATTTCTACTAGACCAATTTGCACTTTTGTCAGACTTGCACAGTGTATTTCTTGGGTCTATTTCAGGGTTCTCTTTTTTTTTTTTTTTTCATTTATCTATGTATCTTTCCCTCCAGTAATAACATGCTTTCTTAGTTACTATAGGCATATAATACATCTTCAGCTTAGGTAGACTGATTCCTTCCATTTTATTCTACTTTTTTCAAATTTATTTTAGCTATTCTAGTTCCTTTGTTTTTTGATATAAGTTTCATAATAATATTGTTTCTACTTAGAAAAACTATTGCTGATATTTGGATAGGAATTGTATTATATCTGTATACAATTTTTGGTGAATTGACATTTTTACTGAATAAGTCATCAAATACATTCATGTCTCTCCATTTATTCATATCTTTTATATTCTTTAATTAGTGTTTGCAGTTCCCAGTATATAACTGGAGCATATGTTTTGTTAGAATTACACAGATGGCACAATTTATCTCATTGTAAATGGTAGTGTCAGGTGAGTGTATGCCTCTCGGTTCTGTCTCGTCACAACAAAGATTTGAAGTGACGGACATTAAAGCCCTTGGCACAGTTCTCAGGTCTTGGACAGTCCTTGTTATAGCTCTTAGACAAATCAGTGTTACAGCTCTATTTTATTTAGAAAATAGCAAGAGAATCCATCCTCAAGGCGTGAGGGCATGCTGACCCAAAGATGCGAAGAGAAAAGAGTGGGGGAGCATGCCAGCACATGAGAGAGAGAGAGAGAGGGAGAGAGAGAGAGAGAGAGAGAGAGAGCACACTTTGGCTCCTCTTTTTATATGTTTTTTCCTCCCCCTGGGTCTGCCCTATGTAAATTGGGCTAGCCAGGAGTGCTGTTTGTCCTACTTGAGGTCCTCACTCAGGTTCTCGGACCTTCCTTTGACCTTCCTTTATTTTCACGGACTTTTCCCTTCCTTGTCTTTTAGCCACCACCATTTTGGACTCCTGTTTCCTATTCTAACTACTTAACATTCCCCCTCAAGAGATGAGAGGCCCAATTCTCTGGGAATAGGGGCATCAAGGTCTTTCTGGCTACTTCCTGCTGAACTTGGATGGTGAAGAGTATTGGGCCTTCCCCTCTTGCTAGTCTCAAGCCTCAGAGTCCTTATAGCAGTGTCCATCTAAGGGTGAGTAATATTTTCCATGGTTGGCTGTAGTTTTATATCTTTGTTGAACTGGCACTGCATGTTGTAGCTTGTTGACCTGGGCAAAGACAAAACAGGTTAGACAATTGATAATACATGGAGCAATCATAAGCAGCATCAATATAGTACAACAAGGACTAGTAGGGGCATTAGCCAATTCCAAATTCCCATGGCCAGGATGGCTCAAGTCTCTCCCTGTTCAGGAATCAGAAGATCTGTCTCCTGTCTGTTTTGGAGTACAATCTCTGTCAAGCTATGTTGGCTGTTTAGAGCTATCCTGAGAAATCTTATCCCCAGAAACCAGATTTGGGGGTGTTCATTAGAATGGCACTCATTTGTAGTTCTGAATAGGTATCTGAGATCTCCCAGGGGCTCACAGGTGTATTGAGTGTCCTCTTCTGTTTCCTTCCATGGCTTGACTCGTGAGTAGTGAATCCAGGAGTCATGTCCTAGTACCTTGACTGCTGTGGGGCTAGAAAGTATTACAGGGTAGGGGCCCTTCCATGTGGGCTGGAGTTGAGCCTTTGGAGACCCATCTTTCCAGACTTTAATTAGGACTTGAGTTCCTGGAGCATATAGTGGTGACTCCTTAGAATCTTTTGGGTCCTGGTTCATACCCCATAAGCATATATCCTGTTGGAATTGTCCAGTGGCCATGGTATAAGAATGGAGGGTCTGAACTTCTGGATATAGGAAGAGGTCATTGACATAAAAAAAAAAAAAAAAAAAGTCTCCCATATAGCATTTCATAAGGTCTAAGACCAATCTGTTCCTTAGGGGCAATACAGGCGTGAAGGAGAGCCATTGGTAAAGTCTCCTTCCATCCCAGGGAGGTCTTTTGGGTTATCTATTTTATTGCTAATTTTAAGAATTGGTTGGCTTTTTCTACTTTTCCTGAAGACTGAGACCTCCAGGCACAATGGAGATAATAAGTAATGCCCAATACTTTAGAGACCCTTTGGGTGACCTTAGAAGTAAGTGATGTCCCATTGTCATTTTGTAATGACCAAACCTTGGAATGATTTCATGGAGCAGTTTTTTTTACCAACCCCTCAGCCTAGAGCTCCCCTCGTGGCACAGATGGTAAAGCGTCTGCCTGCAATGCGGGAGACCGAGGTTCGATCGCTGTGTTGGGAAGATCTCCTGGAGAAGGAAATGGCAACCCACTCCAGCATTCTTGCCTGGAGAATCCCACGGATGGAGGAGCATGGTAGGCTAGAGTCCATGGGGTCGCAAAGAGTCAGACACAAGTGACTGACTTCACTTCACTCACTTCACTTTCAGCCTTCTCAGTCCAGGTGGAAAAGCCTTCAATCCATCCTATGAATGTATCTCTCATGACTAATAGGTATTTATACCCTTGAGAAAATGGCGTCTGGGTGAAGTCCATCTGCCAGTCCTCTCCTGGGTAGGCCCCACATTGTTGGATGGGCTGGGCCAGCTGGGATCTTCGAGCTCTTTGGGGGTTGTTTAACTGGCAAATGGGACAAGAGGAGGCCTTATAGTTGTTTGTAGGCCTGTTTCTCTGAAGGACCTTTCTAATAATCTTTGGAGGGCCTTTTCTCCTAAATGAGTAGTGGCATGTAAGGAGTTAACCAACTTCCATTGAGTTTCCCAAGTAGAAAAAGGAGTCCCTGCTTTTGGAACCACTCCATATGATCTTCTTTAAAGCCCTCACTCTTGGCTTTAAGAGTTTTACCTTCGATATATGAAGGAGTTTCTGGCAAATTAGTCTGTGGAACTAGGTTGGCAACCCCTATTAGGTCATTGTTCTGTAATGTTGCTCTCTTAGCTGGCTGATCAGCTGCTTGGTTCCCTCGTGCAACTTCCGTATTCCCTTTTTGGTGTCCTTTACAGTGGGAGACTGAAACCTCAGTGGCAGATGGACTGCCTCCAAGAGTCTAAGAATTTGATCACCATATTTGATTGGGGACTCTCACGTGGTCAAGTGGCCCCTTTCTTTCCAAATAGCAACATGTGCATGTAGCACCAGAAAGGCATACTTGGAGTCAGTGTAAAAGGCTATTCTTTTTCCTTTTCCCAGTTCTAAAGCTCAAGTCAAGGCTAAGAGCTCAAATAATTGGGCTGAAGTACCTGGTGGCAGAGGCTTAGCTTCTATGATCTCAAAATTGGAGACTACTGCATATCCAGCTCTTCTTTTTCCATCTAAGACAAAGCTGCTTCCATCAGTGAACCAGATTTTCTCAGGATTGGTCAGAGGATCTTCCGACCATCCTTCTTGGGGTTTTGTCCAGTGGTCCAAGGTTTCTAGACAAAAGTGTAAGGGGAGAGAGCCCTCGTGGGTAGGCACAAGGGTGTCTGGGTTGAGAACCTCACAAGGGGATATAGTGAGGCCTGGATTTTCCATCATCATGACTTGATATCTGAGGACTCTTTGATCAGACATCCATAAATGGCCTTTCTCATTTAGGAGTTGTTTTACTTGGTGGCTGGTGAAAATAGTTAGTTTGCCCCCAAAGGAGAGTTTTAAAGCATCTTCTATCATGATTGCAATAGCTGTAAGATTTCGAAGGCCGGGTGGCCAGCCTTGGGCGGTTGGATCTAGCCTCTTGGATAAATAAGCTACAGGCTGGGGCTCAGATCCCAACCTTTGAGTTAACACTCCCAAGACTATTCCCTCTCTTTCATGGACATAAAATTAAAATGTTTTTTCTGGGTCTGGCAACCTCAAGGCAGGTGCCTGAGTTAAGGCCTGTTTTAGTGTAGCCTCTGCCTTCTTTTGAGGAATTCCCCACATCGGTGGGATTAAATCTTCCCATCCCTTTAAGCTCTCACATAAGGGCTGGTCAATTAGACCATAGTTGGGTATCTAGATTCTACAATACCCAGTTAGCCCCAGGAAAGCTCGCAACTGTTTTCGAGTTGTGGGGAAGGGCAACTGAAGGGTTCCTTGTACCCGATCAGAGGACAGCTTCCTGGCCCTGTGTGTAATCTGACCTCCCAGGTAAGTGACCTTTGTCCGACCATCTGTACCTTAGAATTGGAGACTTTATATCCCCTTTCTGCCAAAAAGTTTAGAATTTGAATTGCATGTTGTTGGACATTTTTGTTTTGTTTTGTTTTTTCAGTCTGGAGAGCAGATTAGTAGGTCATCTACGTAGTATAATATTTCCCATTAGGTCCCAGGTCCAGATCTAGGATATCCTGACTAAAGGCCTGTCCAAACAAGTGGGGGCTATCTCTGAACCCCTGAGGTGATACTGTCCAAGTCATCTGTTGGTGTCTTTCTCCTGGGGCCTCCCACTCAAAGGCAAAAAGATATCAGGTTTCTTTAGCCAGTGGTATGCAAAAAAATGCATCTTTGAGATCCAAGACTGTAAACCACTTGGCACTGGGTGGGATTTCTCCCAAGATTACATAGGGATTGAGTACTGTGGGATGAAGTGGGACTACAGCTTCATTTATGATCCAGAGATCTTGAAGCATTTGCCAGGTTCTGTCCTTTTTCTTTAGTGAGAGGATTGGGGTGTTACATGTTGAATTGGTGGGGACCAATAGCCCACAAGCAAAGAATTTATTTATTAAAGGCTGTAGTCCTTCCCCAGAGAAGGCGATGACACCCCACTCCAGTACTCTTGCCTGGAAAGTCCCATGGATGGAGGAGCCTGGTGGGCTGCAATCCATGGGATCACGAAGAGTCGGACACAACTGAGTGACTTCACTTTCACTTTCCACTTTCACGCATTGGAGAAGGAAATGTCAACCTACTCCAATGTTCTTGCATGGAGAATCCCAGGGACAGGGGAGCCTGGTGGGCTCCCGTCTATGGGGTTGCACAGATTTGGACACGACTGAAGTGACTTTACAGCAGCAGCAGCAGCCCCTTCCGAGCCTCTCTTTTGAGGGGATATTGTTTCTGGTTAGGAAACCAAGTGGGATCTCAGAGGACAATGATGACAGGTTCAGTTTTGTGGGCTCGTCCAGGAATTCCCTGGTCCCACACCTGGGGGTTAATTTTGTCCTCTCATAGTTTTTGGTACCTCTCTATTGGAGAAGGTGTAATGGGTTCTTCAGTAGTAACCAGAAGCTGTAGGGGCCTAGGGGCTGAAAAGCTCCCCATCAAAAGGGTGGTCCCGAGTTTAGTGAGTATATCTCTTCCCAATAAGGGAGTAGGACACTCAGGGACCACTAGAAACTGGTGGGAAAGTATTTGTCCATCCCAGCAACAAAGGGCATGGGTGACTCTTTTAGTAATTGCTTTTTCTGTAGCATCCAAAATGATACAGGTTTGGGAGGAGAAGGCTCCGGAATAGGAGATCAAGACAGAGATAGGTAGCCTGCATGTCAACCAAGAAATTCTCGGACCTACCTGCCACACTCAGTTGCACCCCTGGCTCTAGCCCATGATGGTTATCTGTGACAGACAGGCTGGCTGGAGTGGACCGCTTCAGTCCTATTGAACCATCGTGAGGGAAAGCTTGGTGCTTGACCCTGAGGCTCTTGGGTCCCTAGGGCAAAGTGCCACCCAATGTCCCAGTTGATGGCATTCATAGCAAGCCATTTTAGGAGACTTGTCATGGTTTGGACACTGTTTGGCCCAATGCCCCGCCTGTCTACAGATTAGGCATTTGCTTCATGCTTTGTCCTTCAAGAATTCAGGGTTTGCCATAGGGCTTCCCTGGAGGGTGGCCAGCATCTGGGCATGCCTTGTCTCTTTCCTTCTCTCCTTCTCCTGGGCCTTGGCCTCCTTCTCCTGTTCTCTGTTATAAAAGGTATTGGTAGATGTCTAGACCATCTCATCTAAAGAGGCAGCAGGGTCCTGCTGCTGTAGCTGTTGCAACTTAATTCTGATATCTGATGCACATTGGGATGGGAATTTGTCCTTTAAAATCACCTGTCCCTCCTAAGAGTCTAAGTCCAGATTGGTAAACTTTTGGAGAGCCTCTTTTAACCTTTACAGAAAGGCAATGGGGTTCTCATTGGGCTCCTGAGTTATTGCTGAGACTGGGCACAGTCCCACAAGTAATAGGCTTCCTTCTGTTTCCATGGGTGGACTTCCTTATGGGTGAGTCTTTTTGAAGCTTATCCTACCCAGCACTGTTGTAACCTGAGAGTCAGGCATTCCAGGTCAGGGTGCAGATCCCCAGGCAGGCTGAGGCATGACAGCCTCCTGGAGATCCAATCCCCAGGCAGCTCGAGGCGTGACGACCCCTTGGGACCACAGGACTGGCAGATCCCTGAGCAGGTTGAGGTGT
The DNA here is from genome assembly GCF_003369695.1 of Bos indicus x Bos taurus. NCBI lineage: Eukaryota > Metazoa > Chordata > Mammalia > Artiodactyla > Bovidae > Bos > Bos indicus x Bos taurus. The sequence goes on from NC_040079.1 coordinate 118,797,413, forward strand.
GACAACCTTTTGAGGATCAGATCCTTAGGCAGGTCAAGGCAGGTTGACCTCCTGGGACCCTCAGACTGGAGTTGGGCATCCCCAAGATCTCCAGCATGACCAGTGCTGGGTAGGATTAAGGTGTTGTAATCTTAACTCATTACTGGTTTGTCCAACATGGATGGGAATAGATATGATGTAAAGTAATCCAAGCCTGTGCCCTGAGACTGGGAAACAGTGTAACAGTCATAAGCCTTATCTTCTTACTGTTCTAATGGATTGTAAGTCACTGATTTCTTCCCCTAGTCCTCCTTAAGAGCAGGTTAGGATGTCTCCAATAGTAAATATGTTGTTGTCATAGACCCACTTTAGGTAATAACAGAAGTAGTGACAAAGGAGTGGGTTATCTGGCCCTGTTAGGGACATTAAGGTATTTTAATAATAGGCTGGGTGGAGCAATGTTGCCTACAAGGGGGCAGGGCCCAGACTGTAGGAGTTACTAATTGGCTTAAGAACAAATTTGTCAAGAGGCAACAGACCAGATGTTCCATTAAAGTGGAGTGGAGATTTGATCCAAGGATGTGTTTGTAACTTTAGGAGAAGGGTGGTAAGGGTTTCGGCCCAAACGGCTGGCTGGGCTAACTCCCAAAGTGGCAACATTATCCCTGGAAACCCAATTGCTTTTGAAAGGATGCCAACTTATGGACTTCTAACAGGCACTGTGTGCCTGTCCCCCACCCTAGCGGGTTCACTGAGAGATGCTGGTGTTGCACATGTTTCAGGAAAAATGGAAGATGAAGTTATTTATTATACAGTACTTCCCTCTCAAAGGCCAGCTATTTTCTGCTTGTCCCTGCAGAAGATTGTAGAGGCAACATTGTGGGCTTGGACGGGGCTCAGGAAAAGAGCATGAAACAGGAGGGAAGGGGGCAGAGTTCAACCTTTGAAAGAATGACATAGCACAAGGGCATAATGTAAACCAATTAAAATCAATTGGGTCCAAGATGACAAGTTAAATTCAAGTAAACCTTAATCCCCAATCTGTAAGCCAAAAGACATACCCAGAGGTGGCAGGACAGCTCTAAGGCACTGTCAAAAGACAGAGGAGTGGGTGGCTCCCCAATGGTTGGGATGATCCTCCCACTCGTCAGCATATGAATTCACCCTGCTAGCAAAACCTAGACAGGCCAAATTCCATGGCCCCAGCCCTTGTCTTGGACTGTGAAGAAAGCTGAGCACTGAAGAATTGATGCTTTTGAACTGTGGTGTTGGAGAAGACTCTTAAGAGTCCCTTGGACTGCAAGGAGATCCAACCAGTCCGTTCTAAAGGAAATCAGTCCTGGGTGTTCTTTGAAAGGAATGACGCTAAAGCTGAAACTCCAGTTCTTTGGCCACCTCATGTGAAGAGTTGACTCATTGGAAAAGACTCTGATGCTGGGAGGAATTGGGGGCAGGAGGAGAAAGGGCCGATAGAGGATGAGATGGCTGGATGGCATCACTGACTCGATGGACGTGAGTTTGAGTGAACTCCGGGAGTTGGTGATGGACAGGGAGGCCTTCTGTTGCTGCTGCTGCTGCTGCTGCTGCTAAGTCGCTTCAGTCGTGTCTGACTCTGTGTGATCCCATAGAGGGCAGCCCACCAGCATCCCCCATCCCTGGGATTCTCCAGGCAAGAACACTGGAGTGGGTTGCCATTTCCTTCTCCAATGCATAAAAGTGAAAAATGAAAGTAAAGTCGCTCAGTCATGCCCAACTTCTATCGACCCCATGGACTGCAGCCTACCAGGCTTCTCCATTCATGGGATTTTCCAAGCAAGAGTACTAGAGTGGAGTGCTATTGCCTTCTCCACAGGGAGGCCTGGCGTGCTGCAATTCATGAGATTGCAAAGAGTCGAACACGACTGAGTGACTGAACTGAATTGAGCCCTTGTCCTCGGCAATGGCCCACACCCTGAAGAGTGTGCATCTCTCTGAATCCTAACTAATCTACCCCTTACTTATTGCTTTGTCTATCTCTGAATTTTTGCAGTGAGACATCAGAGCCTGAGCTTCATTAGGTCCTGAAGCCAGGCATCCTGGATTTTGGCTGGGCTCAAGTCCCAGGAGAGAGCTGAAGGACTTGAGTCCCAGGAGAGAGCTGAAGGACTCGAGTCCCGGGAGAGAGCTGAAGGGAGAAAAAAGCAGTAGGAAAAACATGCCAACGGACCCCCTTTATAGCCTGCTGGAAAATCTGCTAAATATCTGACCTGTGCTGACAGTTTTCATTGGCCTGATCCTTGGCACAGAGAAGATTTAAGATAGAAGAACCCCCAATGACTTGGGTAACAGCTACTGGGGTTCAGCAGATAGTGACTTTGGGACATACCAAAGAGAGCATGTCCAGAGTCCCTCAGTTGCACCCACTGCTGCCCATCTGTTCATGGGGGGTTTGAGGAAACAAGGAATGAGAGATTGTAAAGGAATTAAGATTTTGTTAGGCATATGTCCCTCCAGCCATAGGCGTGAGGACCTCCTACCTTAACCAGAGGTCTTCTGGAATCTGAGACTGAGCCGCATGAGCTTTCTGCTGAGTTCGTTTTTCACTGTCTGGGTTTCCAGCAGGATAGGCCTCTTGTCACTTCCTTTGTGCTGGGTTTTCTTCACATTCCGCTTCTACTACGAGAGAGCGAGAGAGCGTTCACTGAGTTAGTCTCTGGGGCGGGGAGGAGGGGGGAGGGGGACCTCGCCGAGGTTGTTTCAGCCAGGTTAAACCCAAGTCACGGCACCACAGATGTCAGGCAAGTATATGCTCCTAGGTTCTGTCTCGTCACAACAAACATTTGGAGTGACAGACATTTAAAGCCCTCGGCGCGCCACAGTTTTCGGGTCTTGAACAGACCATGTTATAGCTCTCTTAGACAAATCAGTGTTACAGCTCTATTTTATTTAAAAAAATAGCAAGAGAATCCATCTTTGAGGCATGAGGGCATGCCTACCCAGGATGCAAAGAGAACAGAGTAGGGGAGCGCTGGAGAAAGAGAGAGAGAGAGAGAGAGAGAGAGAGAGGTGCTTTGGCTCCTCTTTCTATATGTTTTTCCTCCCCCTGGGCCTGTCCTTTGTAAATTAGGCTAGCCAAGAGTGCTGTTTTTTCTACTTGAGGTCCTCACTCAGGTCCTCGGATCTTTCTTTGACATTTCTTTGTTTTATTTTCGCGGGCTTTTCCCTTCCTTGCCTTTTAGCCACCGCCAGACTCCTATTTCCTATTCTAACTACCTAAGAGTAGTATGCTTTTAACCTCAGAGTCCAGGTGTTCACTGAGACTGTAAATGTTGTTGATTTTTCATCTTGTGACTTTGTTGATCAATTGTTAGTTTAGGGAGTTATTTTGTAGCTTTTTTGGTATTTTCTGTATAGACAATCTTGTCATCAGCAAAGATGGACAGTTTTGTGTCTTCCTTTCCAATCTATGTGACATTTCCCCTGCCTTAAACCCGGGTTGAAAGTCCAATCTTGAATTCAGGAGTCCCCTCTGTACCAGTAGAGTGGGGAGGATGTGGGAGGCCTCATTCCTGCCTCTCAAGGATGGAAGTCATTTTCTTCACTGAGACTTTGTTGGACTGGGTGAGAATGAAACCAAAGTTTTATCTGAGTGTTTAACTGGAGTAGAGCTCTTACTGTCTAAAATTTTAGTCTTTTTAGACTGAGGAAGGCTGCCCCTTCCCTTGTCCTTTGACTGAAAATAGAAGGCTTTTGGGGGGAAGATTTTTTTTGTCTGTATGGGTTGTCAGCTTGTTTTGCACCCAGAGACAAAAAGAAAATCCAGGAGTTCATCCTCTTGTCATTCCCTGGGCCCTGAGTTCTGGCTAGTCTCAACCTTTCAAGATTTTCTTAGGCTTGTTTTATATAATGACCAGGGTTTTTATGAGTATTTAACAGGAAGGAATGGGCTTCCCAAGTGGCTTAGTGGTAAAGAATCTACCTTCCAATGCAAGGAGACTCAGGAGATGAGGGTTCAATCCTGGAGGAGAAAAATGGCAATCCATTTTGGTATTCTTGCCATGGACAGAGGAGCCTGAAGGCTATAGTCCATAAGGTCACAAAGAGTCCAATACGACTGAGAAACTGAGAAAGCAAAGTAAGAGGGAATAAGGAAAAATATGTCTACTCCATTTTCCCAGGAAAAGTCTTAGAGTCAAGGATATTTTTAAAATACTCTGCTGAGAAATATTAATATATATATATATATATATATATATATATATATAATTGCTTTTTCTTGAAAAAGAGACCAAGTAACATAATCTATTTTTCAAACAGTTCAGTTCAGTCACTTAGTCATGTCCGATTCTTTGCAACCCCATAAACCGTAGCATGCCAGGCCTCCCTGTCCATCGCCAACTCCTGGAGTTTACCCAAACTCATGTTCATTGAGTCCATGATGCCATCTAACCATCTCATCCTCTGTTGTCCCCTACTCCTTCTGCCCTCAATCTTTCTCAGCATCAGGGTCTTTTCAAATGCGTCAGCTCTTCACATCAGGTAACCAAAGTACTGGAGTTTCAGCCTCAACATGAGTCCTTCCAATGAACACCCAGGACTGATCTCCTTTAGGATGGACTGGTTGGATCTCCTTGCAGCCCAAGGGACTCTCCAGAGTCTTCTACAACACCACAGTTCAAAACCATCAATTCTTCTGTGCTTAGCTTTCATCACAGTCCAACTCTCACATGACTACTAGGAAAACCATAGCTTTGACCAGATGGACCTGTGTTAACAAAGTAATATCTCTGCTTTTTAATATGTTGTCTAGGTTGGTCATAATTTTCCTTCCAAGGAGCAAGTGTCTTTTAATTTCATGGCTGCAATCACCATCTGCAGTGATTTTGGAGCCCCCAAAAATAAAGTCTAACACTTTAAATAGTGTCAAATAGTCCCATCTATTAGCCATGAAGTGATGGGACCAGATGCCATGATCTTAGTTTTCTGAGTATTGGGTTTTAAGCCAACTTTTTCATGTTCCTCTTTCACTTTCATCAAGAGGCTCTTTAGTTTTTAGGCTTTTTAGTTTTTCTTCACTTTCTGCAATAAGGGTGGGGTCATCTGAATATCTCAGGTTATTGATATTTCTCCCAGCAATTTTGATTCCAGCTTCTGTTTCTTCCAGCCCAGTGGTTCTCATGATGTACTCTGCATATAAGTTAAACAAGCAGGATGACAATATACAGCCTTGACATACTCCTTTTCTTATTTGGAACCAGTCTGTTGTTCCATGTCCAGTTCTAACTGTTGCTTCCTGATCTGCATACAGGTTTCTCAAGAGGCAGGTCAGGTGCTCTGGTATTCCTATCTCTTTCAGAATTTCCCACAGTTTATTGTGATCCACACAGTCAAGGAATTTGGCATAGCCAATAAAGCAGAAATATATGTTTTTCTGGAACTCTCTTGCTTTTTCGATGATCCAGTGGATGTTGGCACTTTGATCTCTGGTTTCTCTGTCTTTTCTAAAACCAGCTTGAACATCTGGAAGTTTACCGTTCATGTATTGCTGAAGCCTGGTTTGGAGAAATTTGGGCATTACTTTACTAGTGTGTGAGATGAGTGCAATTGTGCATTAGTTTGAGCATTCTTTGGCATTGCCTTTCTTTGGGATTGGAATGAAAACTGACCTTTTCCAGTCCTGCGGCCACTGCTGAGTTTTCCAAATTTGCTGACATATTGAGGGCAGCACTTTCACAGCATCATCTTTTAGGATTTGAAATAGTTCAACTGGAATTTCATCACCTTCACTAGCTTTGTTTGTAGTGATGTTTCCTCAGGTCCACTTGACTTCACATTCCACGATGTCTGGCTCTTGGTGAGTGATCACACCATCATGACATTGATATTAATTTTTTGAATTAATGAGTTTTATGAAAGCCCTTTATTTTCAGTATCTATTATAAAATATTTTTAAACCAAAATATTTCAATAAATGCTCTCTAAAGGCCAAAAATCCATGAAATGTATTTCTGGATCACTAGATAAGAAAATGTTTAATACTTTAAATCTGTTCAGCAGTTTTATATATAATAGATTAAAAAATGTTGGGTTAGCCAAAATGTTTGTTCAGGTTACATTCAAAAAACGTTTTGATCACCCAATATATAATAATCAAAACAGGATTTGATCATTTAAGAGTTTGCATGAATCAATAATAAACTTCTGCTTTAGTCTTTTAGTCAATATAATAAGGTGTACATAACTCTTACTCAGTGGTGACATTGTATGCCTTGTAGTATAAACCTAATGTTATCAGGAAACTGGATGACTTTAAAGCCCACTGTAATCATTGGTAATATCATAATATATTCAGTAAAATCTTATAATAAATTGTAATTTGCATAAACAAATGTCTCAATGCAAAATTGCCTGTAACTGCCAATGAAAAGAGATCAGTACTGAACTGAATTCTCTGAAGATACAGTTGTTGTTGCTTTTCAGTCCCTCAATTGTGTCCAACTCTTTGTGACCCCATAGACTACAGCCTGCTAGGCTTGCCTGCCCTTCACTATCTCTCAGAGTTTGCTCAAGCTCATGTCCATTGAGTCTATGATGCCATCCAACCAGCTCATCTTCACTGCCACTCTTTTCTCCTCCTGCCCTCATCTTTCCCAGCATCAGGGTCTTTTCCAATAATCTGGCTCTTCACATCAGGCAGCCAAAGTATTGGGGTTTCAGCTTTAGCATCAGTCCTTCCTATGAACATTCAGGGTTGATTTCCTATAAGATTAATTGGTTTGATCTGCAGTAGTTTATATGAGATTGTAATTTGAATTAATTCTAATGTCTACCCTTCCAGTAGCATTTTTAGTTTTATCTTGAAGTAACCAAATAGTGGGTATATTATCACCTCAAATCTTTGAATTTTACAACTTATTTTTCACTTCTTATCCGCATTAAAAATGGCAAAGCAAATTTCCTTCTAGGATTTTCTTCTTGGCCAGATTTACCCAAGAGAAGAAAATAATAATATAACACTCACTAGAAGCCACTGTTCCTGCACTGTAATTATAAAAGTATCTGTATTTATGTCCAAATAAAGAGGACTTCTCTGGTGGCTCAGATGGTAAAGCATCTGTCTACAATGTGGGAGACCTGTGTTCAATTCCTGAGTCAGGAAGTTCCCTAGAAAAGGAAATGGCAACCCACTCCAGTACTCTTGCCTAGAAAATCCCATGGACGGAGGAGCCTGGTGTCCATGGCATCACAAAGAGTCAGACACGACTGAGCAACTTCACTTCACTTCACTTCAAAGAGGGGAAACTCTGCAATGTGTCGTGAGGAAATAATGAACATAAACAGAGTGTGGGACAGGGCAAGAGCTTCAAAGAAAAAGAAAGAGAAGTAAAAACAGAAGAGAAATGCCACCTAGCATCACAGATGGAAGGGATCAGAAGAGGGAGATTCACACCTGCAAGTCTAGACCAAAAGGGAGCCAAGTCCCAGGGTAAGTAGGGCAGATAAGGAAAACAGGAAGAGGAAGTGGCCTGAAGGAGGAAAGGGCACCAATGCTGAGGGCAAAAGCCCCATCTTCATCCACAGACGGAGTAACAAACTCATAGCAAAGCATTCTCTCTGGGGTATAATAACTTTCCCCTGGAATCTCCTGAGAGGAAGGTCACCAAAGGGGCAGTTTTCCCCTTTCCCTCCTGAGAAAGCCAATTTCACAAGCCAGTCACTTGGAAGGAGGCCTGTGCTCCTGCTCAAATCTCAGACATCGCACCATCCAGAGAAACAGGATTTCCTAGCCAGAGGACCATGGGGAGAATTCAGCAAAATTCAGGTGGCTCATGACCCTGCTTGTGAAAAACATCTTTTCCATTTTCACCAGGGTCAGGCAAGGCTGATCAGGGCAACTGAACTTTCCCTAAGGAGTCCCCATACTATCCCTGGCCCCAGGACACCAATTCCACTGGAGGAGAGTACCTCCACCCAGCAGTAAGAGGAACACATGATTAAAATGAAGGTAAAAGTCAGAATTTTCCACATTGGCAGGATTTTTTCTTTTATTTAACTGCAACACAAATAAAATAAAAGTGGATTTTTAAAACCAATGATAATCATCAGTATGTTTCACACACTGAAACACAACAGCAACACTATGGGAATTAAGGAGGAAAATGTGGGAGTAGGAAGTGCAACCTTAGATTCTATTTATAGCTCAGAATCCAAATTTCTAAGCCACAAAAGAAGAGGCACCCTGACAACGTCAAGGACTTTCCATTGCTCCACAGGTAGTGCAGATGGCTGTCGTAAAGAATTCATTTGCAGGAGACACTGGAGACGTGGGTTCAATTCTTGGGTTGGGAAGATCCCCAGAGAAGGAAACAGCAACCCACTTCAGTATTCTTGCCTGAAAATCCCAGAGACAGAGGAGCCTCGTGGGTTACAGTCCATGGGGTTACAAAGAGTCAGGCGTGACTGACATGACTGAGCATAGCATAGCAGCATAATTAGTGCACCAGACAGAGATGGGTGGAGACTCTAAAGCTGTAGGGCATAGATTTGGATGCATCAGACATAGATTTTCATTCCCTGGATTTTGTAGAGAAGTTAAAACCCTTCCTATTTTTGGCATATTGGTTTCCTTTCTTGCAAGAAAGGAAATGATTAGAATAGTAAACAGGAGGTCTATCGTAAAGTTGAGTAGAAATATATTTCATCGTCTGTGATACCTTGGGACTAACTTGTGACAGAGGGTTGAGGCCAGCAAGCTGAGGTTTCTGTCTCTGCAGTCCCAGGAAAGGCTTACACACACCTGGATGCCTGAGACACCGGCTTCTGTGGATTTTCCCTCCTGGTGTGGTCAGTCTGATAGAGGCCTGCTAAGAGAGATTAGACTCTCTGGGCTTAGATACACAGCTGCAGGATTTTAGGTGGCCCCTGGTGGCAGAGGAAGTTATAGGAATGGGTCTGGCCCAGCAAGCTTATTTCTCTTTTCAGGTAATCCACCAAACACCAGTTCTCACATTTCATCCCCTGAACCCAAGTGTTCATCAAATATGTTAGTCTTTTCTTTAAAGCTACAAATATACTGACCTTCCTTTATCTAGAGTGGGAGGTTACTGGGTGATTTGTCTCACCCTTGTCTGTGTCCTGGATGAACCAAGTGATGCATCATGCCCAGGGGTTGGGATGGACCCAGGTCAGCTCCTACTGAGCAACGGTCACCATACAGAGCCACCTGGTGGACATGTGGCTGTGCCAATGGATGGATGGTTGGAGGCTGGACTACGATGAGCCCATGGCCTGCTGTGATGCCGCACCACTTCCTTTCCTTTGTCCTTGGGATTCTGTGACCCACATCCAGGCATCTGAACCACAGTCCCTCCCAAACCATCCACAATGATCCCAATCAACACTCCACACATGGAGTCTGGTAGGAGCAGAAGGTGAAGCCTCCATCCAAAACACTAGTGTTTTACCCTGCCCAGAGGACATGTGATTGAAGGCTGGATTCTCTCATTAGTGGAACAGGATTCCCCAAAGCACAAAGAACTCATGTAAAGATGAACAAGTCCTCAAGTAGAATCAGAAGACACCATCAGCTCTGTCCCAGGAGATCCTGTTCCCATTCTCATCCTTAGACTTGAAGGCTCAAGAGCTCTGCCAGGGCAGAGGGGCCAAACAGAGGAGCACCAGAGGGACTTGGGAGGGGTCTAAACCTCTCCCAAGGAATGAGGACTGGGTCTGACTAAAACCTTTTTAGTCATTTTCAGCCCAACAGGATACTCACACATTAAAACTGTGAGGAGGATGCCTGCTTGCCTGCACTAGTTCCCCCCTGATGGGGCTTCTCGGTGACTTTGGGGTTGGGCCCCTTTTCCAACCCTTGTGTCTCTCATGGCCCTTTGTTTTCCTCCATCTTCTGCGAATGTGACCCTTGTAAACACAGCTGGTGATCCATTGCTGTAAAAGCTTTCCAGGGACACAGTTCCATCAGAGTACCCACCTTTCACCCCCCTTTCCCATCCCGGGCTGCCTCTGGATTAGCCATGCTCAGGACAGGAACACCTGTGTCCAGCTCAAGTATCCACACCTTCAGGCTGCCCACCTCCTCAGCAAGCCTTGGTTTCAGCCTCCAGCTCTGGCAGGCAGACCAGGCTGATGAACTCTGAGGACCCCAGGTGGGTGTGCTACTGTGGGCCCAGGCTCTTCCTCATCTGTGAGGTTCCAGCTCTCCTCCTGAGCTAACTGTCCATTTGAGAGCCAGGGTGTACTATTCCTGAGGGAATTTGACAGTGCTCTTGCCTTTCATCCCTCTTTTCCAACTCGTTTTCCAGATGCTTGAAATGTTTAGACCTCAAGGCTCACATAGATAACAGGCAGTCCTATCTCTCTGGATTTCTCTTTCAACCCACACTCATTTCTCTAAATATGAGAACTCCATAGGGAGACAGCAGGCCCAGATGGTCATCAATGACCCATCCTTTAGTAGATATGTGACTCCATGGTGACTTGCCATGGCCCCAAGGACGTTGTCCCACACTCCTAGGGTAGGTTACCCATTCTTAGGCTTGTGTTATTCAGTCTACACTCAGCACCACTTTGTCAAAAAACTGTTTTGAAGAAACACTAGGGAATTGTTTGGTGGAGCTTAGAAAACCCAAATTCAGAATGAAGTGGCTAACATAAAGCAGAAATGAAGCTCAGCTCTGGATGTGTCTGATAGTGAAAGTAAACTCTGATGCTATAAATAACAATATTGAATAGGAACTTGAAATGTCAGGTCTATGGATCTACATAAATTGGACGCAGTCAAGAAGGAGATTTCAAGACTGAACATCTATATCTTAAGAATCAGTGAACTAAAATGGACAGGAATTGGTGGATTTAATTCAAATGACCCTTATGTATATTACTATGGGCAAGAATCCCATACAAGAAATGGAGTAGCCCTCATAGTCAACAAAAGGGTCTGAAATGCAGTACTTGGGTGCAAGCTCAAAAATGTCAGAATACTCTCTATTCATTTCCATGGCAAACCATTCAACATCACAGCAATTCAAATCTATGCCCCAACTACTGACGGTGAAGAAACTGAAGTTGACTGGTTCTATGAAGACCAACAACATATTCTAGAACTAACATCAAAATAAACAAATGAAGAAATAAAATAAGATGTCTGTTTCATCTTAGGAGATTGGAATGCAAAAGTAGGAAGTCAAGAAATGCCTAGAGTAACAGTTAAGTTTGGTCTTGGAGTACAAAATGAAGCAGGGCAAATGCTAACAGTTTTGTCAATACAATGTGCTGGTGATAGCAAACAGCATTTTCCAACAACACAAGAGTTGATACTACATATGGACATCACCAAATGGTCAATACTGAAATTAGATTGATTGTGTAATTTTCAGCAAAAGATAGAGAATCTCTATGCAATCAGTAAAACACCTGGAGATAACTGTGGTTCACATCATGAGCTCCTTATTGAAAATTCAGGTTTAAATTGAAGAAAGTAGGGAAAACTGCTAGGCCATTCAGGAATGACCTAAATCAAATTCCCTATAATTATACAGTAAAGTTGATGAATAGATTCAAATGATTAGATCTGGTAGATAGAGTGCCTGAAGAACTATGGACAGAAGTTTGTAGCATTGTACATGAGGCAGTGACCAAATCATTCCCAAGAAAAAGAACTGCAAGGAGGCAAAGTGGTTGTCTGAGGAGGCTCCACAAATATCTGAAGAAAGGTAAGGAGCAAAAAGCAAGAGGGGAAAATTTATGCAAGAATGGGCTTGATAAAGAAAATAAATGGTAAGGACCTAAAAGAAGCAGAAGAGATTAAGAAGAGGCAGTAAGAATACAAAGAAGAACTAAACAAACAAAAAAAAAGGACTAATGACCCAGATAACTATGATGGTGTGGCCACTCACCTAGAGCTAGATATGCAGGAGTGTGATGTCAAGTGGGCCTTAGGAAGCATTTTAGAAACAAAGATGGTGGAGGTGATGGAATTCCAGCTGAGCTGTTTAAAATCATAAAAGATAAAGCTGTTAAACTGTGACACTCAAATATGTCAGCAAATTTGGAAAACTCAGCAGAGGCCACAGGACTGGAAAAGGTAAGTTTTAATTTCAATCCCAAGGAAAGGCAATGTCAAAGAATGTTCAAACTATCATTAAATGTTGCTTATTTCACATACTATTGCAGTTAGACGCAAAATTTTCAAGCTAGGCTTCAGTAGTAAGTGAACTGAGAACTTCTAAATGTACAAGCTGAGTTTAAAAGAGGCAGAGAAATTAGAGATCAAATTGCTAACATTTGCTGGCAATGGCAACCCACTCCAGTACTCTTGCCTGGAAAATCCCATGGACAGAGGATCCTGGTGGGCTGCAGTCCATGGGGTCGCTTAAGAGTTGGACATGACTGAGCGACTTCACTTTCACTTTCACTTTCACAAATTGGAGAAGGAAATGGCAACCCACTCCAGTGTTCTTGCCTGGAGAATCCCAGGGACGGAGGAGCCTGGTGGGCTGCCATCTATGGGGTCATGCAGAGTCGGACACGACTGAAGCGACTTAGCAGCAGCAGCAGCAGCAGAGAGTCAGAACAAGGGAAATCCAGAAAAACATCTACTTCCGCTTCACTGACTATGCAAAGCCTTTGACTGTGTGGATCACAACAAACTGTGGAAAATTCTTAAAGTGATGGAAGTACCTGACCACCTTACCTTTCTCCTGAGAAATCTGTATTCAGGTCAAGAAGCAACAGTTAGAACCAGACATGGAAAAATGAGCCAGTTCAAAACTGAGAAAGGAGTACAACAAGCCAATTGTTACCCTGCTTATTTAACTTATATGAAGAGTACATCATGGGAAATACTAGGCTGGATGAATCACAAGAAGCTGGAATCAAGACTAATAGGAGAAATATCAACAACCTTAGATAAGCAGATGATACCAACCTAATTGCAGAAAGTAAATAGGAACTAAAAAGCCTCTTGATGAGGGTAAAAGAGAAGAGTGAAGTGAAAAAGCTGGCATGAAACTCAACATTAAAAAGAAAAAAAAAAAATGATGGTGGCAAAGAGCTGTTAAACAATGGTCAGCAGGAGCACACTGGAACCCACCAAAAAAATATACTCCACGTCCAAAGTGAAAGAAGCCACAACAAGATGGTAGGCGGGGCGCAAACATGATAAATCGTATACTGATGGAATTCCAGTTGAGCTATTTCAAATCCTGAAAGATGACTCTGTGAAAGTGCTGCACTCAATATGCCAGCAAATATGAAAACCTCAGCAGTGGCCACAGGACTGGAAAGAGTCCATTTTCATTCCAATCCCAAAGAAAGGCAATGCCAAAGAATGCTCAAACTAACACACAATTGCACTTATCTCACACACTAGTTGTAGAAGGAAATGGCAACCCACTCCAGTGTTCTTGCCTGAAGAATCCCAGGGACGGGGGAGCCTGGTGGGCTGCCGTCTATGGGGTCACACAGAGTCAGACACCACTGAAGCGACTTAGCAGCAGCAGCAGCATCAGACATTAGTAAAGTAATGGTTAAAATTCTCCAAGCCCAGGCTTCAGCAATATGTGAACCGTGAACTTCCAGATGTTCAAGCTGGTTTTATTTATTTATTTATTTTCTAATTTTATTTTATTTTTAAACTTTACATAATTGTATTAGTTTTGCCAAATATCAAAATGAATCCGCCACAGGTATACATGTGTTCCCCATCCCGAACGCTCCTCCCTCCTCCCTCCCCATACCATCCCTCTGGGTCGTCCCAGTGCACCAGCCCCAAGCATCCAGCATCGTGCATCGAACCTGGACTGGCAACTCGTTTCCTACATGATATTATACATGTTTCATTGCCATTCTCCCAAATCTTCCCACCCTCTCCCTCTCCCACAGAGTCCATAAGACTGTTCTATACATCAGTGTCTCTTTTGCTGTCTCGTACACCGGGTTATTGTTACCATCTTTCTAAATTCCATATATATGCGTTAGTATACTGTATTGGTGTTTTTCTTTCTGGCTTACTTCACTCTGTATAATAGGTTCCAGTTTCATCCGTCTCATTAGAATGGATTCAAATGTATTCTTTTTAATGGCTGAGTAATACTCCATTGTGTATACGTACCACAGCTTTCTTATCCATTCATCTGCTGATGGACATCTAGGTTGCTTCCATGTCCTGGCTATTATAAACAGTGCTGCGATGAACATTGGGGTACACGTGTCTCTTTCCCTTCTGGTTTCCTCAGTGTGTATGCCCAGCAGTGGGGTTGCTGGATCATAAGGCAGTTCTATTTCCAGTTTTTTAAGGAATCTCCGCACTGTTCTCCATAGTGGCTGTACTAGTTTGCATTCCCACCAACAGTGTAAGAGGGTTCCCTTTTCTCCACACCCTCTCCTCAAGCTGGTTTTAGAAAAGGCAGAGGAACCAGAGATCAAATTGCCAACATCTGCTGGATCATGGAAAAAGAAAGAGAGTTCCAGAAAAACATCGATTTCTGCTTTATTGACTATGCCAAAGGCTTTGACTGTGTGGATCACAATAAACTGTGGAAAATTCTGAAAGAGATGGGCATACCAGACCACCTGACCTGCCTCTTGAGAAACCTATATGCAGGTCAGGAAGCAACAGTTAGAACTGGACATGGAACAACAGACTGGTTCCAAATAGGAAAAGTAGTACATCAAGGCTGTATATTGTCACCCTGCTTATTTAACTTCTATGCAGAATACATCATGAGAAACACTGGGCTGGATGAATCACCAGCTGGAATCAAGATTGCCAGGAGAAATATCAATAACCTGAGATATGCAGATGACCCAACCCTTATGGCAGAAAGTGAAGAAGAACTGAAGAACCTCTCGATGAAAGTGAAAGAGGAGCATGAAAAAGTTGGCTTAAAGCTCAATGTTCAGAAAACTAAGATCATGGCATCTGGTCCCATCATTTCACAGCAAATAGATGGGGAAACAGTGGAAACATTGTCAGAGTTTATTTTGGGGGGCTCCAAAATCACGGTAGATGGTGACCGCAGCAATAAAATTAAAAGATGCTTACTCCTTGGAAGGAAAGTTATTACCAACCTAGATAGCGTATTGAGAAACAGAGACATTACTTTGCCAACAAAGGTCTATCTAGTCAAGGCTATGGTTTTTTCTGTGGTCATGTATGGGTGTGAGATTTGGACTATAAAGAAAGCTGAGCACAAAATTGATGCTTTTGAAATGTGGTGTTGGAGAAGACTCTCGAGAGTCCCTTGGACTGCAAAGAGATCCAACCAGTCCATCCTAAAGGAGATTAGTCCTGGGTATTCATTGGAAGGACTGATGCTGAAGCTGAAACTCCAATACTTTGGCCACCTGATGGGATGGGCTGACTCATTTGAGAAGACCCTGATGCTGGGAAAGATTGAGGGCAGGAGGAGAAATGGATGACAGAGGGTGAGATGGTTGGATGGCATCATCGACTCAGTGGACATGAGTTTGGGTGGACTCCATGAGTGGTGATGGATAAGGAGGCCTGGCATGCTGCGGTTCATGGGGTCACAAGGCGTCGGACACGACTGAGCGACTGAACTGAACTAAACTGGGTAGGTGACCCACAAACAGGAGATCATAATACTGAAGAAGTTCTCCCAACGTGGAGAAAGTTCTGAGCCCCACTTCCGCCTTCCCAGGGTGGGGATCCAGCAAAGTTAGTGGGAACTCCCAGGGAATCTGACTTTGAAGTCTGGAGGAATTTGATTACAAGGCTTCAACAGGACTTGGAGAAATAGATTCCACTCTTGGAGGGCACAAATAAAATCTTGTATGCACTAAGACCCAGGGGAAAGAAGCAGGAAACTGAACCAAATATGCTTGCTAGTGTTGAAGGGCCTCCTGTGGAGGCATGGGTCAGCAGTAGCTTGCCTTGGGGACAAGAACGCTGGCACTAGCAATTTTGAAAGGTACCCCTAGATGTAAGCCCTCTTGGAGTTTGCCATTAACACTATCAAAGAGCCCACTAAGCCCAGGAACTACCTGGACTACAGGTAGTTCCTGGACTTAGTTCCTCAAGCCAAGCAACTAACAGGGAAGGAGCACGACCCCATCCATCAGCAGGCAATCTGCTTAAAGCTTATTGAACACAGTCCTGTCCATCAGAGTAAGACCCAGTTTCTCCCCCAAACAGTCCCTCCCATCAGGAAGTTTACACAAGCCTCTTATAGCCTCATCCATCTGAAAGCAGACAGAAGAAGCAAGAAACACAACAATTCCATAACAGCTAAAACAAAAATCACATTGCAGAAAATTAATCAGGATGAAAAGGCAGAGGATTTGTCCCAGACAAAGGGACAAAATAAAACCCCAGAAAAATAATTAAATGAAGTAGAGATAGGCAACCTTCCAGAAAAGCAATTCAGAATATTTATAGTGAAGATGATCCAGGATCTTGGAAAAGAATGGAGAAGATGAAAGAAATGGTAAAACCTAGAAGAACTAAAAAACAAACAGATGGCCAATACACTAGAAGAAATCAGTAACAGAATAACTGAGGCAGAAGAATGAATACATGACCTGCAAGACAGAATGGTGGAAATCATTGTGATAGAACTGAATATAGATTATTATCATTATTTTTTTTTTTAATGAAGACAGCCTAAGCGGCCTCTGGGACAAAATTAATTGGATTAGTATTCACATTATAGGGGTCCCAGAAGGAGAAGAGGAAGAAAAAGACTCCAAAAAATATTCAAAGGGAAAATAGATGAAAACTTCCCTAACGTAGGAAAGGAAATAGTCAATCAAGTCCAGGAAGTGTAGAGAGTCCCAGGCAGGATACAGTCAAGGAGGAACCCACCTAGACACATAGTAATCAAACTGACAAAAAATAAAAGACAAAGATAAAATACTGAAAGCAACAAGGAAAAAATGACAACACACAAGGGAACTCCCATAAGATTATGAGCTGATTTCTCAATGGCAGATATATATAAAAGTGATTAAAAAGAAGAACCTACAATCAAAGAATACTATACCCAGCAAGACTTTCATTCAGATTTGATGGAGAAATCAAAAGTTTTCCTGACAAGCAAATGTTAAGAGAATTCAGCAACACCAAATCAGCTTTACAAGTACAATGGGAAATTATCTAGGCAGGAAACACAGGAGAGGATAAGCCTACACAAAATAAACACAAAACAATTAAGAAAAGGTAGTAGGATCATATATATCAATAATTACCTTAACTGTAAATGGATTAAGTACACCAACCAAAAGACATAGACTGGCTAGATGAAAGCAAGTGCACATATGCACTTTCACTTATTATACCACTCTGCTTACCCCCCCAAATTGTATGCAGTTATTTTATATTGTTAGATCAATCATGTTTCCATTATCACTTGCAATTATAATGATCTTTTTTTCTTTTTTCTTGCTTGACTATCGACTGTGAAAACTGGTTAATATCTTTTATTAATACTATTGTGATTATGTAACTATTACTCATTTAATACCATTCTATCATGATTGGGTAACAGAAAATAACAGAGTTCTACATCTCTAAAACTACAATTTACTAGAAAATCTGTAATGATTTTTTATTTTTATTTTTTAAATTCAGAAACATATCAGAATTATCTTGGAATTTTTCTGAAAAATACCAATGCCCAGGTTTGTATTTTTTCCTCCAAAGCCCCAGATGCATTTCTAATGAGCTGCTGCTGCTGCTGCTAAGTCACTTCAGTCGTGTCCAACTCTGTGCGACCCCATAGATGGCAGCCCACCAGGTTCCCCCATCCCTGGGATTCTCCAGTCAAGAACACTGGAGTGGGTTGCCATTTCCTTCTCCAATGCGTGAAAGTGAAATTGTTCAGTCATGTCTGGCTCTTCATGACCCCATGAATTGCAGCCTACCAGGCTCCTCCATCCATGGGATTTTTCCGGGCAAGAGTACTGGAGTGGGTTGTCATTGCCTTCTCTGTTCTAATGAGCATTCATATTTAAAAACA
Organism: Bos indicus x Bos taurus; assembly: GCF_003369695.1. Lineage (NCBI taxonomy): Eukaryota > Metazoa > Chordata > Mammalia > Artiodactyla > Bovidae > Bos > Bos indicus x Bos taurus. The sequence goes on from NC_040079.1 coordinate 118,815,370, forward strand.
ACCGGACCATATAAAGATTTTTTACTTTTATCTGTTTTGTTTCCCTTTTTCTATTTCATATTTAGTGCTCCCATTTCATTTAGTTTATGTTTTCCAATTTCTCCATATTGATTTTTTGTTGTTCTTCCTCAAGCCTTTATCAATTTTAGCAAAAACCCATATGTGTGTGTGTATATATATATATATATATATATATATATATATTTATATTTATATATATGATCCATGTATTTTGGCATCTAATATTACTGTTGAAAGACTAGAAAGCTTATTATCTCAGTGATTAAAAAAAAAAAATTGATGAGCCTTGAAACTTCTAATCCAATTCTGATAATACAAAGAAATACTGTTTAAAAAAAAAAAAAACAGGAAATTAACATGTGATACAGTATTATTAACTAAACTACAGATTTTGCCCAAATTTCAAAAAATTTTTATGCTGCTATTCATTATTTGTTTTCATATTGTATTCAAGTTTCCACACACACCAAATTCTGATAAATTATATTTTCATTTTGACTCTTACAAATATTTTCTAATTTTCCTTGTTGTGACTCCTTAGATATACCCATCATTTAAAAGCAGATATTTAATTTCCAAATACATGAGTTTAAAAAATATATTTGATATTAATTTCTCATTTTGATATTAATTTCTCATTTAAATGGTTTTTTCTCTGCAATCAGCCTCTATTTTTTCAGTGTTCTAACTTTATGAGGCTTGCAAAGGCTAAGTCAAAGGTCTCTCTTAGTAAAGGCATATTGCATTTGAAAATATGTGGGTTATTTTCAAATATCTTTTTATATTGATTTTTAACACAATTCTACAGTGATAAGAGAACACATTCTGTATGATTTCAACACACTTACACAATTAAATTTTTGCACTTTGTTTTATGTCCCTGAATACATTCCAGTATCTCCTAGTGTATAGTCTATGGGAACTTGAATAGAATTTGTATCCTGCTGTTGTGTGAAAATTGTATAAATCTTAATTATAATGATTTGGTTCATAGTGCTTCTCAGGTCTACTACTTTTCTGTATATTCATTATATTAATTTTTGAGAGTTTGATATTGAAACATAACTAAAAATATTAATTCATCTACTTAAAATAATTGTAATACATAGAAGAACCATATGTAACTTTGTTCTATATTTTCCAAGTCTCTTGTAAATGTGTTGTCATACTTTCATGATTTAAAAATTTAACAAAGAGAGAGAGAGAAAAAAGAAATCTAAGATCACGGCAGACAGTTCTATCATTTCATAGCAAATAGAGGAAAAAGTGGAAGCAGTGACACATTTTAATTTCTTGAGCTTCGGAATCCCTGGGGATGGTGACTGTAATGATGAAGCTAAAAGACACTTGTTCCTTGGAAGGAAAGCTGTGACAAACCTAGATAGTGTATTAAAAAGCAGAGACAGCACTTTGCTTTTCCACAGAACTGGAAAAGGCCAGTTTTCATTCTAATCCCAAAGAAGGGCAATGCCAGAGAATGTTCAAACTACTGCACAACAGCACTCATTTCACATGCTAGCAAGGTAATGCACAAAATCCTTCAAGCTAGGCTTCAACAGTACATGAACCAAAAAATTCTAGTTGTACAAGATGGATTTACCAAAGGCAAAGGAACCAGAGATCAAATTGTCAACATCCATTGAATCGTAGAAAAAGCAAGAGAAATTTAGAAAAACATCTAATTCTGCCTCATTGACATTGGTAAAGCCTTTGACTGTGTGGATCACAACAGACTGGGAAAATTCTTAAACAGATGGGAATACAAGACTACCTTATCTGCCTCCTGTGAAACCTGTATTCAGGTCAAAAATTAACAGTGAGAAATGGACATGGAACAATGGACTAGTTCCAAACTGGGAAAGGAGTACATCAAGGCTGTATATTGTCATCCTGCTTATTTAACTTATATGCAGAGTACATGGTACAGAATGCAAGGCAGTATGAAGTACAAGCTGAAATCAAGATGCTGGGAAAATATTGGTAACCTCAAATATGCAGATGACACCACACTTATGGCAGAAAATGAAAAGGAACTAAAGAGTCTCTTTATGAAGGTGAAAGAGCAGAGTGAAAAAGCTGGTTTAAAACTCAACATTCAAAAAAGGAGGATCCTGGCCTTCAGTCCCATCACTTCATGGCAAATAGATGGGGAATCAATGGAAACAGTGAAAGACTTTATTTCTTGGGCTCCAAAATCACTGCAGATGGTGACTGCAGCCATGAAATTAAAACAAGCTTTCTTCTTGGAGGAAAAACTATGACAAGCCTAGACAGTTTATTAAAAAGCAGAGACATTACATTGCCAATAAAAGTCTGTGTAATTAAAGCTATGGTTTTTTTCCAGTAGTCAGGTTTGGATGTGAGAGTTGGCCTACAAAAAGGCTGAGCACCAAAGAATTGACACTTTTGAACTGTGGTGTTGGATAAGACCCTTGAGAATCCCTTGGACATCAAGAAGATGAAACCAGTCAATCCTAAAGGAAATCAATCCTGAATATTCATCTGAAGGACTGATGCAGAAACTCCATTATGTTGGCCATCTGATGCAAAGAGCAGACTCATTGGAAAAGATCCTGATGCTGAGAAAGACTGACAGAAAAAGGAGAATGGGGCGGCAGAGGACAAGATGGTTAGAAAGCATCACGGACTCAATGGACAGGGATTTGAGCAAACTTTGAGAAACATTCGAGGAGAGAAGAGCCTGGCATGCTGCAGGCCATTGTGTCAGAGCCTGACACTGCTTAGTGACTGAACAACAACAAATAATTAGTGATGTTGAGCATTTTCTCATTTGCCTGCTGGCCATCTGTATGTCTTCTTTGGAGAAATGTCTAATTCTCTGCACATTTCTCAGTTGAATTGTTTCTTTTTTTGTTGTTGAGTTGTATGAGCTGTTTGTGTATTTTAGAGATTAAGCCCTTGTCAGTCACTGAGTTGCGTCATTTGCAAATATTTTCTCCCTTCTAAAGGCTGTCTTTTCCTTTTGTTTATGGTTTCCTTTGCTGTGCAAAGGACTTCCCTGGTGGCTCAGACAGTAAAGCGTCTGCCTACAATGCTGGAGACCCAGGTTTGATCCCTGGGTTGGGAAGATCCCCTGGAGAAGGAAATGGCAACCCACTCCAGTACTCTTGCCTGGAAATCCCATGGATGGAGGATCCTGGTAGTCTACAGTCCATGGGGTCTCAAAGAGTCAGACACAACTGAGTGACTTCACTTTGCTGTGCAAAAACTAATAAGTTGATTAGGTATTTGTTTATTTTTGCTTTTATTTTCTTGCCTTTGGAGACTAGCCTAAGGAAACATTGGAATAATTTATGTGACAGAAAGTTTTGCCTATGTTCTCTTCTAGGAGTTTTATGGTATCATGTCTTATGTTTAAGCCTTTAAGCCATTTTGAGTTTATTTTTGCATATGGTGTAACAGTGTTCTCTAACTTCATTGATTTACATGCACTGTTCAAGTTTCCTAACATGACTTGCTGGAGAGACTGTCTTTTTGCTGTTGTATAATCTTACCTCCTTAATCAAAGATTAATTGTCCATAGGTGTGTGGGTTTATTTCTTGGCTTTCTATTTTGTTCCATTGATGCGTATGTATGTTTTGTGTCAGTATCATGCCTTTTTGATTTCTATAGCTTTGTATTGATAGTATTGTCTGAAATCTGGAAGAATTATGCCTCCTAGTTTGTTATTTTTCCTTACAATTGCTTTGGCAATTCTGGTTCTATATAAATTTTAGTATTATTTGTTCTAGTTCTGTGAAAAATGTCACAGGTAATTTGACAGGGATCACATTAAATCTGTAGATTGTTTTTGAAAGTATGGCCATTTTAGCAAAATTAATTCTTCCAATCCAACTTCATAGGATACATTTCCACTTCTTTGAATCATCTTCAATTTCCTTTGTTAATATTTTATAGTTCTCAGCATATAAATCTGTCACTTGCCTGGTCAGGTTTATTCCCCATGTATTTTTTGGTGTTATTCTAAAAGACATTGCTTTTTTTTGCATCCCCTCTTCAAATATCTTGGGAAAAAATATATTAAAGGCCAAAAGTGGAAGTGGGCCATAGTAAGAAATTTAGCTTTCACTCTGAGTGATATGGAGAGCCAGTTGAGAATTTAAAGCATACTGTGACTCATTCTGACTTATGTTGTATGAAGATTGATTTGGCTGGTATATTGAAAATAGACTGTAGGGGACAAGAGGTGTAGAAACAGGGAGACCATTTAGGAGACAGGAATACAGATGGAGGATGACTATAGCCAGACTAAATGTTTAGAGCAGGTTTCAGAGAAAATATCAGTTGGTTTTAGATAATGTTACATTTGAATTGTTCATTAGATAGATTCAAGAGGAGAAAGCAAGTAGATCGTCAGAGTTCTCCAGATCTATGAGTCCTTGCCCTTGTGGAGATTACATTTTGCTGGAATATGGGTAATAAATAAAACAAGTGGATGAAACACATATACTATTTTAGAAGGTAAGTTTTATGGAGAGAATTCAAGTAAGAAAAGAAGGTAAGTGGTGTTGACAA